>NC_091246.1:51890000-52596875 GCF_042477335.2 Ovis canadensis | reverse complement strand
ATCAGCTTCCCAAAACGTCAGTCAGTGCTAACTTTTAGAAACTTAAAAACAAACAGATTAGCAAGAGTCCCCCTGGATAGTAAGTAAGTTATCTGTTTGGCTTTCCTGGGCAATCAATCATTCTGGCAACACAAACATAAAGCAAAGTAGGCCTGGATTTCTACATACCTTCTTCTAAAGTACTTTTCAGTTGCAATTTTAGACTAGGAGGAAAAAAGTTCTGGCTGTCTTGTGCTTTTTAAAGCTTCAAGTATCTTGCAAGTATTAGAATTTAAAACCCTGAAAAGTATTCACTTAAACACATTCCCATCAGCATTACCAACAACGCTCCATTATCCATCATTTTGGTACTGTCTCCAGATGATTTTAACCCCCTCCTGACTTCTCCCTACCAACAAGTACTTGGATACCATCTTTACCCTGCATGCCCCCATTACTTGGTTGTGCTTAGGGAATTATAGCTACAGTGATCCTTCCTTTAAAACATCCTCCAAGCACAAAGCCTTTTTGTATGATTAGGGGTGAAGGGGGGCACCTTCCAGGCTCCACAACAAAGGGTCGGTGGTGGCAACATAAGCAGCAAGGAAAGAAGAGGAGCTGGGGCCATTCTGGTGGCCCTCGGGTCTGGTTCAATATTGTTTGAGGGGTTTTACTCATGGGTGTCCAGCCCAAAGGTTCTGCAAAGCCTCTGTACCCCTCCCATGAGGAGAGTAAAGGACCGGGCCTATCCTGACAGACAGAGAGATCACCACCAAGCCCAGGAGGAAGCATGAAAAGCAGGAGAAAAGAAAGCTGTGGCTGAAATATCCTCCTTTGTGCTGTTCTCAGTACTTCAGGTAATGAAGTCTCTGACAGTGATTCTCAGTACTTCAGGTAATGAAGTCTCTGACAGTGACACCACCATCCCATGAATCACTGGCAACCACCCAACAAATGCTCATTCAAACATGTATTCAGGCATCAACAGAAATCTACACAGGAAGACAAATCTATTAAAATGAAAAAAAAAAAAAAAGGTAGCCCAAAAGCCAAACAAAAATATTTTTGTTAATTATGAGTCCTATCTCCTAATTGCAAAAGTGATTATGAAATGATGCCCACCCTACTACTTCAGTCTAAGTCTTCAAAACCACTCACTTTCCAGCTCTGTAACAATAAAACAGACTTTAACTGAAGATCAGTGAGCACCATCTGCAAACATTGAAATCAAAGGTGCTGAGGCAGAACAGATACTGACAGGTAACTTTCGACTCAAGGAACATCCCAGAAGCACTACAAAATATTCTATTACTTGACTGCTTGCAGCTCTCTCTTCCATGTATGTACTTCTTCCTCTTTATCATTGCTTCCCTTCTATCAACAGGGTCAAATGGTCATATCAAAACTTACACACTCTCCCTCATTTCTATGCATATTTTATCACAAAAGCTGACAATGCAGTGATAGCTTTCCATATCATGACTGGAAGGAGCTGCTGTTAAAGGCTAACACAATAATCCCACCATTCTCCTCCATCTGCCCAACATCACTCTGGTTAACTGCCAAAGCAGTCCCTAGAATAGCACTAATATCCATTTAAAATAAAAACAGGAAAAAAAAAAAAACAAACCTGAAACTGCTTCGGGTAAGAATTGTTTATTCTCCTTGTATGGACAGAAGACTACTTTTGTTAAACATTTTCAGTTTTATTTGCATACATTTTTTAAAAAATTTCTTTAAGACAGCAGCAAAAGCACAATGGTACCCTCTATCCATTAGCCTCGATCACGTTTAAAAATAATAATAAAAACAGCAACAGAAACCATTTCAAATTGTACCTCTCGAGCCCGCAGAACAGCACTCTTCCATGACAACTGCTCTGAAAAACACACTGCCATTATTTGCAGAAGCAGTAGGAAGTCCAGTCTTGTCCTTGGTTCAGCACTCCCCCTTCCTCTCTCTCCAAGAAAAAATGAAACAGCAGGAAATGTAAACAACCACTTAATGGAAAATACAAATGGGTAAATATTTTCCAAACTGGCTAAAAAGCCTCAGGTCCTAAGAAATTCAGGAATGCTAGTGTAGAGAGAAATAGGAAGAGAAAAAAATAGCATTGAATTTCCCCTCAAAATGAGCACTATATGAATGCAAGAGCAAACGTGGCACACAGCTACTTTCTCTCCTTCGCTTACCAGATGCTTCTGTCTTTTCAATGATTTCTTTCTCATTGTCTTTCCACAAATAATGGTATTTTTCAAACTGTTTATTCTGTACACATTTCTCTACACCCATAACAAATTTTACAATTTTGAGCTGACCTCTTTGGTTCAACTGAGCTTGGTAATGAAGAGGCAGGGGTAAGTCCCTTCCCATGAGAAGTTCACAAGAAGAAAACTCTTGCAGAGAGCCAGGACCAACAGTGACCAGCCCTATCCGCAGAGCCTGTGATGAGTATAGACAGGTAACAGCTTGAACAACAGTTCCAAAGCCACAGGGCCATGCTAGTTCAGAGAGCACCTTTATGAAGATTAGAAAAGGGTGTCCAACTAAGGGGACAGTTCCACACATGTGCATCTTGGTAAGAGGAGCACAAAATGGGTTTGTACTCCCACTTGAGAAACAAAACAAGTGTCCTGGGCTGAGCGTAAGTTATACAACCCTATATCAGCAGCCCTACAAAAGCGTACCTGGGGCAAAACTGCACCTCTAAAATAGGTTTCCAGAAAGAACCTCACCAATGGCAAACAGGCATTTCACATATTCCATCACCAGAAATCCTCACACGTTAATATAAATTTATTCATAAACATACTAGGACTAGAGGAAAAGGGTCTAGAAAGAAGGAAAAGTAGCAAATTTGGGAGAAAGGAAACTCTTCTGTCCAGAGCAATAATGAGTTGTTCCTAAAGCCCCTAATCTTTGACTACAGGTTCAAATAACTGAACTTCAAATGAATGTGCTAAGTTAAAACACTCAATCACTATTATCTACAGAGAAAGACAAGATCACATACATTTACCTCTGGGGGCATACTTTCTCCAATTTGCTAGTTTTCCTTCTCAGTCAGACACTATTTTGCCTCTGCACTAACTATAAAACTATATATAGTGATACGTGTGGTTAAAGTTTGTAAAACCCAATAAAGAGCCCTAGTAGGTGGTGGGCCTCTTGGATACCTGCATGAAAGTAAGAGGAATAGACAACCCAGATTATGAAGGGTTTAATATCCAATGGCTTCCAACCCTATCATTCTTTTATGCCCTGCGAAAGAGCTAAATATCTCATGAGTCCAAATTAGTCCCAGTCATGCAGGAGCAGCAACAGAAGGCAGTCCAGGGGATAGACTGGGCAAAGCTGAGAAAGACCACAGCCCAGAGTCAGAAGAAACCTAAGGCAGTGGTCTCAAACTCCAGTGTGCATCAGAATCTACAAGGGAACATGTTCAGAATCAGATTTCTGGGTCCCTCCCTACATCTGATGGATGAAAGTGTCCTGGCACACTCATATTCTGACAAAGCTCAAACTGCTGACCTAGGTCTACCCAGAAAGTTTAGAAAGACTGGGAAATCCTCCACGTGCCTTATCAGCTGTTCCAAAATAAAAGTCATCCATCACAAATCTAAGCTTTGCAGGTCAAAAAGGGGTGAGAAAAAGATCACCAGCCAGCATGCCTAACCGGCTGCGCAGGGCTAGAGCCTGCAGCCAGACTTTCATTATTATGGCACAAAACCCCTGTGCTATGTAAACAAGAAATTGTTTTGCATGTGAGAAATATTTCAAACATCTGAAAAAAATTTAAAATAATATAATGAATATCCCTGTACCCTACATTGAAGATAAGCAAATCTTAATCTGCAATTGTCTGATTCAGATTTAATAACAATACTAGATATAATTAAAGCCCTCTGTGTGTCCCTCTGTGTGTCCCTCTGTGTACTCCTGACCAATTCCATTCCTTATCCACTCTTATGAAATAACCACTTCTCTGAATTTGGTGTTGCTACCATGAATGTTTTTATACTATTACTACATATGTACACACATACAGGGAGCTTCCCAGGTGGCTCAGTGATAAAGAATCCGCTTGCCAATGCAAAAGACACCGGTTCAATTCTTGGGTTGGGAAGATCTCCTGGAGGAGGATGAGGCAACTCACTCCAGTATTCCTCCCATGGACAGAGCAGCCTGGCAGGCTGCAGTCCATGGGGTCGCAGAGTTGGACACGACTGAGCGCACACAGACACAGAAAATATTACTGTGCATGTTTTCAGATTTTATGCAAGTGGAAACATTTCTCTAATAACTCTTCTGTTACTTGCTCGCCCACTCCATATTATGTTAAGATTCAACCATTTTAATGCATGCGGCTACAGTTTATTTTTCACAGTGCTATAATACTCAATTGTGTGGGACTATCTAACAATTTATGTATTTCCCTGTTGGTGGACATTTAAGCAGCAATGAACATTCTTGTTCTTATTTTCTTGGACAAGTGTGCAAAGATTTCTTAAAGTATATACCCAGAAATGGGCATTTTTGGTAAATAGGTTTGACTGCCCTCCTTCAACCAGACATCATGTTACTCTCCATGATGGCTGTATCTATTTACATTCCCACTAGCAGTATATAGATGATTTCCTCATAACCTAATATTTTATTATCACAGCATTTAATTTTTGCCAATCTGATAAGTGTGAAATGGCATCTCAATGATGTTTCAATTTGCATTTCCCTGATTTTAAGTTTTTGACAAGTAAATTTTCATGCTTTTATGTGTATCTGTCAAATAGGTTTTTCTCAGTTTTCTAAAAAAATGTAACCATCTTATCTGAATCAGGGGAGCTGTTCCCAAAGAACCTTGCCGACAGCCACTACAACTGGAAAACTGAGGTGCAGGAGGGCAACAAGAAAACAGCTGACTTAAACAAGGAATCATCCTGGACAAAGGGCCCTAATTAATGCATTTGCTAATTAGCCTTTCCCTTCCCTCTTTTGTCAAGCCTTACTTCCAAGACAATCCTATGGGCCTGCCTTAGAAGCTGACAGAGAATGGGGGTGGGGAGCAGAACAGCTAAAACATTTATGTAAAAGTACTTACAACAGTCTTTACTCAAAAGAAAACGAAGTGATTGCCGACCAATACCTATTACTCAACCCTGTAAGACACCATCCTCCTCTAGGACTCCTTTCAAGCTCTATACCTTTGGCTCCCTCTCTGAAACAGTCCAATCTTTTTCTCGACACTAGACACTGTCTCCCTCCCTTCAGCAACCCTTTCATCTCCCTTCCCCCACAATGACAAAATACCCTCTCCGTTCCCCCTATTCCACAGCTTCCATTTTCTCGCTCCACGGGACCCTCCTCTATCTTTGTCACCTCTAGAACCCCAAGTTCCTTTCCAAGATGTATCTACAATAAAAACAACCTACTCGAAAGAAAAACGGGAATCCCAAGGGGTACACGGCCCAGTTCCATACCAGGCAGGCGGGTGTACCTAGTCCCGATCCTCTCACTTCCTTCCCCCTTTTCATGCCCAGGACAGCTGTTCTTTCTCTGAGGGTTACCCAAGTGTGACAAGTCCAGACCACCAGGGAAAACCTCACTTGGTTTTTCTGTAGCAGAAACGCCTTCACGAGGGTCATATATACACTTGTTTGGGGCATGAACGAAACTCGGGCCGTTTCGTGGAAAAGACACCTTACCAGCGTCTCCACAAAAGCAAGCAGGCCTCCCTCCTATTAATTCCAGCTGGATTGGTTTAATCCGTGCAGTGGTGGGGAAGGTGGCCTGGCAGAGACCAAATGGTCCCCGCGATCAGAAGTTTCCGAAGCTCTGACCCACTCACTCAAGAAAGCCCTCTTCCCCCAGAGCACAACCTCACAGGAGTCTCTCCTTCTGCGGATCCCCAAATCGAAATCCCAGCACACCACCAAGCCCCCAAATCCGCCGCCGCTCCGCGGTCCCAGCCCGCAACAGATGCTTCCTCCTAAACTAGCCCCAAAGCGCCGGGTGGGCGTGCCTGGGGACGGACCTAGCGCCCCCTCCTCCGCGATCAACCTCAGTTCTTCGGGGCTGGGGGCTCTTCCTCCTTCCAGCGCCCCCTACTCGGGGCCCGGGCCAGCCCAGAGGGGCCCTGGGTCCCAGCCAGGCTACGACTCTCGCCGGCTATGTGACCTTGGGCAAGTCACTTCCCCCACTAAGCCTCAGTTTCCTCCTCCGCCCAGCGGAGAGCTGGAGAGGTCCTGCCCTGCCCACTCTTCGGGGGGCGGGGGGGGAGGAAGGGGGCGGTTAGCAACTGGGTGGGAAAACGCTTTGTGAGCCGCTCGGCACAGCGAGGACGCAGGACTCCCAGGGGCTCCGGGGCCGGACAAACCTGACCCGGACAACGCTCCACCCCCTCCGTGGGGCCGGGCTGCTGGACCGCACGCCTCTGCCCACCCCCATCCCGGGGATCAACCCACGCCCCTCCCCGCCTGGCCCGCTCCTGGACCCCGTACCTGCTCCCGGCGCTCGGCCGCAGGCGCCGCCACCCTGGGCGCCCGGCCGGAGAGGCCCGTGGCCCGGAGGGCTGAGGCGGCCGGCGGCAGGGGGCTCGAGCCGGGGCGGTGGGGCGCGCAGGCGGCGTGGGGGCCCGAGCTCGGCGGGGCCCGGCCTGGGAGACGACGACTGAGGCTGGAAGTGCGCGGCGGCCGCGGCTGCTGAGGCGGCTGCGGCGGCGACCGCGGCGGCGGCGCTTCCGCTCATGGCGGGGCCGCGGGCAGCGGCTCCGGC
The DNA here is from genome assembly GCF_042477335.2 of Ovis canadensis. Lineage (NCBI taxonomy): Eukaryota > Metazoa > Chordata > Mammalia > Artiodactyla > Bovidae > Ovis > Ovis canadensis. The sequence goes on along the minus strand of NC_091246.1, from coordinate 52,590,125 downwards.
TGCGACTCGACTCCGGCGCGGCAGGCACTGGCTGGGCCCCGGCCGGCAGCGGCAGTGGCGGTGGCGGCGACAGAGGCGGCTCCCGGAGGGGGAGGAGGAGGAGCCGGGAAGCGGCAGCGGCGGCGGAGGGGGCGGGGACGCGGAGGGGGGCGGGGACGCAGCGCCGCAGCCGCCAATGGGCGGCGGGCTTCTCCGCAGACCGAGGCTCTGGGGCTGGGCGGGCGGCGCCGTGGGGCATCCTCTGCAGCTGCCGCTCGCTGAGGCGGGGAGGCTGAGGGCCGCCTGCCGGGAGAGCCCAGCTTCGGGGGCTGCTCCGCCCCCGGTCCGCCTCCGGGGCGCGGCCGCGGGCCTCCGGGGCCAGGCCTCTAGAGACCCAGGCCCGGGTGCACCTGGGCTCCGTCGCGGCTGCCTCTGGCGCCGGCGTTGGCTCCTGCGAGTTTGCCCGGGGTTTGGCCCGGGTAGCTGCTGCCCGCCAGCGCGCCCGCCCGCAGGCTCCCATTCCATGGGTTGTGCCGCCTTGGCCTCCTTCCTCCACCTCTTCCCACACTAGAGCACAGCCTCCTCTCCTCTCTCTCTGTTGGGTGTTTTCTCAAAGTTTTTCGTTTTCAGACACTTAGGACAGAAACTCTCCCTTCTCTTCTTCGGCTGTGTATCTCAGTGATGAATCAATCTCTGCGGACCCAGAGAGGGTAGCAGACGCAGAAACGAAACGGATAGAGGTGTGCTGCCTTCTTTGAATCTAGAGACCCATCTTGAATTATGAACAGAAGCCAAAAATCTGGCTCAGCCCTGGCCCCTCGCCCCTTTTCTGACTTTCTCTTCCTCTTTCCTACTTTAAACGCCCTTGTTGTTAAAAGACTTGCAGGAAGCCATCCAACTCGGCTGGGCCTAGTCTCAAAAGGAGAGGCTGTGCGGTGCAGAAAGGCTTTTGAGTTGTGCTGAGAGCTTTTTTTTTATTAGAGAAGAATTCCGCAGATTCATGCCCCCTTGCTCCCTCCTCTTCTTGGATGTGATGTTAGTTACTGAACCCATTTTCCTTTCATGTTTCTCTGACTTTCCTATCAAAGCCATAGAGGAGCAAAATAATCTCAGTCATGTACTAGGAGTGCCTCTAAGTACAGCCATGCGGGTGAGGGTGCAGCTAAACTGCTGAATAGATCATTTCTGTGTTGTCCTCAGCCTTTCTTCACATGCAGCCACCAACTGGGGACTGAGCAGGGAGAGAGAGAGCTGCAAGTTGACAAGGCACAGTGCTACAGTGGCGGCTGGCTGGGTGAGAGAAGTGCAGATGAATCTTTGGCAACAGACATTTCGAATTCCACCCTAACACTTAATGAAGTGTGTGATCTTTTCATTTATACAATCATGACAAATGCTAGACTCTAAAGACGTAAGGATAAAGATACAGTCCAGGCCTTCAAAGAGTTTACAGTCTCCTTGGAGGTTGATGAGACACATTCTTAGAAGTAAAGTATGTAAGGATGAGTAGGAATTTACCAGGTGGAGCAGATTGGAGGAAAGTGGACTGGGAAGATGTTAAAGTTACAATTAGCTCAAGGACTTAGTATTATCTGAATCCCATCCTTAACTTTCTGGTCATCCAGGAGGCAGGTATAACGTATTACTAGCTGGGTTTGGTCCCAATGTCTACTGTAGAATGCCCGTAAGCTATAGCATTCTTATCTCTGTCTCTTTTTTTTTAATAGTTTTTTAAAAATGTGTATTTATTTGGCTGCATTGGGTCTTAGTTATTGCATGAGGGATCTTTGAATCTTTCATCATGCCACATGGACTCTCTAGTTGTGAAGTGGGGACTCAGTCATTGTGGCACCTGGGCTTAGTTGTTCCAAGGCACGTGGGATCTTAGTTACCCAGTCGGGGAACTGATTCTTAGCCAGTGGACCTCCAGGGAAGTTTCTCTTATCACCTTTGATAGATCTCACAGCCTTGCATGAAATCAGGCCTATTTCCACTCCAAAGCCCAAGCTCCAGTTGCAACTCTTACAACTTCAGCTGGTCAAATGTTTTGTACACTATCCCTAGAAGAAAAAAGGCAGGAAAGCAGTTTAACCCAGTAATCAAAGGCGCCCATTGAGGCTTCATTGCAGGCCAAGAAGAAACAAGGGAGAAGGCCAGGCTAGGCCCTGGGCCTCCTCATCTTGCCAGTTAAGGGATGCAAAAGAAAATGGATGACATCCATATGTTCTGTGACCTTTATCTCTGAAAATTTCTGTCCTCCAGCAATGATCGGGAAAGGAGATGAGTATGATGTATTCAGGAAACCACAAGTTTTATAGGGCTGGAACACAGCCTGGTAGAGAGTTGAGAGAGATCAGACAAGAGAATTAACAGGAGGCCAGAAGACCATAAAAAATCTTGAATGCATCTGAACTTAACCCAAGTAACTAAAGAGACGGCAAAGCGTCTGTCTACAATGCGGGAGACACAGGTTCGATCCCTGGGTTGGGAAGATCCTCTAGAAGAGGAAATGGCAATCCACTCCAGTACTATTGCCTGGAAAATCCCATGGACAGAGGAGCCTGGTAGGCTACAGTCCATGGACTTGCAAAGAGTTAGACATGACTGAGCAACTTCATTTAATAATCAGGCTTCCCTGGTGGCTCAGACGGTAAAGTGTCTGCCCGCAATGCAGGAGACCTGGGTTCGATTCCTGGGTCGGGAAGATCCCCTGGAGAAGGAAATGGCAATCCACTCCAGTACTCTCGCCTGGGAAATCCCATGGGCGAAGGAGCCTGGTAGGCTACGGTCCATGGGGTCACTAAGAGTCCAAAGCGACTGAGCGACTTCACTTTCACTTTTCACTTTCCTGCATTGGAGAAGGAAATGGCAACCCACTCCAGTGTTCTTGCCTGGAGAAACCCAGAGATGGGGGAGCCTGGTGGGCTGCCTTCTATGGGGTCGCACAGAGTCGGAAACGACTGAAGCGACTCAGCAACAGCAACAGCAAAGGTGGTAAATTCATCAAGACATAGATAGCTGTTGAAAAAGGTGAAAGAGAATCAAAGATGACAGAGATTTTTGGCTTGGGCAACTGGGTGAGAGTGGTGCCATTCCTGAGGGTGGGGAGTCCTGGATGGGGAACAGAGAACTATAAACTTGGTTAAATCAGTTTATTTTTCTAACCCTCACTCTCCTATTCATATAAGGCAGAAGGGCTGAGGAAATTTATCTAGACTCACTACTATACTATTACTAAAGTCCTTCTAAGATTGGTACCCAGAAACTTACAAAGAGAGGCAAGATAGCAGAATTGCACTTTTCACTTTTTATTTCCATTTTGTTTTATTATGGTAAAATATATATATATATGTATATATATATATATATATGTAACTTTCAGTTCAGTTCAGTTGCTCAGTCGTGTCCGACTCTTTGTGACCCCATGAATTGCAGAACGCCAGGCCATCCTGTCCATCAGCAACTCCCGGAGTTCACTCAGACTCACGTCCATCGAGTTGGTGATGCCATCCAGCCATCTCATCCTCGGTCGTCCCCTTCTCCTCCTGCCCCCAATCCCTCCCAGCATCAGAGTCTTTTCCAATGAGTCAACTCTTCTCACGAGGTGGCCAAACTATCAGAGTTTCAGCTTTAGCATCATTCCTTCCAAAGAAATCCCAGGGCTGATCTCCTTCAGAATGGACTGGTTGGATCTCCTTGCAGTCCAGGGGACTCTCAAGAGTCTTCTCCAACACCACAGTTCAAAAGCATCAATTCTTCGGCGCTCAGCCTTCTTCACAGTCCAACTCTCACATCCATACATGACCGCAGGAAAAACCATAGCCTTGACTAGACAGGACCTTAGTTGGCAAAGTAATGTCTGCTTTTGAATATGCTATCTAGGTTGGTCATAACTTTTCTTCCAAGGAGTAAGCGTCTTTTAATTTCATGGTTGCAGTCACCATCTGCAATGATTTTGGAGCCCAAAAAAATAAAGTCTGACACTGTTTCCACTGTTTCCCCATCTGTTTCCCATGAAGTGATGGGACTGGATGCCATGATCTTCGTTTTCTGAATGTTGAGCTTTAAGCCAACTTCTTCACTCTCCTCTTTCACTTTCATCAAGAGGCTTTTTAGCTCCTCTTCACTTTCTGCCATAAGGGTGGTGTCATCTGCATATCTGAGGTTATTGATATTTCTCCCGGCAATCTTGATTCCAGCTTGTGTTTCTTCCAATCCAGCGTTTCTCATGATGTACTCTGCATATAAGTTAAATAAGCAGGGTGACAATGTACAGCCTTGACGTACTCCTTTTTCTATTTGGAACCAGTCTGTTGTTCCATGTTCAGTTCTAACTGCTGCTTCCTGACCTGCATACAGATTTCTCAAGAGGCAGGTTAGGTGGTCTGGTATTCCCATCTCTTTCAGAACTTTCCACAGTTTATTGTGATCCACACAGTCAAAGGCTTTGGCATAGTCAATAAAGCAGAAGTAGATGTTTTTCTGGAACTCTCTTGCTTTTTCCATGATCCAGCGGATGTTAGCAATTTGATCTCTGGTTCCTCTGCCTTTTCTGAAACCAGCTTGAACATCAGGGAGTTCACGGTTCACGTATTGCTGAAGCCTGGCTTGGAGAATTTTGAGCGTGACTTTACTAGCATGTTTATCGTTTTAATAATTTTCAGGTGTACAATTCAGTGGCATTAGCTACTATTAATATCTTAGTTTGAGCTGCCATTACAAAATACCACAGGCTCAGGGCTTCCATGGTGATCCAGTGGTTAAGAATCCACCTTGGAATACGAGGGACACCAGTTCAATTCCTGGCCCAGGATCCCACATGCCTTAGAGCAACTAAGTCCATGAGCCAAAAGTACTGGAGTCCTTGTGCCTAGAGCTCATGCTCTGCAACAAGAGAAGCCACCACAATGAGAAGTCCAAGCACCACAACGAAGAGCAGCCCTACTCTCCGCCACTGGAGAAAGCCCAAATGCAGCAACGAAGATCCATCATGGCCAAGAACTAACTAAATAAATCCTCTTTAAAAATCCTTTAAAAAATACCAGGCGGGTGGTTCAAACAATAGAAACTTATCTTCTCACAATTCTGGAGGCTAAACATCCAAGATCAGCATGCCGTCATGGTCAGTTTCTGGCGAGAGCTCCCTTCGTAGCTTGTAGATGGCTGACTTCCCACTGTGTCCTTACATGGTGGGGAGAGAAAGAGAGTAAACTCCCTGCTGTCCCTTCTTGTTGTTGTTATTGGTCAGTCACTCAGTCATGTCCAGCTCTTTGCAACCCCATGGACTGTAGCCTGCCAGGTCCTTCTGTCCATGGGATTTCCCAGGCAAGAACACTGGAGTAGGTTGCCATTTCCTCCTCCAGGGGATCTTCCCAACCTAGGGATTGAACCTGCACCTCCTGCACTGGCAGGCGGATTCTTTTATTATCATTATTTTAATTGAAGGATAATTGCTTTACAGAATTTTGTTGTTTTCTGTCAAACATCAAGATGAATCAGCCAAAGGTGTACATATGTCCCCTCCCTCTTGAACCTCCCTCCCATCTCCCTCCCCATCCCACCCCTCTAGGTTGATACAAAGCCCCTGTTTGAGTTCCCTGAGTCACAAAGCAAATTCCCATTGGCTATCTCCTTTACATATGGTAATATAAGTTTCCATGTTACTGTCTCCATACATCTCAGCCTCTCCTCCGCGCCGCCCGCCCCCACCCCCCGCCTGACCCTATGTCCATGAGTCTGTTCTCTGTATCTGTTTCTCCACTGCTGACAGGCAGATTCTTTACCGCTGAGCCACCAGGGAAGCCCCTGTATCCCTTTTTATAAGGACATTAATCTCATCTTGAGGGTCCTACCCTCAAGACCTCAAAACCTAAAATCTCCCCAAGGCCCCGTTTACAAATGCTATCTCATTGCAAGGTTAGGACTTCAATATACGAATAGGGGAATGCATAATTCAGTTCATAGCAACTACATTCACAATATTTTTCAAACATCACCACTATCCATTTCCAGAACTTTCCCATCATCCCAAGCAGGATCTCTGCATCTATTAAAGCGTAACTCTCCAATTCTCCCTTCCCCCAGTCCCTGGTACCTCTATTCTACTTTCTGTCTCTATGAATTTACCTATTCTAAATACCTCATACAATATTTGTCCTTTGGGGTCTGGCTTATTCCACTTAGTGTAATGTTTCACAGTTCAATCCTGCTATAGGATGTATCAGAATTTCATTTCTTTTTAAAGCTGAATAATACTATATTGTATGTATACTTCATGTTTTCTTTATGCATTCATCCATCAGTGGATATTTATGTTGCTTTCACCTTTGGCTATTGTGAATAATATTGCTATGAACATTGATGTACAAGTGTTTGCTGAGTCCCTACTTTCCATTCTGTTGAATTCCACGTTAGAGTGGAATTGCTGCGTCATATGGTAATTCTATATTTAACTCTTTGAGGAACCACCAAACTGTTTTCTACAGTGGCTACACCATTTTACATTCCCATCAGCAATGCGCAAAGTTTCCAATTTCTCTACATCCTCATTGACACTTGTTATTTTCCGTTTTATCTTTCTTATATTAGCCTAGCCATCCTAATGGATGTGAAGCGGTATCTCATTGTGGTTTTGATTTGAATTTTCCATTTCACTTTCAAGGCCAGCATGTCTATTACTTGTATTTGTTTTCCAACTTGGTTTGCAAAAGTTTGGGGTGGGGATATCAACAGAGGAGGGAGATGGTAAGAAAATAATGAAAGAGTTATTTCCTGGAAATGATGGACTTCTATTAGTACGTAAAACAAAGAGAAGAGCAAGACAGACAGTCTTGGCTACAATGCAGGATAACATTCTGCAGCTTTAGCAGCTGAAGGATTCCAGATGAGTGACAGTGACAGTCATAACCATATCCAGCAAAGGCAGTGGAAATAGCAACACCAAGTGGAAAAGGCTTGAGCATGAGATGATGAATTTAAATATGAATACCACATGACTATACTTGTTCACAGACACAAGACAAACACCTGTGAAACACCTCTGAGGTTGCCCTGAAGCACCTGGGGATGTGTATTGCAAGGTATGGGCGAGAGCAAAAGAATACATGTAGAGTATTTTTCTCACTGTTTTAACATGAATATGTGTTAGTTTCTATTTTCTTAGGCTAGTTTTCTAAAAGTAGAATTGTTAGGTCAATGTTTTTAAAATTTCACTTTCCAGAATGATTGTAGTGGCAATTTGTTTATATAGTCTTTTATTTATTTTTACTTAAATGGAGGGGGTTGACTCAATCCTATTCTTCACTTGCAAAGCCTCTCACATTGCTTTATTTATTATTCTCTTTTTTCCATATTTTCCAATCTCATCCCCCTTTCTCACCATAGGAAATCATTCCAGTCTGTTTAGTGTACCTCCTTTTGTCTGAAGATGTCTATTTGTAATGTGTATCATTGTTTTAGACACATATGTTTTTTCCTTATATAAGTAATAGTATAATTTTTTCCTTTTTTTTCTTCCTTGCAGTAATATGTTTTTATGATCTAGTCCACTGCTTATCATTACTGCATTATACTCCATCCACCACATTTTGCCCAGAATTTCAGTTATGGACATGCAAATTATCTCCCAACTCCCCACAACCAAAAACAATACTGCTGTGAATATCTTCAGATTTTCCTTCCATGTGGGCTCAGTCATGTCTGACTGTTTGTGACCCCATGGACTGTAGTCCACAAGGCTCCTCTGTCCATGGGATTCTCCAGGCAAGAATAATGGACTGGGTTGCCATTTCCTCCTCCAGGGGATCTTCCCGACCCAGGATTTGAACCCACGTCTCCTGTGTCCACTGCACTGGCAGACGGATTCTTTACCGCTGAGCCACCTGATACTTATATGAATACCTTTATATGCCATTATTGGGACCTGTGAGAATTTGGGAGGTGTTATGTAGTCAGTAGCAGAATTTAATATTTTATAGTTTTTTCCTCCTTTATATACCTTTGATTTTCATTTTTTGATTATTGATAAGGATAAATGGTGCGCGTGTGTGTGTATTTTTTAACCACTGTGTACTTCCAGGAGTTTTCTTACCACATCCTTAGCCCTATCCTCCATTGCTTCTTTGAAGGCTAATTTACTTTGTAATTGATTGTAACACATTGAATGAATGTGATACATGAGTCCACACATGAATTCATAATGATACTCAAAGAGAGAAAGGAGGAAAAAAATCCATTTGCCACCAATGGAAATACTATAACACCAACTCCTTTGTCAGGAAATTGATAATTAAAGAGAAAGAATGAAGCGTTTAATCTGCCATTTTTGGAAGAAATTAGGCTCAGTCCCAACTGATGAGGGAAAACTCTTTTTTATAGAACAATGTCAACTAATAAATGTAGGACTGATAAAATTAGAAAATCACCATTTTGCAATCTCCAATAAGATAATTGATTCAGGCAAGGATCATCAGTGAATGTGAAACTATTAGAAAAAGGAAAAAAGAAAAAAGACCAATCTACCTTTGTATCAGTTTCCTTCCACTCACTTGCCCTAGAACAGTTCCAATTTGCCTGCTGCTCCCACCATTCTGTTGAAACTGAAATGCTTGAAAGACAACGGTGACTTCTCAATTGCTAACCACAATGGTCTTTTCTGATCCTCCATGATCTCTTTATGGTATTTGACATTGGAAGCCACCTTTTTCTTGTAACTCTCTCCTTTCATCCACAAAAGCCTGGTTATCTGTTGCTATATAACAAACCCACTTTGTATTAAATGGTTTAAAATAGTAAGTTATTATTTCTCATGGTTCTGTGGGTGGACTGGGTTCAGTTGGGTGTTTCTCCCTCGGGATCTCTTTTAAGGTTGCAGTCAGATTCTAGCTAGGGCTAGAGTCATCTGAAAGTTCAATTAGGATAGATATCCAAGATGGCTTCCTTACTCATCTGGTCCCTAATCTGAGATGGCTGAAACAGCTGGGGGTTAGCAGGGTGTCTCTCTTTCTCTCAGTGTGGCTAGCCTGGGCTTCCTAATAGCTAGTTGGTCTCAGGATAGATCCGCTTCTTACATAGCACCTGGCTCCCCCTAGAGTTAATATTCCAAGTGTCCCAGGTCAAAACTGCAAGGCTTCTTATGAGACAATTAATGGTTTCTTTCTCATCCAGTATGTATCATCCATTATGTCCAGCACTGGGCTCTTCAGAGGGAAAAGAACTAAAGACCCTTCCAAAGTGGAGTGTAAAACTCATCCTTATTTTTATTGTTTCGTTTTTAACTATGTGTGTATCCATATCTAACTCCAAAGCAATTTTGAAATACTCACTTTATATCAAGTCTTTCCAAAGCATTTTATAAATTAGTTTTCATACAACCAGGAAGTCTTTTCTTTAGCATTGTGCTTCTGCAGTTACTTAATAGTTAATTAAATAACATAATTTCAGTAATAAATATAGCTAACATAAACAGTTTGGGGAACAAAGTACCAGAACAGTCTATTGGCTCTGAGTGTTCAATATACAAGGACACAAATCAGTGTATTTTACGTAGGGAATGAGAAACATTGGTCAGGCTGGTCAATCAGTTAAAAGGGTTCCCAATTTATCTTTTATTGAACTTTTTGAATTGGAAGTAACAGACACCACATTTAAGAAACATGCAGAATTTATTGGCTTGAGTTGGGGGCTCAAATGGTGTCACCAGCTCCCAATATTTCTCCATCTCTCATGGTGCTTGGCACCATGTTCAGTTCAGTCAGTTCAGTCACACAGTCATGTCTGACTGTTTGCTACCCCATGGACTGCAGCACACCAGGCTTCCCTGTCCATCACCAACTTCTGGAGCTTGCTCAAACTCATGTCCTTCGAGTTGGTGATGCCGTCCAACCATCGCATCCTCTGTCGAGAGCCACCGGTTGGCTTCATGCAAGATTCCATGTGGGGGCAAGATGGTAATGCCGGCTCCTAGTACAGAAGAGAAATCATGTGTTCCTCTCAGCAATCCCACCAACACTCACTACTCGTCACTGGCTAAGATTGGGTATGTGCCCACCCCTGAACCAATTTGTGGCCAGGGCAATGTATTAACGTGATTGCTTAGGTTCCCTAGAAACCCAACCTAACCCCATGGAATAAGAAAAATTGCCTTCAAATGTTCCAGCATGCAACTATAGAAGTCCATCCTTGCAGGAATGATTGAAGGAAGGACGATGTGTTGCTTGAGGGCAAGTAAAACTTCTTGTTCCTCCCTGTATTCCCTCCCCAACTAACCAGCACCTTGCCTGTTCTTCTGAATACAGCAGTCATTACTTATGGTGAACTAAAAATGGCATTCATCTTTTTCTTCATTTACTGTGCATCTTAAGGCAATTTACAGAAGACTTGCCCTTGGTGTGCAAAGTGCCAGTCCCCATTTGCCTGAATGTTGTTATCTTTTGATCTCTCATGCTGTCAAAAGGTCTCAAGCATAGGTTTGAATGGAGTTTGGATTGAAAGACCCACAGAACTGAGCTCCTTATAGAATGCTCTGAGTAAAGTCTTTCCTCTCCAGCTCAGGTCTTGCCTGTTGCTTTATAATACTGGTGAGGCAGTTTTAATTTTACCTTCTGGGTTTATACTAGAGCCACTTTTAAGGACTCTCCTTGGGTCTTTCCGGTAGTCCTCTTCTCTCCCTTCCCCCTTCCCTTGGTCCCTCCCTTCCCTGCAGCCACAGCTGCCTGGCTCCAGGGCACTCAGACGGCACTGTTGCCTAGGCAACGCAGGAGGGGGCTTCAATCTCCTGTCTCCCCAGAGGGGCTGGGCTGGCCCTGAGCCAGAAAGAAGCAGGGGGCAGGGGACCCAACTGGCCCTGCACAGAGTGTGTTGGGAAGTAAACAGACCATTGGTGTGCTGCTACCAGAAGAGATGGGGAATGTCATGGGTGTGATTGTGTTATACAAGCAAACCGCCGAGGATGCTATGGCTGACTGAGAGAACAGGAATGCGATAGGAAAAAAGAAGGCCTCACACATCTTGGCCTGATGCAGTATCAGGGGGTAAAAAGGCTGAGGCTTGCAATAGCTTACTGGAGCTGTGGTAAAAAGTATTACAAACCATTTCTGTATTACAAACAGAAAAGTATTGTCTCACTGTTCTGGAGGCTAGAAGTCCCAAATCAAGGTATTAGATGGACCACTCTCCCTGCAAAACCTGTAAGGGCACCCTTCCTTGCATTTTCCTAGTTCCTGATGTATGAGTGCATGCTAAGTTGCTTCACTTCTTTGCAACCCTACAGACTGTAACCTGCCAGGCTCCTCTCACCATGAGATTCTCCAGGCAAGAGTACTGGAGTGGGTTGCCATGCCTTCCTCCAGGGAATTTTCCCAACATAGGTATCGAACCTGAATCTCTTGTGTCTCCTACATTGGCAGGGAGTTTCTTTACATCTAACGCCACCTTTCCTGCCAATCTTTGGCATTCCTTGGCTTGCAACTCAATAACTCCAACCTCTGCCTTCGTGGTCACATGGCATTCTCCGACTGTCTCTTCATGTGGTCATCTTCTTACAAGGACATCAGTTATATTGGGCTAGGAGTCCACCCTACTTTTCTATGACTTCATCGCAATGAATTACATCTGCAACAATGCTATTCCCAAAGTCACATTCTGGGGTTTGGGGGGTTACGACTTCAACATACATTTTCTTAGGGGACACAATTCAACCTCTCGTGACTTCCCCAGACAGGTGTAAACGATGGGCTTAGAAGTTCCTGTCTTATAAAACAAAGACCTAGAGGAAGGAAGAGGTGGAACACCAAGCTGAGGAACTTGGCTTTTATTTAGCAGAGAGGAATCATGAAGGGTTTCAGAGCAAGTAGCAGTGTAACCACCTGTGTGACTACCTATGAGACTTGAGATTTTGAGTCCTTAGTTGCTTTTTATTTTTTAGTACCAGTGGAATGAGCCCCTTCTTTCTTCAGTGCATAGTCATATTCGCTGTCTAAGTCTCAACCTAATTATGTAGTTGAAGCATGGATAAGCCTCCAAAGTGAATAGCACACAGTTTGAGACGTGCGCTTTTGGTCTTCTTCCCTGGTGGCTCAGCTTGCAGTGCAGGAGATTGGGGTTCGATCTCTGGGTTGGGAAGATCCCCTGGAGAAGGGTACGGCTACCCACTCCAGTATTCTGGCCTGAAGAATTCCATGGGCTATGCAGTCCATGGGGTTACAAAGAGTGGGACACGACTGAGTGACTTTCACTTGGCACAATAAGAGTGCCATTTGCCAACCATGTCAGCCTCGATTGCCTGATAGTCAAATAAAGATAATAAGAGGATCTATCTCACAATATATATCATGCGTGCATGCTAAGTTGCTTCATTCATGTCTGACTCTATTCAACCCTATGGACTGTAGCCCGCTAAGATCCTCTGTCCATGGGATTTTCCAGGCAAGAGTACTGGAGTGGGTTGCATGCCCTGCTACAAGAGATTTCCTGGCCCAGGGATCAAATCTGAGTCTTCTGTGTCTCTTGCATTGTAGGTGGATTCTTTCGGCAGTGAGCCACCTGCAAAGCCCAATATATATATTTACATATATTTGTAATTGTATCTTAGAAGAATGTCTGGCAAAGTAAGAACTCAATAAATGTTCACAATTATGCAAACATGGACAGTTCATTTGGTGAAGAAAGGCAGGAAAACAATTTTTAGTAGTGCTGGGTGTAGACTTTAGACCCTGGAACTACCATTCCTTCTCTCTTCCAGGAGTAACAGTCTCCCAGTGTTCTTGCCTGGAGAATCCCAGGGACGGGGGAGCCTGGTGGGCTGCCGTCTACAGGGTCGCACAGAGTTAGACACGACTGAAGTGACTTAGCAGCAGCAGCAGCAGCAGCAGCATGTCTACACAGCACCTTTCAGGTTTCAAAGCAGTCTGCATTCATCCTCTCCCTGTGTGATCTTTGTGACAGTCTTGTGAGACAGTCAGGGCTCCATTGTTGTCCCCATTTTGCAGATGAGAAACTGAGACTAAGATGGAATAAATCAGCTGCTTTTAACTTTTTCTCTTCTGGGACATTTTGAGAGATGATGCTTTCAGGTGCACACACTTCCCACTGTAATTCTTGCCATATCTTTATCCCTTTCTCGCCTATTATAAAGTATTTTATGTCACACAGCCTTAAAAGAAGGGTAATGAGAACTATATGCAATTCATGTGGAACTATATCTTTGATACCTTATTGATGAAAAAATCAGATTGTAAATTTACTACTTACTATAATATTCTATGTATGTTTACGCATGTATCAAGTTATCAGTGAGTCCATATAGGAGAGTTCGCAGTGGTTAACTCTGTAATTGAGGAGTAAAAAAGTGGGCAGAGTGAATGGAGGGAGCATTCACTTTTACTTTATATAATTTTTAAATGATTCTGTATTATTTTTATAATGAAAACCTAATTTCATTTTGAAAATATTCAGTATGCAAAGCAATGTTATTATATGCATACCTTGAAACTGCTCTAATTTTCTTCAAGGAAATCATTCATGAATATGCATAGGCTATCTCTGGAAGGGTATTTTAAAAACTGATGACAGTAGTTGCCTCTCAAAAGGAGGAATGAGGGACCAGTGTTTGGACTCAGGGATGAGAGGAAAATGGACTTTTCACTGTATACTCTTCTATAAAATTAAATTTGTTTTTTAACCAAATACATGTATTATGAATTCAAATGAATTAAGAGAAAATTACTAAAAGCTTCAGTGATTTATAATTATCAATGAATAATTTGTAACTCACCTCAGGACCAATTACCACACACCAGTGCTTCCTCCTGGGTTAGATACTGAGCAGAGTGTTAAGATCCAAACTCAGGGCTCCTGATACCAAGTCTGTGACTGTTTATATACCAGGAAGAAAATGGGACAACAGAGGATGAGATGGTTGGATGACATCACCGACTCAATGGACATGAGTTTGAGCAGTCTCCACGAGTTAGTGATGGACGGGGAAGCCTGATGTGCTACAGTCCACGGGTTGCAAAGAATCAGACACGACTGAGCGACTAAACTGAACTGGTTGCTTTAAGGGCTGCACCCTGCCATTCCTCAAACCCCTAAGGCCCAACTCCCAGGCTCCAGAAACCATGGCAGTAACATCACAATTATCATGGCAGAAGAGTCAGGACTGTGAAGTTAACTCTCCAACTAGTCTTTACCAATCACACTTCCATATTGTTTCTTTTTTTCACGATGAGAGATAACTCACGTGGGATAAAATGTGCACATATTAAATGTTCATCTCAGTGAATTTTTAAATATGGTTCAACTGTGTACCATCCCAGTTCAAAATAAACACCATACCACCTTTCTAGAAGGCGCCTCCTGCTCATCCCACCCCCTAAATGTAACCCCTATTCTGGCTCCTAGCCACCATAGATTAATTTTGTCTGTTTTTGAACTTCACACAAATGAACTCATAAAATTTCTGCTCTTTAGTGTCTAGCTTCTTTTGCTTAACACTGTTTTGTGAGACCTATCCACATGGTAGGTAGCAGCTGTTTGTTCATTCCAGGAATGAAAGTGCTGAACCACAGGGTATACACACACCTAACTTTATATATACTGACGAACAGCTGTTGGGTGTTGTACAGTTTATACTCTTACCAGTAATATGAGAATTTTTAGGTGTTCCACATCCTCCCCAACACTTGATATCATCAGTTCTTTTAATATAAGCTATTTTGATGTGGGTCACTGACTCTATCTTGATCTCGCCTCACCCTCCCAGCCTCAGTTCTCTGGTTCCCTTTCTGCTCAGTCACCTGGTCTAACCACCCCTCAGTGGACTTTTCTGACTCCTGATCAATGCGTCCAGGCCTTCTTTCCTGGAAGAGAGCCCTCTCCTGCTATAAGCCCCGCTGTGGGTTGAATCATAGTGGTTACCACAAACAAATCTGATCTCTGCCACAGGCTGAGACCTAATGCTGGTACAGTCTGAGCCCTAATGTTGATCACGGACAGGTCTCTTCCCTAATCACAGACTATACTCATAGCCCAGCACAGACTGAGCCTCATCTCAGCTATGCAGTGAATCCTGATACCAATCACAGTCTGAGCCATGACCCCAGTAGCAGACCAACCTCTAAGGTCAGATGTGGCCTGAGCCCTGAACCTACTCAGACTAACCTGACCCAAACTCAGACTGATAAATAAAAATAGATCAAGCACAGCATTAGAACTTACAGTTGACATTTGAACAACACAGGTTTGAGCTGCACAGATCTTGCTGCTGCTGCTGCTGCTAAGTCACTTCAGTCGTGTCTGACTCTATGCGACCCCATAGACTGCAGCCCACCAGGCTCCTCCGTCCCTGGGATTCTCCAGGCAAGAACACTGGAGTGGGTTGCTGTGTCCTTCTCCACTGCATGAAAATGAAGAGTAAAAGTGAAGTCCCTCAGTCGTGTCCAACTCTTAGAGACCCCATGGACTGAGCCTATCAGGGTCCTCCACCCATGGGATTTTCCAGGCAAGAGTACTGGAGTGGGTCGCCATTGCCTTCTCCGCACAGATCTTATGACATATTTTTTCTCAAATACTGTAGGATCCACTGTTTGTTGAATGCATGGTTAGTTGCATCAGATTCACTGTTTGTTGAATGAGTGGTTAGTTGAATCAGTTATGAAGTAATTGGGAGTATGAAGGAGCCCCTGGTATGAAGGAACCCCAGGTAAGGAGCACTGACTATAAGTTATAGAGGGATTTTCAGTTGTGTGGTGGGTGGGCACTCCTAACTCCTGTGTTGCTCCCAGGTCAACTGTATTAGAGAAAGTGAAATTATAAGAAAAAAATGCATTGTGAAATGGGTTACAACCTCTATGGTCTCTTCTTGGTTCACCTCAAATTTTAACTGTAACTAAATTTTGCTAAGCTAGGGAAAAAGACTACAACCAACCTCACCCTGATGTGTTGTGACGAACAGGCTAGAAGCGGGGGAGTGTGGCTCAAGGAAGTCTAAAGCTGAGCTAGCCCTGCAGATGGTGGTGGAAAGACCGGCAACCTTCTTCCTGTCCTCACAAGATGGCAGGTTTATTTTAAGGCTGTTTTTAACAGCTTAAAAAAAACGGATTCAAAGAACACTGGGGGAAGCCTCTGATTTTTGGGCTTCTGCCATGGTAGCGTTTTTTTTTTTTTTTTTTTTAAACAATGGTATTTGACTCCTAGTGAGATTTGTTCCTTCATTGCATTCTGATCATATTGCTTTTCATATTCCCCTCCCTGCAGTGGTTGTTGGAAAGGAAAAAGGAACCAGAACTTTCAAGAATGAATGCTTAGAGGTTCTGTTTGCTGTTTGTCTGCTAAGAACAACAAGCGAAGAACATAAGCAGCAAGCTAAGAACATAATTTTCACCTCTCATGCCCTTGAGAAAAATTTTGATTTCACCCTTAACACTAGGCGAAGTACCCTTAATGGACTGTGTTCTGTAAAGGATGCGTGCTAAGTCTGCAAAGTGGACTTTCACAGATGTTTTTTCTCTTGGTTTGTGATTTATGATTTTTTACACATAAACTGGATAAGGAGCCTTGTGGTACTACAGACAGGCACTGGGCTGGGAGTCAGGAAACCTAAGCGGTTCTGCCACCATTTATGATGCGGTGCAAATCCCTTGCTCTCCCTAAGCTTCCTCTCGCCATCGATAATAATAAAGTTTAAATGTAGCTGTTTGTAATATCTTTTCTATACTTCACCGATTTAATCCTTATGGCAATCTTATAGAGATGAGAAATATTATTATTCTCATTTTACAAATGAGGTAGCAAGGGTTTAACAGAAAGTAAGACTTGCCCAATATAACACAGAAGTCAAGTAGTTTTATTATTTAGTCAGGCAGTTTGTTGTTATTTATCATTAATTTACTCATTGACAAACATCTATTAAGCACCTTTATATGCCAGATACTGTTTTAAACTCAAGGAAAGAGGACATTTTCAGACCTAATCTGAACTTGCTGGGTTTTCTATAAGGGTTAATATGTTAGCTAAAGTGGGGTATGAATAGAGAATTTACTTTCTCCTTCTCTTAGGACCAATTTGGGCTAACTTTATAGCTCTATCCCCCTGGAAATGTAATAAAGGTGAAATGTAAGCTATAGTATTAGGCAGCATTGATTATGGTAAAAATAACCCCTGGTTGGTAAAATGCATCTGGGCCAGGATATATAAGTACCTGATGTGAAGCCAAGGCTTTGGGCCTCCCTAAGCACAGTGACTCTTGTAGCTAGGTTCATCTCCCACAGAGAACCTGAAAGCTATGCCTGTGGGACACAAGATATTGATTCCTATTTGGGACAGGGTGTTTCTTTCTTTCTTTTTTTTAAAATAGATTATCTATTTATTTATTATTTTTGACTGCACTGGGTCTTTTTGCTGCGCCTAGGCTTTCTCTGGTTGCGGCAAGCAGGGGCTACTCTTCACTTGTGTGTGGGTTTCTCGTTGCAGTGGCTCATCTTGTTGCCAAGCACGGGCTCTTGGGCACGTGGGCATCAGAAGTTGTGTCATGTGAGCTCAGCAGTTACATCTCTCGGGCTCTAGAGCACAGGCTCAGTAGTTGTGACGCATAGGCTTAGCTGCCCATGGAATGTGGAATCTTCCCAGAGCAGGGATTGAACCTGTGTCCCCTGCAATGGCAGGCAGACTCTTAACCACTGGATTACCAGGACAGTCGAGGGGCAAGGGCATTTCTAAGCTAAAGTTGTCACAACATTCACTGATGTGATTTTTGTCTCCTTTGGCCCAGGGGGCTGAATTACTGGATAACTGCAGGAACTCCTGATAAAGAGAAGTACCAGGTGCTGTCTTGTCCGCATGCTGTTTCTGATCCAGGCCCATTGTAAATTAATCTGATGCCAAGTGAGTGTAGCTGAGTGAAGCTAAATTTCTAGTCGAGCCCAAAGAGCATCTGATGATGGGACATTTCAGGAACAAAACCAGGTTGTGGAGATAGGAGTCCAATCTTGTTTTTTTCCTGACTCTAGAGCCGTGGTTCTCGATCTTGACCACATTCTAGACTCAGAAAAAAATTATTTTATTTTATTCATTTATTTTTGGCTGTGCTGGATCTTTGTTGTTGCGTGGGCTTTTTTCTAGTTGTGGTGAGTGGGAGCTTCTCTCTAGTGTGGGCTTCTCATTGTGATGGTGTCTCTTGTTGCAGAGCATGGGCTCTAGGCAAGCAGACTTTAGTAATTGTGGCACGTGGGCTCAGAAGTTGTGGCTCCTGGGCTCTAGAGCACAGGCTCAGCAGTTGTAGCACACAGGCTTAGTTGCTCTGCAGCATGTGGGATCTTCCCGGATCAGGGATCAAACCCATGTCTCCCGAATTGACAGGTGGATTCTTTACTACTGAGCCACCAGGGAAGCCTTAGATTCAAATTGAAATCTTTGAATCATTTGCCACAGTGGACACAGCAATGGAAAAGAGCAAAACACTGTTACACATGACACAGATGAATCTCTCTGACATCATGGTGAAGCAGAAAAGCACCTACAGGCTAATTCCACTGATCTGAAGTTCAAAAGCTAGCAAAACTACCCAGAATAGTGCCAATTGTTGAGGAGTGGGTATTGATTAGAAGGAAGTACAAAGGAGCCTATTTGTGCTCATGCTCAGTTGTGTCCAATTCTTTGCGTCCCTATGGTCTGTAGCCTGCTAGTCTCCTCTGTCTGTGGGACTTCCCAGCAAGAATACTGGAATGGGTTTCCATTTCCTCTTTGAGGGGTATTCCGCACCCAGGGATCAAACCTTCATCTCCTATGTCTCCTGCATTGCAGGTGGATTCTTTACTGCTGAGCCACCAGGGAAGCCCACAGAGGAAACTTCTAGGGAGCAATAAATATTCTATGTCTTGATCTGTGGTAGTTACATGAGTGAGTGTATATATTCATAAAATATGTGAAGCAAAGTTAACCCAGAAATTCAGAAGCAGAACGATAAACTGGACTCAAAGCTGGGTGGGATGTTTAATGGGAGATCAGGCAAATTTGAGGCCTTGGGTTAGAGGCTGTATCTTCTATAAAAGCCCCCACTGATTCTGCAGGGTAGAGAATGCAAGCCCCATGGTACAGTGTGTGAATAGTATTTTGATCAGAGAGACCCAAGACTTTGAAGAGAGGAGAAATAGGGGTACATGACCTGGATGTCCAACTCCCAAGGAAACAGGGAAGCAGCGTCTGGGGCTGGAACCAAAAGGCAAACCTCCACCGTGCCAGGCACTGTTTGTAGAAGACACAGGGAGATAATAGCTTATGAATATCAAGTAACAGCTTTTACTCTTGATGGTGTTTCACTTTTCACGTGTCTCTCTTTTCCCCCCATCTATTTTGTAAGAGTTTTAATTGCAAGGAAATTTAATAGCATAATTTATAAGGCCTCATGTCAGTCAATTTGGAGCCCAGACAGTACCTGAAATTAAGTCTTGCCCATGGTTGTAATGGATTCATTCATTCCTGGCTTCAGGCTGGGACAAAACTGCCATAAAAACAAACTGAGGGACTTGCGTAGTGGTCCAGTTGTTAAGACTCTGAGGTCCCAATGCAGGGACCCAGGTTCAATCCCTGATTAGGCCACAACTAAAGATCCCTCATGCTGCAACAGAGAAACCATGTACCACATGCAAGGAAGACTTAGAGCAGCCAAAAACAAACAAAAATTCAAACAAAACAAAAAAGGTAAAGAATTGCTAAAAATTATGTTAAAAAAAAATTAAAAGGGAGAATCCAGGAGTCATGTCTTATGAGAAATGGTCCTGGCAAAGTAAAGATATGGGGGAAGAGGACAGGACATGAGAAGTGTCTCCAGATTTCTAAATGCTTGTCATGAAAGGAAAAGGTCAACCTGCTCAGGATGACTCAGAGAGGAACCAGGACGAGTGAGTGGAAATTCTGAGAAATAGAGTGCAGTGAGGAGAACCTTCCATGAAGAACTAGAGGCCTCACAATTTTCCTCAAATGAAATTTATTCATGCACATTTTCATTTACTGTGCTAGGCTCTGGGATACAGGGAACATGACCCCCAAGGTCCCTTATGGAGTTTACTAAATGTGTCAGAGACTGAAGATTGCCTATCTCATATTTCCTCTCCTCTTCTCCCTTACTGACAAAATTCTAATTTTGTTATGGACTTTAATATGTCCACCAAAAATATTACATTGTCCAATCTCTCTTGTGGCTAGGGATGACCAGTGAGATGTGAATGGAAGTTGCAGGTGAACTTCTAGGATATCACCTTAAAAGAGGCTAACTTAGATAACAGGGCAATAACATTATCACCCTCTTCTTTTTTTTCTGCCTAGAAAATGGCTGAAGTTTGAACTGCCATCTTGGGTCCTGAGTTCGCCTTCAGAACTGAATCCACTAAGGACGTGGAAGAGAAAGACATAAAGATCTTGGGTTCCTAATGACTGTGAAGTCTCCATATCAGCTCTGTATTGACTGTTGACTTCTCTTACAAACTTCTACCTTGCTTTTAAGCTATTTATTTAGGTTTTCTGTTGTATGCAGCCAGTTCTATTGCTACACTAAGAAAAACTTTTTTAAAAACCAAAATTGTATAAAAGGACAACTGAGATTCATTTTAGTTCCAACAGCTGTATATTATGACTTTTATTCTCTGAGGTTCCAATATGGTGTCACCTTTCTATATGAAACTTTTCCAAATTCTTTAAGAAGGTTAAATCTCTCCCTCGTTGGTTCTCCTGCAGCACTTTCTTTACTCTGCTAAGATAACACTTACCTAATTGAGTCTTATAACAGGCCCCTGACACACACCGTTATGATTCCTGCTCGTTATTAAGTGTATACGCAGAGTATGAGGAGAATGTTTAAATGGGGAGGGCATTTGTGTTGCTGTCCAAGGTCCTGAACCTTCAAGCGCACTAGAACACGGTTGTTTTTTCCAGTCTCTGAGACACCAATTCTATCTGACCAACTCACTAAACAATTCTGATGAAGCAAGAGAGAAGCAACAGCAAGAAAAAAACAGGGCAAAAAGAGAAAGAAAGAAATGGACAGAGAACAGAGGTTGCTCAGAACATTGCTAATGAAAGAAAGCCAGAGAGCAAACAAAAACAGAAAAAAAATTTTTTCCTTTTGACAATTTCAAATAATGTCATCAGAGTTTACAAATATTGTTAGGAAGAGTTATAAATATGTGTTCTAAGTGATGCAAAGTTGTGCAAGTATTGATATGAACAACTATATTTATGCAGACAGAGAAGCAAAACTTCACCTAGGTGGAGATGGCAGGAGGAATGATCTTTACTGTATTTACACCATGTGCTCATGCTTCTTCTTTTCAACCTTGATAAGTACTTTGTGATTTTTAAAGATAGTGCCACACAGGAAGTTGGACCATGACTTACGTTTTACAGTTCCTATGATCGATTAATATTTTTTTTCATGGTCTACCATATTTTTCTTGGTTATTAGCAATGTTATCTCTCACCCAGACTTGAAGAATGGGATATTCTGCCCAGATTCCCTCCTCCTTGCAACTCATCCCAGTTACTTACCCTCTGTTTGGCTTGGCTAGCCAACTGAGTCCCTCTTATACAATATTTTTACAGTGCTCTTGATTTAAATTCATCCTAGGTGTTTAAAAATGCATTATCTCAGTTAATCCTTTCAACAGCCCATAATATCAGAATAATTATT
This sequence comes from Ovis canadensis, assembly GCF_042477335.2. NCBI lineage: Eukaryota > Metazoa > Chordata > Mammalia > Artiodactyla > Bovidae > Ovis > Ovis canadensis. The sequence goes on along the minus strand of NC_091246.1, from coordinate 52,568,467 downwards.
CTCAATACAATTAAATTCATGTCATGGATCTTTGAGGCTGTTTGTGAATTGAATAGCTGAAACAAAGAATAGTAAATCACAAGTGTCAAGGGACTGTTCTAATTTACCTGTCTCCCAAAATAGCCTATGAAACCTTTAAAGTCGTGAACAATTTCTTATTCATCATCATATTTTCAACAATATCTAGCATGGTTTCTGACACATAGTAGGGGTTCAAAAATATTTCTGTAATAGATGAAAGAATTAGCAGAAATATATAAGCATTAGCATTGCATTTAAATCATTTATATAGGGTGCATTTATGAATAATAGGTCAAAGGTACATTAGGGAAAAGAAAGATACATAAGGGAAATCTCAAAATAGTCTTAACTATGGTGAAGTATTAGAAAAACATCCTACATGATATTTCCACTGTATGAAACAATGCATCATTGAAAATTAAGACAGGAAACAGGAATAGTGAAAAAATTCCCTTCACATGTAGGTGTCACTCCCATATTGAACCAAAATGATTTAGAGAAATAAATCTGAGAAATAAAAGGGTATTCTGAGACTACCTTTTCTCAGAATATTCTGAGTAAGGGTAGTTCCCTTATTCTGAGAAATTAAATGGTAAGCCCTTCAGTCCCATCTCCTTGCTTTCCCTCGAATTTCTCCCCTCTCTCCTTTCCTTTCTGTTCCCATATTCAAACATTCACTGAGATCCTACCACATTAATGTACTGTGAGGATTCCAACCCTTGCCTTCAAAGAGTTTACTCTCTAGTCTAGAGGGGGGAAAGTTCACAAATAGCAACCATAGTGATAATATCTGATTCTGAACAATAATGTCAAATCCACAGTTTTGCCTGGAGCTGTCCTCTTGCCCAACATGAACCCTATCTTGGAAGATTTACCTGATCTTACCTCCAGAGCAAAGGACAAAGAAAATTATTTTCCTCAGTATGTATTAATAAGTACTCATTTGTATCTGAATGGATTACAATAATAGCAAGGCTTTCCTTTGGGATTAAAAGCCACAGAATGATATCCAAAAAAGGATCATAGTGACTAAAAGAGGATTTTATAGCTCTTCCAATTCAACCACCTTATTTTTTAGATCTGGAAGCTGGAGTCCGGAGAGGTGGGAGGATTGCCTGCAGTCACACAGCAAATCAGTGGCAGTGCACAGCTGGAGCACAGGTTTACAGGCTCCCACCAAATACCCACTTTATTTTCCACTATTTTTAAAGTTCCCATCATTTCATGGGAAATAGATGGGGAAACAGTGGAAACAGTGTCAGACTTTATTTTGGGGGGCTCCAAAATCACTGCAGATGGTGACTGCAGCCATGAAATTAAAAGACACTTACTCCTTAGAAGAGAAGTTATGACCAACCTAGATAGCATATTAAAAAGCAGAGACATTACTTTGCCAACAAAGGTCCGTCTAGTCAAGGCTATGGTTTTTCCAGTGGTCATGTATGGATGTGAGAGTTGGACTGTGAAGAAAGCTGAGTGCCAAAGAATTGAACTTTTGGATTGCTTTTGAACTGTGGTGTTGGAGAAGACTCTTGAGAGTCCTTTGGACTGCAAGGAGATCCAACCAGTCCATCCTAAAGGAGACCAGTCCTGGGTGTCAATTGGAAGGACTGATACTGAGGCTGAAACTCCAATACTTTGGCCACCTCATGCGAAGAACTGACTCATTGGAAAAGACCCTGATGCTGGGAGGGATTGGGGGCAGGAGGAGAAGGGGATGACAGAGGATGAGATGGCTGGATGGCATCACCGACTCGATGCTCTTAACTCCGGGAGTTGGTGATGGACAGGGAGGCCTGGTGTGCTGCGATTCACGGGGTCGCAGAGTCGGACACGACTGAGCGACTGAACTGAACTGAACTGAACTGAAGGTTTACTCAGGGTTAATGTGTACAGCCACAGGCTGTGCCCTGAACAGCTCTGACATGACCATGATGTAAATGGCCACAGCCCTGGTTTCACCAATGTGCTCCTGAGATTATTTGAAGTAGTTCAATACAAATATTTAAAGATACTAATAGTTATGCCTTTATTTTAATGTTTAGGAAACATAAAAGGCACTTTGAGTTTATGGATAGGGATATTATATAGTAATCTAAAGCTTCTTTTAAAATTTAAGTTGAGGAATTTCCCAGGGGTTCCAGTGGCTAAAACTCTGGCTCCCAAAGCAGGGGGCTCAGGTTTGATCCCTGGTCAGGGGCCTAGACCCCATATGCCACAACTAAGAATTCTCATGCCACAACGAAGATTGAAGATCTCTCATGCTGCAACTAAGAACTGGCACATCCAAATAAATAAAATAAATAAATATAAACAAATAAATATTAACAAAAAATTTAAGTTTAAAGGTGAATGAATTATTTTTTAAAAGATGTTCAACTGGTATAAGAATGTGATAAAAATCATGAAAGAAGTATACAAATTACTAAAGTTTAGGAAATATTGTGTTTATTATACCATGCTACATCCCTCCAAGATAAAATAAAGTACTTTTACAAATCTACCTCCTCAGTATTGAGTTTTTGATGTGAAAGTGATGATGGAATGTTTGGACATAGGTACCTTTAGTAGAAACAGGTTAAAAGCAGTTAGGAGAAGATATTCTATTCAAGAAAGTTAGAGGGCAACTAGAAAGGAGAGTTAAGTCTGAGTTTTGGTGTGTTATGGAAACGATTATATTTTCAAATGTAATGGATTAGCAAAGGGTTAGGTAGAAATCTTGTGACTTATTTCTCATAACTAAATATGAATATTTACCAGAGGAGATAGGTTCAAATCCTACTTCTGTGACTTCCGAGCTTGTTCCCCTTGCTAAGCCCCTTTTAGTTTATTTCTTTAAAAAAAGGGCTGTGTTGTGAGGAAGAACCATGAGAATATAAAAATGCCTTGAAAGGGAGATTGAGAGAAAGACTGAAAGAGACAGGAAGAAAAAGTAAATGATGAAAGAGAGGAAGCCAGGTTGGATGGACTGTCAGAAGAATGGGAGCTGGTGAAATTATCTCAGACTTTATGTGCTGAAATAGTCATTCTTGTCACAAGCTGCTAAATTTTTTTCTTATGAAAACATTTCTAAGGTGGCAGATGAATATATTTTTAAATTTTTTTCTTGAAACATAACACTCCAACAGGATGTGTTAGAGAAATGCCAAGAAAAGAAGACAGAAGGAGGTAAAGTCCTTGGATGAGAGGAAGATAAAATGATTTATGCATGGACCTATGGAGGCTTTAGAATTCTTACCTCCTCCTCAAGCCTTCCTGACCTCCTAGGCAGAACTATTTCCTCTTGGACTCCCCCTAGACTTGCACACTTTCTACTAGGGTTGGTACAATGGTTTAGGAGGTTCTCTGTTTGTCTGTCATTCCCATTAGATAATACAGGCGTGGCTTATTTTATTGGACTTCACTTTATTGTGCACTGCAGACACTGAAGTTTTCTTTCTTTTTTTTTTTTTTTACAAATTGAAGGCTTGTGGCAACTGTACATTGAGGAAATCTATTGGGGCCATTTTTCCAACAGCTCAGTTAGTATCTATTTTGGTAATTCTTGTAATACTTCAAAAATTTTCATTATTACTATACTCATTATGCCAGCTTGTGATCAGTGATCTTTGATGTTACTGATGTAAATTTTCAGGGATTCTGCGAACTGGATCCGTATTTAAGCCGCTTAAGTACTGGGACTACATCTTATTCACCTTCTGCATTCTAAGTTACTCTAAGCCACTCTTCTGTATTCTAAGTTACACTTCCATGGTGGCTCAGAGGTAAAGAATCCACCTGTCAATGCAAGAGGTACTAGATCGGTCCCCGGGTTGTGAAGATCCCCTGGAAAAGGAAATGGCAAACCACTCCAGTATTCTTGACTGGGAAGTCCCATGGATATGGATGCTGGCGGGCTATAGTCCATGCAGCTGCAAAGAGTCTGGACACAACTTAGTGACTCAGCAACAGCAACAACCCATAGAATCTGGCACATGTGTATTGCTTGACTAATGTTTGTTGAATGAATAAGCCTGGGTCAAGGGACTTGACACCTTGTGTGTTGAAAGACAAATGGCAGCCCAGAGGATATTTAACCTGGAGAAGAGATAACTCAGGGGATATACTCATTATTTTCCAATATTTGTAGCACTAACTCGGGGAAGTGTATTTGAAATAGGCTGTGTGGTCCTGATGGCACAGCTAGGACTAAGAAAGCAACCTCGACTCATTATAAGGAATTCTAGCCATTAGAACTGGCCAAAGATGCCATGGCTTATCTCACTGGAGCAAAGGCTCATTTCTACAGACTAGATACCTCTTTTCAATGTTTTAGATACTGGATTAGATATTCTCTGTAGTCTACCTGTCTTCTACTCTCTTTTTTTTCTTTTTTTTTTGCTTGTTAGCTTTCTTGCTGATTTAAAAACATCTTCCCACTGGGCACTTCTATCTAGCCTTAGAAATATAGACCGTAGGGTTGGAAGGAAACTCATAATTCATTTGACCTAATCCTTTCTTTGTACCATTCCACATATGAGAAAACCAAGACCAAGTCAAATGACTAGATTATGGTGGAAGATAGCCTTAGAACCCAATTCTGTTGGGTTTTCTTCATTGGTTACCAAAATATGGTGCCACTGTGTCTGAGCAGTAGGACTCTTTTCTCTTTCTTTGTAGTTCGTCAGTGGGTTGTTGTTGTTGTTGTTCAGTTGCTCAGTTGTGTCTGACTCTGTGACTCCATGGGCTGCAGCACGGTAGGTACTTATTTCCCATTCTCCCACTTCAGAATAAAAATTGGAAAATTATGTAATTAATACACGCTTAACCTGAAATAAGACAAAGACAAATGCTATATGATATCACTTAAATATGGAATTTAAAAAAATAACAGCAAACTAGTGAATATAACAAAAAAGAAGCAGATTCACAGACATGGAGAGCAAACTAGTTGTTAGGGTGGGGAGGGATGCGTGCTAAGTCGGTTTAGATGTGTCCAACTCTTTGCGACCCTATGGACCATATCCTGCCAGGCTCCTCTGTCCATGGGATTCTCCAGGCAAGAATACTGGAGTGTGTTGCCCTCCTGCAGGGGATCTTCCCGACCCAGGGATGGAACTGAATCCGTTGCATTTCCTGTATTGGGTTCTTTACTACTAGGGCCACCTGGGAAGCCCATGGAGATGGGTAGAAAGGGGCAATATAGGGGTAAGAGAGTGGGAGGTACAAAGTGCTGGATGTAAAATAGGCTCAAGGATGTAAGGTACAACACAGGGAATATAGCCAATATTTTGTATTAGTTGTAAATAGAAAGCAAGTTTGCAAAGTTGTAAAAAAGAAAAAGAAAAAAGAAAAAATACAGCCATCATAATGAAAATATCATCATTCTTTTCATAAACTATTATTGCATAGAGGTTAAGTGGACATGGGATTGAAACTTGAGGGTCAGAGAGACCTGAGTTCTATTGATACTTACTCCACATTTCTAGTAGTGTGACACTGGGTAAGTTAATTATCCCTCTAACCCCCAATTTCCTTATTTGTAATATGAGAATAACTATACCGCCTCCCCAGGGGAGTGGTAATACTTAAGTAAAATAGCAATATAGAACTCTGAGCACAGAATCATAGTAAGTCTGGAAGATCCCCTGGAGGAGGGCGTGGCAACTCACTGTAGTATTCTTGCCTGGAGAACCATGTGGAGAGAGGAGCCTGGTGAGCTATAGTCCATAGGGTTACCAAGAGTCGGACAAAACTGAAGTGGCTGAGCCTGAGCACACACATATACTTAAACACAGTCCTTGTCTTTTTCTTTCCAGTCTCTTACCAGACATAAAAAGAGATACTTGAATGAAACTTCCCAACATTCCAGCCTCTTCCCTTTCTATTGGTGATAATCTGGTTCAATCCTAGCATCTGTCTCTGTGAAAGCTGTCCCTGCACTTCACTATGACGTTCATAGCCGCTTTATGAGCTTGTTCTTTCATCTATAAATGAAAGCAGAAGAGAATATCTTAATTTCACAATATTAAAAAAAATAAAGGATTTTTGAAAATTGGACTGGACTGCTATCTAAGGTTCCTCCTTACTCTGACATCATTTGAGCCTGAGACTCTACACCTCCCTCTCTTTCTCCCACCCCCACTCTTTTTCTCCATTCTTACTCTCTTCTCTAACCTGAGGACACAGAACTCAGCTAGAGTGCACCATGCAGGCGGAAGGATTAAGAAATGGATTTCGCCTCTGGACTACCAATAGGATCTAGTCCCAGAAATCACTGTAGTTGGAAGTGGAGAGAAGCCTAGAACAGATCTGATTGTCTCCCCTAGCTGGAGAAGGAAGTGGCAAACCGCTCCAGTATTCTTGCCTAGAAAATCCCATGGACAGAGGATCCTGACAGGCTACAGTCCATGGGATCGCAAGAGTCAGTTAATTTAAACCTTATTCTCCCTTTGTTGATAATGATGGTATGTAGCATTTGATTTAGGAGAAGGCAATGGCAACCCACTCCAGTACTCTTGCCTGGAAAATCCCATGGACGGAGGAGCCTGGTAGGCTGCAGTCCATGAGGTCTCGAAGAGTGGGACACACGACTGAGAGACTTCACTTTCCCTTTTCACTTTCATGCATTGGAGAAGGAAATGGCAACCCACTCCAGTATTCTTGCCTGGAAAACGCCAGGGACGGCAGAGCCTGGTGGGCTGCCGTCTATGGGGTCGCACAGAGTCGGACACGACTGAAGTGACTTAGCAGCAGCTGGAATACAGCCTATCTTTTAAATTTGAGTGCTTGCTTCATGATTTCACTATATTATTCTTATCTAGAATCACAGTTCCTTTAGGGAAAACCAGGGTTCAGTTATAAAAGTACAGACTTAAAGTACACAAACTGGGTAATAAAGAAACCAAGTTTCTATGGAAACTTTGCATAAACCCTGTCCTCATTCTGGCCTCCATTTTTTCTCAAGAACCAAGTGGCTTAAACTTTTCTTATCAATGACACTAATTTTATTTTGTTCTTTGGCCTATTTTAATAGGGGACATAAGGTAGTTACCATAAAGATTTATATTTACATGTTTCAAAGAACACAACATTTAAAAATCAGGAATATACAAAAGGCATTTCTAGCTTCTCTGGGAAAAATTACACAAAGTCCAGTAACAATGAGACCACATTTTCTCAGGATAAAATTGACTAAGACTAAGCAGAAGTTCCCTCCTAGGGGCATGAAATCTCCATCTCATCAGTCTCTGTTCCTCCTTTTAGATCACTTGACTCCCATGGTCAATATCAATTCTGATCCCCATAGACATGTGAGTTTATGACTCCAGGAATAGAGTATAAGGGCAATTCTCTATATATGAATCAATAATCATATGAAATTATTTGCAGTCAATTAGAAAAAAATGTAAATGCAGTGAATGAGTGATTCTCTGTGATCATTCTGCGGATCATTCTACAGAATGTCTAGACCTGGCATTTTCTAGGCATTCAATAAAGAGTAGTTGCAATTAGTAGTAATAATATCAAAAGTGTTATGAGACATCCCTGGTGGTTCAGAGGTTAGGACTTGGTGCTTACAGTGCTGGGACCTGGATCCAATCCCTTGTCAAGGAACTAAGATCCTGCAAGCAGTGTGGTGTCACCAAAAAAAGAAAAAAAAAAGTATTACTACTTAAATGTATCTTATTGCTTTGAGGATGAAATTAGGTTAGTGATGCATTAAAGAAATGCATCTTCTGAAAAGCATTGAAAAGTAGTATAAATCTTTGCGAAATATCCTTGAAAACAGAGAGGAATTATATCACAAAACATACAGCTATTTTCTGAAAATCCTTCTTACAAAGGTCTGCTCCTACAGTTCCACTGTTTCGGGTGACAGTTCATTTGACAGTCTCCATCTCTTCACATCCTCAACCTCTACTGATTTCCCTCCTCCTCCTTCCCTGCTCCCATTCTTTTTCCTGAAAAGCAGTCCAGTCTCCTCTCAGCTTCTGTTACTCTCCTGGTGAGAGGGTAAAGAGAGGAGGCAGAAGCATTTGTAAATACTGACATTCAATATTCTCTTCTTTCATCCTCATCTCAATTATTAATGTTGATCAGATGGTTCCTGAGAAACTGCAGAAATCATTCATTCTTTGTCAAATATCCCAGAAAAGAGTTCTTAAGATTTAGACAGAGGTGGGTTGTTAAGACACATGATAGAAGCCTGTATAAAGTGCATCACAAGCATAGAGAAGGGGGCATAAGTGATGTCAACTGGCGAAATCCAGACAATGCCCTCCTCCCTCCCACAACACTGCTCCCCCAACACATCACTCCCCGACATTCATAATGAACTCAGCGAAAAGGATCGGGAATTTCAGGCTCAGAACATCATCCCAAGCTGGCTTCCAAGAGGAGGAAAGGGCTCTAATGAACTATAGCTGAATTCTGCCGTCCAGAAACTTCTTCAATCCTTTCCCTTCCATTTCACAAGTCTTGCACCCCTCTCCCTTCACACTTGGTTTGTTGGGATTTCTTTGCAAATAGGCTGAAAGTGTTCTCAGCAAGAAAGAAACTACTTTTTACTTTATCTCTGCCTAGGAGTCTTCGGTGAGTGCAGGCTTGGGCCGAGTCTCAGGAGACAAGAGTCTTTTGAGAAGGACATTGGAGAGTCTTGTAACAATTCTGTTTGAAATACAAGGATTATTTCCTTTCCATGTGAATTTGGGCTCATCCCTCTCTTTCTCTAATTCTCAGTTTTCTCTTCAACAAAATGAAACTACAGTCCTATCTCTGAATCCCTCAGAAAACGGTTGGAAGAGTAAGATATGAAGTGAGGTGTTAATAGGGTAGTTATTATCTCCTTGCTCTAATCCTGCTTTGCCACGCACAGTTACCCAAAGTGACATTTCTTCTTGCAGTGACACTTGAAGACTCCTCCCCTCTGTCCATTATTTGGGGCGGAGGTTGGTGGAGGTGGGGTGGGGGGGGGCGGTGTTGGCAGTCTGTCCAAGTGAAAGTAGTCTGTCCCTTGGATGTTGCTATTATGAGACCTAGGTCTGGTTTTTCAGAAAGACCCTTAGATGAAGTCTCTGCTTTTTGACTTAAGAACCCTGGGAATCTCCCTCACACTTTCACTCCAACATTCATTCATTTGGGTAGAAGGCAGTCATCATTCATCCAACGCACTCTCTTTGAGCCTTTCATCTGTCTGCTGTGTTGGGACAGAGTTTAATGACCAAGTTCAAGGCTCAGGATTCTAGAAGCTCACAGCCAGTCAGAGAGGCAGCTGAGTAACCAGACAGCCTGCAATGCATGAGATAAGGTCAATGGTATTAGATTTTTTGTGAAATGGCAGTCAAGATGTTGGTCTGGAGGCTGGAGGATCCACTTCCAAAATGGACTCATACAGCTAGCTGCTCAGAAGGCTTTAGCTTCTCACCATGTAGACCTCTTTATAGCGCTGCTTGAGTGTCCTCACAGCATGGTAGCTGGCTTTCTCTGGAGAGAGTGATCCAAGAAAGAGCAGGGCAGAAGTCACACTATCTTTTATGACTTCATCTTGGAAGTCACTCTCCATCACTAGCATAACATCCTATGGATTACACAGGTTGCTATTCTTTGTAGAAGGGAGTGAAGGCCGGGAGAGGAGAATCACTGGGGACCATCTTGGAGGCTAATTACCACTATGCCCCTTGGAAAAACCTTTGGATATCTAAATTTGTGTGTTCTCTCAGCATTGGTACACTGCCTCTATTCTGCTCCTCATCAAACCTGATGGCCATCACCATTTTTACACATATATAAAAATCCAGTTAGGGCTGGGACTTCCCAGGTGGTCCAGTGGTTAAGAATCTGCCTTCCAATGAAGGGGACATGGGTTCTATCTCTGGCTGGGCAACTAAGATCCCACATGCCATGGGGCAACTCAGCCTATGAGCCACAACTGCAGACTCTCTGGAGTCTGCATGCCACTACTGGGGAGAAGCCTGGGTCCGGCAGCAAAGAGCCCCGTGCCACAGCCAAGACCTGATGGAGCCAAATAAATAGAATGTTTTTAAAAATTCATTTAGACATTGTCATAGAGGAAATGGAAATGAAGGGCTTACCTGGTGCCTCAGATGGCAAAGAATCTGCCTGTAACGCAGAAGGATCTTCTGTAATCCAGGAGTTTGATTCCTGGATTAGGAAATGGAGACAGATGCTAACACATAAAATGCAATTTTAATCTGTCTCTGAAACTCCATCTGACATTCCACCACCTTCTACAAGCACAGAGCAGTCTTAACATATCCTTTCCTAATCTTCCAGGAATTCTGAGTATAATTATTGACATCTTCTTACAGAGGTGTTTATAAGGTGGGAGTCCAGAAGAGTTTTGAGCTCTGTATGAGCGTGAGAATAAAGCACCACAGGGATTGTTGAGGAAGGAACCTCCTCATCCCAGGTTTCATGCATTCTCATGGAAGGAACACCTTAAATGGAGAAGTAGTGGCTTATGAGTGGTGTCTGATGAATCTAGAGGAAGGAACAGCACATACGGGGCTTTTTCTTTGGGACAAGCCGACAGGGAGCTGCCAGATATTCTGAACTGTTTCTTTATACCTCATGTATTACAGGAAGTCAATGATTGCTGGGAGATGAATGAGGAGAGGGCCAGGGGACATGTTAGAAAAGAGTATAGAATGCTTTCAGAGGTGATGGATATGTTCATTGCCTTGATTTTGTTGATAGTTTCATAGGTGTACAGGAATGTCAGACTGTACACTCTAAATATGTACAGTTTATTATATCTCAATAAAGCTGGGGAAAAACTAAATAGTAAATGCAGGGGGAATTGTGAAAAAGCGTTTTCTATAATAACATGATTATATTGTAAAAAAACCAGTGAGAGTCACCTATAAAATTTATGTATGCACAGATAGCAAATGGAAAAAAATTATTAACCAGTTTGAAAATCTTCAAGATAAAGAGCATCAGTGGATTTTTTAAAAACTCATTTGTTAAAATTATTATAATGCTACATCTTGCAAGTAGCTTGCAGGAAAAAATTGATTAACGTAAAGGAAAATGGAAATTTACTAGCTAAAGTTTAAGGGACTTCCCTGGTGGCTCAGATGATAAAGCGTCTGCCTGCAATGTGGGAGACTTGGGTTCGATCCCCTGGGTTGGGAAGATCCGCTGGAGAAGGAAATGGCAACCCACTCCAGTAATCTTGCCTGGAAAATTCCATGGACAGAGAAGCCTTGTAGGCTATAGTCCATGGGGATGGACAGAGAAGCCTTGTAGGCTACAGTCCATGGGGTTGCAAAGAGTCGGACACGACTGAGCAACTTCACTTCACTTCAAAGTTTAAGAAAAAGCAATAGGAGTGTATAGTTAAAAGAGGAAATCAGGTTTTGATATACATAACAGAGTCTTGGATCTACATATCACTGTGAGGCATCTTTTTCAGCTAGGACAGCTTCAAAACAAACATTTAAAAAAGCTGACATGAGCATAGATCTTCAAATGTCTATATCATAAATTATTTTTAAAACACTAAAATACATTCAATCATAAGATATTCACTAAAATATTATCATTGGTAAAAAAATACTTTTTTATATACCTAATAGATAAAATAAGGTAAAACTCATTTTTAAAATAATGTTTGGAATAGTACTTTTAATAGATAAAGTTTTTTAAAAATGTCTGACTAATTCCATGGCCAGATATTAACAAAGTCATTTGACCTCAAACATAAGCTATATTCTCCAACCTAGACTTTATTAATAATAAAAATGACATTTTAATCTCAATCAGCCAGTCCCTCTGTCTACATCTCAAATAGTTCTGAACTGTGCAGGGAAAAGGGGAGAGTCATTTATTGACTTCCCAATAGTAGTGACATTTTGCTTGATTTTTGAAGACTGAATAGAAAATTGCCAAGTAAAGATGTGGGAGAGGGCATTACAGGTATTAATAGAGGAAGAAGCATAATCAAAGTTATGGAAGTATTAAAGAACCTGGTGCATCAGGGAAGTGCATGGCAGGAAATTTAGGGTGTATGTTGAAAAGTGCCAGGAAATGAGGCTGTTGAGCCATCGTATTGGGTCTAGATCAATGCTAAACATCTGTGTCTTGAAAGCAGGCCATCATCATATTCTACACTGACTGACTGCTGCCTAGAGCAGTGTCTGCTCAGGGGAAGGAATAAAGATTGTTTTCTCCTATGTTTAACGAATTTGAGTATTTCCATAAGAGGTGGTGGGAAACGTTCCCTGTGGATGACGTGCTGTGTGCTGTGCTAAGTCGTTTCAGTTGTGTCCTACTCTGTGACCGTATGGACTACAGCCCAGCCAGGCTCCTCTGTCCATGGGATTCTCTAGGCAAGAATACTGGAGTGGGTAGCCATTCCCTTCTCCAGGAGATCTTCCTGAACCAGGGATCAATCAAACCTGTGTCTCCTGATTTCCTGCATTAGCAAATGGTTCTTTACCACTTAGCGCCACCTGGCCTGTGGATGATGGGTGAGTTCAATTCTTCAGCCTTTCCTTTTCTGCTGTGAGCTAGCCCATATAATTTTTTTCTTAAGTTAGCCAGAACTGATTTCTGTTGTTGGCAATCAAAAAATCCTGCCTGGTTCAGCTCCCTCAACATTTCTTCCATGAAGTATATCAAGGATGTCCAAAGTGCTTTCAATAGTGGGCCATAGGTTCAGAAATCCTTGGGCATGTGCCAGTGGCATTTGAATTAATCAACATAGAGGATAAACAGGGTCCATATGTGTGCTAGATGAAAGTTAAGTGTGTGTTTAAGTCAAGTGTGTGCAACATATGAATGAGCAGAAACATTAAACATAACCTTTAGGAAAAGACAACAGGCAAGTGCAAACAAAAAAGAAAGCAGAATATGCATAATTCATATTACAAAATAAATTCAAGGAAAGCAAAATCTATTTAGATATTTACCAAAAGGAGAGCACTACTACATAGCAAAGCTTATGGGAATGGGCCAAATCTCTACTTACAGGAAGATTAACAATCTTAAATTTCCTTATTATAGAAATGAGAAGGAGATAGCTGAACTGAGCAATCAAGTTAAGAAACTCAACGAAGAGAAGGGAATAGACAGAATAAGAAAGGTGTTTGACTGCAGTCAGGTCCATGGTAAGGGGCAGGAAAAGGAAGAAGGGCCTCTCAAATGCATAAAATCATATGACCAGAAGGGTTCAAGGCAACCAAAAGAGCTCAGTGTCACAGAAGCAAGTGAAACATAGTTTTAGTGAAGAAGCAATGAGTTACAAGAAGGAGAGAAACCAACAGCATCAAACACAAAAAAGAGATCCAATAATAAAATTACTTAAACTTCTACAGAATTTGGCAATTACCAGTAAGAGTTTGTGAGAGTTTCATCTAGCTTCTCACAGAAATAAAAGACTTGAGGGATTTAAAAAGACATGGAGTTAGTGGTCATTTTTCACACTAGCCATCCAGCATTTTATTAGTCTTCTTACAGTAAGTGGACTCCAATTTTGTTACAGATGACACAGCCCTTCTTATTGGAGCCCTGTGATTCAGATGAAGGTGACATGTCTGGGACTGATGTGGGTTGGATAACCTAACATCATTCCCGTCCCTCTTCTCCCTTACCTACCCCCTACCCTATACTCACTTTCCTGATTACTTTTACAGCAAGCAGTGGCAATGTGACGTGAGACACAAAGGAGTCATAATGTCTAGTCAGACATGATGACTAGAGCTGGGGCATCTATCTTTTGAGAAAACAGAAAGATCAAGAGAGTCACAGCTCTACCAGCCCTGAAATATTACCCACTGGATGGACACCAGTAGCTGTATGACTCTAAGCTTTTTATTTTTAATCTTTGGGTCATGCCGCATAGCTTACAGGATTTTAGTTCCCCAATCAAGTCTCTAACCCATACCCCCCTGCACTGGCAGTACAGAGTCTTAGCCCCTGGAGCACCAGGGAAGTCGTGACTCTAGGCTTTTTATGACGTGAGAAATATAAACTCCTGATGTCTGAGAAGTATAACCTCACTTTTCAGTGGGTGGTGTATCAGTCACATTGGAAGAGGAAAGTGTGCAATGAGATAAATAGATGGATGCAGCCATCTTTGGAAAAAAAAACACTCTGCTGCAGACTCTATCAGTTTCGTGTTGCAAAACCCCCAAGATTAACTGGCTTAAACAAAGAAGAAATGTATTGACTCACGTATGTGAAAACTCCAGGGGTAGGGATGATTTAATCTCTGTAGAAGACTTATGACTTTGGGTGATGCTAGCCTTTCCCCTAGCTCCAGAGGTGGATGTGTGACTCAAGTCTGAGCTGGTTCATACAGAACATTTCCTTGACAACAGTAAATTGTTCAGGGATGGGCACAAGCCAAGTCCTCAGGACAATTAGAGCCAAAGAAACACAATTTCCTGGGTATTTGTGTGAAATATTTAAAAAGCAGACTTTTCTTTTCCTGAAGTAGGTGAGCAAGAGAGGATATGTAGATGGAGGATATGTGGCAGCATCTTGTCATTATGAGGAGAGATTCTGAGACAAAAGCTAGTACAGAAGATGCTGAGCCCAGAGATGAAGAAAGAGAAACCAGGTTCAGATGACAGCTTAAGATTTAGTCAAGCCTTATCTGGAGTCAGGCCCACCCCTGGGGTTTTCACATATGTGACTCAATAAATTTCTACATTGCTTAAGCCAGTTAGTCTTGGATTTTCTACAACACAAAAGCTAAAGAGTGTAGCAGATTGTTTTTCTCAAAGATGGCTGCATCAGTGTATTTATATCCTACTGTACATTCTCTACATGCAATGTGACTGTGTCTGTGTTCCCATCCCCTGAGTCTGGGTGGGGCTTGTAACTGCCCTAACCAGTGGAGTTTGGCATGGTGATGCTATGTGAAATCCTATAGTAAAGTATAAAAAGGAAAAGATTCCCCCTCTCTTTCTCTGTTTGCCTCTGCAACTCACCCAACTATATCGTAAGAGAACCTAAGCCACTTGGAGAGGCCATGTGTAGATATTCTTGCCAACAATCCCAGCTAAATTCTCAGCTGACAGTCAGATTGAATCACTAGACATGAGTGAATGCGCCTTCAACTGATTCCAGCCTCTAGTCTTCAAGTCTTCTAGCTGCAACTCGAGACATCAAAGGGCAGAGACAAGCCACTCTGGTGGTGCCCTGTCTGATATCCTGACCCACAAAAAAACATGAAAGATAATAAATGATGATCATAGTTTTAATGAAACTGAATTTGGGGTAATTTGTTCTATTGTGCGAGATAAACTATTACAGAGTCCTAATTAACAGGGTTAGCATTCTATAAGAGTGGTTTAAGAATAGTGGAAAGAGAAATAAGATTGCAGAGTGTGCGGAATGAATTGGAGATGAGGAAAATGGAGTTAGAGTATAAGCTTCTCGGGAAAATTTCCATGAAAGCATCTCCCTGGTACTAAGAAAGGATTAAACAAGTCTGAATCCAAAGTAAACAAAAGGCTTCATGCTTTTGCTCAACATCAGAAGACTAAAATTATGAGTTTGATAGAATCCAGGAGGAGGAACTTTAGCTAATAAGTTTCATGAATTCCTCTGAATTCAAAAAGGCATTAAGAAGAAATGAAAGGTGAATCAGTGAAACCTTCAAGAAGAAGGCACTTATTTGAGAAGCTCTCTGCTCAAAATCTCCAGCAGACTCCATCACCCATGGTTAAGATCAAGTTCTTCAGTCTGGCATTCAACGGCTATTTCTGTTTCCCAGCCTCTCCTTTGCACACCCCAACCTCCAGCAGAACTGCAGAATGGCACTACTTGATATTCTGATTGCCCCTTCACTATGCCACCTCTGGGCTCTTGCCCTTATGCGGAGGAAGACTTGGGACCCCAGCCTTGCCCAGAGTGTTGTTCGGAGCCTGTGCCCATCCTCACCTCAGCTGAGGTCTAGAAAGCCTCCTGAAGAGAGGAATCAATGATATGTGGTCTTAGGGACTCCAGCCTTCTTCTTACATGATTTTTCACTTGAGGTACAATGCATATACAATACAATGCATGTATCTCAAGCGTATAGTTCTATGAGTTTTGACAATTGTATTCACATGGTAACCACCAGTCCAATGAAGCTTTAGAATTTTTCTCTCTCTCCAAAAATTTCCCTCATTTTCCTGCTCCTTTCCAGTCAATCTTGCGCACCTCCCATCTCCCAGAAAACAACTGCTTTGGTTTCTATTACAATAGATTAGTTTTTCCTCTCTTTGAACCTCATACGAATAGAATCACACAGTACATATTCTGTGTCATGCTTCTTTCACTCAACATAATGTTTCTGAGTTTCACCTGTGTTTTTGCTTGCATTAATTTTTCATTCTTTCTTATTGCTGTGTAGTATTCCATTGTACAAATATAGCACAATTTGTTTATCCATTTCCCTGTTGGGGGATATCAGAGTTGCTTGCAGTTTTGGACTATCATGAATAAAATTACTATGAACATTCTTGAATATTTCTAGTGAATATTTGTTTTGATTTCTTAGGAGTGGAATTGCTAGGTTATGGGATAAGTGAGGGTTTAACTTTACAAGGAACTGCTAAGCAGTTTATCTAAGTAGTTGTACCATTTTATGCTCTCATCACCATTGTACGAGAGTTCCAGTTGCTCTATCCTTGCCAATAATTAGCAATATTAGTCTTTTGGTATTGTCAGTAGTTGTGAAAGTATATCTCATTTTGGCTTTAAAATGTATTTCCCTGATGACTAAACTAAAAATGTTGGGAAACTTCTTATGTACTTATTCATATACCCTCTTTTGTGAAGTGTCTGTTCAAGTCTTCTGCTATTTTTTAAATTGATTTGTACATGCAGAATTCTTTGTTGCCAAGGTTACACGTAATCCAGAAGCCCGCCTGAAGTTCACCGGGAGCTGGCACACAGGTTCAAGGCCAGAAAGGCAAGTGTTTATAATCAAAGAATCTGAGTCTACTTAGGAGTTAGACTACACAGGATCATGTAAGCACTGCAAATTGTGTCTTTTGATATTTTACATGACACAGTACACCTGGTAAAAGAGAAGAAATTCTCAATATTATGCTACAGTAATGGTTCCCAACATTGGATACAAATTCTCCAAAATTCTGATGAGTCTTCATCCCAAGATTCTGGTTCAATGATGGTGGTGTAATTTGGAGCTGTAAACTTTTTCCAGGTGACTAAAATGCAGCCAAGGTTGAGAATCGCTTCTCTAAGAGGAATGACATTCATTCACTATGGGACATCTTATATGTCACTTTGCTAAACCATCAAGCTCATTTAAACAGTCTATTAGGTGTCTTTTTCACATAGGTAAGTTATTCAGAGAAGCTGGAGATGTCTATTCATTTATCAATGTCAAGTATCAAACTGCAGATCATGGTCAGTTACTTTTCTTTCCTCGCTTCGTAATTCTCTCAAAAATGTATCTCATCTATAATAATCATGCTTGGAATAAAGTGAGGATTTAGCCCTCAGTTCTAGATACATTCTCCACCCAACAGTTAAAGTGAAATGAAAGAGTCAGCTTTATTTCCTGTCCTAAGCTGGTGAACGAGGGGGAAGCCTGGCGTGCTGCAGTCTATGGGGTCGCAAACAGTTGGATACGACTGAGCAACTGGACGACAATAAAGCTCAAGTGGACGCACCCTGTTACTGAGTCCAAGCTCACTCTGCTCATCGCACAACAGGCCAATGAATCCAAGAGATGAAGTGTTGAGGCAAGGAATGTGGCTTTATTCGGAAAACTGGCTGACCAAGAAGATAGCAGACTAATGTCTCAGAGGAACTTACCATCTTGTCAGGGTCTGGATGCCAGGTTCTTTTATACAGTCAGAGAGATAAAAGCAATGAAGAACTAAAGTCAAAAGGTAGAATAGAGAGGGAGGGGCAGTGGGGAAGTAAAGTGAAAGGGTCTTCAGTCTTCCAAAGTTTCTCTGGGAATGGCCAGGCTTTGGAAGGGGGGTGTTAATCTCTTCTTTCTGTTGTAGATGTTCACAGGTGAGCAGGGTCTGATTATCTCTCTATGAGCAGAACAAAGACACTTTACAGTCAGGCAGAGGGGCAGGGTCCTCTAAAGCAGGCTATTATATATGATTATAACAACAAAAACAATGAAAAGCAAGCCAAAGAAACAATTTTGGACATGAAGTCAGAACTGGCTTCTTCTCTGCAACAATCCCATGTATTTGTAACTTACTATCAAGTTCAAGTTCCATCCCTAAAAAAGCCAGATTTCAAATTTGGGAAATGTTGTGCAGAAGTTACGATCCAAGGTTAGTGGTCAGCAAATTATGGCCAGTAGGCCAAGTTCTTCTCATGGCCTAAATCCAATCCAATGCCTGTTTTTGTAAAGTCTGTGAGCTAAGAATGATTTTTACAACTTTAAATTATAAAAAAAACTCAAAATGAGACTACTAAGGAGACATGACTTTGATTTCTGATCCAGAAAGATCCTACATGCTGCAGAGCAACTAAGCCTGGGCACCACAACTACTGAGCCTGTGCTCCAGACCCCAGGAGCTGCAACTACTGAGCCCACGTGGTGCAGCAACTACCGAAGCTCGCGTACCCTGGAGCCCGTGCTCCGCAACAAGAGAGGCCAGTGCAGTGAAAAACCTGGGTAGTAGAACTAGAGTGTAGCCCCTGGTCTCGCAACTAGAGAAAAGCCTGTGCAGCAACGAAGACCCAGCGCAGCCAAAAATAAATAAAATTATCTTTAAAAAGAATTAATCATGCTCCATAGAGTTTTTTGAAATGTAAAATCACAACTGTTCATCTATGTAGTCTTAATGGCTGCTTTTGCCCTCCAATAACAGAATTGAGTAATTACAACAGAAACTGTGTAGCCCACAGAGCCTAAATATTTATTATCTGGCCTTTTACAGAAGAAATCTACTGATTCTTGGTCTAGATAAAGATTCTCTGGATGAGAGAGGAGGACAGCTGGAGAAGTGAGAAAAGTGTAGACTTTTTGGATCTTTCACAAAGAGTGACCCGAGTCTCCCCACCTCCCCGCTAGACCAAACCCAGGGAGGTAAGGACTAAAGAGTAGCAAATAACAGAACTTTCAGTTTGGGTAATCTGAATGCAGAGGGTTGACCCCATTACAGGTTAGAGCCCCAGAAAGGGGTAAAACTAGAGAATAAGTCACTGCATAGTAAGTCCAGGCCCCTGGTTCTCAAAGCCTTATCTTCATATGTATAGCATCAACATCCCCTGGAAGCTTGTTCGAACTGTAAATTCTTCAGCCTTACTCTAGACCCACTGACTCAGAAGCCCTATTGGTGGTGCTAAAGCACCAAAAAATTTAAGAAGCTAGGTAGGCAGGGCTTCAGCCAGCAGTTCAGTGTACCTGTGACTCTGCATGGCCTTGAGATGCTGACTGATCCCCATGGATCTGAGAGGGGCACAGAGGCAGCTGAAAGAGAGTTGAATTCAAAGTCACATGATTGGGATCAAAGGAAGATGTGACAGCAAACATGGGACAAGGACTGAAGCTCAGCTGGGGAGAAACACATCTCAGTGATGGCAACATTTAGAAAAGAAAAGATGCAGGATTCCCAGGTGACAGAGTGGCTTTTGCCAAACAACAGAAAAAAACAGAACTTATGTCCAGAAAAAATAAATTCCTTCTCTTCTCTAAGCCTAACTGAGGTATAACTGACAAATTAAAATTATATATATTTAAGGTATATAATGTGATAATTTGATTTATGTATTCATTGTAAAACAATTACCACAATTAAGCTAATTAACCCATTCATCACCTCACATAGTTACCTTTTTTTGTTCTGGTAAGAACACTAAAGAGCTCCTCAACAAATTTCAAATATACAATATAGTAATATAGTGCGTGTGTGCATGCTAAGTTGCTTCAGTGTTGTCCAACTTTTTGCAACCCTGTGAACTGTAGCCCAACAGGATTCTCCAGGCAAGAATAGTGGAGTTGGTTGCCAAGCCCTCCTCATAGTATTACAGTATTATTAGCTATAGTCACCATGCTGTAGAGTAGACTGCCATAACTTACTCATCTTACTCATCAGTTATGAAAGTTAGTACCCTTTGACCAATAACTCCCCATTTTCTCTACCCCTAACCCCTGACAGCAGCCATTCAACTCTCTGCTTCTCTGAGTTGAACTTTTTAGATTTCAGTAGAAATGAGGTCATATAGTACTTGTCTTTCTGTGTCTGGCTCTTTTCACTAGGCATATGTCTTCCCAGGTTCATCCATGTTGTCACAAATGGCAGGATTTCTTTCTTTTTATGGATGAATAATACTTCCTTTTATAGAGCGGGCTTGAACCATGCATATGTTAAGGACACCAACCCTCTTGCTGTTGAGAACATGCATATAGCTTTACAGTCAGCCCTCCTTGTGAGTCCATTCGGATTCAAACCACCACATATCAGGTAGTACTGTGATTGCTGTTGCTTAGTCGCTCAGTTCTGTCCAACTCTTTAGCAACCCTTCTTTAGTGACCCCATTGACCAGAGCCCACCAGGCTCCTCTGTCCTTGGAATTTCCCAGGCAAGAATAATAGAGTATGTTGCCATTTCCTTCCCAACCCAGGGATTGAACCCACCTCTCCTGCATTGGCAGATGGATTCTTTACCACTGAGCCACCAGGAAACTGTGGAACATATTTATTAAAAAAAATAATCTAAGTTTAAGGGTTAACTTATATGTATAACTAAACATATATGTATATATCTCACATTTTCTTTATTCATTTGTCTGTTGACCTGTTTTTTTTAGAAATCACAAGAGAAAAAGAATAAGAAAAATCCTAAATATTAAAATTGGTCCCATATCTTGCGTATTGTGAATAATGCTACAATGAACATAGGACTGTAGATATCACTTTTAGATCCTGATTTCAATTTTTTGACTATATATCCAGAAGTGGGATTACTGGATCATATGGTAATTCTATTTTTAATTAATTATTTTTTTGGCCATCCTACACAGCTTGAAGGATCTTAGTTCCCCGTTATTGACTGAACCTGGGCCCCTGCAGTGAAAGTGCCGAGTCTCAACGACTGGACCCCCAGAGAACTCTCAATTTTTAATGCTTTAAAGAACTTCCTAATGACTGTGCTAATTTACATTCCCGCTAACAGTATACAAGTTTTCTCTTTCCTCCACACCCTCACTTCACTTTCAGTTCAGTCACTCAGTCGTGTCTGACTCTTTGCGACCCCATGGACTGCAGCATGCCAGGCCTCCCTGTTGCCATCCTAACAGGTGTGAGGTGGTATCTCACTGAGGTTTTGACTTGCATTTCCCTGATGATTAGTGACATTGAGTACCTTTTCATTGACCTATTAGCCCTTTGTATGTCTTCTTTGGAATAAAGTTTCATTTCTTGAAACGTAAATTTGAGA
The DNA here is from genome assembly GCF_042477335.2 of Ovis canadensis. Lineage (NCBI taxonomy): Eukaryota > Metazoa > Chordata > Mammalia > Artiodactyla > Bovidae > Ovis > Ovis canadensis. The sequence goes on along the minus strand of NC_091246.1, from coordinate 52,547,066 downwards.
ACTGAGGTTTCTTCTTGCCATCTCCTTAATAAATGTTGTTTGGTTGTTTAGGGGAAATGTGGGGATATGAGGACAACTCTGGGAGAAAGTTCAAGATCCTATGCAGTTGGCTGGTAGTGAACTGTTTTGGAACTCGGATCCCAGACTCTGAATTGAAAACCAAGACCTTGCTATTTGTAGCACCTACACTGCAAGAAGGGAGGGAAGAAGGGAATGCTTACCAGTGAGAGGTTAGGACTATGAAGTTTTAATTCCCTAACCCACCAAAATAGAGACTTCTCTTTTATCCAGCAGTAAAACCTCAGATTCTCCTCCAAAAACACCTTGTGATTGCAGTATCGAACTGCAGGAGGACCCTTGTGACATAAGCAGGGCAGATGAGGCATTACGACTCTCCGTGGTGGACATATAGCCAAAAGTCAGCCCATTTCAAAAATCGTCATAAGTTAGCCAATTTCAAAAAGACTATTTGATTACAAACGCTATAGATAATTGGTCCTATTTCTAATAAAAAATCACAAGAGAAAAATATTAGGAAAGATCTATATATTAAAAGAGATTTAAGAAACTTGCCACCAATTACAAAGTATAGATCTTTATACTTTGAATCCTGATTTGAAAAAATTGGTAAAAATAAGACAATTGAGGGAATACTCTGAATATTTGATTATATTAAGTAAGTTTTATAAACTTTTTTACATGTGAGAATAGCATTGTGGTTATGGTTGAAAAATAATTCTCATTTTTAGAGACATCTAAAATATTTATATGAAAAGATACAATATCCGGGCAAGGGTACTAGGCAGGTATACAAATGAAACCAGACTGACCACAAGCTGGTAAATGTTGTAGCTTGTTGATGAGTGTATGGGTTCATTATACTATTCTGGTCCATTGTTGCATATATTTCAAATTTTCCAATATAAATAGTCTAGCTTTGTTTTTTTAAAAGCATTTTTGAAAGAGTAGCAATAACATTAGCTTGAAAGAAGTCACAGTCATTTGCCCAAAAAAAAAAATTTAGAATTTCTATAAACGCATTACAGTATTTGTGCAGGTGAGTAAAACATTAGAGATATTTTTGACACTTGAGTTTTGCCAGCCTTTTATTTTCCAACGTTTCACTAGGGAAGGGCTGCTTTCCCCATCATTTTCTCCCCTCTTGGGATAGATCAATCCACGAATTCATATCTGTGTATTTACTGGGCTGTGGGTGTGCCTTTCTAGGGATAACTGCTGTTCGCTATCACTGTATGATGGAGAAGGTGAGTGAGGGGGAAGGAAGACCTTCCACGTAGGCAGCAGCAAACTACCATCACAAGTAAGGTAAAGACTGCAAGGAATCCTATAGGCAGGATTCTCTCTGAGGTCTCTCAGTTCACACAGCTAGTCCTTGGGTTATTTATCTACATATCCTCCAGGAACACTTCACAGTGGCTATTTCTTAGTTAGTTATGGATGTCGCTTCTCTTTCCAGGTGAAAGATACCGCAGAGCAGAGAAAACTGAGGAATTCCCTTTCTGGTTATCATAGTCCTGGATGGTACAGTGATTTGGAGAGGACTCGGGAGTACTTAGTTTTCAGAGCTTTTTGATGTGGCTGTGGCTTCTCAGCTCTCAGTACTTTTGATGTGGCGGTGGCTTGTCTCCAGTCTCCAAGCAGGCTTGCAAAGAGATGCGCCTATCCACATGGGTGGTCTGGTACAAAGTACAGTCATGGGAGTGGCCAAAAGAATTTCATAAGGCGGAACAAATTGCCTTAGCAGGTTTTTTTCAAGAATTCCAGTTGTGTACCTGGTTTCCCACTCTGGAATGAATCTGTTGATACAGAGTCCAATCTTGACCTGGAAGCCTCCCAATATATTATATGCCTCCCAATAATATATATATATATATTATATTATCACATATATATTGTATGTTGGAAAATTTTTACCCATACCTTTTTTATTAAAGTAATAGTACTTGCTTTTCAGCAGGGGAGGCCTCGAGCCATTGAGAATAGCTATTTCTTGATACTTACACTCCAAAACACAATGATTAAAACAATAATATATTATTCTGAGGTCTGAGATCACAGTCCACCAGAGGATTAGCAATGACACTCTCCCACTCCTTTCCTCACCTTTACACTTTTAAATCTTCCCATCCCCATCTTGCTTTGTCCAGACTCTTTTCTATCCTCAGCTGCTTTGAGCAGGTGACTCTCAGAGACTCAGTTTTATTTATCTACAAAACGGACACATTAATCCCTACCCATTTCATAGTGACGGTCCATGAGGATGAGGACATGCTCTGAATATCGCCAAGGGCTGGGCGAGGTGGCGTCGAGGAAGTGGAAGACACTATAGGGACCTGCTCAAGGCCTCCTCGAGGTGGCGAGTGAACAGGTCTCCACCTCCCGTCCCTGGGTTCTGGCCAGGAACTGTGAGTGAGTCAGTATCAGTGCGTGAGGGGATGAGTGAGTGTGAGTGCCGACCTCCCTCCAAGGGACTCTTGGAGGGGAAGAAAAACCCCCTCTGCTTCCAATTGTAAGACTTCCAGTTTATTACATTAAAAAGTGAAAAAAAAAATTATTCTCATGAGTCTATGGGTCGGGAATTAAGCCCAGGCTTGGCTGGGTGGTGCTTCTGTTCTGCATGACAATAGTTGGCAGTTGGGCAGCTGAAGCAGCTTCAGTGTTCCTCCACACAGTCTTTCTCCAGGTTTCCTTGGGCTTCCTGTGAGAAAAGGTTTCTTCACAGGATGGTGGTCTCAGGTGAATCTCATTCTTACATGGTGGCTGGCTTATAAGAGGGCATCAAGCCAGTTCTATTAAAGTATTGGCCCAGTGATACACTTCTGCCATATTCTTTTGGCCGAAGCAAGTCTGAAGGCCAGCCTAGATTCAAGGGACGAGGAAGCAGAATTTATTTCTTGATAGAGGAATGGCATGCATGGACAGGGAGGAAAGGAATGAATGAAAGCCATGTTCAGAGAGAATCTACCAGTCACTCCTCTGATCACAACAATTCATATCTTTCCCACACGTAAAACAGACTCACACCCTCCCCGCAGTCTCATTCCATGAAGGCCTCGGTTTGAAGTCTAGGAGCTTATCCTTTAAATCAGGTCTAGCTGTGAGATGTGAAACACGGAGTGGTGAGGTGGGGATAAGAGGGATAAGATAACCACATTAGACCCCATCCTTCATAGTGCCAGGGATCAGTACATAGCAGTTGCTGGTTCCCATCAATCCTGAAATCCAGCCAGGACACACATCTCCAGATCCCCCAGAACACACTCTCTCTCATTCTCTCTCTATATACATACAGATAGAGAGATACAGTGGAGAAGGCAATGGCACCCCACTCCAGTACTCTTGTCTGGAAAATCCCATGGACGGAGGAGCCTGGTAGGCTGCAGTCCATGGGGTCGCGATGAGGCGGACATGACTGAGCGACTTCACTTTCACTTTTCACTTCCATGCATTGGAGAAGGAAATGGCAACCCACTCCAGTGTTCTTGCCTGGAGAATCCCAGGGACAGGGGAGCCTGGTGGGCTTTCATCTATGGGGTCGCACAGAGTCGGACACGACTGAAGTGACTTATCAGCAGAGAGATACAGAAAGAAAAAAAATACATATGTATGGAAAGAGAGTGATTTATTTTGAGGAATTGGCTCATGCAATTATGATGGCTGAGAAGGCACATAATCTGCAGTCTGCAAACTGGAGACCCAGGAAAGCCAGAGGTGTAATTCAGTCAGAGTCCCAAAGCCTGAGAAGTGGGCTGATGGTGTAAATCCTAGTCCAGGGGTAGAAGATGAGATGAGACATCTCAGCAGTTCAAGCAGTGAGGCTTGAAAAAAAGGGCAAATTTGTTTTCCCACGGCCTTTGTTCTGTCTAGGCTTTCAGTGGATTGGATGATGCCCACCCAAATCAGGGGAGTTTGAGGGGAGGTATAATCTGCTTTGAGTCCACCAATTCAAATGCTAACTCATCCAGACACATCCAGGAATAACATTTAATCTGGGCACCCTGTGGCTCATCAAGTTGACACATAAAATTAGCCATCCCACATGGTATGGATGTACCACAGTTTATTTAACCATTCATCTGTTGAAAGACACTTGGGTAGTTTCTAATTTAGGGCTATTGTGAATAAAGCTGCTATGAACATTTGAACATTCGTGGACATGATTTTGTGTGAAAATAAATAATCGTTTCTCTGAGATAAATGCCTAAGAGTGAAATTTCTGGGTCACATGTTAAGTCTATTTTTTATTTTAAAAGACACTGTCCAACTATTTTTCAGAGCAGCTGCAACATTTTACATTCTCACCAGCAATGTATGAGTGAGTGATCCATTTTCTCTGTATCCTCACCATCACTTATTTTAAATTTTAGCCATTTTAATATTTTGGCAGTCAAAATTTCTCCACAAATTTCTGAGATGTTTCTTAGGTAGCACTGGTTCGAATGAGAATAGCTAGGTCACTGGTTCTCAAACTAGACTGCCCACTGGGATTGCCTGGGGAACTTATGCTTGAGTCCTTCCCTCAGAGACTAATTCCATTGGGAATTTTTAAAGTTCCCCAAGGGATTTCAACACACAGAGAAATTCATGAAACATTGATGTTATTCTCATAACTCAGTCATTTTAATCCTAAAGTTTCAAGATCCTGTGAATGAGATAAATTTAAGGATTGAGGTAATTGTTTCTTGAATAAAGAAAGATTGAAAAGCCAGAGCTGCATTATATTCCCAGCAGAGTGTCAGTAGAAAGCAAAGGGGGGAGTAAAAATAACTGTGGCCCAACAAGCCCTATTATAAGAGAAAACTTCAAAAACAGACATATAAAAGACCAAAACCCAAATCAAATTATATAAAAACAAACTACAAAAGCCCCGGAAACATTTCAATTCCTAGAATTATGGTGTAGTGGTAGAAAGAGAAAGGTTTTGGAGTTAGAAGTCCTGGTTTTTCCCACTTAGAACCTGTGAGATCTTGGATGAGTCACTTAATATCTCTGAATTTTATTTTACTCACAGCTGAAATCTGTAGCAAAAAGGTTACTTTAGAGGTTTTTTGCACAGGTTAAATATACTGATATGTGCTGTATTTTTAACCATAACACACTGAAATTGTGACATATTTATTTTTTATAAGAAAATTAGAAATATGAGCAGCATCTGGCTCGCCCCAACCAATATTTAATGAGCATCTTTGATGTAATACTTGCTATACAGTATACATTTTCTTATCATTTCTTAGTTTTTACATTTTTACCTGGAAATCTCAAACATACACAAAGTAGAAAGAAGAATGTAACTTGATGCTTCTTAAGCATTAAGTGTCCCTATGATTCACCTGGGGAGCTTGTTAAACTGCAATTCTGACTCAGTGGTCTGGAGTGGGGCCTGAGACTCTGCATTTTACAAAGCTTCCCTGTAACTGACATGTTGCTGACTGCAACTACCGCATGTTTGCACTGCCCTAACAAAACACCATAGACTGGGTGGCGTAAACAACAGACATTTAGTTTTGGAGGCTAGTCTGTCAGATAAGGGCACCAGCATTGTCAGGCTATGGTGAAAGCCCTCTTCCTGGCTTGCAGACAGCTGTCTTCTTTGTGTACCCTCACTAGAGGGAGATCTGGTATTTCTTCCTGTTCTTGTAAGAGCACTAATACCATCATAGGAGCTCCATCCTCATGATGCCCTAATACTTCTTAATTATTATATCATAAAGCTTAGGGCTTCAACATAAGAATATTAGGGAGACACAGATATACAATCCATTACACAAGGATATAATGAACCCCCAGGTACACTGCTTAACTTCAACAGCAATTAACTCATGGCCAATTTTGTTTTCACCTTCTCATCCATCTCTTCTTCCCCTTGCCCTCTACAGATTATTCTGAAGTATATACAGACATTCTATCATTACACCTATATTTCATTATGTATCTCTAAAAAGAGAGAGAGATTAAAACACTCCCTTCAAAAAAAATATAACTACCAAATCAACACTCTCCCTCCCAAAAAAATTAACAGTGATTACTTAATATCACCCAAAATCCAGTCAGCATTCATATCTGCCTTAGTGCTTCTTTATTGTGACATGTTAAGTTTGTCTCTTCAGCCTATTTTAATTGGCAGATTCCTCTTCCAGTCTTGCTCTTTCCTCACTTTTTTTCCCTTTAAGGAAACCAGGGTGTTTGTCCCATAGAGATTTCCATACTCTGGTTTTGCTGCTCTGCATCCTCGTGAGGTTGATTGACATGGCTCTTTCTTTCCTGTATTTTCTGTGAATTGGTAGTTGGATCTAGAGCCTGATTGGGACTCAGGTTTGCTTTTTTGGCAAGGCTGCTTCAGAGGTGGCGCTGTGCACTTCATCAGGAGATCCACAAAGACTGGCTGTCCTGTTCCAAACCTTTTAAAAGGAGTCGGCGCTTCAAATAATGCAACCACGGTTGGGGCATGCTGCCACCAGGTGGTAGCAGCACACATAGCCACAGAACAAGAGACACCTTTAGGCAGCGATCCCTGAGGCAGGGCCCGACTTCCTCCTTTTGAACCTACATTAAATCACTGTGATTTTAAAACATGACACTAATGCTTTATCTTTGTAGGATGTTTATAGCATGTCATAATAGCTACACTTCATTGAACCCAAGAACCTTACATCTCCGATCTCATTTACTTTTCACAATGGCCAGGAAAGTCCATCACTGTGTCAGTAGCAAAACAGAGGTGAGGCTGGGATTTGATGTCTACACTGTTCTCTTTAACACTTCTGTGCTTTGCTACAGTCTCTTTTGGTTTGTGCTGGAGTCACCTGTACTTGCTGTCCTCTCCCCCAACTTACAGCTCTGCTAATTCTTTTCCAGCTCCCCTCCCACCCTCTCCTCCATTCTCTCTCTGCCCATCCCTGCCCCAGGAAGCTGGTTTCTGTGGATTTTGTCACCAGGCTGGCTTCCAGTGGCTTCCAGTTGAATTCACCCCAACTTATTCTTCGTGCTTCTCCCCCACCTCACAGTTTCCAAGGGCTGCTGCCCTCAGCTACAGCTTCTGCGCCAGGTGGCCCCTCTTCCACGGCTCTTCACCCACCTTCAGTTAATACAGTCTTCTTCTCCTGCTCCTTAGGCTTCCGCTTCTCACTATTCTATTTGCTGGGAGTCCCAGCCTCCCCTTTAATACGCTTACTCCACCTGCCTCAGTGAAGAGCATCTTCATTACAACCCCCCAGCTGGCGGGCCTGTGCTTCCTGCTGGGACTCTATCATGCTCATTGACACCCTCACCTTTCGTTTTCTTCTCAGTTCACTTCAGTGAGGCAAGCTCCCTAGAGCTTCTCTGAAAGGTTACCATCATTTCCACCTTCCCTAGTGAATGGTTAACTCTCCATTCCCATCTTATTTTTATCTCCTAGCAGCTTTTGATGCTTTCCTTGAAGTACTTCCTCCCCAGGCTTCCCAGTCACCATATGCTTGTCCTCGTACCTTCTCAGCCACTTCTTGTCTTTCTGACCACATCGTGGTGGCATGTCCTGGTGTGCAATCCACAAGCCTCTTCTCCATCCCCACAGTCTTCCTACTCATCTCATCTAGCCCTAGAGCTTAAATACCACCTCTGCACAATGACTCCAGCCTGTGTGTAGTCTCAACCTATCTTCCGAGCTCCAGAATCACGTATCTAGCTGCCTACTTGTCGTTCCAAAATTAACAAGCCTCAGATAGAATTCTTGATTCCAGACCTCCTCCCACCCCGCCCCTATATATAACCATCTCAGTTGATGGTATCACGATTCACCCAGTTGCTCAGCTCAAAAACCTTGGAGTTATCCTTGATTCTTCTTGTTTCCTCATTCTTCAAAAAGTTTCCTCTTTCAAAATATAGAAAGTGAAAGTGAAGTCACTCAGTCGTGTCCGACTCTTTGCAATCCCATGGACTATAGCCTACCAGGCTCCTCCGTCCATGGGATTTTCCAGGAATACTGGAGTGGGTTGCCGTTTCCTTCTCCAGGAGATCTTCCCGATTCAGGGAGACCCGAACCCGGGTCTCCCGCATTGTAGACAGATACTTTATTGTCTGAGCCACTAGGGAAGTCCTTCAAAATATAGCCAGCATCCCCAAATCAGAAGGCAGCTGTGCAGGTGATCAACTGGAAGGGGTAAGAGTTTAAGAGTAAGACCAAGCAAGAAAGACCACTACTGCTGTCCAAGTGGATGATAGTGGCTTGGATCTGAGCGACAGTAATGGATGGTGAAAAGCTTTTGGGATGCTGGATATATTAAAAATATATCCAGTTGATTGCCTGCACAGCTGCCTTCTGATTTTTAAAAAATGTAAATCAGGTCATATCACTCCCCAAGCATGACTTTACATCACACTTGCAGTGAAGTCTGAAGTACTTCACTGGGCTTCAGGGCCTTATGCAATCTGGTGGCCCCACCTCACCACCTAACTGCCAGCCTCTCTGCTCTTGTTGACTCCAGCCGCACGGGCCTTTGAACGTGCTGAGCCTGGTCCTGCTCGGAGCCTGTCTCTGTTGTTCCCTGTGTGGAATGTTCTTTCCCATCTTCACATGGCTCTCTCTATTTCTTCCCCTTCTCATCTCCACTCTCTTGTCATCTCCTCAGAGGGGACTTTCCGGATGGCCTTATCAAAAGCAGCAGCTCTCTGTTTCGCTAAACACATCTGTCTCTTTTATTTTTTAGATTCCACATGTGATACCACACAGTGTTTCTCTGACTTATTTAACTAAGGATAATATTTTCTAGGTCTATCCACACTGCTGCAAATGGCAACATTTCATTATTACTTTACAGCTAATATTCCATTGTATATGTATATAGCACATCTTATTTTTTCAGCCACATTGTGAGGCGTGTAGGATCTTAGTTCCCTGACCAGGGATCACAGCTGCACCCCTAGTACTGGAAGCTTGGAATCTTAACCACTAGACCACCAGGTAAGTCCCCACCATATCTTCTTTATCCATTTGTCTGTTGATGGACGCTTGGGTGGCTTCCATTCCTTGGCTATAGCAAACAGTGCTGCAATATATAGCAAAACAGAAACAGGTTCAAGATACAGAAAGTAAACCAGTGACTACCAGTGAAGAGCAGGAAGGAGGGAGGGGCAAGATAGGGATGTGAGATGAAGAGACACAAACTACTATAAAACAGATGAGCAGCAAGGATATACTGTATAGCACAGGGAATTAGAGCCGCCATCTTATAGTGACTTTTAATGGAGTATAATCTGTGAAAATACTAAATCACTATGTTGAACACCTGAAACTAACATTGTAAATCAAGTGTATCTCAATAAAAATAAAAGAGCATCATCTCTCTTTGCATCACTTTCTATTCCCTCTCCCTACTTAGTCTTCTTAGTCAGCGAATGTCACAATCTGAAATGAAATCACTTATTTATGTGTTCTCTGCAGTATTTGCTGAGTGTGTTAATGAGTGAGCAGTTACACTTTCACGTCTGTCTCTGTACACAGCAAGCACTCGGCACATGCCTGGCCCACTGCAGAGTCTTAGAGTCCAGGCCCTGATTTGGAAGGCTCCAGACCTGGTGCAGCCCCTTCTGGACTTGGGGGTTGATGGTGTGTGAGCTCACTAGGATCCCCTGAGGGCTCTGCATGGCCTTCTCAAAGGCAGGGTGAGTATCATGACTACGGGACTGGAGGTTTAAAAAGACTGTCAATGAGCCTTCTTGGTACAGCCATGTCAATTTCTTAGTCACAGCCCTTCTCTCTGTCCTTCGGTTCAGATCTACATACATCCCAGAGGAGGCAGAGTGAAGGAAGCTCTGCTGTGCTGAACTCATGACAAGGAGGGCCCACAATAACTGAGGACTGAGTGCACAAGAGAGGCCAAGAAGACAGGCCAAAGTGCCTCAGCTGCAGCCCATCTGGTCCCAGTGTACTGGTCGGAATCTTTCTGCCCTCGGACCTGCTGCCTCGCCTGAACCTGGAAATATTCCTCAGAATGAACAGGTTGGGCTTTCCACACTATAGCCCAGTTTCAGGGATTCTGGGAATCTTGGCTGGCATGAATAGTTTCTGAATGGAGAGTTAAAGCTCTTTTGAGAAGGCTGCTCTGTGGGCTCTGGTTACTGAAGATGACCCTCCAGGTGATCTGTTCTTCTGATGGCCACGATCGCAGGCACACACAGTACTGCAGCTGAACTAGAGTTGGGAGGCAATGCAAGATCACGCTTTCCTTGGTAGGTGTGGATGTTCACTCATTTACATGTCATTTAAAATGCATTGAGGTTTTTAAAAAAATTATTTAAAAAATTGAAGTACAGTTGTTTTACAATGTTGAGTTAATTTCTATTGTACAGCAAAGTGACTTCAGGTATACACACATATATATTCTTCTTATATTCGCTTCCATTATGATTTATGTATTGAATTGTTACGAGCTAACACTGCAGATGATGACTGCAGCCATGAAATTAAAAGATTCTTTCTTCTTTTAGGAGAAAAGCTATGGCCAACTTAGACAGCATATTAAAAAGCAGAGACATTACTTTACCAATAAAGGTCCATCTGGTCAAAGCTATGGTTTTTCCAGTAGTTGTGTGTGGATGTGAGACTTGGATTAAAAAGAAAGCTGAGCGCTGAAGAATTGATGCTTTTGAACTGTGGTGTTGGAGAAGACTCTTGAGAGTTCCTTGGACAGCAAGGAGATCCAACCAGTCCATTCTAAAGGAGATCAGTCCTGAATATTCATTGGAAGGACTGATACTGAAGCTGATACTCCAATTCTTTGGCTACTGGATGCGAAGAACCGACTCATTTGAAAAGACCCTGATGCTGGGAAAGATTGGAGGCGGGAGGAGAAGGGGGTGACAGAGGATGAGATGGTTGGATGGTATCACCGACATGATGGACATGAGTTTGAGTAAGCTCTGGGAGTTGGTGATAGACAAGGAAGCTTAGTGTGCTGCAGTCCATGGGGTCGCAAAGAGTCGGACACGACAGCAGCTGAACTGAACATTTTTGTGATGTTCAACAATATTCCTTTCTCCATGTGGTTTACTATTCTCCCCTTAACTCATCCCCCCAACACCCTCCTTCATTCAAAGTGCTGCCCCTTTTTGTTGTTTATGTCCCTAGGGAAGGAATGTGATAGATATGAAAGAAAAATCAAAGGAGTCTCTTGCTTTTGTGTCCAAAAATGTGTGCCTTTCCATAAAGAAGACTTCAAGAATTGATTAAAACCTCTGCAGGAGACAGCAGGGCTTTGCAAACCCCTCCCTCAAACAGAGAAGAGGTTTCCCTAAGGCTGGAAGGAAGAAAAGACAAAGGGGAAGTCCTGATGACTCAGATCTTGGTGGCATTCCAAGAGACAAGACCTGCCTTCTGGACAGAGCCCCAAGAGGCAAAGCTGAAGTCTGGGAGGAGGGAGCAGCCTGATTTCCATACTGTTAGATGGCACAGAGGGGAAAAGAGCTTCTGGGGTGAAGGTCCTGGCTCTCAGGAAGGAGAGCAGTAGTGACAGTCACTGGCATGGGCTGTCACTATGATGACCAGGGCTGTCATGGTGACCAAAGGTCAGATGCTCACCTCCATCATCTTGATGGGATGGGGAGAAACTGAAGGGTGGATTCTAAAAGACTATGTTTCTGCTACTTTGGCAGAATGGAGATTTAAATTCAAAATTAAGCTAAGTTCTCTTTCACACACACATGCACTATTTAAAAAAGAAAGTTTACTAAGCTTCTACCGTGTATCAAGATGGATAAGCCACACAGACATGGATCCTGGTCTCTAGAGTTAGTCTCTCTGGGGGAGCACCATTCAACCGGCTGACCTTGAGTGTTGCTGCTAAGTGCACTACTGGAGATGTGTGCATAAGGCTGTATGATCACGGAGGCAGAGTGTGCATTCTCCTGGGAACTACAACTCTGGCTCCACAGACTCAGAAGACCCCAGTTTTGGGGTACTGAGCAGTCACCAAACTCCCAGAAGACTACTAGAGAAAGCCAGAGCTTGCAGATTCCTTCACAGGACAGTAGGTATGTGAGGACTGACCACTCTCAGCTGCCAGAAAACTGCTCAGAGAGTGCAGGTTTTGAGAGAGGCAAGGGGACAGGAGGCTGCTGTGGGGTGGTCCCTTCCGGCTCTGAAAGGGCTCAGAATTCTCCCTGCTGCCCTGCTCATTCTCTCCTCCGGTGACAAGTCTTCCAACCACAGGGACTGGATACACAGTCTTTATTTCTTAAAAGTTGGTCTTCTTTCCTTGATGCTACACTCAGGTCCCTTTCCTTCTCCACTTTTAAAAGAAAATTGATGTGTTATTTACAATATTATATAGTTTTAGGTATGCAGTGTAGTGATTCAAAATTTTTATAGATCCCACTCCATTTAAAGTTATTAGAAAATATTACCTATATTCCATGTTGCTACACAATATACCCTTGTAGCCTATTTTATAGATCAGTTTGTATCTCTTAATCCCCTACCCCTATCTTCCATCTCCTCACTGGTAACCACTAGTTTGCTCTTTTTATCTGAGTTTTATCTTTTTAATTGAGTTTGCTTCTTTTTTATTGTATTCACTGATTTTATTTTTTAGATTCCATATACAAGTGACATCATACAGTATTTGCCCTTCTCTGTCTGACATTTCACTGAGTATAATACTCTCTAGGTCCATTATGTTGTTACAAACGGCAACTTTTCATTCTTTTTTATGGCTCAGTAATATTCTACCATATATATACATATATATATCACATCTTTATCCATTCGTCTGTTGATAGACATCTAGGTTACTTCCATATACTGGCTATTGTAAATAATGCTGCTATGAACATTGGGGTTCATGCACCTTTTTGAAGTAATGTTTTAATTTTCTTTGGATATTTACCCAGGAGTGGAAATGCTAGATCATATGTAGTTTTACTTTCAGTTTTTTGAGGAGTCTCCAAACTGTTTTCCACAATGGCTGTACAAGTTACACTCCCACCAACAGTGTACAAGGGTTTCCTTTTTTCTGCATCCTCACCAACACTTGCTATTTGTGTGTGTGTGTGTGTGTGTTCTTTGATGATAGCCATTCTCACAGGTGTGAGGTGATATCTCATTGTGGTTTTGATTTTCATTTCTCTGATGATTACCAATGTTGAACATTTTTTCACGTACTTATGGACCATCTGTATGTCTTCTTTGAAAAAACATCTATTCAAGTGTTCTGCCTATGTTTTTAATCAGGTTGTTTTTTTTGATACTGAGTTGTATGAGTAATTTATATATGTTGGATCTTAACCCCTTATTGATCATATAATTTACAAATATTTTCCCCCATTCGATAAGCTGTTTTTTTGTTTTGTTGATAGATTCTTTTTTTTTTTTTTGCTGTGCAAAGATTTTAATCCTAATTAGGTCTCATTCATTTATTTTTACTTTTGTTTCTCCTCTCCCACTTTTGTCACTGATAACTTATGTTTCCTGGATTAGAGTTTCTCTGATCATTGTGACCGTCTTAGTTGGCTGGTTTCTGTTCTCCTGGTAAAGATTTGAGGAAACCATCTTTATTTTGTTGGCAACACACACAGTTTAACACCTTGAGTGGACAAGATTTCTAAATTTTGGTGATTTTCATAAATTCTATTAATTCCAATCAGAGCAACAGTTCCTGCCCAGGTTCCCAGGTTCTGGGAGTGCAGACCATTCAGAGAGGATAATCTAGCTCTGAAACCACTGTCCACATACAGGGATTTTTCTGTTATTTCATACAGAAGATTATTCATAAACATTAAAAATTATTTTTAAAAAATATGTACTAAGTTGCTTCAGTCACGACCCTATGGACTGTAGACCACCAGGCTCCTCTGTACATGGGATTCTCTGCTGGAGTGGGTCACCATGCCCTCCTCTAAGGGATCTTCCTGACCTAGGGGCTGAGCCATGTCTCTTATGTCTCCTGCCTTGGCATGCAGGTTGTTTACCATTAGCACCGCCTGGGAAGCCCCTGTAATTTTTAAAAATAAAATTATTTAAAAAATAATTCTCTGTATATTTGGCTGTGCTGGGTCTTTGCTGCTTCTCTGGCTTTTCTCTAGCTGAGGTCATTGGTGGGGGGGAGGGGTTACTCTCCAGCTGCAGGGCACAGACTTCTCACTGCAGTGGCTTCTCTTGTTGCAGAGCACGGGCTGTAGGTGCACAGGCTTCAGTAGTTGTGGTGCACGGGCTTAGCTGTTCTGTGGCATGTGGGATCTGCCTGGACCAAGGATCAAACCTGTATCTCCTACACTGGTAGGCAGATTCTTTACCACTGAGCCACCAGGGAGCTAATAGCCCCAAACTGTGATCATCCCAGATGTCCTTCAACAGGTGAATGGTTAACTAGATTGTGGCACATCCAATCATGGAATGCTACCTGGAAGTAAAAAGGAATGTACCATTGAAACATGTGACAGCTTGGATGAATTTGTTTTGCAAAATGTTACCACTGGGGCAATGTTTGCGACATAATAAGAAATACATATTTGGTGTCTGCCTTCCTCACTTCCTCTTTTCCTGGCACACAGCTCTTAAAAGCCTTGTAATCTCTGAAGTGGTAAGTGTATTTTTGTATGTTAATGAGATGACTTGTGGGTGGAGGCACCTAAAAAGCTCTTAAGGATAGGGGACTGGTTTCCACTTGGAAAATCAACCGCATGATTAGAGGGTTGGAAGTTTGAGACCCACTCTCCTAACATCCAGGGAGGGGACGAGAAGCTGGAGGTTGGGCTAATCATTAGTGGTCAATAATTTAATCAATCATGTCTACATAGAAAAGCCTCTATCAAAAGCCCTAGCTGAAGCATTCACAGAAGCTGCTGAACACATCAAGGTGCCAGGAGGCTGATGGTCCTAGAGGGGGCATGGAAGCTCCGTGCCTCTTCCCACACATCTTGCTCCATGTATGTCTTCTGTTCAGCTGTTCCTGAGTTGTATCCTTTAATAATAAGTCAGTAATGTAGTAGATAAACTATTTTTCTGAGTTCTGCTAGCTGCTTTATCAGATTATCCAACTCAAGAAAGGGGTCATGGGAACCCCTCCTTTACAACTGTTTGGTCAGAAATACAGGAGGCCTCAACTCTGGACTGGCATCTGAAGTGGGACCAGTTTTATGGGACTAAGCTCTTATGCTAATTCTAATTTCACGTAGAGAGTGTCAGAATGGAATTGAATTGTAGATACTCAATAGGTGTCAAAAGTGTTCAGAAGAAGTAGCAGTCTAAAAAAAAGAGGGATTTTTTTCCAATTTAGAGAGAAATGGAGCAAAGCATACAAGAAGAACTCTGCATTATTTCTTACTACTGCATATGAATCTACAATTATCTCAATAAAGATTTCAATTAAAATACATGCAATATAGTAAGCCTCAATATAGTAGTATGGAAAGAAAAACTAAGTCTGTTTTCTGGAGAGAACATTAACACTATAATGTATATCCTTCCAGACATTTTCCTATACTTACACATGTCTCTAAACACAAATGGCTCTGTACAATTTGTTTAAGTAAGCAGCTTGTTTTGTTTACTTAAAAAACAGACATCATTTCTTGGCATTTAGGGTTGCCAGATAGAGCAAATAAAAATACAAAATGCTCAATTAAATTTGAATTCTGGATAAATAATGGATTTTTTAAAGTGTAAATATGTCTCCAGTATGTTGCAATTTTATCTAATGACCCTAATGGCAACGCTTCTGCTGCTGCTGCTAAGTTGCAACAGTCATGTCAGACTCTGTGCGACCCCATGGATGGCAGCCCACCAGGCTCCCCTGGGATTCTCCAGGCAAGAAAACTGGAGTGGGCTGCAATATACCTACCTAATTCTTTTGAAAAACTGGTTATGTAGTATCCCATTAATACTTAGCCTTTGCCTATTGATGAAGGTGCTCTTTAGGTCAGAGAGTTCATTATCATTCTCAGTAATTCATAAAGTCTCTTGTATTTGTATGGTACCTGAAATTGTTCAAACTTCTCTCAAATTTCATTCAGCAAAAATTAACTGAGAATTATAGCCGAAAAATCCTGGGCTTTGGATTCCTGACTCATTCTTATCAGATATCTAAACTTCTTGAACCTTAGTGTCCTCATTTGTAAAATGGGAATAAGAATACCTATCCTGCAGGATTGGAAATAATGTATATACAACCTATAGTACACTGTCTAGCAGAGAATGGAATTCAAGAGCTAAAAACATTGTAGGGAGTTCCTTGGTAGTCCAGTCCAGTGGTTAAGAATTCACCTGCTAATGCAGGGGACACAAGTTCGATCCCTGGTCCAGGAAGATCCCACATGCCACAAAGCAACTAAGCCCATGCGCCATAGCTACTGAAGCCTGTGCCGTAGAGCTCGGGTTCTACAGGAGAAGCCACTCCGTTGAGAAGCTGGAGCACCACAAAGAAGAGTAACTCCCACTTGCCACAACTAGAGAAAGCCTGTGTGCAGCAATGGAGACCCAATGCAGCCAAATCAATCAATAAATATATACATTAAATCTTTTTTAATATTAAAAGAAAGTGATAAAACATTTTTAATTACAGTAATTTTAAGACCCTGTGGTAAGTGCTAAGGGATACACAGAATTAAGAAACATATTCCTGGGATTTTCCTGGTGGTCCAGTGGCTAAGACCCTGTGCTGCCAATGCAGAGGGGGCCCAGGTTTGATCCTTGGTCAGGAAACCAGATCCTATATGCTGCAACTAAGAGTTTGCATGCTGTGACTAAAGATCCTGCATGGGAAAAAAAAAAGGGGCCTGCATGCTGCCGATGAAGGTTGAAGATCTGGAGTGCTGCCACTAGGACCTGGTGCAGCCGAATAAATAAATATACAATAAGAAAAAAAAGAAACATTGTTGACATTTTGGGGTTACTTTTAATTTTGAAATAATGTCAAAGTTACTAGAGAGTTGCAAGAATAGAACAAAGCAAGGAATTCCCATACACCCTTTCCCCAGATTCACTAAGTCTACCTTTTGTCCTATCACCACTATCATCTTCCCACCATGCTTTCCTATGAACAAAGACATTCTCATACACACCTACAATTTATCAAAATTAGGAAATTTAACAAACTCCCGAAGTAGTTTTCACATTCAAATTCCTGAATTTTTAATAGGTTTTTTGGAGCTACCTCCTCTTCCAGCAGAATGATGGCCCCAAACTGAGTTTTGTGTGGTTTCCCATTTTCTCTTGGATTGGATATAAGAATCAAGGCATGATTTGTAGCCTGAGGTGTGCTAACCTCAACCGCTTCAGGAGAGAAACAGCACTGTAATGAATGGATCTTTGCTTCCCGTCCCCACTGATGACTCAGCCACAAATGGTGCTGACATTCAAGCATTCATTCCACCACCAGGGAAGCACAGCTCTTGCCGTGCCTTACAGATACTCTTATGTGGGCAGAGTGGTTGCCTGGGCTTTCTCTGAAATGCACAACTGCTCATCTCTCTTTCCTGGTTAGCACCCCTCCCTACTCAAGCATAGCACACAAGGCTGGCCCTTCACCAAGAGTTCCCTGATTCCTGGCTCTTCCTCTCCTGCCACACCCATTTCCTGTACTCCATCCAACATAACTTTCTCCCAGGAGACTTCTGTTTTCTTGCCTCTGTGCTTCTGCACACAGAATTCCCCATCTGGGGAATGCTCTTCCCTCGTCAAAATTGTCTATTTTTTTCCCCAAGGCCTAACTCCAGTACAAAATATTTCAGTCCCTTGGTTAGAAATAATTGCTCCCCATTTTGAGTTTGAACCAGCACGAATGAGTGCACTTGTATTAATAGTGTTTCTGTCTGGTCCTTTGTTAGAGTTGGTTGCTCTATGGATCTGGCGATTCTGTGTTTGAGCTTCCTTGTGCAGAAGCCATCTCTCTTTTCTTCTTTCCTCAGGCATTGCCCTGTACAGGGTGACGCATAGGGTAGACTCTGGTGACTGATTATAGAATGAACACCGTGAATTACCCTATGTGGGAGGGACAGACACTTGGTTATAGAGATGATGCATATAAATGCATATTAATCATTCAAAAAATTGTAGAGGGTTTTATTATTGCTGCTAATGGTGTTATTATTGGTAGAGATGTTATACTCCAAACAGCCTGACCCACCCATTTAGTGGCTCAAGAAACAGGGAGCAGAAAATCATATCCAATCTCCTTACTGTCCACTTGAGGAAACAGGTTGACAGAGGGGCAGGCACTTCTTTCAGGCCAGGTCCCACAGCTCAGGCCCTGCCTCCCTGCACTGAACCCTTTCCTCTTGCAGCATAATTACTCTCCTTAATTCAGCAACACTCAAATGCTTTTGAATATGCACACTCAACATGATTTTGAAAAACTTTTAAGTAGATATCTAATTTCTCACACCATACTTTTAATTATAACCTCCTTTACTTATATAGAATTTTAAGTTAAAAATGGTTATTTCCCTTAGTACTCGTAACCATATGACGCAGGCTAGACTATATTAACCCCATTTTACAGGTAAGAATGGGAACATTCTCATATTTAGTATAAGATCCAGGATATAAACCCTGGACTTCCACACTCGCAACTGCCTTTTCCCTATGACTTTTCGATACATCATTTTTAAAGTAATCTGATTTCACAATGCTTCACAGTATAAGAGTAACATCTATAACATGTAATCCTGGCAGGTTAACTCTTGGGGCAACCAACATAATTACCTCATAATCGGACACATTTTAAAGCACTGTTATTACCTCCAACTCAATCTCACAGCGATGTGTGTAACAGGGAAGAACATTTTGTATTCTAAGTTCGTCACTAAAGGGATGTTGCCTATAAACTTAAATTATACATAATGGCCCATGTCTGGGAATCTGCTCCCAGGTAATGAGCATTAAGCTAAGAAACCTTTGTTTGCTGACCAGGCCCACCTGTGAACAACTAACACAGCCCCTCTGGAGGCTGATGGGAACCCAAAAATACTTGACTTTACTCCCTTGCCTATCAGTATAAAAGAAACCTGAATTTGAACTCAGGCAAGACAGTTTTTTTTGGGGGGTACAAGCTCACCATCTTCTTGGTTTATTGGCTTTCTAAATAAAGTCCCCATTCCTTGTCCCAATGACTCATCTCTCTATTTATTGACCTGTCAGGTAGCTAGCAGTATGACTTATGACTAACACGTTTGAGCGCTCCATGAACCCAAACTGCAGCAGAGCTAATCTTCAAGGACCAGGGGACACAGTAGTTAAGCATGTTTTTAGCTATTAAGCTTGGCCTGGCACAGCCTCGCCACCTACTCAGATGGCAAGTGGAAGCAACTGAGTGACAGGAGCAGAGGCAAGGCCCATTTAGGGATGGACACCAGTGACAAACACAAGCACCATCAGACCCTCTTTTTAGGTCTAACATCTCCACGAGTGTTGGTCTACCTGCAGGGTAGAGGGCAATACTTATGGATTCTAGAATATATAAGGAAAGGGTCCAATTGTGCTGCTTGACTGGGGCCTGAAAGACGAAATGATGCTAATTTCATCCATGCCAAACCAAGAAAATGACTCACTCTTTCCTGACTTGGGTTTTAAGAAACCATCAGGAAAACCAGAAAATTCCATCTTGAAGCTCAGCAGAACTAAACGATGGGCATTTCCCTGAGTCATAGATGGCACAGGGACTCAGTAATCTACCATGGCATTCTTAATAGGTTCAAGTATGCCCCCTGGGGTTGGTCCACTGCTGTCTTGTATTCATGCTTGGGTATTCATTCATTAACCCCAGGATAGAAGATGCGACAAAGGATCCCTCCTCCATGGCATGAGTCTTTGGCTGGTCTCAGAGGTGGAAAGTGACCAACTCAGAAAACACACAGGAATTTTTCCTTGGAACTGGGGTGCCAATATCACCATCTTTTCCCTGAACTTTCCCTCTCCAGTTTCTGAAGATAAGAGGAGAAAATAAACTCTGAAGATATTGGGTAACAATTTCAGAAAACAAAAACACATGCTTCCAAATGCACTGTGCTTTCAGATATTCTGGGTTTAGTTCAGCTGCTGGTTCAGCTGACTGATGCATTCACTTCCATAGATGAGTTTCCGAACAGACTTCAGATTTGGAAATCCCCAGGTTACATGGCAATGGCAACTCACTCCAGTACTCTTGCCTGGCAAATCCCATGGACAGAGGAGCCTGGTAGGCTGCAGTCCATGGGGTTGCTAGGAGTCGGACACTACTGAAGCGACTTAGCAGCAGCAGCAGGTCACATGAGGTTCCACAATAGGAAGAGTTTTTATGGTTTGAGGGGTTACTTTCACAAAGACATCACTGAAAATCTCATTCAGGCTGTCTTGCAATGGTCCACTCCACCAGTAAACTCACCCCATTAATCCTCTAGATGACTACAACAAAGGCCAAAGAATGTTTACGTGGCACTTTCAAGCCAAGAGGTTTCACTTTAAGGTGTCTGTGGTCGGTGCACCCTGTCACACAGTTTCGGCCAGGAATCATGGAGGAACCATTTCAGTCGCTAAAACTTGACCTCTTTCCCATTCCTCTGTTCCTTCTTTTGCAAAAGCTTTGCCTGGATAACTCTGAGGACCTGATAAAACTTCCACGTTTTCAGGAGGTTTTCTAGAACCAAAGGGATCTTCTCTCTTAGCTTCTCTTCTGCCATCTTTCCGAGTCTGCGACTACTGCTCATGCGCAGGTGGGGAAGCGAGGAACCGCTCTATGTTTGCTGCTGCTGCTAAGTCGCTTCAGTCGCGTCCGACTCTGTGCGACCCCATAGACAGCAGCCCACCAGGCTGCCCCGTCCCTGGGATTCTCCAGGCAAGAACACTGGAGTGGGTTGCCATTTCCTTCTCCAATGCATGAAAGTGAAAGTGAAGTCGCTCAGTCGTGTCCGACTCTTAGCGACCCCATGGACTGCAGCCTACCAGGCTCCTCCGTCCATGGATTTTCCAGGCAGGAGTACTGGAGTGGGTTGCCATTGCTCTATGTTTATTGGACCATAGAAACGTCTGTTCTGGCTCTTGGCTGGATGACCAGGACCGTCTGTACCTTCTTAGCAGCGCTAAATCGCTGCGATCTTGCTAACCCTAACTCCTGGCGAAAGTTGCATAAAGCTGCCTTTACAAGGCTTCCAAACTTTTTAGAGCTGTGTCATCTTTAAAACCTAGCCCTTTAGGTTTCAACTGTATTGTCATAATGCTGGGGCGAGGCTGCAAACACCGAAAAGCTCATGCTCTCCTCATGATTTTGCATAGTCCACAAAAATTTTAATTTTTGGATTAATTGTATTTATGTATTTTAGAACAGCTGTTCACTGTAAACCTCAGAAAGTGAAGCAATAACTCCTTTGAAGATATCCAAGATTAGAAATACCAGATGATTTGATACCTACTATTAAAAAAAATAAAATATGTGATTTCTTTTTTAACTTGCTTATTTTCCCTTTTTTCCCTTTAACTCATATTTCAATTCCACACGTTATCTTAGTGTTTTTTTTTTTTTTGCTTGAAAATCTTTTACTGTAATATGCTGTGCTGTTAGTTGCTCCGTGTCCGACTCTGTGACCCTGTGGACTGCAGCCCACCAGGCTCCTCTGTCCATGGGATTTGGCAAGCAAGAATACTGGAGTGGGTTGCCATACTCTCCTCCAGGGGATCTTTCCAACCCAGGGATTTCCCGCATTGCAGACGGATTCTTTACTGTCTGAGCCACCAAGGAAGGCCCTAAAAACACGTGTACAAATTTATACTTAATACTTTTTCTTTCCTCTTGCTATAATTTTTTTTTTACGTCAGGATCGAGTTATCATTACAATTGTAATTCATACATCGGGTGAAAGTCACATAAATAACGACCAAACGGTAAAACGTATTAGAAGGACTTTACAGTGATGCTAGGTTAGTGTTTCTGGTACCTTGAGTTATCTAATGGCTCCTGGGGATTTCATTCCTCCGGACAACACAGTTTTAGATGTGGAGAGGGCAGAGGTATACTTGTTTTTCCGCTGGATGACAGAAGGGCCATAAGGCAAGAGGAGGACGAAAATGAGAACCTTCACTACTAGTGACGTCTCAGCAGATTAATTTTAGGAAAGAGAACTTAAGAAGTATGTGGAAACTCTGTACGTCCACGCCACCAGGCAAATCTTTCCGTGCCCCGAGTCACACTCCAGGTTAACTACCGAGACTTGAAGTCCCCTCTCGGCCGGCGAGCGACCCCATCCCCTCCTCGCAGGGACCGCACCCTCCCCGATGAGCCCCGCCCCCGCCGCACCCCCGCCCCTTCCGGCGCGCGAGGTTTGATTCCCTTGGCGGGCGGAAGCGGCCAGAACCTGACCATCCCAAAGTTTCTTAGGAACTTGCTGCACTCGTCGCTTTCTTCGGGATTGCAGTCCAGTGCGTCTGTCTTTCTGCCTGGTTCAGCCCCTCCCAGCCCTCCGCCCTCAGGTCAGTCTGTCCCGCGTGGGTGAGGGCCGAGGTGTCGGCCGTGCGCAGCGCGGGGGACAGCGGCTTGAGCCCAGTGTGCTGCTGGCTCACTGGCGTTTTGAGGAACTTCCTGGAGGCCCCGCCTTACGAGTTCGGTTCCCTGGATGAGATATTAGCCTTTCTGACCCCCGTTTTTCTCCGCTGTAAGTGGGGAGAGTGATCGTACCCGCCTCCGGGTTATCGATGAGGTGTGCAGTGGAAGCGCTTGCCCCCTAAGAGGCTGGGATAAATGTGAATTCCCGTTCCGCGTTTGCACGACCTTGACGGTCTCCGGGAAAGACATTCAAAGAAGGATTTCAAGTTGTTTCTGTTCGTACAACTCAATTTCTTGGGGCAGTTCAGTGAAAAAGGAAACGTGTTATGTCTTATCACTCCTCTTTCAGAGTCCAAAGGCTTCCTCTTCCTTCACTTTCCCCAAGTAGTGGCTTAAGAGACTTAAACTAAAAGGGGTGTACACACACCGAATGCTATAGCAGTAAAAGTAGTGGCCCTCACCGAAAGACCAGGAGGGAAAGGGAGACTTCCAACGGAGGGCGCCCCAGGGGAGTGATGCGGCCTCTCATTCCTAGGATGAGTCACTATTGAGCGTCACCACTGCTGCTTCTCTCTGGTAATGGAAAGGGAAAGGGGGAAGGCAGGGCAGCATCACAGGTGCTTGGAGTTTCGCGTAGAGAACTAGTCTCTAGTGAGGAACACTAGTTCCTCACTTTTTTGTTCATATCTTGGTTTCTATTTCTGTGCTGTGTGGGATAAATCAGAAACGCCCTCACTGCACCTTCATGGGCTTGTCTCACCAGTGGATCTATCCTTTCAGTATATCTACTGTGGACCAAGGAGATGATCAGATCAATCTCTTACTGCCTTTGGGAATGAATGTTTCTCTGTTGGTACTCCCAGAAGCCTCTACAAGGGAGCAGAACTGGATGTTAATTAAATGTATTAGAAGGTCACATTGTAAGACATTCTGTATTCTGCTTCTCATTTGAAATATCGTCAGCATCAGTGTCTTACCAAGGTCACTAGATAACATAAATGTACTACACAGCAGGAAATAGCATAGCCCAAAGAAGACTATGTTGGTAAGAAAATGCCCCCAATTTGTTGCTATCCTATAAAATTTACTGATAAACTTCCTCCCACTATCTAAGAAATTCCTTGTTTCAGGACCACAATTTGATACAGCCCCAGTTCTATTTAGTCACATTCAGAAGGACTATCAGGTGTCTGATTAGGGTCTAGTTTCCTTCTTCTTTATCCACAGATGGGAGGTTCCCTTCCACATTTAACTAACCATATACCTCCTTTAGCAGCAGCTGAATAACTCCAGTCGCATGTCTTTATTCTATATTTCCAGACTCTAGAGGATAAACAGAGAGGAGACTTAACAATATTTAGAACCAATTGTACTTCCACAAGCCAAGTAAAATCTGCTATCATTATAGCAGTTTGCAGTATAAACACTAGTTTTCTTATACAGTAGCAAAAATAATGTTACCTGGATTAAATAGATATAATTTAGGCCCACATTAGTTTTACTTCTCTGAAGACGTGGTATGATCAGAGGTAAGGGAGTAGATAAGAAAACGGAAGGAAGAAAAAAAGGGGAGGTATGTGATTCAGTCTTCACTGATACAGGTTGATCTCTGCTAGTTGACTGGAGGTTATAGCCTGAAAGTTCAAAACTCATTTGGGAAAAATCCGTCAAGACATTGATTAAGATGCTCTTATATCCCTTATCTGGGAAAATCAATTCCAACATCATACCAATTGCTTTCTTTTTCTGAGTGTGGCAATTTAAAATAGCCCAGTCTTTGGTATGGAATTTAGGCATGTGCATGGTGGCAATTAGAGTCTTATATTTCCTAAGACCTGTTTCTTTTCCTTTGTCTATTTTCATCTCATGGTCTTTTATTAGTCTGTGTTTTGGCTGTGCCACGCGGCTTGCAGGATCTCAGTTGCCCATCAGAGATTGAACCTGGACCACAGCAGTGAAAGGCTGGAATCCTTACCACTAGGCCACTGGGGAACTTTTTTCCATTTCATGGTTTTTAAGCTTCATAATGTCTGTTTGTGTTTCCTCTTTAATCCCTGTGTTCTGAATACCCCCATATTGCATTAGTTGGGGCTCTGCTCTCTAAGGAATGTGTTAGCCTACTTTTATATCAGACAACTTTCTGAACAGATTTATAGCCTGATATCCCTCCATTTCCAATATCCTGCTCACTCTCTTCTCCCTCATTAGGATCCCAAAGATTTCTTAGCCTTGTATTGACCTCTATATTTTACTGCTGTTTTTACCTGTTTAAAAAATTCTTAGTCCTGTAATTCCTGTCTTTGGGAGTGTGGTTCCACTTTATTCCCAATTTGCTCCAGTGACAAATTCTGTTTAAAAGGTTTCTAAATTAGTACTGCTGTTAAGGATATTTCTCATCCTGTATCTCAGGTGCCCAGGAAGAATAAATATGTCTTCTGTACTGTCTCCTTGCCTAGAACAACTTTTACCACTCAAATGGAAGCAGAAATATTTCATTTTATGTCACCAGCTTTCTATTAGCGTCAGGACCTGACTTTCCTTCTTTTGTTTGCCTACATTATTCGTGCAGATTCAGCTAGATTCAGCTGCTTATTAAGTTGGTCCTATGCCAGTTCTTCCTGCTGCTGCTGCTAAGTCACTTCAGTCATGTCTGACTCTGTGACCCCATAGACGGCAGCCCACCAGGCTCCCCCGTCCCTGGGATTCTCCAGGCAAGAATACTGGAGTGGGTTGCCATTTCCTTCTCCAATGCAAGAAAGTGAAAAGTGAAAGTGACGTTGCTCAGTTGTGTCCGACTCTTAGTGACTCCATGGACTGCAGCCCACCAGGCTCCTCCGTCCCTGGGATTTTCCAGGCAGGAGTACTGGAGTGGGGTGCCATTGCTTTCTCCAGTTCTTTCTAGAAAATGACTAATATTGTTTATTGGATCTTGGTCTTTTTTCCATTATCTTTATCTTTCTTGCTATTTCAACTTTGACATTGCTACTAAAACCATTTTTTAAGCTGATTGTTTTCTTGAGTTTTGATATTTTTCCCTCGAAAACTTCTGCTCTAGGGTTCATTTCACTGACCAAATTTTTGAAGGCTTTTTACTTGCTAAATAACCTACCTTTTAT
Source organism: Ovis canadensis (assembly GCF_042477335.2). NCBI lineage: Eukaryota > Metazoa > Chordata > Mammalia > Artiodactyla > Bovidae > Ovis > Ovis canadensis. The sequence continues at coordinate 52,521,448 of NC_091246.1, read as the reverse complement.
CTCCAAGTAAAATGACTCATGGTACTTTTTCTACCCCCTTCTGATGTCTATGTCAGAAGCTTTCTCTATCTCCTTTATACTTTAATAAAATTTTATTACACAAAAGCTCTGAGTGATCAAGCCTCGTCTCTGGCCCCGGATTGAATTCTCCTCCGGAGGCCAAGAATCCCGGCGTCTTTGCATGGTTCAGCAACAACCTTTGATCTTGGGGGCTCATCCGGGATTCTTCAGGACAAGATGGGAGCTAACAATTCCAGCCTCACCCCTTTGAACTGTACCTTGAAAAACGGATAGATTTGATCCCCAGGGCTTAAAGAAGACACACATGGTCTTCCTATGTGATACTGCATGGCCACAGTATCCATTGGAAGATGGCGAACGGTGGCTGGTTGGAGGGTTTCTTAAGTATAATACTGTTTTACAATTAGACCGGTTCTATAGAAAACAAGGGAAATGGATAGAAGTAGGCTTCCCTGGTGGCTCAGAGGTTGAAGTGTCTGCCTGCAATGCGGGAGACCTGGGTTTGATCCCTGGGTCGGGAAGATCCCCTGGAGAAGGAAATGGCAACCCACTCCAGTCCACAGGGTCGCAAAGAGTTGGACATGACTGAGTGACTTAACTAACTAACTTTATGAACCACAAACCATTAGGAACACATCTGTAATTTAAAAACATTAGGTGTCCTTAGCTTGCTGCAGCAAGAGGAACCCTGCTCCCTAGGATCTTGGGCATCTCAATAGGAGTGAATTGAAAGAGGCTTATATGGTTTGGGCTTGTGCTGGGGAAATGAGGACCACTTTTGGAATGGATTCTATCAAAGAGCAGGAGCATTTCAGCTTTTGTCTATCTGAGGAAGAAGTGGGAGCAATGAGGTAGCGCTAAGGGTGTCATTGGTGAGAAAACAGCAGTCTGTCAAATAAAAGAACATCATTTTAACTGCTTCAGGAACTTTGCTGGTGGTCCAGTGGTTAAGACTTTGCTACCAATGCAGGGGACCTGGGTTTGATCCCTGGTCAGGAAACTAGATCCCACATGCTGCAACTAAGGATTGGCATGCTGCAACAACTTAAAATCCTGCAAGCAACTAAGACCCAGAGCAGCCAAATAAATAAATAAAAATTAATGTTAAAAGAAAATAATTTTAACTGCTTCACATAGAAACATTCCTTACATGGTTATGGACAGGCCCTGTGGGAAACGTTGTTCAAGTTTTGATGTGAACATCTCAGTCTGATTATTTTTATGATTAATGGTTTCTTTGTCTATTTAAAGGACCCTTTTCTATCCTGAAATAACAGTATTCTATTAAAAGTTTTCAAAGATTTACCTTTCATATTTTCTTTATTTGATCTGGAATTGATTTTTATGTATGGAGTGAGAGGAATCTTGTTTTGTCTTTTCCTACGGCTAATCAGTTTTCTCAATATGATTTATATGCGTGAGACTTATTTATATTTGTAGTTAAAAGAGCGAAGGAGATAATCTCTTCGTAGTTTCCTTTTTGATTGTGTACTGTTTTTGTCTTACAGGTTCTTTTTATAGTTTTGAGTAAACTTCCAGGAGGACTATGAAAGATTATGATGAACTTCTCAAATACTATGAATTATATGAAACTATTGGGACAGGTAATTAATTTTTTCCTGAAGAGAATAGGTCATCCATTTGACAGTAGCGTGAAATGGGGGCAGCCATGAGCTATTTTTACTTTTTTTAGAATTTACTTATTTTTAAGGAATCTCCATACCATCTTCTATAGTGGCTGTATCAATTTACATTCCCACCAACAGTGCAGGAGTGTTTCTTTTTCTCCACACCCTCTCCAGCAAACAACAAAATTCTGTAAAACAATTATCCTTCAATAAAAAAAAAAGAAGCAATATTATAAAAAAATCAGTGAAGACTCTAAAAATGAAAAAAAAAAATTTACTTAGTTTTAGTTGAAGGATAATTGCTTTACAATATTGGGTTGGTTTCTGCCAAACCATGAGCTTTTTAGCCTAACTTATATAGTTTAAAATTTTTTGAACTTATTTTAGTAAGAAAAAGTGGAGCAAGAGAGAGGTGAGTTGTAGGAAAGGTCGTATAGTTCATTTTATTAAGGATAAAAGTCACTTGAGAGTTTTGAGCCAAGGAGTGATCTGACCTTTTGCTTTTAAGGGTCACTCTGGCTACTTGATTGTGAAAACAATGGCTGGGAGAGGGCAAAGGCAGAAGCAGACAGATGTTAGGAAGTCAGTGCAATACTTTATGTGAGTGGTACTGGAGATGATGGTGACATGGATGGTGATAGAACTGAAGGTAGTGGAATTCTGTGTATAGAAGGCGGTGGGCTTCTGTATACAGGCACACATATATGTATATATAAATATAGTTTATTGCGGCATAATACATAGTAAAATAAGCAAAGTGTAATACATTTGGTGGCGTTTTGGCTCACATATGCCCATATGTTCAGATCAGGACATAGAACGTTTCCATTCAGTGCCTGTCTCCTTTCCCCCAAGATAAACATTGATAAAATTTTTGAAGACAGAGCCAATGGGCTATGTTGATGGGTTGGGTATGGGGTGTAAGACAAAAGGGAAGGGCTAGAGATGGCCTCCAGGCTTTTGACCTGATCTGGGAAGATGAGTTTGCCATTTACTGAGATGGGGAATACCATGGGAGGGACTTTTGGGAACTTCTTTTTAGAGGTACTAAGTTTGTTTCTTTCAGATACCTGAATGTAGATATTTACCCAGCTTTTGAGCCAATTTTGAAACATAATTGCTTATTTTTTCAGTTTTAAAATTGAATGGAAGTTTCGTATTATCTGTCTTTTGTCTCTGCAACTTTATGTTGTCTTTTGACAATGTCAATTAAAAGGTTTAATTGCAACATTAATTATAAAACAAATTTCTAAAGAATTATAAAATGAATTTCTACTTCCTAATTGCAAAATTAAAGATATCCTATAATGGCAAAAGGGAATCTTTAGCCAGTCATTGGATAAGGAGAGGTTAGGATCATGGCTAATGCTTTGGAAGCAATATGAAAAAAAGGATCACAAAGTTCAGGAAAATATAGCTCAAGAGAGCTTTATAAAGTACTTGGAAAGGTATTTGTGCTTGAGTTCTCAGTTTGCTCTGCTGATGATATTTAAGTTAGTGTGCTTATCTCTTCATAATACATTTTCCTATACTTAGGTGGCTTTGCAAAGGTCAAACTTGCCTGCCATATCCTCACTGGAGAAATGGTAGCTATAAAAATCATGGATAAAAATGCGCTAGGGGTAAGTTTAACATTATTTTAAAAATATTTATAGATCAGTTTTGTGAATTACAACCTGAATTTTCTCTAATGTTCTAGTTATTGTTCTTTTATTAAAATAACATTTCCACAGCCAGTTATGTATAAATCTGTGGTTTGAAAAGGGCTTCCCTGGTGGCTCCACTGAGATAAAGAATATCTCAGATAACGAATATTGGCAGGCAGATTCTTTATCTGCAGAAGACCCAGGAGATGCAAGTTCAATCCCTGGGTTGGGAAGATCCCCTGGAGAAGGAAATGGCAACCCACTCCAGTACTCTTGCCTGAAAAATTCCATGGATAGAGGAGCCTGGCATAGTTTAGTATGACTTGTTATTTTATTTTTAAGGATGTAAGTGCTGATTAACATATATAAATAAGTTGAAGAGAATGTTGTTACAGTAGTATCACTCAATTCTCTGAACTCCTTCTGAAATATATGCCAAAATCACGAAGTGATCTATATCAGAATTATTTTAAATAACCTGTCAACTGATAATTCAGCTCTCCTTCAGTATTTTTGTTTTCAGTGCTCAATATTATGTTTATTAAACTAATAAAAAGATATTAAGAATAATTTTTCCTGATCATTTAAACATTGGTTACAAAATGGATTAATTGAATTCCCTGAAGCAATTTAAACTTCTGTTATAACTTTAGTATACCTTATTTACTTGACCCAGCAAATACCTTAATAGCAGATAAAATGTGAATTGTTATTATAAGATGTAACATACTAGTACTCAAAACTTATTCTAAAGCATCATTATGATGATATTCATTCATTAATTAATGATATTAATTCATTAATTCTAAACTGGTTTTTGTATTTCCTATTGTTATTATGCTTATTTTAATTACTTCTTGGACTTTAAAAATATTTTGATTACTTATAGGGTTTTAGTCATCAGATTCCCACATCTCCCCAAAAAAGAAGAAAAAAAGATCATCATATCAGAATAGTTAAAGTTACAACTTCTGGGTTAAGATCTAATATCAGGTTGCATGGCCCTAAGTTAATTGGATCTTAAACCACTGATCATTAGACTGAGTCCCTTTTTATAATAAAATATTACTTGTTTACTACATGGATATCTGGATTTTTATCTTTACTATGAACTTAAAAATTTTTTCAACTTGGTTATCCTCCTCCCAGCCAACTTCTTATTTTGAAAAATTTCAAGCTCCTTGAAAAGTTGGAAGACTGAAATAGTGAATACCTTTTATCTACATTCACCAATTTTTAGCTCAGCAGGCTTCTTTTTTAAAAAATTTATTTTTGATTGAAGGATAATTGCTTTACAGTATTGCATTGGTTTCTATCAAACATTAACATGGATCAGCCATAGGTTTCATCATGCTTCTTAATGCAGAGACTGAAGTGGTAGCCTAGACATGCTGCACGCTGGATAGTGTTCCTGTCATTTTCCTTGTTTGGAATGCTAACTTTCTAAAGGGAGTGAGATTATTTTATTTTGGGGGCATGTTGTACTCTTGCCTCAGACTGAACTTTTCTTTTGTAAAACCCTCAGGGCCTTTTGAAAATGTACTCAGAGATAAGTTTTTTTCTCTATTTCTGTTATTATTGAGCAAGTTGTTTTGAGGCCATTGACTGCTTTTGCTACTTAGTATTAGAGTTGTTGATATTGGGGCTTGGAATATTTTCCAAATAAGTTTATTGCTCATTTAATAAAATGTTTTGTCGCAGAGTGATTTGCCTCGGGTCAAAACAGAAATTGATGCCTTGAAGAACCTGAAACATCAGCATATATGTCAACTCTACCATGTGATAGAGACAGCCAACAAAATATTCATGGTTCTCGAGGTCAGTAGTACGTTGCAGAGACCTTAAGTTATTTGTCACTGTCTTAGTCTGTTTGGGCTGCTGTAATAAGTATCACAGACTGAGTAGCTTATGAACAACAGCAATTTATTTCTCACAGTTCTGGAGGCTGGGAATCCCAAGATCAAGGCACCAGCATGGTTGGGTGAGGGTCCTCTTTCTGGTTCATAGCTGGTACCTTATTGCTTTGTGCTTACATGATAGAAAAGGCTAGGGATCTCTCTGGAGCCTCTTTTATGAGAGCACTGATTTCATTCACGAGGACTCCGACCTCATGTCCTAATCACCTCTCAAAGGTTCCACCTTCTAAAATCACCATCTTCAGGGCTTAGAGTTTCCACATAGGAATGTTTTGGGGACACAAACGTTTATTCAGGCCATTCTCTTTCATTTTATGATAGTTATATGAGAGAGGTATTAAATTCATTTCACTTGCAAGATTAAATGCTAAGTGGCTTACCTGTTTAAGTTCTAACTGTAACAATTTAGACGAAGTAGACATGTATAATAAATTGGAGACACATTGTAAATATATCCTTTGTAGTACCCTCCTCATGTGATGGTGTGTTTTAGTGAACAGAATAGGTTACGATTTGTTCCTGGAGAGAACTCATGTGAAGCAACAAAGACCCAGTGCAACTAAAAAATAATAAATAAATTAATTAAAAAAAATAGCTCAAGACCAAAAGTATTCCAAAAGCTAGAATACTGAGAGTGTATTTTTGAACATACCTAAATTAGTTCATTCCTTTGCTTAGAAATCGAATTAACAACATCTCTGAGTTAAGTATGATTTTTTATTTTAAATTCCTCTGATTTTTGCAAGTAATAATGCTATTTATGTGACTCTGCTGCTCTTGCAGTATTGCCCTGGAGGAGAGCTGTTTGACTATATAATTTCCCACGATCGCCTGTCAGAGGAGGAGACCCGAGTTGTCTTCCGTCAGATAGTGTCTGCAGTTGCTTACGTGCACAGCCAGGGCTATGCTCACAGGGACCTCAAACCAGTAAGTGACTGCATTACAGATGCTCACCTGAGAATTTGACATCTGACTGTCATCACTCAAATTCCAAATGTTCTTTCTGTTTAGAATTTATTTGGGCTTTTGATATTTTTTTGTTCCATTCCTAATGTATCTTTCTTTTTCCTTTTTGACTTTTGACTCCTGCTGGGCTCTTCTGGATGGACTTACTATTGGCATTCTATTTCTTTGTCAATTTTGTGTGACATTATAAATGTCTTTGTAAGTAGCTGTAGAATATAAACCTCAGGTTTTATTCCTAGGAAAGAAGAGTTTTGAGTATTTTCTTTGAGAATATTGTCTTTGAGTATCTTCCTCTTGATACTCTTTTCCTGACATCATCTTCCTTTAATTTTAATTCCATTATGCTTCAGAAATGAATAGTTCAATAAAATGGGCAGACTCTGCTTTTCAAGGGCAGGATAAAACTTTGATACCCTTAAATGTGTAGGCTTTGACTAATATGCATGCTGGTGAACATGAATTTCAATGTAATTTGATACTAGGGTTTGAGATCTAGAATTGCCCTCACAAGATATGGCAGTTTCTGTCCTTTTCTCTTTGTTTTTATCCAACTCTTTGATTTGAGTTCACTCTTTCTGTTCAAACTTGCCTTTGGCATCTATCATGTTCGCTTGTAGTTGAACCTCAGAGTACCAAGGAGAAAGTGGTTTATGCAAATGTGCCTTGAGGGGAAGCAGAATAGTTATCAACATTCCTCTCCTCTTCTCTTTCCTTCTATTCTTGTCACTTCATTCTTTTTCTTTTTTTAATTGATTTTTTTTACTCTGTACCCAACCTTAAAGTGCTTTTAGGAATAGCTAGAGGTGGGATGTAACATAAGGAAAACTATATAGTTACGAAAATGTCTTTTTTATTTTTTTTCAGGAAAATTTGTTGTTTGACGAATATCATAAATTAAAGCTGATTGACTTTGGTCTCTGTGCAAAACCCAAGGTAAGTGCAGAGATAAAAATGAGTTTATTTCCTTTGCCAGTGTACCTCTTGCCTGTTATCTTACACTAACTTCCATTTAGTATTTAGTGAGCCTGGTTGCATCCATTGAGAAAAATGCTTAATTTCATGCTTTTTATAAGTTCTCTTGATGATTTTAACATGTAGCCAAGGTTGAAAACCACTGCTCTAGGTCCAGGGTTGGTCCTGCTGAAAACCCCATGGGTATGCTGTGAGGGAATTTGCAGGACTGAAGTGTCAGAAAGCCATCACAGTGTGAATGCTGAATTGACCATGTGTTTGCAGTTGGAGTATGTTCCTGTTAGATGATGCCTTTCTTTGTTTAGATATGCATTTCAGGAAATCTAGTGAAAATCTATTCTTTATTATCCAAATGGTTATATAACTGACAATTAGTTACATTTTGAGAGACAATCCCTTTTCCTTATAAAAGAAGAAGAAAAAGTCCATATGTACTTTAAAATTTATACCATGAATTATTTCCTTAATTTGCACTCCATAGTTAATACCTTCTCTTTGAGGTGACTTTGAACTTTCTCCTGCGTGGCTGCTGTTGGAGGCTTCCTCTTGAGTCCTCTAATGATGGTACTTACAGTCTCTAAAATGAACTGTCTACCCTCATTAAGAATGTTGAAATTTCAGACTTGTCTCAGCCCCTTGGAGTCCCATGATTATTTCCTGCCCCAATCAGAACTACCTGGGTGCAAAGGGAGGCAGATTTTGCCCCTTTGGCTGAATGTCTGATTTTTTCTGATTTTCCTCTCCTTCCCTTGGCTCTTCAGAGATTGTCAGTCGAGTCTTGTGTCTGGGAACCAAATGCAAGAAGGCGTTTTTCTGATCGACAAGCAATAAAGATAAAGCTTACTTTGAGCCGTTAAGCTGGTTTAAGTCATGTTCATCACAGGAGGCAGTGGAGAATGTTTGTGACAGACTCTGGCAGCCTTTATTTATGGCTGCCACGGATTCAGCCCACACAGACTCCATCTCACAAAGCAAGACTTGACTGGGAGAAGGTGGCCTCAGCTTTCTGCTGAGGAGCTAACTTCTGGGTGTGCTGTTGCAGTTGTAAATGAAATCTTATAATTTCATAAGTCATTTGCCATTTGGGGAACTCTGTAGAAGTGTTAGGCGGTGATATCATTTGCATTATGTCTCCATATTTCTGTGGGAGACCAGAGGATCCTTATTTGAACAGATCTGGAGGCTGAGGTCATGATCTGTGTTATAACCAAGTCTAGGAAACAGACTCCCAAGGGTTTGTTTTGTGTAGTGTTTGCTCTCTTCCCTCTTGGGGAGGAGACACTTATATATTGGTAAAGATTTGCTATTGGAGATAGGGTCCTTCAGAGAAATAATCCTTTTTTCTTGAGTACTTGGGAGTGGGAGGACTTGGGTGCTTGGATGTATGCTAAACTGATTATTCTGCAAATGGATGCCTAGGGAAGTACGAGTTTGACTGAGCTAAGGGGAGAAGGATTTTTTTCATGCCAGGTCTTGGTGGTGTTGGAAATCCAGAGAAGAGGAAGCCGCATGTGCATGCACGCACATGGGCCGAGTATTGAGTTGGCGGCAGAATGTCTCTTATCATTTTCGGTAACTCTTATCTAGCATCTCTTTGCTTATATTGGAAGAATGTGTATCAGGGTTTTAATTCTCTTAAGGGCTGTAGTTAATAAGTGTTTCATTTTTATCTTACTGGCAGGGTAACAAGGATTATCACCTGCAGACCTGCTGTGGGAGTCTTGCTTATGCAGCACCTGAATTAATACAAGGCAAATCATATCTGGGATCAGAGGTAATTGTTCAGTGATTAATTCAATATATGATCCATATATGTTTACTGGTGATCTGCAGTGAGTCAGGCACTGTGTGTTGAGGATGTAATGAGGTAAGAAAGAAACTTGTTAATCAAAGAGTTGTCTAGTCAGAGAGTGAGATATGTACAGTAATAAGGGAAATGAACAGCTTACAATAAATATAATAATGCATAATATTGTTGTGAAACAAAGATATATTTCTGGTGTTTTGTGTTTAACAGTGCCGTAATTTAGACTGATTAGTCCAGCCAGGTAGAGTATGAGGTCAGGATTATAGGCTTAGTTTGCAGAGATGATGTTTAGCACAGAGAAGACCTCGGATAGCTGGCTGTACTTTATCCACAGCCAGCTATCCGAGGCCTGCAGTCCTGTGTAAGAGGCCTAGGCTCAGAAAGCCCTGGGCATTGCCGCTTAACTATTGGCTACCGCATGCTAGTTAGCCCCTTTGGAGTACCGATTTTGCTGATATTGTTGTAAAATGGAAAAGGTTTAGTTGTCAAAAGCTCTGGAAATACTGGGTTGAACAGTTTCCGTTAGTTCAGGATGTTTCTGAATCTTAATATGTTCTGTACAATGTCCTCTGGGAGGAGACCATCACAGAGAGCAGCTGGTCTCAGTTTCATGCGCCTACAGAATCCACTTTTTATGTGGAGCATCTTTTGGAACTGGTGTTATGTGGGAGAAACTTTGAGATATGCCAGTTTACTTAATTTGTAACATGAGAAGATGAGGACTAACTTGTTTTTGGTGACCTTTTATTTGGATATATTCTCAGACTTACAGAATAGGTACAAATATGGAATGAGAAACTTCTATATATATTTTGCCAAGTTTACAACTGTTTACATTTTTCCCTATTTGTTTTAGTATTCTCTATGTTTATATACATGTGAATTATGTTTTGAACCAATTGAGAGTAAGTTGGAGACATCATACCCCTTTATCATTAAATGCTATGTATATATTTCCTAAAAGAAGGGCTCTCTTATTTATTATTATTTTTTTTTTTGGCCATGCTGTGTGGCTTGTGGGATGATCTTAGTTCACTCACCAGGGATTGATTGAACTTGGGCCGCAGTGGTGAAAGTGCTGAATCCTAACCACTGGACTGCTGGGAAATTCCCAAGATGTCCCTCTTTTAGTTATCAAAATAAATTCACTTTAGTTATCAAAATCAGAGAGTTTAACATTGGTACAATTTATTTAACCCACAATTCATATTCAGATGGTGTTGATTGTACCAATCATGTCTTTTACAGCTATATTTTCCCTCCAGTCCAGGATTCCATTCAGGATCATGCATTGCACCGTTGCATTTCTTTGTTCTTTAATCTGAAAGACTTCCGTAGGCTTTCTTCATCTTCATGACCTTGAAATTTTGGGGGAAGCCAGTTATTTTATAAAATGGCCATCAAGTTGAATTTGTTTGATTAGTTTTGGGTTATGCACTTTTGGCAGAAATACCACAGAGGTGATATTGTGGCCTTCTTGGGGCATCATAAGAAATGGCCAAACTTTTACTGAATATTTATCATAGTCCTGGAATCACGGTAGATCTTTTTTTTTTTTTTCTTTCAATTGTGGTAAAATACATATGACATAATATTTGCCATCTTACCATTTATAAGGATACAGTTCCTATTTGAACTGCGTTTAAATGTACAATTCAGTAGTGTTAGGTACATTCATATTATTGTGCAGTCAATCTCCAGAGCTCTTTTAATCTTGCAAAACTGAGACTATATCTATTAAATAATAACTCCATTAGCCACTCCCTGCTCCCCTGGCAGCTATCCTTTTACTTTCTATCTGGGTCAGTTTGACTAGGCTAGGTACCTTGTATTATGGACTCATACAGTATTTGTTTTTTTGTGTGACTGCTTTTATTAGTGTAATATTTTCAAGGTTCATCCATATTGTGGAGCATGTATCAGAATTTCCCTCCTTTTTAAGTCTGAGTAATATACCATTACATGTATACACCATATTTTATTTATGCATTTATCCATGGACATTTAGGGTTACTTTTATCTTTTGGTTATTGTGAATAATGCCGGTAGACACAAATATCTCTTTGAGACCTTGCTTTCAGTTCTTTTGGATATATACCCGAATGTGGAATTGCTAGATCATATGGTAGTTCTATTTTTAATTTTTTGAGGAACTGCCATACTGTTTTCTGTAGTGGCAGCAGCATTTTACATTCCTGTAATGATGCACAAGGATTCCACATGGTAGATCCTTTTTATAATTTTCATTTAATCTGCACAAAAATCTGCACAAGGATTCCACATGGTAGATCCTTTTTATAATTTTCATTTAATCTGCACAAAAATCTGCACAAGGATTCCACATGGTAGATCCTTTTTATAATTTTCATTTAATCTGCACAAAAATCCCTTGGAGTGAGTACTGTTACTCTGTTTCATAAGATAAAGATGATGAAGATACTGGGGCTCAGAAATTAAGTGCCTTTGCAGATCACAACTAGCAACTGTGGGTCAAGATTTGAACTGAGTGAGGCTCTACCTCACACCTGTACTCTTTCTAGTCTCCTAGAAGGAGTGGTAATCACATGCCTGATGCTCACAAGATTCCTAGATGTCTGGTGATGAGGCTCTGCTGGTTTGAATGCATCAAGGTTTTCCTACAGGATCTTGCTTTCTTACCCATTTTAGTTCAGTTTTCCATCCTTCTAGGATAATTTCTTAAGGACAGTGTACCAAGGTATTGTCTAGGGGCGCTTATTAAAATATGCAGAACTCAGGGCAGTATATTTAGAGATTTTAGTTTTGTTTTCTAAGGTGGGGTTCTAGGAATCTTCTTTCTTAAATAAGTAATTTAGAGTATTCTGTTGCTCATGGTTCAGATCATGCTTTATGGATTGTTCCATGGTAAACATCTCTAATTCCTTTTGTAATTTCTCAGAGGAAGTCTCTCTGTTAACCTCTTCTTATGGCATTTGATGAGGCCATATTAGCCCACTCTTTCCTGTGTAGCCACTTTCTTTGTGTTTAGTCTTTGTTAGATTAGTATGTGTCTTGGTGTGTTTCTCCTTGGGTTTATCCTGCATGAGACTCTTTACACCTCTTGGACTTGATCGACTATTTCCTTTTCCATGCTGGGGAAAATTTCAACTATAATCAATTCAAAAAATTTCTCATACCCTTTGTTTTTCTCTTCTTCTGGGACCCCTATAATTCAAATGTTGGTGCGTTTGATGTTGTCACAGAGGTCTCTGAGACTATCCTCAGTTCTTTTCATTCTTTTTACTTTATTCTGCTCTTCAGAAGTTATTTCCACCATTTTGTCTTCCAGTTTACTGATTCATTCTTATGCTTCAGATATTCTGCTGTTGATTCCTTCTAGAGTATTTTTCTGGTGGGCTGCAGTCCATGGGGTCGCTAAGAGTCGGACACAACTGAGTGACTTCACTTTCACTTTTGACTTTCATGCATTGGAGAAGGAAATGGCAATCCACTCCAGTGTTCTTGCCTGGAGAATCCCAGGGACAGGGGAGCCTGGTGGGCTGCTGTCTCTGGGGTCGCACAGAGTCGGACATGACTGAAGCGACATAGCAGCAGCAGCAGAGTATTTTTAATTACAGTAATTGTCTTGTTTGTCTCTGTATGTTTATTCTTTAATTCTTCTAGGTCTTGGTTAATTGAGTCTTGTATTTTCTCCATTTTGTTTTCAAGGGTTTTGATCATCTTTACTATCATTCTGAATTCTTTTTCAGGGAATTTGCCTAGTTCCTCTTCATTTATTTGGACTTAGATGTTTCTGGTTTGTTCCTTCATTTTTATAGTATTTCTCTGCCTTTTCATTATTTATTTAAACTTACTGTGTTTGAGGTCTCTTCTTCCCAGGCTGCAAGGTTGAATTCTTTCTTCCTTTTGGTTTCTGCCCTCCTAAGGCTGGTCCACTGGTTTGTGTAAGCTTCGTATAGGGTGAGGTTTGTGCTGAGGTTTTTTGTTTTTTTCTCTGATGGGCAAGGCTGAGTGAGGTGGTAGTCCTGTCTGCTGATGACTGGGTTTGTATTTTTGTTTTGTTTGTTGTTTAGATGTTCTACCGGTGGTTGGGTGATGCTGGGTCTTGTATTCTTAAATTCAAGTGGTTTCCTTTGTGTGCACGTTCTCACTATTCGATACTCCCTAGGGTTAGTTCTCTGTTAGTCTAGGGTCTTGGGGTCAGTGCTCCCACTCCAAAGCCTCAGGGCTTGATCTCTTCCTTTCCTCCTTCTTCCTTCCTGGTCACTCTGCTCCAGCCCCACTGGCCTCTGCTGTTCCACCTCTATCCCTGTTGCTCCTTCTGCCACGAATCTTCCTTCCTGTCCTCTTAGCCTGCTTGATTTTTCTCCTTAGCACTGTTACCACCTGGCAGAACAGCTATCTGTCTCCCCATCCCCCACCTAGTAGAGCTTCAGCACTTTCTCCACTTCCGCTCATAGTGCGGTACCCAATACAGTTTTCCCACCTGTGCTTCTCCTGTGTAGCCTCTCTGCCTTAACTTTAACACCCCAGTCAGGAGTGCCATGCCACCAAGACTCAATGTATAGATGAAGCATTTGACATCTTTCAGGCATAAATGGTTAATTTCTGACCTCCTGCAACTTAAAAGAAGAATCAGTTGTTCACTTGAAAGTACACTGTTCACCCAGGGTTTCCTTGTTGAGTCCTAATAATATGATGTGATTTGGTAGGCAGGATTCAGTGTGAGATTGGTGTTATTTAGCATAAAAACTAAAGTTTTTTCCAAGGCTCAAATGAGGGTGGGAACTGTGACTTCTCAGCCAGTGGTCAAATGGCTATCTTACGTAAAGGTTAACTCATTTCTGGGATTTTGAGATTTGTAGGGCTATTTGTACTGGCAGGCTAATTTCTAGCCTTGATCCTTGAAAAGTCATTTGTTGAACTTTATTAAGGTTTCTCTACATAGAGAGGACTTTACAGTGCAGCTTAGTCACATTTGCCGATTATCAGTAGTAAATTTTAAAACTTGTTTTGATTTTCTCATGCATGTTTACATAATCCTCATATGTAATAAACCCTCAGTAGCACTATATTTTCTCTTTCAGAATCAGAGACTTAGCCTCATCTTCTTCCTTATCATGCCCAATCCAGCCAACTGGAAAAGATTTTCTATTAAGCATTGGCAGGGAGTGCACTGAACTGGAAGTCGAGAGACCTGCCTGGGTGGCCTGCCGTTGGCTGGGTGACTTTGGATGAGCCTTCCCTTTTTGGGCTTCACATTGTAGAATGAGCTGGTTGAACTGGATGATCTCTGAGTTCTTTTCCAGCTCTGTAAAGATTCTGTGTACTGCTATTTTGAAATGTGTTCTGATTTTTTGTCTTTTGATTTTTTTCTCCTCAGGCAGATGTTTGGAGCATGGGCATACTCTTATATGTACTTATGTGTGGCTTTCTACCATTTGATGACGATAATGTCATGGCTTTGTACAAAAAGATTATGGTGAGTATTACAAGGCATAGAATTTCATTGTGAGAGTTTATTATACTGCAAATTATATGCTTCTATTTATAAAAATACAGAAACAGGCAGAAGTAATCTATGCTGTTAGAAGTAAGGATAGTGGTCACTCTTTGGAGGTGGGTAGTGACTAAGAGACATGTTTGGTTTTTGATCTGAATGCTGATTATACTTATGTATTCAGTTTTTGAAAACTTATCAAGATATACCCTATGATAGATGTCCTTTTCTATATGTATATTATACTTCTTCAATAAGAAGCTTAACAAAACAAAAACAAATGGGAAAGTAAGCATTAAGCTGATTTTCCTGGTAAGAATTTTTATTTTGTATCCTGAAATGATGCCTTAGCAAGTTGCTGTGTTAAATCACATTTTTCTTTTGAGTTATGTTGAAACGAGAGAAGCTTTTTTTTTTGAAGGTAAAATTAGCTTTAAGGTATAATACAACCACAATGAAGAGCGTTAAGTTTTGTTAAAATCATATATATTAGAGATAGTAGATCTGAGATTATGGGGCAGTGGCGGGTGACTACTTAAGGGTAAAGGGTTTCTTTTTGGGTTGAAGAAAACATTATAGAATTAGACAGTGGTGATGATTATACAACTTGGTGAATATATTAAGAACCACTAAAGTGTATACTTTAAAAGTGAATTTTATGTTATATGAACTATATTCAATTAAAAAAATAAGAAATCACATGGGAAGGAAAGTAGTAGAATTCTTTTTAATGAGTTATATTCAAAGCACGCTAACAATAGATGACATGTAAAGAGCAAGGGCACCACATTGTGTCCATAGCAAACCAAGGTCAGACCAGCAGAGCAGCTTCTCAATGCAGCTGGACTTCCGTTCTGTGTAACAAATATTTCCTGACGGTCTTCTTTGAGATACTGAAAAGCATGAACAAAGATCTATGAAACTTGGTCATTTTCCCCCAGGGCCAGATTTCTTGCTGGAGACAGATATATGGCTATCTAAAAAGGGGAAAGGGCTTCCCTGGTAGTTCAGCATACATATACATGTATTCCATTTTCCCTTCAAACCCCTTCCATCCAGGCTGCCACATAACATTGAGCAGAATTCCCTGTGCTGTCCCTTGTTGGTTATCCATTTTAAATATAGCAGGGTGTACATACATGACCATCCCAAACTCCTTAACATGTGTATATGTGGCTGAGTCCCTTCACTGTTCACCTGAAACTGTCAAAACATTGTTAATTGGCTATACCCCAATGCAAAATAAAAAATTCAAAAAAATGAAAATAAAAAGGGGAAAGGGTGAGGGATGCCATTTTATAACAGGTATAAGTGAAGTTAATGCAGGAGTGGATGTGGGATTTGGGAGAACATCTTGCAGGAAGTGAGGTTTGAGCTGGGCTTTGAAAGGTAAGAAGCACTTGAGAAAGCCATGTGGGAGAGGGTGTGTCTGGTGGACGGTATCAGCAAAGGCATAATGGGAGTAGCAGGGGGAGAAATAATCAGAAGTTTTCTGTGTCTGGACCATTAGGTCTCTAACTCCCTTTTGTAGGGAGGCTGCCTACATCAGCTCCTATTTCTGGGAAATAGCACACAGGGTTGAAAGTGGCAGAGGCAGTTGGCTTATTGCCTGCTCTATAGAACAACCAAGGCTAAGGGTACAGAGTTCAATCTGCAGTTATTTATTTGACTTAATAGTTTTTCCTGTATCCTACCCTGGAAAATGCTTTAAAAATCAGTGCCCAAACTACAAGAGTAGTTTTGGGAAGTGATGGAGTTGTAGTAGTTCCGGTTTCTTGAAGGCTAAGGAGCTCTGATTCTGCAGGATCAAAGAGAAGTGGTGTTAGCAGTAGCTGCTGCTCATATTTTGGGGAACTGTGAGCATGTGTGCTTCTCCCTGGAAAGGGGGATGAATGGGGCAGTGGGCTGGAGCCGGCCAGGGTAGCCAGGACAGCACGTGTTTCTCCCCATTCCACCTCACAAAGCCTCCTCTAAACTACAGGGTTGCAGAGTCGGACACGACTGAGCGACTTCAGCTCACCTCACCTCACCTCACACTTTATGGGGTAGCAGTTACTGCCTTGGCTCAACTAGCAATGCTGCCTGGGACAGCAGTTCCTGGCCTCACAGAGCCACAGCCCCCTGGTTAGCAGCAGGATACAAGGAGAACAGTGCTAAGATCCCTTTGTAGCTTCAGCTTTAGTGAACATATGTGGAGTGGGAAGGAGGCTTGGTCTTTGGGCAGCTCAGGGACAATTTTCCAGTTATACTTTTGAAAAATATATGGTTGACCTCTTGAGTTGTTCCCTTTTTTTGCTACTCTTTCTGTAAAGTAGCACTCTGTTTTTTGTTCTGAAAATAACTTTAGTATTATAAGCTGCTAGTATGTTTTACCATACTCTTTTTGGGGGTTGGGGGTACTCCATGCTAAAGAAATAAACTGACAGACAAATTTCTCCAAAGATGAAGAAAAATGGATCTGTTAGGTGTTAATAGCCTGAAATCTTAAACCTTCTAGAAGTTTAGAAAGACAGTGTGGGGACACTTGGTCCTAGAGTTCTCCTCTCTGCTTCTTGTTGTCATATTTAAATTTTCACTAAAACATCTCTCGCCCTGGCTGTGTCCATGGAATCTCTGTCGGGGTGGGGGAAGCCTTAGCTATGGACTTAGTGCACTGGTTTACAACCCTGGCAGCATAACAGCATCACTTGGGGTGCTTTAAAAACCATCAGGTCCAGCCCCCAGAGAAGTTAAATCAGAATCTCATTGATATTTTAAAACTCTAGGATCTCTACTTTATGCCTATGGACTTCAGCGAATTACTTAGCCTCTCTGTATGTCAGCTTCTTCATCTGTAAAATAGGTAATAGTATTCACAACACATGTTGTCAGGATTAAATGAGTTAGTTCATTTAGTGTAATGTTCAGTAAATGTTAGCTATTATGACTGACATGCATTTCTAAATTTGGTTTGCCAATATTTTGTCCAGGACTTAAAATTTGTTCAGAGATGAATATGTAGTTTTCCTTTCTAGAATTCTTTTGGTTTTTTTTTTTGGCTTCAAGATTTTACTAGCCACATAAGGTTAATTGGAGACTATTCTTCCTTTTACTGTTTATTTTGTGTATGTGTGTGTGAGTGTGGAGAGGCGGTTTAAGCTTGAAATTTTTGGGTGTTATGGAATATGCTTGAAAATCCATCTCCAACAGTGACTTCTTTATGGGAAGATTTTAAAATAGTAAGATCTCAGTACTTTACTGAAAGCTCTCCAGGGGCTTCTTTCCTACTTTACTCAAGCCAGTGTGTAAGCTGTAGGCATCATCCTAGGTAAACTGGCTTTCCATTATCTCAGCGTCCTCACTGCTTACTCATCTTAGGATGTAATTCTTAAATCTTAAACAGTTTCTATACACCTATCTGTGCCAGGCAGTTTTCTAGATGCTTGGGATATGTCACTATCTGTGAGTAAAACAGAGGAAAGTCCCTGCCCCCATGGAGTTTATATTACAGTGGCAGGGAAAAAAATACTGATAGTGGTAGAAAGAGGTAATAGGTATAATGAATAAACTGTATTAAAAGATGATCGACTTCCCTGGTGGCTTGGACAGTAAAAGCGTCTGCCTATAATGTGGGAGACCCAGGTTCAATCCCTGGGTCGAGAAGATCCCCTGGAGAAGGAAATAGCAACCCACTCCAGTACTCTTGCCTGGAAAATCCCATGGACGGAGAAGCCTGGTAGGCTACAGTCCATGGGTTTGCAAAGAGTCAGACACGACTGAGCCATTTCACTTTCACTTTCACGTGCTTTAGAAAAAAGAAAAAATTGAGCAGGGTAAAGAGGAATCAGGAGAATAGATGGAGAAGTGTGAAGGGAAAAAGAAGGGCTGGTTGCATTCAGTTCAGTTCAGTCTCTCAGTCGGATCCGACTCTTTGCGACCCCATGAACCACAGCACGCCAGGCCTCCCTGTCCATCACCAACTGCCGGAGTCTACCCAAACCCATATCCATTGAGTCGGTGATGCCATCCAACCATCTCATCCTCTGTTGTCCCCTTCTTCTCCTGCCCTCAATCCTTCCCAGCATCAGGGTCTTTTCGAATGAGTCAGCTCTTCGCATCAGGTGGCCAAAATATTGGAGTTTCAGCTTCAACATCAGTCCTTCCAGTGAACACCCAGGACTGATCTCCTTTAGGATGGATTGGTTGGATCTCCTTGCAGTCCAAGGGACTCTCAAGAGTCTTCTCCAACACCACAGTTCAAAAGCATCAATTCTTCAATGCTCAGCTTTCTTTATAGTCCAACTCTCACATCCATCCATGACTACTGGAAAAACCATAGCCTTGACTAGACGGACCTTTGTTGGCAAAGTAATGTCTCTGCTTTTTAATATGCTATCTAGGTTGGTCAGAACTTTCCTTCCAAGGAGTAAGCGTCTTTTCATGGCTGCAATCACCATCTGCAGTGATTTTGGAACCCAAACAAATAGAGTCAGCCACTATTTCCACTGTTTCCCCATCTATTTGCCATGAAGTGATGGGATCAGATGCCATGATCCTGGTTGAATTATTAAATATTAAATAAGGTAGTCAGAGGTGAGATTTAAGCAAGATTTGGTGAGAAGGAGGTGAGAATGTTAGTCAAGTGGTCATCGAGGCAGAGAATATTTCAGGCAGGAGAGCAGAGCAAAGGCTGGTAGGTAGAAGCGTGCCTGGTGTAATCCAGGGAGAGCAGAGGGGCCATGCCACCGGAGTGGGGTTGAGTAGGAGAGCTGCAGAAATGAAGTCTCAGAGGCTCGGAGCTCCAGCTGCCCTGGGCTCGGTAGCTTTCAAAGATTCTGGCTTTTTCTCTAAGTGAAATAGGGAACCACCAGAGGGTTCTGAGCAGAAAACAGACATGGTCTTGTTCAGATTTTATCAAGACCACAGTGGCTACTGTGTGGAGATAGGCTATAAAGAGCAAAGAGGAGAACCAGGGAGATGGGTGAGGGGAATGTGGCAGTAATTTTCAGACGAGACGGTAGCCATTGAGGTAGTGAGAAGTGGTTGCATTCTAGGTGTCTTTTTTTTTTTTTTTCATTATTTTAAAATGAACACAGTAAAATAAAAATTTTGTGTGTAACAGTTTACAGATTTTAACACAGATTCATGTAGCCACCTCCATAGTCAGGATATATGTTTAGACTAATCTGTTGTCTTTTGAAGGTATTGCTAGTGTAATTTGCTGATGGATGGGAGGAGGGGAGTAACCTGAGCAACTAGAAAGTTGGAATTGCCATCAACTGAGATGGAGAAGATTCCTGGTAGAGCACCGACAACAAGGAGTTCAGTTTTGAGCATAACGAATGTGTCTGTTTTGTCTAAATTTTTTAGTTTATTGGCATAATGTTGTTTATTTAACCTCTTACAAAGTGTATATCAGATGTTTATGTATTTTTTGCAGATTAATCTATATAAGGAATCTTTTATTTTATCTCTTTATGCTACCCCTTTCCCAGTTTTGTCATACAGATGGTAGCATACCACAAACACTGTTCTGTATCTTGTCTTCTAACGGTATGTGTTGGAAATCATACCATTTCATACCCAGCTCAGAACTTTTCATAGAATTTTTTTTTCTTTAAAAAAAAATTTTAATTAGAGGCTAATTACTTTACAATATTGTGGTGGTTTTTGCCATATATTCATATGAATCAACCATGGGTGTACTCCCTCCCACCTCCCTCCCCATCCCGTCCCTCAGGGTCATCCTGGTGCACCAGCCCTGAGCACCCTGTCTCATGCATTGAACCTGGGCTGGCGATCTATTTCACATATGATAATATACATGTTCCAATGCTATTCTCTCAAATCATCCCACCCTCGCCTTCTCCCACAGAGTCCAAAAGTCTGTTCTTTATATCTGTGTCTCTTTTGCTGTCTTGCATATAGGGTCATCGTTACCATATTTCTAAATTCCATATATTCATAGAATTGCAGTGTATTGCACTTTAATTTATCTAAACCAGCCTTAATTTATGTACCTTAATTTAAGTTGTGTACTTTATCTGAAATATAAATTTAAAAAATTTTTATAGATAAATTATGTACCTTAATTTATCTAAACGATCCTAGGTTAATGGGTATTTAAGTAGTTTCTAAGTAGTCATTTTGTACCTTGTGCATATAAGAAAATTCCTTAAAGGGTTATGGGTCAGTTGCTCAGTCGTGTAGTCGTGTCTCACTCTGCGACCACATAGACTACAGCATGCCAGGCTTCTCTGTCCTTTACCAACTCCCAGAGTTTGCTCAAACTCGTGTCCATTGAAGTCGGTGATGTCATCCAACCATCTCATCCTCTGTCGTCCCCTTCTCCTCCTGCCCTCAATCTTTCCCAGCATCAGGGTCTTTTCCAGTGAGTCAGCTCTTTGCATCAGGTGGCCAGATTATTGCAGTTTCAGCTTCAACATCAGTCCTTCCAATGAATATTCAGGGTTGATTTCCTTTAGGGTTGACTGGTTTAATCTCCTTGCAGTCCAAGGGACTGTCAAGAGTCTTCTCCAGCACCACAGTTCGAAGGTATCAGTTCTTTGGTGCTAAGCCTTTTTATTGTCCAGCTCTCACATCCGTACATGACTACTGGAAAAACCATAGCTTTGACTATACAGACCTTTGTTGGCAAAGTAATGTCTCTGTTTTTAATACTCTGTCTAGGTTTGTCATTGCTTTTCTTCCAAGGAGCAGGCATATTTTAATTTCATAGCTGCAGTCACCATCCACAGTGATTATGGAGCCCGAGAAAATAAAAGTACATCACTGTTTCCATTGTTTCCCCATCTATTTGCCATGAAGTTATGGGACCAGATGCCATGATCTTAGTTTTTTGAAGGTTGAGTTTTATTTTAAACCAGTGTTTTTGCTCTCCTCTTTCACCTTCATCAAGAGGCTCTTAGTTCCTCTTTGCTTTCTGCCATAAGTGTGGCGTCATCATCTGCATATCTGAGGTTATTGAAATTTCTCCCTACAATCTTGATTCCAGCTTGTGCTTCATCCAGCCTGGCGTTTCACATGATGTACTCTGTATGTAAGTTAAATAAGTAAGGTGACAATATACAGCCTTTACGTACTCCTTTCCCAATTTGAAACCAGTCTGTTGTTCCATGTCCAGTTCTAACTGTTGCATCTTGACCTGCATATAGGTTTTACAGGAGGCAGGTCAGGTGGTCTGATATTCCCATCTCTTTAAGAATTTTCCATAGTTTTTTGTGATCCACACAGTCAAAACTTGGATCTAACACCTACAAATTTAGTACTAACATACAAATTTCAGTGTTCTCTACTTTTATTTATTTATTGAAAGCACTAGTGGATTCTGGGTGAATCCTTTGAGGGAGAGAACTTACCTTAAGATAAAATAAAAGTGTTATATCCTAATAGTATCTGTTAGATCCAAGTTTTGATATTTAGGGTAAATCAAATATTTCTGCCATGCAATGAGTAGAAAATGTCTAATTCTTGTTCAATAGAGATTTAGCCTTCCTAATTAATATTATTTACTAATATTAAATTAATACTTAAATTAATACTAATATTTAAATTAATATTATTTACTAATACAGTATATTCTTTGTTTCTCTTACTATGAATTTCATTTTTTAGTTTTTCATATATTTGCAAGTTGAAAATTGATTCAAATTAGGACTTTTATGCATTATTGTGGAATTTAATTTCACACATTATAGATTTTGAAATTTATTGTAATCTTAGCTCAAAACTATTGTTCCGAGTCACGGTGTAATACAGTCTGCTGCTTGAATCTAATTAAGGTGTCGTATCACTTGCATGCAGTATGTATCTTTGACTAGAATGTTCTAAAATTCCTCAGTTGGGAATAGCACTCCCTCAGTTCTTGGTTTGATTGAAAAACCCAGCAGTATTTGACACACTGTATGTAACTCTTGTTTAAAAGGCAGACTTTGTTTAGCTTTTGTGTTTTTTGACTGTTTTAACCAAAATGCTAAACTGCAGTTTCCAGCATGGTTACTAATAGACTGAGTATTAATGTTATTAATGTCACCTCTGTTCATTCAATATCACTTCATTCAAAGACAAGCATGACTGTACTCCAGTTCTGGGTACACAAACATTAAGGAAATATAACTAATTTAGTAAATGAAAGTTGAGTAGCTTGAAAGTAAAATTGCTTTCTAACAAGTATGGATTATAATTTTAAGGGAAATGAGCAAGTTATCTCTTTATGAGATAATACTTTACAATTATAGAGCTGACTCCAGTACTGTTATGTGTTGGGGAGATCACCTGCTTTTCTTAGTACTGTATGGAAACTGAACAATTCCAAGCTCACCAGTATTCCCAGGATTATCTTGCTTATTAGCACACAGATCTTTTTTCCTTCCTCCCAACTGGTTTCACCCTCTATTACCTGTTTCTTGCTCTCATTTGCAAGGTAATCAGCTCTTAAATAAATAAGAATTCTCCAAGGACTGGATATAAACCAGGGTTAAGGGGCGCAGGCTTGGTTGACACAGGGCCTTTTGTGGAGGTGCTCTTCCCCGGCGAAATTGTTTCTTTAAGGCCTTTTCTGTTTGACCGTTTATAGATAACATACTTTCAATATTTAAAGATGGAACCTTTCTCTCTACTTCTAGGTATCCTTAGACTTTCGAGCACAGTACCATACAATAGTATTATATCTTTCTTTACTATCTCTGCCCCTTTATTGCTCTGTAACAGTGTTTCTCAACTCTGGCACCAATGACATTTTGAACTGTATAATTCTTTGTAGTGGGGGACGTCCTGTGCATTGTGGGGTGTTTAGCAGTATCCCTGGCCTTCACCCACTAGATGCCAGTAGCGGCCTCCAAATCACGACAATCAAAAATGTCTCCTGACACTGCCAGATGTTCCCCGGGGGACAACATCACTCTCAGTTGAGAACCAGGGCCTTATAACATTGAATAGGTATTTGATTTCCCTGGCTGAGACATAGTTTCCTCACCTGTGTGATGTGGTTAGTAATCCCTACCCACCGCACAGGGTAGAATATATATACAAATGCTTTGTGTGTTTTTGAGTACTGTGCACAAATAAGTAGTTGGGGTAAGCCTGGCAGCAGAACTCAGCTCTGGACTCACAGGCTTCATGCTTCCTTTGTTGATGGTGCTCTACAGAGCTGTTCTGTCCAAGTAGGGAAAGTGGGTGGGTGATATGAGCAGGACTTGACTAGTTGATTTGTGCTTACCAAGTAGTCCTGAGATCCTGAGGCAGCTGTGATGGGGCAAAGCACTACTGAGGGGGCAGGTGCATCCTCAGAATGACTCGAGCCGTTTTTATTGTACTGAATATTTAGCACCCTGCCATGTATGGCTTTGGCTGCTGTGCCATCTTTGGTCTGCCCTATCTCTCTGCCTTTTGTAGCCCTATCTCCCACTTCTTTTTATTTCAGATTGGACAAACATTTATTGCCTCTTGTGCCAGCCACTTTGCCAAGTGTTTTCCCATACATTCTCTTTTATTCCTTTTAGTGGAATAATCCCGCATACAGTAATGCCCTGTAAGTAGCATCACTGAACTTGTTTCACAGACAGTAACAGTAGTAATGGTAATAGTAGTGAAGGCAGCCGTAATAGTACAAACCAGCAGATACTGAGTTCTTAATTCTGTGCCTAACCCTGTGCTAAGTGCTTTTTATGTATTAAATCATTGAATGCTAGCAGCAGTTTACAGAGTTGATACTGTTATTGTATTTCTTTTCCAGATGAGGAAACTGAGGCACAGTGAGGTTACGTAGCCCATCCACACAGCTAGTAAGTGGTAGGTCCTACATTTGGATATAGACAGTTTGTCTCCAGAACTTACTGCTTAGGAAACAGGGTCAGAAAAATGTCATAACTTGTACAGGTTCAAAGAGCAGATAAGAGGCAGACTGGGATTCAAATACAGAGTATGATTCCAGGCTTTGCCTGTTTCCAGTGCACCAAGCACCATACATGTCATTCACTTGTCCTCCTTGCCTACCTGTGGGTAGTATTGCTTCTGTAAGTACTAGCTTATAGCACAGTACAGGGGATCTATTAAAAGAGACTTCATGAATTCAAGTTAGGATGATCAAAGGGGTGAGAAATAAGAGGCAAAGGGAAACTTGGAATCAGCCTGATGGCTCTTGTTATTCAGTTCTTTGGTCTGAAAATTCATCTTTATATCTGATTTCTGTAGAATTCTGCTATTTTTAGTTAAGAGTACTTGTGTTTTGGATGGTAGTTTTGGGATTTAATGGCATAACATTTATTATCATAGTTCTGGTTAGGAACTGTTATTTGTGTGTTGGAACAGACC
The DNA here is from genome assembly GCF_042477335.2 of Ovis canadensis. Lineage (NCBI taxonomy): Eukaryota > Metazoa > Chordata > Mammalia > Artiodactyla > Bovidae > Ovis > Ovis canadensis. The sequence continues at coordinate 52,496,702 of NC_091246.1, read as the reverse complement.
AGAAAGGGCTGGAATCTGGAACCAGAATTCTCCTTGGGTGGGTAGGTGATGATAGGAGAGAGGTAATGCAAGTGAGTTAAACCCTTAAAGATGGTCTGTTAGTTTTCTACGGTTGTTGGCACAAAGTACTACAAGGTGGTGGCTTAAAATGGCAGATATTTATTCTTCCCATTCTGGAGACTAGAAGTCTAAAACCAAGGTGTCAGCAGGCCATGGTCTCTGAAGGATCTGGAGAAACTCCTCTTTTGCCTCTCGCTGGCTTCTTGTGTTTGCCTGCAATCCTTAGCAGTCCTTGGTTTATAGGTGTGTCACTCCAGTCTCTGCCTCTGTTTTCGTGTGGCCTTCTCTCCTGTGTGTTTGTGTCTCTGCGTCTAAGTGCCCCCCTTCTTATAAGGATACCCCTCAGTTATTTTGGATTTAGGGCCCAGCCTAACCCAGTACATCTTAACTTGATTACTTCTGCAAAAGCCCTATTTTCAAATAAGGGTGCATTCACAGGTTCAGGTGGACTTAAGTTTTAGGGGGACAGTATTCAACCCTGTGCAGGCTGGTATCCAGAGAGTAAGCAGTAGATGGGTCTGCATCCAGTCAGCATGAGCAGAGACCCTCTGGAGTACATGGAGGTTCTGACCGTGAGCAAGACAAAGGACACTTGAGGCTGTGCAGGTTGTGACTGGAGACTCAGATCATGACTCTCCGATCAGTGTAAGTAGATAGTAGAGTCCTAACCCCAGGCTGTCTCTGTTTTCTACAGGACTCTGGTAAGAGCAAGCTACGGTATTTGAGGTACTAGACACACGATCAGTTTGCCAAGAAAGAGAACATGTCAGGTACCCAGGGTTTGAATCATGAGAAACATCTAGATATGGAAATAAGGAAAAGCTGAGATAAGAGAGTGGGGCCAATCAAGTCACTGCCTGTCCTGCATGTGACTTGGTGCTGAGTCCCAGCAAGGTGGCTGAAGCATCTAAAAATCCCCCCTTCCCAGGGATAAGCCTGAGCCTAGGCAGCACTGAGCCTTCAGTGCTTGGTGGATAAAGGGTAGTAAGGAAAAGTGAATTAGAGGCTTCTCATTACAATTCAGAAACAAACTGTCAGCACCTGACATTGGCATGTGTTTAGGTGCCCTGGCAAGGCATAAATAGGCATGGGATCTCTGGGTGTAGTGAGTGCTTTAGATAAAGGAGAACGAAAAATTTAATAACATTAAATGTCATTTGTAAAATGAAAGCTCTTGCCCTTCCTAGGAAACACTTTGTAGGTCAACCTGTCTGCTCTCATCAGAGAGGCTAAGTAAGAGGTTGAGTTGCTTTAACATTAGCACCTTTTCTTTTTAAATAAATTGCTTGATAACATTTCTTTGGAACTTTGACTGTTTCTTAAACATAATCAAAGTCCAGCCTGTCATGTAGGTCTCAGATTCTGAGTGATCTGTACTGTCCGTTTCTCCCCTCACCTTGAAGCTGGACAGGTTCCTGTGAGAACTGTGTCCTAGACAGTTCATGAGGACAGAGAATGCAGTGCTGCTGCTAGTTGCTGGCTTCCCCACCTACCTGCCTCTACCGTTCAGCGTAGTTCAGTTACTGCTGGGTGTGTGTGTCCGTGCATGTGCGTGCTTGCCCTTGTTGGGGCAATTTGTAATTTCCTTGGTTCTGTCTCACTGCAGCAAAAATTTGAAGCAACGGAGGGACCAGTGTTACAGCTCAGTTTTATTTGGCAAGCAAATACATCCTTGAGGCATGAGGGCTTGCCGACCCGAAAGATGCAAGAAGAGAGGCCAGAGGCTCAGTTTTGGCTCCTCTTTTTCTGTTTTTTCTCCTCCCCCTGAGCGTGCCCTATGTAAAGTGGGCTAGCCAGGAGGGCTGTTTGTTTTTGACCTGTTTGTTTCTCTGGTCCTTGAACCTTCCTTTGTTCTATTTTCCCGGGCTTTTCCCTTCTTTGTCCTTTAGCCACCGCCATTCTGGACTACTTTTTCCTATTCTACCTACCTAACACCCTCGTCTCCCTGGACCTGTAATAGATTTCTAACTCAGGATCCTTATTCAGGTAATTTTGTCTTTGATTAGTTTTGGGGACCCTCTGGATTCTCTCAGACCATGTTCCTTAGTCCCCATAGTTATCACAAACAATTGTGTGATAAATATTACTATTCATAACAATAATAACTTTTTTATGCCAGAATATTTGCTTAGGATAAATTGCTAGAAGTGTAATTGCTGGATGAAGGATTTTTATACATATTTCCACAGTACTCTTCAGAAACGTTTATACTCTCGTATATGTAAGTGCTCTTGCCCCTGAACTCTAACACTGGACAATTTTTTTAAAAGTTTATCAATTTAGATCATATTTTTGTTTAAATTAATTACTTTTTTATTACTAGTTTAGTTGAACATGTTATCATGTTTATTGACCATTTAAAAGCTCTTGTTTTGGGAATTATGAATACTCTGTCCATTTTCTTTTGGAGTATATGCTTTTATCCTATTTCTTCATTTATTCAACAAATATTAATTGAGCACCTTTTATGTTAGGGCCAGATGATGTTCTAGGTGAACAGTACAGACAGAATCCCTGTGATTTTTTTAAAGTTAATATTCTAATGTAAATAGAATACATTAGAATATTTTCTAATGTATAAACAAATGTGTAGTATGACATTTATAAACAAATATGTGTTTATAAACAAACATGTAGTATGACATATTTAAACAATATGCTGGGTGTGTGTCTGTGCACAAAATAAATATATAGTATGACATATAAACAAATAAATAGAAAATAAATATGTAGAAAACAAATAAATGTGTAGTATGACAAGTGGAGATAAGGACTCTACAGAAGGTGCCTTGAAAGGGTGGTAGAGATGGTGGTGCATAAGGATGCTATTTATAATGGTGGTTCGGGGAGACCTCATTGATACCACTGGTATTTAAGGGGAGACCTGAAGAAGATAAAGGTACAAGCTCTGCTGATATTGAGGAAAGCATGATAGTGGTGGGAACAAAGTGTGCAAAGCACCTAAGGCAGGCCTGTGTTTGACTTGTGGCGTGATCATAGTTTGGTGAGTGAGGGAGAGAGTGAGGAGGTGAGTTTGAGAGGTAGCAAGGAGTTGGGCCTGGAGCCAGAGTAAGGAATTTGGATTTCATTCTGAGTGAGATTGGGAGCCTTTAAAGAGTTTTGGATAGTGAAGTGACATGACCTGACCAAATGTTTTGAAAGAACATTGGTGCTGATGAGTAGAGACTAGACTGTGGGGAGCAGTGAAGGGCTCTGGAATACTAGCTGGGAGCCTCTTGCAGTTCAGATGAAAGAGCCTGGAGGTGTGGGGCAGATAGTGACAGGGGTTTCTGGATATATAACACAGAACCGGTCGATTTGCTGATGGTTTGGATGTGAAGTGTGAAGGAAGGAGGAGCTAAAGATGGTCCAAGGTTGTTTCTTCTTGTTTTTGTGAAATATTTGTTTATTTATTTGGCTGTGCTGGGTCTTAGCTGCCACCCTCAGGATCTTTGATCTTCACTGTGGCATTGAAGTTCTTTAGTTGCAGCCAGCAGGATCTTTAGTAGTGGCATGCAAACTCTTAATTGCAGCATACGGGATCTAGTTCCCTGATGGGGATTGAACCCAGGCCTCTTGCACTGGGAGTGTGAAGTCTTAGCCACTGGACCTCCAAGGAAGCCCATGACCCAAGGTTTCTGAGCTGAGGAGTTGGCAAGGCAGTTGCCATTTGCTGTGAAGGGGAAATGTTGGAAGAAGAGGATTGGTGGTGATCTGTGAGAGCTCTTTACTTGATAAAGCAGGTTACTTTTTTGTCATTTAGGTGGAAAGGCTCTTCCCCTACTCAATTTGTTGTTAATTAACTTTGTTAGTTGTGTTTTGCCACACAGAAATGTCAGCTTCTAATTGTGTCCTCTGCTAATCTTTATGGTTTTTGGTATTGCTGTCATGTCTAGACGGGTTCTAAAAGCTAATCACCATGCTTTCAGTATTCTCATGGTTTTGTATTTGCATTTAACTCTTTAATCTGGGTAGAATTAATTTTGATGTAGATTGTGAATTACAGTTCAATCTTAATTTTCTCATACAATTAACCTGTTATCCTAGCATCATTAAACAATTTGTTCTCTGCTAAGAGAAATGATTCTGTCATTTCCTTTGAATTGGGAAAGAGGGGTGTGTGACAGGTTGTGTGAAGAGGTACTATTCCATCATGTGTTAGTGTTTAGCGAGCCCCTAGTCTTGTTTTGGTTGATGGCTTAGTGACTGTAATGTCGAACAGGTTGTGAACATTTGTCTCCTGAGTCTCTTCCATTCCCTAAAGGGGTGGCTTTATTCAGTGGCAGTTTTTCGGTGATAGTGAGTTCTGCCTCGTAGATGATATGTGACCTGTTTGTAACCACGGCCTGTGTCCAATTACCAAATATGCTTTTCTGTGACCTAATTTTGTCAACTGACAGTTCTTCTGGGATTATAAACTAAAATTTGCTTTAGCAATATGAACATTGATTACACTGTATGCTTCTGTCCACTAATAATACTGTAGATTCCAAAGGCCTGTAAGATATATGTTTGCCATGTCTTAAAGTTGGGTGACGTCTTCAAGCTTGGAAGTAAATCTCTAGCATGTTGTTAACTGTAGAAATTTTTGTTAAGGCTGATTGAACCTAAATCTCTTTAATGCTTTTCTTGTTTTTTGTAGAGAGGGAAATATGATGTTCCAAAGTGGCTGTCTCCTAGTAGCGTTCTACTTCTTCAGCAAATGCTACAGGTAATCTTTGTTATTTATTTTTAAATAATAGAAATCTATTGCAGTTATTTGATTTTAAGATGTCTGTGGTGTTACTACATTTATACATCACCTTTAAAAAATTCTATTCATTATATCTGTTCTGCACATACTCTCTACTGGTGCTTTCTTTGCAAATGCAATTTTTTTTTTTGGCCATACCACATGGCATGTGAGATCTTCCCTGATCAGGGATCGAACCCCCATCCCCTGTAGTAGAAGTGTGGAGTTTTAACCACTGGACCTCCAGGGAAGACCTGCATTTTTTTTTTTTTAAGACAGCTAATGTATGTCTTTGGTGATTTGGTTTTCTTCCCTTTTCTTGAGAATTGTCAGTTTAATTGGCTCTTGTTCCACTGTTTTCTGTGTTCTTGCTCCCACTCTTTGTATGCTAGGTATATAGTGGATATGGAATAAATGCTTGAATGAGCTGATGTACAACTGAGTGGTCCCTTGATCTAGTGCTGTGGTTCTCAAACTTTAGCATGTACCAGAATTGCCAGATGGGCTTATTAAAACCCAGATTGCTGAGCTTCAAATGGAGAGTGTCTGATTCTATAGATCTGGAGCAGCACTAAGAGTTTGCATTTCTAACAAGCTCCCAGATGACACTGATGCTGCTGGTCTTGGGGGGCCACATTTAAGAATCACTAATTTGATGTAATGACCTCTCAAGGAGAAAGATAGGAGTGCTGAAGGCTAGTTATCCTCCCTACCGATCAATAGGCATGCTACCTAACCTGGTTCTGACCTGAAAATGGGGATTCTGAGCTTGGCCTCACTGCTTCATAGAGTTATGTGGATAAAATGAGATTAATAGGAAACACTTTGAAAATACGAGTACCTTATTAGTGCGGTATGTTTTTCATGATTATGTATTTCAGTTTTCCATCTATTAAGCCATCTCTACTTTTTATTCAAAATTTACTTCAAGCTCACCCACCTTGATTAAGTAGGCCAGACCACCAAATCTCCATAATGAGAGTGAAAACACCTCATCCTTTCTTCTAAACTCCCCAAAACTTAATCTGTGTTGATTAATTTTCCTTTCCTCACATTTGAAAATTACAAATGGAAAAGAAAGGTATGCTTTTCAACTTGTTCTATGTGATTGTAAACTCACCGGAGGTAGAGATTGCATATTCAGTGTGAATGCCCTGCATTGTGGCTGCTTGAATATTAAATTGGTGGATATTTCCTGTGAATAGGTTTTCCAGCAAAAGACTATTACATCATACAATAGATTGACTGAACTTCATGAATAATGTCCATACCATGTTCATGTTTGTTAAACATTTATCTTCTAAGCCGTGTAGGTTGCTACAGTTCTCTTGCTTCTATTCCCTTTTTAAAAGAATTTATTCCAAGGCCATTTTAAGGTCTTTGACAGTATTTTTGTGATGATAAAAGTTTACATCTGTTCTGATGAATTTTGAGTGCTCAGGAGAAAAATGTGTTCTATGTTATTTGAAATGTTAATCTCCAGCTACCTCTCAATGGCCACTAGGTGGACCCAAAGAAACGGATTTCTATGAAAAATCTCTTGAACCACCCCTGGATCATGCACGATTACAACTGTCCTGTTGAGTGGCAAAGCAAGGCTCCTGTGAGTAGAATTACAAAACAAACAAAAAACTTTGTGTGGATTCAGGATGTACAGTGATGTGTTCTAAGTATAAAAGAAAATATATTTTGTAGACTTATTCGTCAGATTGCTGTTTGGGAGACTGTAACTGAATTATACATTCACCTGTCAATCTCTCGGACAGTGATGCCTAACCAGGCCGGCACATGAGAATCACAAGGACCTTAAAAAGTGCCTGTGCCTCCTCCCGCAACAATTAATGGATATTTTAAAAAGCTCCCAGGCGTCTCTCGCATAGTCAGGATTGTGAACAGTGCTCTGAGAATCTTGGGCAGGTTACTTAACTTTTCCAAGCCTATATGTTCGTCTGTAAAAAGTAGGTTAAAGCTGTTCTTTGTCTACTTCCCAGAGTAGTTATGAGGTTGTGGTGGTTCTCATACTTTTAAGTCTGAGGCCCCCTTTATGCTCTTAATATTAATGTATTAAAATATTTATTAACTGATTCACTTAAAAGTAACAGTACTATACCTGTTACAGTTTATCACAAATAAATACTTTTATGAAAAATGACTATTTAAAAAATAAATGTGGTGGGAAGAATAGCATTGTTGTACATCTTTGCAAGTTTCTTTAAAGTTTAGCTTAAAGGAAGGCACTTGGATCTCACTTGCTTCTGCATTGTCTGTTTTGTTATGTTGTTTTGATTGGAGATCTTCCGGGGTCTGCAGACCACACCACTCCCCGAGAACTGCTTTAATATATATATATATATGAAAGAACTTTAACACAGAGTGCTATGCAAGTTTAAGCAATTAGAGTAACAAATATTCCTATATTACTGTTATAAAAATATTTTTTAACAAATGAAGTTTGAACTTGATAAAAATGTGTTACTAAAGAATATGTGTAATTTAAAAAATTATAGTTAATTTAAAATATTGTGTTAGTTTTAGATGTATAGCAAAGTGATTCAGTTATGAATATATATATATATTTCAAATTATTTTCCATTATAGGTTATTATAAGATATTGACTACTAGTTCCCTGTGTTACACAGTAAATCTTTACAGTTTGTTTTATGTAAGGGGTAGCCACATTTTGTATATTAATGAACTATTGCTACATTAAACAAAAACAAATTTAGTGATTTAAAACAATAAGAGTTTACAGTTTCTGTGGATCGGTAATTTGAGGCTCAGCTGGGCTGTTCTTGTGTGGGTCTTACCTGAGGTCACTCGTGTGGCTGCAGTCAACTGGTGACTCTAACGGCTGGATTGTAAGATTCACTCAAAAGATCAGCTGTTGGGACTCTCCTGGTGCTTCAGTGGTTAAGACTCCATGCTTCTATTGCAGGAAGCATGGTTTTGATCCCTGGTCAAGGAACTAAGATCCCGCATGTGACATAGCATGGCCAAAAAACCCCCCAGCTGTTTATGCTGGTTATTTGTTGGGTCACACTGTGTCCAGCAGGCTACTCTGGGCTTCTTGATATGGTGGCTGGATTCCAAAAGAAGCAAGAAAGTGGGCAAGCCCTAACACTCAAGCATTTCTCAAGCCTCTGCTTTCATTGTACTTACTAATGTCTGGCCAAAGCAAGCCACAAGGCAAAACCCAGAGCCAGTATGGCAGGCGTAGGCGTCAGAGTTGGTACAGTTCTTATCCCCTTTTCATAGACAAGGAAATCAATAAGTTAAACATAACTATTTAAGAAATAAATACAGTGAGAAGAGTGGCACTGCTCTATGTCTTTGAAAATTTCTTTAAAGTCTAGCTTAATAGAAGACACTTGGGTATTCATCTGCTTCTACACTCTGTTTTAATACATTGTTTTGGTTAAAGCATCTGAAGAAAATGTAGCCTCACACAGGTGTGTAGTTAGAAAAACATTTTAATGCTTTAAAGGAGAAGTGTTTTAATAGCTTTATCAGATAATTGGGGATATTTTTTGATAATCTAAAATGTCTACAGTGAAGTGGAGTTTGTGCATGGGTCAACAGAATAGTTTGGAGACATGCCACATTGTAGACCTGATACAGCTGTAGGGTATTTGCTTTCTGGAAGAATCACACCAATAAATATAAATACTTGGAAAAATAGGCTGTTTGTTTTTAACCCCTTCTCACTAGTCTGTCCCCTATTAGGACCACACAGCCTGATCTGAAATCCCTCCTGATTCGCCTGTGATTGTCAGTCTCTGAAATTTCTTTTCTCCCTTTTTCCTTTCACCCTTTAAGACATCTTCAGTATCTACTGAGCAAACACAATTAGAGCAGCAGCTTAATGCTAATAAGTGAGAGCCTACAGACAGCAGAACGTGTGCTCTCCTGGCAGTGTGGCAGCAGGGCCAGGGAGCTATGCTGTGCCCCTTGTGGGATGGTGACCATGTGTGGTGCCAATGCCTGTGTTCAGCCATTGGGGGTCATCATTTCTCCATGTGTGGGAGGGCTCTGCATGTCTTCTCGGCCGTGATCCTTAACAGGGGAGGATGTGCTACTGTTTGCAATAGAATAGATGCCAAAATGAAGAAAATCTCTGATTTCAACAGCACGAAGATTATTTTAAATTGGGGCATTGTATAAAGTAGGATACATAATTTTGAGGTTTTCAGTGTTCTGAAAATGTATATGATTTCCCTTACATATTAGTATAATAATTGCTCATATATATTGAATGTTTACTATAATAGAAAAGTGTGCTGTTATAGTACTATAGTATAATAATAGAGCCCTTAGGATACTACCCTTAAGGGCTTTATGTTTTTAACTCTTTTAATTCATTTAACCCTCATACAAACCCTCTGAAGTGGATACTGTTATTGTCCCCATTTGCAGATGAAGCAGTTGAACACAGAATCATAAGATAACTTGCCCAAGGTCAAATAACTAGTAAGTGTAGAACCAGAATCTTAACCCAAACAGAAGGGCTCCAGAACATAATGGATCTGACAGGTCAACAGCTGAAACTCAGGTCCTGTATTCTGTGTAGCAGTAGCCTTTGTGAGGAGCGTTACTTGTCTGGTCTCTGTTGGAATAGCTATTGGAACAGAGTCTCAGAGAGGTGGCATTGTGGTGTGGTAGGAAGAACCCTAGGCTAGGGTGAAAAATGCCCATCTTGGGCAAATGGCATAAATTTTTCTGAGTCTTCATTTTCTCACCTCTAATGTGGGTATTCTAACGTCAGTCTCTTCTGTATGTTTGGATTATGTTTTGTCATTTATAGAGTGCTTTGAATGTAATGTCATTCATCTGTTTTGTCTGCCTTACTGAGCTATTGCAGGGATCAAATGAGTTATATATAGAAGAGCTATAAGGGATTATTGCTTTTTGAAGTATTCACTTGTCTGCCTCAATATTGTCTTTCATCAAGGGTGAACTATAAAAAATAATTCAGATTTACTTGGATATTTAAGGTAGAGATGTTGTTCTGTAACTGTATGCATGTTCTATCATTTTCACACGTAGCTGTAGTACTCAAGTATTATATCAAATAGAAGTTATATTCAGTTCCATTTTCTGCCCTACTGAACAGGAAATGTAGTAGGCACGGATAATCCAAAATAATTGGCTAGCTTTTGGTACACATTTTTGTACTTAATTTGACTGGAGCGTGTGTGGCTGAGAATTCAGAGTACTTAAAGTATTGAACCTTTTTGAAAAACCCAACTTGAGAAACCGTATTTTTCAGACTTTGGTGTCTTGGCCCACTCTTTTCATTCTTTCTAATTCAAGAGCCCAGCAAAGAAGATCGCATCTCCTTCCTACTCTTCCTTCCTTTCCTCCACGTACCCTGTGGTAAAAGTACAGAGCAAGAGGTTGTGGGGGAGAGGTTTTTGTTTTTATGAGAGTAACTTAAGATCATGGTGGGAACCCTAGAAATCCTGTCTTTCATGCTTGAGCAGTGATATCAACAAGAAGATACCCAACTGAGTTGTAAAGTGTCTGGGCTTCTGAGTTCTTCCTAAGTGGGAATCTACAGTTAGGGGAACTGCTAAAGTCAAACCATTACAAGGAAAACTTACTTGTGGCATTGTTGACTTTCCTAGAACCATCAGTATAAACCTTTGTGATTGACTTTCCTAGAACCATCAGTATTCCATAGCCCGTGAGGTACCAGCCAGTCATACAGGTCATTGTTTGTACCATCCCTGTAGTTTCATGGTGGCAGCATGATTTTCCCTTGAGTCTATTGTGACAACTATGGTATCACAGAACAAGGGAAGGTCATGATAGTGCTCTGCCTTCTGCCGGGCAAACCTCTCTTGGATCTTGAGCATGAGTGACAGCCTGAACTATGTGACCGAAAGAAAGGACCAGAATGGGTGGGAGGAGTTAATCATTGAAACAGTTGTTAAAGGGACTGGAAAAGAGAATGGTTGGAGAAGAAAGGTTGTTGATAATAGGAATATTCAAATTTATGAAAGGCTCTTATACCAAAGAGGAAATAGAATTAAGACTGTTAGTAAAAATAGTTAACCATTTTTTGAGGGCCTCTCTGTTTAGGTATTCCACATAGCTTGCATATGTTACATGGCAGGTGCCATCTCATCATCATTTTACAGATGATGAAACTGAGACTAAGGGTGGTGTAATAACATGCTCAAGATCACACAGTTCTTTTGTGATATAATGGTTAAAACCAAGGTCATCTACTTCTAAAGTCTGTCAGCTGTTGGATTGTAGCTATTCACAGTGGATAGGAATCAGGAGACAAATCTTAGGAGGAAGAAGCTAACCATCCCAGCTGTTCTGGAGATGAAGAGTAAGTAGAAAGTGAAACCTCACTTACTGGGGTTATTGTGAAGTGAATTCTTACATTGGAAATATGACTTCATAATTACATTCCTTATAATTCTCTTCGTATGTGATTTTCTGAACTCCTGTTGGAGGGACAGGCCAGACTCTACCTGCCTTTTCATTCTCACTGATCCTTGTTTGGTTCTGAGAACCTATTTTTGGTCCCATCTCTGGTGAGGTCTCATCCTGCAGGGGTCAGACTACTTGGATCACTTCTGTCCTTAATCAAAATAATGTTTGTGTGGAGGCAGTATCGCTTCTTCCTTCTAACAATTGTGCTTGGCCAGTGCCTTGTGCAGCATCTGTGGCACCATCAGAAGGGCTCCTTGGATTGTGCTAAACCCAAACATAACCTGGGAGACTGTATGCTACAAGTCTGACTCACTGTTTACCCAGTCTCTTGTGCAGCTCCTAGTTTTCGATGCCTAGATGACTGCTCTTTGATGCAAATATCGGTCCCTGTCTTGCAGTAGGGGAGGAGCATAGAGTCCCTGAGCTGCCCAGCAGAATTGTAGCAGTCGATCAGATGATGATGGGGACATGAAAAGCTAGGAAAGAGAGCTCATCACCTTCTTGAACTGCTTATTGTTATCTGCTTATATCTCTAAAAATTGTGGAGGATGTTTATTCTTACCTAAGAGTTTGACAAACTCATGTTGTTTTTACATGTTGGTGTTTGATTTTAGAAGGTAATTATGATAATTGAAAGGTTTTAAAACCATAAATATTTTATTAATGTTAATAAAATTGATAAAATTTTTTTCTAGCTTATTCACCTTGATGAAGATTGTGTAACAGAACTTTCTGTACATCACAGAAACAACAGGCAAACTATGGAGGATTTAATTTCACTGGTAAGAAATATAGCATGAATTTGAAAGTATTATCTTTTGTTTCATCTTTTTTTTTGTTTCATCAGTACATTAAAAATAGTATAGCATTTTTCAGGCCTAAGATTTTATCCTGGGTGAAAACACTGTATTGCACTTAGTCTATGTTTGTGTATATTTTCAACTCTTTTCTGATGTCTGCTAGATATCCTCTTTAGAAATGAGGTTGAACAAAGAGAATTACAGAGGAAAAAATATTAAGAAACAGATCAAATGAATCCAGAGAATTTTCAGAGTTCCAATTCTGACAACTTTAAATTCTTTAACACAGAAGTGTGATTCTGCTGTAGCAATGAGGTAAACACAAAGCAGTTTTCATTTTACCTGAAAGCATCCCACTAGCATCACATCACCCCCAACCTTATGAACCAGATACATGTGATTTCTGGTGTTGGATCATTTTTAGCTGTTTCAGATGCTTAATCACTAGATCCTATATGTAGTTTCTCCTGGAAACAGAGGCTGTCTCTGAGTACAGTCTGACATGACAGGCAGGGATCGCACCCAGCTTACCTCCTGGTTCAGTACCATGTCTTTCATCACCTATGAATTGTGTTTGCTTTTTCTCTTTTCTAACTTGAAAGGTAAAGGCCTTAAGCAGATTTTTTTTTTTTAAGAACTAACCAAAACTTTGCTAAGCCACAAATTTTTTCAGTGAGGAGATACGAAAGAATTCTTTTGAATGACACAGTAAGTCTTTTGAAAGACAATTTCAGACAAATGGAACATATCTGGAAAACAGTGATACTTTACTTTTTCAATGGAATGAAAGGAAATGGCAAGAATTGGGAACTGCTGCTAGATATGTCAGGTCCTTCTTTTTTATTTTTTAAGTATTTATTTATTTGGCTACACCAGGTCTTAGTTGCAGCATGCGAACTCTTAGTTGTGGCATGTGGGATCCAGTTCCCTGACCAGGGATTGAACCCCAGCCCCCTGTATTAGGAGCAGGAGCCCTAGCCGCTGGACCACCAGGGAAGTCCCAGGTCCTTCGTCTGTTAGAGTGAAAATTTGAAGTTTTCACATAGACGAGTTTCATATAAACATGGCTTTTTCTTTGGGATGATCTTGAAAGCTTTATTTTGGATTCAAGAAATTGCTTTTTCAGTTGTTATTATAGAAATTTTCAAATATCTGTAGAGGGACTAGTATAATAACAATGATTTTCCATGCACTCATCTTCTAGCTTTAATTAACAGGTATTAACATTTTGCCAGTTTTATCTATATCCCAGCACTGTCCTCTGTCTGCCCTTTTTAGCTAAGACATTTCAAAGCAAATCCCATGTATCATGTTGTTTTATGCAGAAAAACTTTGGCAGGAGATTTACAAACTTTAAAACCTGAATCTGAAAAGTAACATACTCAAAACTTCAAGAATCTTTGGGTGAAAAGTCTTTAAAATAGTGTCCTTTATGTGGTCTCTACATATAGTTTTCAAACTTGAAGCTGAAATGGAAATAGGAATTATAAAACAATATAACGAAGCATGATAGAGATGGTTTTCTGGTATTACATCTCTCTAAATACCGCAGTTGTCTTGAAAGCTGGGTATGACAAACGTCAAGAATGTGTGAGAAGAGTAATAGTTTTCTTCTTGTGTACTTTCCCTTCATTCTTAAATGCCTGTTTGTACTTATTTTCCAGTCCTAGGGATGAGTAGGCAAGCTCTTCAAAACCTTGGCTGAACATTGGAATCACCTAGGAACTTTAATCTTGATGCCTAAATCCCAACCCCAGAGATAATTATTTCATTGATCTGGGGTGTGGCCTAAGCATCAGAATTTTTAAAAGCTTCCCAGATGATTGCAGTAGGTGGACGGGGGTTGGGAGGTACTACTCTAGATTCTTGCTTTTCAAAGTGTGATCTATGACCAGCAGCATCAGCATCACTTTGTGCACCTCAGACCTGCTGAATCAGAATCTGCATCTTAGTAGAACCCATGTGATTCATCGTGAAGCACTGGTCTGAGTCAGTGGTTCTCAACTGGGAGTGATTTTTCCCCTCCTGGGACATTTTTGGTTGTCACACCTAGGGTATGTGTATATGCCAATATCACCTGGTGGGTAGAGGCCAGGGATGCTGCGATATATCCTATAGTACACAAAGTAAGCCCTGGCCACAAATTACCCAGGTCAATTATCAATAGTGTTGAAGTTGAGAAATCCTGGTCTGGGAAGTCTCATAGAATTCACATTGGTTCTAGGTACTTTCCAGTTTAAAGAGCCTTGGGAAAACCAGGTTTGAGATCAGCCATGGTTTGTTAATTTCTTTTTTTTTTTTTTCTGGTGTCTTGGGCACTCTGCTGTTATTTTTCAGGCTGGCTAGACAGGACAGAGATCAGTTTAATGTGATCCATGCTGGGTATGGGGCTACTGATCTTTGTGTAAAGAGAGAGAAACAATATTATTCACAAACATTCAACTTTTGGAACTACCACTTATCTACCTGAGCATTCTTAAACTGTTTTTTGTATTGGAAGTGAGAATCTCTCATGTGTCATGATTTTGAGCCATCTTGTTTTAACCCTCTTGAGATTTCCTCCAGTGGTGCTAGAGCTTCCACTTCATTGCTTTCCTCACTTTCCCCCTCGTCTTCCAGCTGTGAGTGGCTCTGGATTGTGGAGCAGCCAGTTATCTGGTTGGGGAACTTCACTGAAGGTCCCATGTGCACACAAGGACCTCCAGACCAAGACAGATCCTTTCCCCTCACCCCTGTGGTGTAAAGCCTCATGTATTCTGGTGACGGAGGTTTCAAGATTGAGGGCCCTACTGTAGGAATATAAATGTCATTCCTTTCTCAAGACCCTGTTTTCTGGACACTGTTCTGTCTTACCCTTTCCTTACATGCTCTTTCTCATGCCCTTAAGACAGATGTCCTGGCTGACACGTCAGCCTCAGCAGGTGGTGTTCTGCACGTAGAACAAACTTCCTTATCTTCAAAGCCTTACAACATGACTTTCTCGTCCAAGAAGGAGACTCAATAAATATGCACTCAGGATTTTCTCGGGCAGTTGCTCTTTCGTGAGCTCTCCCTGCACTGTCTCTCATAATCCTGTGTGGTTGTGAGAATTAATTCAGGACGACACTGCTATACCCCAGGAGCAAGGTCAGGGAAAGGAGACTGGCCTGCTCCTCAGTTTATCAAACCCTCTGATCCAGTAGCTGCCTGTCTTCAGCCCAGGCAGTCCTTTAACATTTGGTTTGCTTGAACAATAACTGGGGATTTTAAAATGTTTTTCATTTCCTGGAAGTAGAACCTTCTTTATAACAAGTAAACCTTTTGCTTTACTCTCAGACATTTGACTTTCTAAAGAGGGAGCTGCTTAAAAGATAAGAGAGACATTGGTTGTGTTAGACTTGAGGATTGACATCACCTGGAAAGCGTAACTAATGCATTGATTTATCTGTTATTAAACACAGAACTCCCCTGTGCATATTATCATAATAAATGGTATGCAATAGCTGTGGCAAAAAAGTTATTAAAAGGATGCTTTTTTTGCCTAGGGAAATAGTTTCCAGGATGATTATTAAGCTCTGAGGTATGTTTAGAAAACTCCACCTAAAACTCATCATTTTCCCATTGTTGTTTACAATGCCTGGGTTATGCCATCGTTGACAAGCAAGTGGCAACTTATTTCTGAAACATTGTTTCTAATCAGTTTATGGCATCAGTTTCAAAAAGGCATTTATCACACATGAGACCATAGATGTGGAAGGTGCAAAAAAAACCTTTAACATGGGAATTATCTGGCGATCCAGTGATTATGACTTGGTGCTTCATTGCTGGGGTGTAGAATTCAGTACCTGGTCAGGGAACTAAGATCCTACAAGCTATGCCGCATGACCAAATAAATAAATGAATAAACAGTTAAATAAATAAAACCTTTAACATAACCTTTGGAGAGGAGAGAGTTAGTTTTCACCCAGTTTCCAAGTACCTTCTCCATGAAACCTTTCCCATCCTTCTTCTCCCCAGCCTATCTGAATGAAAGGCATCGTTCCATGATAATTTATCACAGTGTTACACTTCTTCCACTAGATTGATACGTCCATTATGTGAATTTCAAAGTATATACTACAGTTGTGGCTATCTGAAATGTTAGCAGATAAAACATTAATAAAATCAGAGGTGGTAGTAGACCTCTTTGGGTCATGTGAGAGATGACATGTGAGACATGACCCCTTTTTGAGAGATACATAGCATAAAATATCATTTAGTTTTAAATTTTAACACTTTCACAGGGCAGAGAGTCTCATAGTCTTGAGTACATTATTTAGAAACTTTGAGTTTTTCATGAGGATTGAACAGACATGTTTATATTCAACACCTCCTAAAACCTCACTAAAATAGTAATAAAGGAATAAAAAGGCGAACATTTCACAATGAAAGAGGAGATAAAAGAAATGTCGATAAAATTTTAGAAGTTATAAAATAGCTAAGTGGCAGCTGACCTAGCATTTTGGAGAAAACTGAAAGCAAAGTGCATGGAGTGGGAAAAGGCAGTAAGCAAATTGTTAGGGCCCTGGATCTCCAGAAAGGCTCAGGAACCAGAGGTCCTAGGAACCTCTGGAGTCAGGGAAGTGAGCAGGTTGGCAACCAGGAAGATTGGTTGGAAGTCCCTATTAGGAGCAATTAGACTCTAGGTCCCTTTCTTTACCTTGTGCTGCGTGATAACGTTTCCCCCACTCCAGCAGAAGACTGGAGAGACACTGAACAAGATGTGCTCTTGTACCAGATGCAGCTCAGGTGGGGGTGATGAGCCATTCTGAAATGGACGCATTGACACACACAGTCCCCTTACTGAACAGTGAACCACCATCTCTAACTCCCTTCCCTAGTCAACTCTGAGAATGCTGGGGTCAGGATTTTATCCTAACTGCAGTGGCGTTGGGGAAAATACTGGGAGACTCATCTCTAGGCAAAAGCTAAGAGAAAAGACCTATTATACCAATGGTTGGGAGTTCAACTTCCTGCCTGTTAACCTTAAAGCAGGGCTTCCCAACCCCTGGGCCACAGACTGGTATGGTCCATAGCCTGTTAGCAACCAGCCCACACAGCAGGAGGTGAGCAGCAGGCTGGAGCTTCATCTGTATTTACAGCTGCTCCCCATCGCTTGCATTACTGCCCGAGCTCCTCCTGTCAGATCAGCAGCAGCATTAGATTCTCATGGGAGTGTGAAGTCTACTGTGAACTGCATATGTGAGGAATCTAGGTTGGGTACCTATTAGAATCTAATACCTGATAATCTGATTCTGCATTATGGTGAGTTGTATAATTATTTCATTATGTATCACAATGTAATAATAATAGAAATAAAGTGCACAATAAATGTAATGTGCTTGAATCATCCAGAAACCATCCTCCCCTCACCCCC
Organism: Ovis canadensis; assembly: GCF_042477335.2. Classification (NCBI taxonomy): domain Eukaryota; kingdom Metazoa; phylum Chordata; class Mammalia; order Artiodactyla; family Bovidae; genus Ovis; species Ovis canadensis. Next base: position 52,479,267 of record NC_091246.1, on the reverse strand, counting down.
ATCTGGGGAAAAATTGCCTTCCACAAAACCAGTCCCTGGTGTGAAAAAGGCTGGGGAGAAAGAGAGAAACCCCCAAGGTAATGAACTGCCCCAAAGTACACATACTCTTTTAGCTGTGTAGTATGCTCTTTGCTTCTAAATAGAGACCATCAGCCAGAGACCACCAGACCTTTGAGGACAGCCCCTAACATGAAAGTCAAAGATCAAAACAACGGGGTCAGGGAGAGAGTGAAGAAAAGTATAGATACTCAGAAAAAATCAGATAATGCAGGGAATGGGAGAAAATGGCTAAGAAACAATAATTACTATTCTTTGAGATAAGAGAAGCTATTTCTTTTTCGAAATAGGAATAAGATGACTTAACAAGAACATTTTAAGAGATAGCTCTTGAAGATTTAAAATATGACCAGAGAAATGAAAAGCTCAGTAGACATATTTCAAAATGAAGTTAATGTGAAATCTTTCAAAGGTAGACCCTAAAGACAAATATATGCACAAAGAGAAGAGAAGGTAAGAAAGGTCCAACATACACATAATAGAAGCTGCAGGAAAATGAAGAAACAGAGGAGGGGACAGAACCATCAAAGAAACAGTATGAGAAAAAATATTGCAAGTATAAGTAACTAGGGCTTGGCAAAATGGATGAAAATAAATCTGCACAAAAGCCTATTTTAGTAAACTTCCAGAAAACTAGGGGTGAAAAAGGAGATCCAGATTTTCTAGAGGCAGCAAGCAAAAAGTCATACACAAAGGTTTGGGAATCAGAAAGACTTGATTTTTTGATAACTGTACTAAAAGTGAGAAGACCATAGGACAGTGCCTTCGAAGCTGTGAAAATTATCGTCAACCTAGAATTCCATACTCAGCCAAACCAGAATCAAGTGTGTGAACAGCATACAGTCATTTACCAGACATGTAAAATCTCAAAAAATTTACCTCCCATTCATCCAATAATTAAAAAGTTTAATAATTGGCATGGCAGGGGTTCCCCAGGACTCTACTCACCTTTTGGCCTCTGTTCTGATTGATGTCAGGGAACCAATTAAATATTTTGGACATTACCTTTACTTAGTTGTAAGGACTAGTTACATGATCATAATAACATAAATGTGATTTAACTAAAAACTGTGATAAAATTATAGTAGGATACAGGAAGGAGATGTGTTGGGGGAAAAGGAAGGAATTGAAATAGAGCTAATTTCTTTTTTCCATAGTAAGAAAGCTAGAGACACTATCTGACATGAAACCAAAATTGAAAGCTGTATAAAAGCAGTTGATTTAGAAATACTTAGAAAATAACTGAAAGTTAAAAAGTGGTACCTTTTAGGGAGTGGAAATTGTGTATGGGGTATGGTGTAGGGGATTGCTGTTTTTCATTATATGCTTTGTAAAGCTTAAAAAAATATTCTAAACTCTGAATGTCATGACATTGGGGAAAAATATTAATTTAAAATAAAGATGATGTCAAAAGCAAGTTTAGTCTTCTAAACAACTCGATTTTCTTTTCTCCAGTGGCAGTATGATCACCTCACAGCTACTTACCTTCTGCTCCTAGCCAAGAAGGCTCGGGGGAGACCGGTTCGTTTAAGGCTTCTTTCTTCCTATGGACAGGCCAACTCAACGCCAGTCACAAACATAAAGGTGAATGTTAGAACCTTTTGTGTGAGTGCCATCCGCTCTTGCCATGTGCTTCCTCTGTTCATGAGTGAATACACACCAGGAAGGTTAACTTTGCTGATGTCGAGGCCCCGGAGACAAGGCATTTTATGATTTAAATATTTTTGTTAAGGGAAATGAGAAATTCTGAGCCTGAATGCTAAAATTTTGAATGTCTGCCTGGCATTAAAAGAAAAATTTCTCCCTTCCTCCTTTTTTCTCATGAAAGTAACTCCTGATTGTTGTAGAATAATTTTAAGCCACAGATAAACTAAAGGAGAATGTAATTTATCTATAAAGCTACTACCATCTATAGATAAAATAGTTTTTATTTTATTTAGTATGCTTGTTTATATCTTATGTTAGGACAAATTATAGGACAAATTATATATGTTTTATGTAAATGAAGTGTTTCCGTGAATATTTTGATACTCATTTATGTTAGGGGTTTAGGATGTTTTGAATACTAGATACAGCTCATGCAACTCAAATTTCTTGTATGACTTGTAACTATTCTTTTCTATTTTGTAGTCTTTGTCTCATTTTCCTTCGTCATGAATGTGTAGAATGGTGGAGAAGCCTTACCTATTTGGAAGCACTGTGTCATTCCTAAGTGCTCACATCAGTCTGTTTTCTATGTGATTCTCTGTATTTCCCATGGCTTAAAATTCTGCCTTCCAAATACTTTGCTGAATGCATGTGGAGCTTTGTAATATAATCTTCCTTCCATTAGTTCAGGTTGCAGTTTAAATGATTTTAGCACTAGAAAGCTGTACTTCTTTTATTCTCAGAGAGAGGTAGTGTGCCCTCTTTGTGGAATCCAGTATGTTTGCTCAGCCTCTCAGTTGCGTTTGACTCTTTGTGACCCTGTAGACTGTAGCCTGCCAGGCTCCTCTGTCCATGGGATTTCCTGGACGAGAATACTGGAGTGGGTTGCTGTTTCCTCTTCCAGGGGATCTTCTTCTCTTTGGGATTGAACCTGCATCTCTCGTATCTCCTGCATTGGCAGGCAAATTCTTTACCACTGTGCCACCTGGGAAGCCTGGAATCTAGTATAGCCCAAATGATTATGTGAGTGCAGTGATTTTTTTTTTAATTGGAGGATAATTGCCTTACAATGTTGTATTGGTTTCTGCCATACAACAATGTTAATGAGCCATAAGTGTACATATGTCCCCTCCCTCTTGAGTCTCCCTCCTGCGTCCCAGATATTTTTTTCTTTAGGTATCAAAGCTGTGTTTTAAAAATCTTCAGATGCTACCCCTTTCCTAATCTTTTGTTGAATCCACCCATATCCCCAGCCCTGGCAATTCCTTTAACAACTCATGTAGATCTCTCTTTTGGCGCTTGTCAATCATGTACCGCACGTATAGTGGTTCTTTTGTCCCTGAGAGACCTAACTTGTCTCCCTTCTCTCCCTAGTTGGTCTTTTGACCAAATTAAAAACTGAAAAGTGTTAGTATAAGGGGCTGTTGTGTGAAGAAATCTCTGAAGTGAGATAATCTTACTGCTGGGCTGTTTTTCTTTTTAAAAACATTTTAGTTTTGTATTGGAATATAGCCTATTTACAATGTTGTGATAGTTTCAGGTGGACAGCAAAGGGTGAGCTGTTTTTCTAGTCTTTTCTCAGAGAGTTATACTGGGTTGGTGAATATCCCATGCCCAGGTAGATCTTTAACCTGCTGACTCCATGAACCGTCCCATCCCTCATCCTGCTCACAGAGCAAACTCTCTAAAGTCTGATACTCAAGTTGGTACCTTTGGGTTCAGGAGGACACAAAAACATAAACTTTGATTCTGATCAAGGTAATTGCAGAGAGATGTTAGATACCTCCATACTTCGAATAAACCTCAGCTTAATTTCATTTATTTTTTATTTTTTGGCTCTACTGTGTGGCATGCAGGATCCTAGCTCCCTGACCAGGGATTGAACCCAGGCCCTCAGCAGTGAAAGTGCAGAATCCTAACCACACTGGACTGCCAGGGAACTCCCTAGGTTTTTGAGTTTATGACACCCTAGTTAAAAGGTCTTAGACATTTTCCTGAGCCGTTAGATTTTCTTATATCTGGATTGGCCTGGTCTCAATTGATGTGCTTATATGAGTCATAGAGTATCCAAGGAAAAATGATCTGGGAAGGTATTTAATCTTCCATCTAATGAGCATTTACCCAATAATTTAATTATTTGGGCATTTATATTATTGAGTCAATTTTTATAGCCAATAAAGAGAGTTTTTAATGACAAGAAATGAAGTAGAAACCAAATTTTGTTTTTTTTTTTTTTTCTCCCTGATCTTTATGCAACTCACTAAGGCTTGAAGCAAGCTATATAGTCTTTCTGCTATTCTCCTCCTTGATAGAATCACTCTTTTTCCTCTAGAGTGTTCTTTATAAAAAAAGTAATTCTGCACTATTAATCAATGGATGACACTTTGAGTGAAATGATAATACAATCTGATCTGAGAACCACAAAAAGGCCACATATTTTCAACATCATTAGCATTTTCAGGCCCTGTGCTAGCTCTTAGGAAACAGTCTGTATGAAGGAGAATGCTTGCTGTCTAACAGATAAGATGAGGCAAGACACGTATAGATAACATAACATCATAGCAGATGGTGGGTGCCAGGTAGGCACTAGAGATGTGTGATAGGGGCTTTATGGAGCATGGGAGTGATCACTATGGGTGATTCAAACTGGATCCATTGTTAAGTTTAGGAAAGTGAAAAGAAGGAACACAGAATTTAGGGCAAAATAAATGGAATTAGCAAAAACTCAGTCTCCTAAATGTGCTTGATGTATTCTTTTGACAATGATTAGATTTGTTTGGTTAAAATAGAGTTCAAGGGCGAAAAGTAAGAGAGGGAGAGAGAATGGGTGATCTGGAAGGGTAGCTGAAAGCTAGATTGTAGAGAACCTTGAAAGGCCAGATCAGAGGGTTAGACTTTATGCTCTAGGTAATGGGAAACTGGATTTTTGAGCAAGCTATGACAACGACAAATCACCAACTTGACTGATGTTCAGAATTCATCCATTTGTATATAGGATTATTCAGTCAGGGATGTGTATGTGCTTTTACTCCCTACTGTAGCCCTCATTCATACAATACTGTGCTTCTCCCCACTGAGCCTAGACTTAGTGTTTTTCTCAGCCTAGCACTCCATGTAACTAGTTCTGCTGCTACTGCTGCTAAGTCGCTTCAGTTGTGTCCGACTCTGTGCGACCCCATAGACAGCAGCCTACCAGGCTCCCCGTTCCTAAGATTCTCCAGGCAAGAATACTGGAGTGGGTTGCCATTTCCTTCTCCAATCCATGAAAGTGAAAAGTGAAAGTGAAATCGCTCAGTCTAGTTGATGGTAATTGACAACCCTGGAGAGCTCTGTCATCCCTGGTTAAGAGGGTGGAAGGACTAGTGGTGGGGATTGTATTGTCTGCCTGAATAGTTTAGATATGAGAAAATTTGTCCTTGAATTAGAAAAGAAGGGATTTTTGGGGTGTAAGAAATTCAAGTACAGTTGCCTGGCCAGGCTAAATAGATGTTGAAGGAAAGAAAAATAAAAAACCCAGCTATACTGCATAGTCTTAGAATTTAGGGTATATCTAGTATATTCCTAGTTTATTTAGCTTCCCAAGTGGCTCAGTCAGTGGTAAAGAAGCCGCCTACCGCTGCAGGAGATGCAGGTTTGATCCCCACTTTACTATTCTTGGCTGGGGAATGCCATGGACAGAGGAACCGGGCAGGCTGCAGTCCATGGGGTTGCAAAGAGTCAGACATGCCTGAGCAACTGAGCACAGACAGTTTATTGAGGAGGAAGAATGAAAGAAAATAAGTGACTCTGGTGGTATTATTAGCATAGGATCCCAAATATCTTATCTCCAGGAGATGTTTCATAAGGCAAATTTATTCCTAGTGGAAATTGCTAACTACTCAGTATGTTCTTTCAACCAAGAAACCTCTATTTCAGAGTCCCTTCCATTTTCTACTTTGTCAGAGAGCTTCTTATTTGTGGATTTGCAAAGGAGTCATTTGTCTGGTGTTGTAGTGATTTTCTGATAATGATAAGCTACTTAGCCATATAACATAAGAACATTCCAAGGCATCTTGTTTGAGAGTCAGAGATTCTCCTATCTAATAATTGGAATTAAAGACTTTTGACTTCTTGTTTTCAGTTTTGGATGTGAGCTCCTTCTATATACTGTCTCTCATTTGTTTCTGCTTCCAGGGCCTTGCCCTGTGCCTGTAATAGACCCTTAAAAACTGAATCATGGTGGCATTGTTTTCTGAGTTCTTCTGTTTTTGAATAGTTGAAGAATCTGAGTCTAGAAGATATGATCACCAGTGATGAAAATTATGTGGCTGGATTAATAAACTATGACTGGTGTGAAGACATTTCATCAAGAGGTGTGGCTACTCCACAAACACCACAGGTTGGTTATTTTTATTATTTAAAGTAAAATATGTTATCTCAATTATAAAAAATATCTAAGCTATATAACATGAGATCTAATTTGTGCTTGCAAATTTCATGAATTCCTAAACCATTGAAAATATTAACAGGAGATTGTTGGGGTATAAATCAAAGGAAGCCAGTTATTTCCAAGTTGAATTCTTTTCATTTTGGAGTACTTTACTTCTCTTTTTTTTCCTTTCTTCCTCTCCCCTCCTGTTTACAGAATGAGGTATAATTTTTTTATTTTTTCTGGTAGAAGACATTTTTATTATCTTACTGGTTTTCTTTCATTTTATTGTTTGTATTTTATTTATGTATTTATTTATTTATATTTATTTTAATTGGAGGTTCATTACTTTACAATATTGTATTGGTTTTGCCATAAGGACATGGAAGCAACCTAAATGTCCATCAGCAGATGAATGAATGGGTAAGAAAGCTGTGGTATATACACACAATGGAGTATTACTCAGCCATTAAAAAGAATACATTTGAGTCAGTTCTAATGAGGTGAATGAAACTGGAACCTATTATACAGAGTGAAGTAATCCAGAAAGAAAAACACCAATACAGTATACTAACACATATATATGGAATTTAGAAAGATGGTAACTATAACCCTGTATGCGAGACAGCAAAAGAGACACAGATGTATAGAACAGTCTTTTGGACTCTGTGGGAGAGGAAGAGGGTGGGATGATTTGGGAGAATGGCATTGAAACATGTATAATATCATATGTGAAACGAGTCGCCAGCCCAGGTTCAATGCATGATACAGAATGAGGTATAATTTAAATGTCCCTGTTCCACAAACTTATCAATACTTGATATTTTTTGTATTTAATATTTTCTAATCTGATGAATGTGAAGTGATACCTCAGTGTGGTTTTTTTTTTTCCTTGACACAGTTTATTTTAATAAAAAATACAGCTGAACATTTATCACAGATTACATGAAACTATACACAATGACATTCTCTCTGCATAGTAACCAACACTGATGTGTATAACTTGATTTTTTTAGATGGATTACTTACAGTCTTTTAAAGTGCAATTTATTTAAGAGTTTAAGCAAATCATAGGATAAAGGATCTTTCTAATAAATGAGTAATGTTAAAAAGATTATATATTTGGATAAATCTTTCAAAAATCAGACTCAGTGTGGTTTTAATTTGTACTTTTTTGATTACGTTTATATCTTTTCATATGTTGATCAGCCAATCTTTTTTTCCTGTTTTATGAAATGATTTTTTTGTGTCTTTTGCCTGTTTTTCTTTCGGATTGTTTCTTTTCTCTTGTGGTATGGAGGCAATTCTAAGTTTAATTCTGACCCTTTGGTGGTTGTGTATTGCAGGTGTACAGGTATCTTATCTGAGTTTGTCACTTGTCTTTTTACTTTGATGGCAGGAGTCATTAATTTTAATGAGCTGTCAGTATTTTTCTTTATGGCTTGTAACTTTTGTATCTTTTAAAAGAAATCATTCTCCAAAAGTTATAAATGCATTCACACATATTGCTTCTCAAGTTTTAAAGCTTTTCCTTTCACATTTAAATCTTTAATCTATGGAGAATTAATTCTCTTACATGGTGTGAGGTCGGGAATCAATTCTTCCTCTTATAACCAGTTGTGCCAGCACCATTATAAAGTGCAGTCTTTCTGCACTGATTCACAGTGGCACTTTTGTCAGATGTCAAGTTGTTATATGTATGTCTGCTTCTGAGAAATATTTTGTTTCATTGGTTTATTTGCACCAATACCATCTGTCTTACCTCTTCAGTTTTATAATATTTCTTTTATCTGGATGGCCCGTTTCCTCCCATCTTAGGCTTCTATAGGGATATCTTGGCTATTTCTTGTTCCTTTGCGTTTCTATGTACATATTAGAGTCATTTTGATAAATTTATAACTTTACATACACTTAAAAATTGAAATTACATTGGTTCTAAGATTCAATTTGGGAAAAAATTGAGGTCTGTACTCTGAAACCCCTCATCTGTAGACATAGTATACCTTGCTTTTTATTAGATTTTAGTGAAGTGCTTTCGATAAAATTTTATAAATTTCTCCCAAAAGATCTTATATATCTTTTACTAGATTTATTCCTGAGTACTTTTATTTTTTATTGCTATTGGGAATGTTAGGCTTTTTAAAGTCACATTTTCTGTCTAATACTGGTGTATAGATAAATTGATTTTTGTGTATTGATCTTAAATTCAACAGCTTTCATAAACTCTTAAATTCTTATACTTTATATATTCTCTCACATATTATGAAAAATCAGCTGTGAATGATAGTTTTGTCACTTTATTTCCAATTCTCATGCCTTTCAGTTCAGTTCAGTCACTCAGTCGTGTCCGACTCTTTGCGACCCCATGAGTCGCAGCACGCCAGGCCTCCCTGTCCATCACTAACTCCCGGAGTTCACTCAGACTCATGTCCATCGAGTCAGTGATGCCATTTAGCCATCTCATCCTCTGTTGTCCCCTTCTCCACCTGCCCCCAATCCCTCCCAGCATCAGAGTCTTTTCTAGTGAGTCAACTCTTCGCATGAGGTGGCCAAAGTACTGGAGTTTCAGCCTCAGCATCATTCCTTGCAGAGAACACCCAGGGCTGATCTCCTTCAGAATGGACTGGTTGGATCTCCTTGCACTCCAAGGGACTCTCATGCCTTTAGTGTCATTTTATTACTGTACTTAGTAGTCCTAACAATATAGCAGACATTCTGTGTTCTTCCCAACTGTAGAATGATGCTTCTAATATTTTACCATTAAATATGGTGCTTGTTTTTTCTTTTTCATTCCCCTTCACCCTCCCTTTCTCTGTTCTTCTTTCCCTTTTCCTGTTATCCCCCTTTTCCTTCTCATCCCCCTTTTCCCTCTCTCTTCTCTGTGCCTCCCACCCCATATTTTTCAGACTAAGAAAATTTTCTCATCTATCCTGGTTTGCTTAAAAATTAAGAATGTCAGTTGCAGAAAAAAGGCTTAGACAGAATTCATCTGTTGAGATAATCATCTGGCTTTGTTCTTTCCGTTTGTTAATGTAGCATGTTATATTAATAGATTTTATTTTAGAACAGTTTTGCATCCTTTGGATAAGCCCAGTTTGTCATGATGTATTTCTATCTTTTTTACATGTTGCTGGGTTTAGTTTACTAATAATTTTCATTTAGAATTTTTGCTTCTATGTTCTTAAGTGAGATTGGCCAATTCTTTCTTAAATGACTTTTTTTTTCTTTTGAAAATTTTAGTTTTGTTATGTATAAGTAATACATGGGTATATTCATCTTGTAAAAAAATTCAAACATTATGGAACTATTTTGAATAAAGAGTGAAAGTCTTTCTTCCCCTGTTCTTACATCCCATCCCATCTTATATTAATTGTATCTGATTGATATTAAGATTATAGTTTGTCTTTTAAAATGATTTGGAACATAGTCTTTTTTTTTTCCCTGAAATGGTATTTAAGAGCTATTAATTATATTTTCCTTGAGTGTATGATGGAGCTTATGTAACTGTCTGGGCCGGGAATTTTTCTGTGAGAAGCTAGTCAACTACCGATTCAGTTTTCTTTTGTGTTTATAGGACTACACATTATTTCAATTTCTTCCTGTCAGTTTGGTGAATTTTGTTTTTCTAGAAGTGTCCATTTCATTTAAGTTTTAAAATGTTTTGGCATAAAATCACTGGATACTATGGTCCCATGGACCTTTCACTCATTTTCCTCCAGTAGTTAATTTTGCATAACTGTGGTACAATTTTTTTTGGTTCTATACATTTTCAACTTCATAAATTACATTTTTAGAATGTAATGCTATTGATATTTGTTTTGATTGACTCACATTTCCCTTCATTTACTTACCCTTCTTATCTCTCAAATCCTTCATTCTAAAATTATTTTTTTTCTTCCTGAAGTGTATGCTTTAAAATTTCCTTTAGTGGAAGTCACAATTGATGGCAAACACTCTTTCTAAATCAGCTAAAATTGTCTTTTTTCACTTTCATTTTTGGAATGTAGTTTCTCTATATTGATTTCTAGTTTATCAGTTATTTTATATTCTTCATTTTGAACATATTATTCCACTCTCCCATATTATTCCCCCCCCAACCCCATTCTCCTAGAGACAGTTTTTTTTTTTTAATTAATACAGAATTGTTTAGTTGCTAAGTCATGTCCAACCCCGTGAACTGTCTCCCACCAGGCTCCTCTGTCCATGGGATTTCCCATGCAGGAATATTGGAGTGGGTTGCTATTTCCTTCTCCTCCACTGTCTTCTTGCTTCTGTGGTTACCATTGAGTAATCAGTGTCAGCAATTTGCCAGCGAATTTGGAAAACTCAGCAGTAGCCACAGAACTGGAAAAGGTCAGTTTCATTCCAATCCCAAAGAAGAGCAATGACAAAGAATACTCAAACTACTGCACAATTGCACTCATCTCACATGCTAGCAAAGTAATGCTCAAAATTCTCCAAGCCAGGCTTGGAGAACCATGAACTTCCAGATGTTCAAGCTGGATTTAGAAAAGGCAGAGGAACCAGAGATCAAATTGCTAACATCCGATGGATCATAGAAAAAGCAAGAGAGTTCCAGAAAAACTTCTGCTTTATTGACTATGCCAAAGCTTTTGACTATGTGGATCACAACAAACTGGAAAATTCTTCAAGAGATGGGAATACCAGACCATCTGACCTGCCTCTGAGAAATCTGTATGCAGGTCAAGAAGCAACAGTTAGAACTGGACATGGAACAACAGACTGGTTCAAATAGGGAAAGGAGTATGTCAAGGCTGTATATTGTCACCCTGCTTATTTAACTTACATGCAGAGTACATAATGAGAAATGCTGGACTGGAAGAAGCACAAGCTGGAATCAAGATTGCCAGGAGAAATATCAGTAACCTCAGATAGGCAGACGATACCACCCTTATGGCAGAAAGTGAAGAACTAAAGAGCCTCTTGATGAAAGTGAAAGAGGAGAGTGAAAAAGTTGGCTTATAACTCCTCATTACAACATTCAGAAAACTGAGATCATGACATCTGGTCCCATCACTTCATGGCAGATAGATGGGGAAACAGTGGAAACAGTGACAGACTATTTTGGGGGGCTCCAAAATCACTGCAGATGGTGACTGCAGCCATGAAATTAAAAGATGCTTGCTCCTTGCAAGAAAAGCTATGACCAACCTAGATAGCGTATTAAAAAGCAGAGACATTACTTTGCCAACAAAGGTCTGTCTAGTCAAAGCTATGATTTTCCAGTAGTCATGTCTGGATGTGAGAATTGGACTATAAAGAAAGCTGAGTGCTGAAGACTTGATGCTTTTAAACTGTGGTGTTGGAGAAGACTCTTGAGAGTCCCTTGGACTGCAAGGAGATCCAACCAGTCCATCGTAAAGGAAATCAGTCCTGAATATTCATTGGAAGGACTGATGCTGAAACTGAAACTCCAATACTTTGGTCACCTGATGTGAACTGACTCATTGGAAAAGACCCTGAATGCTGGGAAAGATTGAAAGTGGGAGGAGAAGGGGAATACAGAGGATGAGGTGGTTGGATGGCATCACCGACTGGCATGCCATCACATGGCATCACATGAGTTTGAGTAAACTCTGGGAGTTGGTGAGGGACAGGGAGGCCTGGCATACTGCAGTCCATGGGGTTACAAAGAGTTGGACACGACTGAGCGACTACTGAATCAGTGTCAGTCAGGTTGCTTTCTAGTTAGTCTTTTTCCCCTGGCTCTTTTTAGGATTTTCTCTTTGCTTTTGGTGTTCTGCAGTCTCACTGTTAGGTGTACTGTCTGGGTGAGTAGTGTCTTCTAGAGTTGTACAACTTGGCAAATATAGATATGGATTTCTTTTTGTTTGCGATTCATTATGTTTCCTGTATTTGAGGATTTGTACCTTTAATTAATTTTAGAAAATATCTTGAGTACTGCTTTTTCATTGCCTCTATTATCTATTTCTGGAACATATAATAGATATATATTAGACCATAGAAGGAAATGGCAACCCACTCCAGTATTCTTGCCTGGAGAATCCCGGGGACGGAGGAGCCTGGTGGGCTGCCGTCTAAGGAGTCGCACAGAGTCGGACACAACTGAAGTGACTTAGCAGCAGCAGACCATAGAGCTTCGTCTTCCATTTATTTTAAACTCTCTTTCATATATCCCATATCTTTCTCTCTAAGCTGTATTCTGGATCGTTTCAGATTTATTTCACATTCATGTTCTTTTTTCATTTCTATCTATCTGCTATTTGACATGTCCATTGAATTTTTCATTTTTATCATTGCATTATTTCTAGGGATTTTTATTCTTTTTCAAAATTGCTAAAATTGAAATTGTTAAAACATTTTTCTTTTCATGTTTAAAATTTTTTATTATTTCGAACATATGAACATATTTATGTTCTGTACTTGATAATTTTAATATCTTACATCTTTTTGGGTCTGTTTCTTTTGTTTATTTTTTCTCCTGACTTTTGCTCATGGTGTTTGTATCATTTGTGATTTTTTTTTAATAGGCTCATTTTTCTTGGAACTCTTTGGGAATGCTTTGAGGATTGGATTAAGAGTTGAGGTCTTGGGTTGTGCTGGATTGAAGCTCTTCTTTCAGATAGGAATTGTGTTTCCTTTTGTCATGTTCCTGGAATACAACCATTTAGGACTAGAACTATTTTAAATCAAATTCTAAGGCTGAAATTTCTGGGATATGAATTTGAGCTCCAAACCTGTCTGAAGACTGTCCTGTGGTTACTTAGCAATTGTTAAAGGAACATAACCAGAGCCATAACCAGGATAGACAGGTGTTTTTGCCGACTCCTTTACAGGGCAGGTTTAAATTTATTCACCCTTTCATTTTTGTTTTGGCCCCTCCTGGCTTTACCTGGAAGCTTTGGCTCTAACTTAGCACCTTGCATAGGTCTCATCTCCTGCAGTAGATTATGCGAGAGAGTGGGTAGATGCCCTTAGGGCAGCAGACAGTTTCAGACTTGATCACATTTCTACATTCATGCTCCTGTTTTTTATTTGACCTCTGAGGATTTTCCTATCTTTTCTGCAAGCTCAACCATAAATTTAAAAGGATTAAGACATATTTTCTATGCAACATTTCTGTTAGAACATTTGAACAGTTTTTCTATGCTGGTCATTGACTAAACTTTTATTTCTTGGTACATATTAGAAGCAAACTGGCAGTTTAGATATGGGAGGCAATTCTTAGGGATTTATTTGTGGCCATCCTCAATTGCCTAGAATCTGGGTGTGTTTGATTAAATACAGCTTGAAACATGTTGAAAATTACCTGTCAATAGAACAGCCTAAAGTGATCTACATGTACTAACTAAAGAGAACTGAATATACATTTTCAAATTTCCTGGTATCACCAATAATATCCTCTTGATAGTGTTTCATTTTAATAAAAACGGTGCAAGGTAATTTGCAAATGATTAAGGCATGTTGTAAAGAAATTGACTTTTCTTCTTCAGTGTGCTTTATCCAGTAACTTTTTTTTTTCCAGTTTGCCAAGCATTGGACAGAATCAAATGGCCTGGAATCTACATCATTAACTCCAGTATTATGCAGGGCATCTGCCAATAAATTAAAGAACAAAGAAAATGTATATACTCCTAAGTCTGCTGTAAAGAATGAAGAGTGCTTTGTATTTCCTGAGCCAAAGACTCCAGTTAATAAGAACCAGTATAAAAGAGAAATACTCACTACACCAAATCATTACAGTACACCCTCAAAAGGTATTTGCTGTTTAGATTAAACAGAAGCAAAATATCTCGAAATTCCTTCTTCTTACCATGCTAAATAAACATATAGCAGATCAGAAATGGCTAGCATTGCCCTCAGGAATTATAGGAGAAGCCAGGCTGTTTTTTAAGCATATGTTATTTGCATTAGCTAGAATGAAAGCATATTAATCAACTTCAGGTTTTTCTCAAATGTTATTAAGTTTTTCTCTTTCCCACATTTATAGAGTTGAATCATAGCATCATAGAATATCAAAGGTGAAAGGCAAGTTATAGCTGATTTAATCCCCCTACCCTTTTCACACGGAGAAGGCAAGGGCAACCCACTCCAGCACTCTTGCCTGGAAAATCCCATAGATGGAGGAGCCTGGTGGGCTCCAGTCCATGGGGTCGCTGAGAGTTGGACACTACTGAGCATCTTCACTTTCACTTTTCCCTTTCATGCATTGGAGAAGGAAGTGGCAACCCACTCCAGTGTTCTTACCTGGAGAATCCCAGGGATGGGGGAGCCTGGTAGGCTGCCGTCTGTGGGGTCGCACAGAGTCAGACATGACTGAAACAATTTAGTACCCTTTTTACAACGGAGGAAGCTGAGACTCAGATGAGTGAAGGGATCTGCCCAAGGTTGTACATGTCGGCTGAGACCTTGCTTGCCCCTCTGCCCCTGCATGGAATGACTCCATTCAAGTCTTTGCTGAGCCTTTCTTGCTCGTCCGGAGCTCCAGTTCTGGTGTCTGATCCTGTTCTGCCTGTTCTACTACTGATGCCCTTCTGGATACCTAGAGCTGTGTCCATATTACAGCTGTCTCGTTTACCTTGATTTCCTCTTCATTTTAATCATCACCAATTATTCAAGCTGTTTCCTTGGTGACATCTCAGTGTTTTCATAGCTGATCTTATCTGGGCACATTCTACTTTGTCACTCCGTTTAAAACATAGTGTCTAGAACTGAATCCAGTTTTCTAGTACGAGGTCTCACCAGGGTGAGACAGTGTCGTGAGAGTAGCCTCTGTCTTGCTTTACTGTGACATGGCATAGTACCTAGCTGGAGCCATACTTGGTATCTTGTACCTACTAGGTGCCTGCATGCATGCCAAGTTGCTTCAGTCTGCCTGACTCTTTGCGACCCCCTGGTCTGTAGCCCTCCAGGCTCCTCTGTCTGTGGAATTCTCCAGGCAAGAATACTGGAGTGGGTTGCCATGCCCTCCTCCAGGGGATCTTCCTGACCCAGGGATCAAACCTGTGTCTTTCATGTCTCTGCATTGGCACGTAGGTTCTTTACCCCTAGTGCCACCTGGGGAAAACCTAGTGCCTGGTATATAATGGGGGCCATTTCTGTTGAATGAAGAAATGAATAAATTAGAGACAGCCTGAAGGGATTTTATTTACTGTGATCTAGTCTTTGTCACTTTAAAGAAATGACACCTAAACTTTATTAGTTTTCTTTCCAGCAATTGTGATCTACTTGTGTGTTACGTTAAAATCTTAAGGAACCTACACTGGGAAACATTGTCTTGTGAATGGCTGCCCACATCCTGCCATTGTGTTTCCAGTTTGCTAACTGACTAACTGATAGCCAGTTCTAGAGTCTACTTCTTGTACATAAAGATATTATGAAACACTTGGTGAGAATATTTGCTGGAAGTTCTGTTGATAGCATTATCCAGTTGAATCAACACTTTCCCTAAAATCATGAGGCTGGTTTGGTGTGATGTGTGAAAGCCTGTGGTTATTTATGAGTGTTAATGAGATAATATTTGCACATAGTAATCGCTGCTGTTGCATTGTATCTCTTTCTCTTCTCTTATTTCTCGTAATATACCTACAAGGGCCTTTGTGAGTTGTGAGGTTGGGTAGGGAACTAGAATGGACCTTTAACTCATCGTAACCCATTCAGGGCTTTTAAAAAAAAAATTATTTTAAAAAAATAGTCCCTTCTATTATTGACTTTCAATAAAAAATTTATGTAATTCTGAAAGTTTTGAAAATATAGGTAGTTTAGAATTTATAATCTTAAAGTATCATTAATTTACCTATCTTGTCTCTGTGAGAGATTACATTGGTTAGAAGCTATTTTTGGCCATTTTTCTTTAAACGTAAGGGCTGCCAAGAGAAGCAGTGGCCAAAGCCCCAACGGATAACCTCCATCAGCACTTTGCATTTTACTTTTGCTCTGAGTCATTTTTTAAATATTTATTTTTGATTACTATTTTGCTGCTCTGGGTCCTCATTGCAGCATGTGGGATCTAATTCCCTGACCAGGGATCAAACCTGAGCCACCTGCATTGGAAGCATGGAGTCTTAGCAACTGGATCAAAAGGGCAGTCCCTCTGAGTCATTTTTTGACCTAAGTATTAGTTTTATTTTTCTGAATCCTGTCTAATCCATTTAATGAGAGTTTGTTGAAGGGTAACTGTGTATGGTAGTAGAAACCCTCAGTACTCAAAGATGAATACTGTTTTCATAGGTATTGTTGATTAATCTTATTTTCTTGTTCTTGGGGAACCAGTGAGAGTAATGCTATATAGTCATAAATAAAACAAAACCCCTGATCTCTTACAACCTTGGTATCTTATATTTCTAAGCAGTATACAACTTTTATGAACAAAAAGTTAGCTAATTAACAGTAACCAGATTGCTAATGCAGATTTGTCGCAAACTATTTCAGTTACAAATACACTGCTAGAATAAAACCCCAAATTCTGGAATATGGAGTATAAAAATAACTAAAGCTTGCAACCTCTTTAATAACTTGTCAGCTTTCACAGGGGACTGTTCTCTTTACCTGACAGGAGTTGAAAGGGCTATGAATTAATACCTCTCAGTAATATATCAATTAAAGGTATAAATACAGATTGACTTTTATTTATAGAAAGGAGAATCAGTAATCATGAAGTGTTATTTATATATTCTATTTAGATTTTTCATGTGATATTTATAACAAAATCATAAGCATGGCTTCAGTTTTATAGTGAAGAAAAAGCAGAGTCATACTTGTGAAGCAAAATGATTTTGTTTCTATTATAAATCACATGGAAACATTTCTTTAAAGAATTAGCGTATTGACATCACTGGGCAAGTGATTACAATATTTTCTGAGCCAATGAATGAGGTGATACATGCATTATTGATAAAAATTTTGAAACCATAGCATGTAAACTACATATGGTTTGTATTTGTTGTTTTTCTAATAGCTGGAAACCAGCTCCTGAAAGAAACCCCAATTAAAACGCCAGTAAATTCAACAGGAACAGAGAAGTTAATAACAGGAGTCATTAGCCCTGAGAGGCGGTAAGTGTTCAGTTTTTAAGACTCGTTTGCTCTTCAGTATAAGTAATCAGATTTCCTTTTTTCATATATGATAAACCCAATTAAGGTAAACCAGCATGTGAATTCTGTCAGGGACTGTAGGAATGTCTGTATAAACATAGTCTGTGGTCATTACTGAGGATGTTGACACTGCCTTCCTCAGGGGGCAGTTGTGAGACTCATCAGCAGTAGGATTGACACCTTAACTTAAAATACAGCAGGCGCTTCTTTGGTGACTCAGTGGTAAAGCATCCCCCTGCCAGTGCAGGGAACATGGATTTGATCCCTGATCTGGGGTGATCCCACATGTTGCAAAGCAGCTAAGCCTGTGAACCACAACTATTGAGCTTGTGCTCTAAATCCTGGGAACTGGACCTACTGAAGCCTGTGTGCCCTGGAGCCTGTGCTCCCCAACAAGAGAAGCCACCTCAATGAGAAGATCGTACACTGCAGCTGGAGAGTAGCCCCTGCTCGCCACAACCAGAGAAAAGCCCGTGTCACAGTGCAGACCCAGCACAGCCAAAAATAAATAAATAAAGTAAAAAAAATACAGCCGGCTGGGAGGCTGGGGCAGGGGTTCCTGTGCTGAGGCCCATCTTTCCCTGCACTTCTGCCAGTGGAGTATAGATGTCTACTAACGGAAGCAAAGAGTCAGACACGATTGAGCGTGCACGCATGGCATTATTACTCACTTTCCTGATATAATGAGATTGTGGTTATGTAGGAAATATTGACACATTGATGTGTACTGAAGTGTTTTAGAATAAAGGGTTGTGATATCTTCAGATGGGTTACTTTGATGACTTATTTTTAATATATTTATTATACATACATAAAGACTGGTTCCAAATAGGAAAAGGAGTACATCAAGGCTGTATATTGTCACCCTGCTTATTTAACTTATATGCAGAGTACATCATGAGAAACGCTGGGCTGGAGGAAGCACAAGCTGGAATCAAGATTTCCGGGAGGAATATCAATAACCTCAGATATGTAGATGACACCACCCTTATGGCAGAAAGTGAAGAGGAACTAAAAAGCCTCTTGATGAAAGTGAAAGAGGAGAGTGAAAAAGTTGGCTTAAAGCTCAACATTCAGAAAACGAAGATCATGGCATCCGGTCCCATCACTTCATGGCAAATAGATGGGGAAACAGTGAAAACAGTGTCAGACTTTATCTTTTTGGGCTCCAAAATCACTGCAGATGGTGACTGCAGCCATGAAATTAAAAGATGCTTACTCCTTGGAAGAGAAGTTATGACCAACCTAGATAGCATATTCAAAAGCAGAGACATTGCTTTGCCAACTAAGGTCCGTCTAGTCAAGGCTATGGTTTTTCCAGTGGTCATGTATGGATGTGAGAGTTGGACTGTGAAGAAAGCTGAGCGCCGAAGAACTGATGCTTTTGAACTGTGGTGTTGGAGAAGACTCTTGAGAGTCCCTTGGACTGCAAGGAGATCCAACCAGTCCATTCTAAAGGAGATCAGCCCTGGGTGTTCTTTGGAAGGAATGATGCTAAAGCTGAAACTCCAGTACTTTGGCCACCTCATGCAAAGAGTTGACTCATTGGAAAAGACTCTGATGCTGGGAGGGATTGGGGGCAGGAGGAGAAGGGGACGACAGAGGATGAGATGGCTGGATGGCATCACTGACTCGATGGACGTGAGTCTGAGTGAACTCCGAGAGATGGTGATGGACAGGGAGGCCTGGTGTGCTGCGATTCATGGGGTCGCAAAGAGTTGGACACGACTGAGCAGCTGAACTGAACTGAACTGATACATAAAGAAAGCAAATGTGACAAAATATTAATATAATATTAATCTAGAAGGATATGTGGGTGGTTGTTATGTATTTTGCTCAACTCTTCTACAGATTTGACATTAAAAAAAAAAAGGTAGAGGGAAAAATAATTTTGGCATTTGGCTCGGGGAACAGGTGATGGCTGCATCTGGGTGGGAGATGGCTTTCGTGCTCCCTGAAGAAGAATAAGATGGCCTGGCCTGGGCATACCTGGCACCTATCAGGCATGACAAAAGCACCTCTGTGAGGGGCCAACAGGTGGAAGTGCAGCTCCTACTCATGAGGTTTTTGGTTTTTTTCCCCGTAGGTGTCGCTCAGTAGAACTCAATCTCAACCAAGTACATGTAGAGGAAACTCCAAAAAGAAAAGGAACCAAAGTGTTTGGGAGCCTCGAGAAGGGGTTGGATAAGGTTATCACAGTGCTTACCAGGAGCAAAAGGAAAGGCTCTGTCAAAGATGGGCCAAGAAGACTAAAGGTAGGTGGACTGGAATTCTTTAATATGGATTTTAGAAGCTGACTGCTAATTGTACTATTTTTTTTTCCAAAGTACTGAATGCGTGAATTGATTAGTATTTTTAATTTACTTATTCATCTGTTTAGCTAATATGTACCTATTTTTTGAGCACCTAAAGTATATATGTTACTATGCAGTGGGCTTAATGCAGAGGTAGATTACATACAGTTGGTCTTTTGGGTGGACAAATAACTAAAATTTAAATATTCAGGTCCAGGTAGGGGGATTAATCTCAGAGGCAACATGGAGACGAGGAAGCATGGGGCGTGTATGAGGAACTGTCTTAAGGGTGGGAACTTGTGCTCAGCTGTCCTATTTCTGGTACACAGAAGAGTCCCTGACACATGGGTGCATTTGTAGGCCCTCACAAAATATTTGAATGCAGGGGAAGTTAATTTGAACTTTAAGTGTGGTGTGTGTGAGAAGAATAGCAACAGGCCCAGAAGGGAGGCTGGGCGCTTCAGGGGAGAATGTTGAGATCTCATTTATGTTCTGCCTTAAAGTGAGAGAAGATAGGACTTCTCCATTAGTATCTGTTACCTGGTAGAACTTACGTAATTCCCTGGAGTTTTATGTTTCATATGACTGTTTATTAGGCATATTTTATCCTTTTATTCTGAGATTTCTCTAGTTGGAGACAGTTGTGAGGTATTTCAGACCCTGACACTGGGATTATGAAAATCACATGTCATTTCTATGAGAACAGTAAATAAAGAAGATTAAGGAAACTTGTCCAATTATATACATTATTGAGATGCTAAGCAGTTATCAAATACTAATGGATAACATCCTTGAAATGTTCACCTATGTAAATTGTTTGGAACTTGAATGCATTTTTCAGTAGGAGCTGCTGTGATATTGGCTTTCTAGGTATTTTCCAGTGCTTCCAGAATGTAGGAGAAAAATGACAAGATGGGAATGAGAAACCTGGGTTATAGCCTCAGCTTCATACAGTGTAGCTTGGCTAAGTCATTTTATCTCTGACTTTCTCAATGTCTTTATTTGTAAAAACTGGAGAGAATGTCTCTGGCAGCTTCACAGAGTTGGGATATGTAAATAAGACTGTATGAAATGCTACATTGCATATGAAATGCTTTATTGATATAAGGTGTTCCAGTGTCAAGTATCATTATTTTTGTCAATGTTGAGCATTTTAACCCCAGTGTAGCAGAACCACAGTTCTAATTAGCACATCTGAACATCTGAAACTTTATCTAACTTTGGATCTTTAACCCTTTCTAATGTTTAAAGTTTTTCAGAACTGAAGGACTTGCTTTCGGAGATTAGCCTTATTTTTCCACCTGGTTGTTAAAAATTATAAACTTATAGAAAATTAAAAGGATGGTACAAAGGGATTTTCCTGGTGGTCCAGTGGTGCCGCTGCAGGGAACATAGGATTGATCCCTTGGGGAACTAAGATCCCACAAGCTGTGAGATGGGGCAAAAAAAAGATAAAAGATGGTACGAAGAACACCTTAGTTTTTTGAGATAACAAACCGTATGTAGTTAAGCCCTTTTTTAGGAAGGAGTCTTTATTTTTTATTTATTTTTTTTTTAGGAAGGAGTCTTTAAAAATCTGAATTTTAAATAGATAAAATAAGATCACTTCTTTATTTTACAAAAGGAATAACTTGAATTGTGATTTGAAAGTGTGCAGTTTGTTATTATCTTGAAAAGACCAAGTTGATTTGGTGAAAAAGTCCTGAGTTGGAAGCCAAGAGACAGAGGAGCTTGTCATAGCTGTGCCTCTTGTTCCTCTTATAACCTGAAACTGAGGTTCCTGAACTCCAGTCATTTGACAGTCACCTTTATATCGGCATATCAGTGTATAATCTACACTGTTATTTTTCTGATACTTTCTTTATATGATGCATTTTAGTATATGTGCTGCCAAAGTGAGCATTATGTGATGCAGAATTAAAGTAGATTTAGAGGTATAATTGACATGCAATAATCTGCATATATTAAAAATGTACAATTCATATACTTTGGCATGCAGAATGCACTTGCAAAACCACCACAATCAAGATGACTTTTTAAGAGCTTGTATTTATTTAAAAGGAAATCATATATATTATTAGTTTTTGCTAATAATATTTTTCTAAATCAGATTGGAAGAAATACATAAAAATGTTTATCTGGGGACTTCCCTGGTGGTCTAGTGGTTCAGACTCCGTACTTCTGCTGCACGGGGTACAGTCTTGAACTCTTGTCAGGGAACTAAGATCTCGAATGCTATGCAGTGTGACCCAGAAAAAGTATACGTGTGCCACTTAGAGTTATAAGTCCAGTTATAATTTTTTTAAATCACATTTTGGGAAACCCCATCTTAAGAAACTTATATTTCTTCTTTGGGTCATAGGTTCTTCATTTGAAAAGTAAGGTAGTGGGGTCTTTTCCAACCTCAGCATTTTGTTATTTATAAAAAGTACTGAAATCTTAAAGACATAGAAGGTATAATTTTGTTTGACAATAAAGGTAGTACTAGGAAGGCAGAGATTCTTGTCTGTCTCTGGGACCTATTAAAACAGTACTTGGCACCTAGTAAGCCTTCAATAAATAGTTGCTGGATGCATGGATAGACAGTTACTAATTAGGAATGAAATTATTTCTGAGAAATATGCTGTGAGTGAATGAGAAAAACCTGTTATATTCATTCCTTCATAGAATTGTCATAGAGTCAGGTCCTGAGATTTTATAAAATTCCTCAAGTAATCAAGAAAGAATTAAGGAAACACATCCAACTATATACAAATGAAATTCCCTAGGGCATTTGTTTTCTCACAGTTTACACTGCAGGAATCTTTATCACAGTGTAGGAAGGGGGAAATAGGTAGAGCTCAGCGAAATAGACATTATTCAATATTTATTTACTTATTTAAAAACCTGGTAGGAGAGGAAGATGCAAGTATAAAAATTGATGTTATGGAGGTTATTACGAATAAACATGATTTCTCTAGGCTCTCCCAGTACCATCTCAGTCCAACTTGCTAAGAGTTGATTGTAAATTCTGTTTGTCTTGAAATATTTCCACTTGAAATGGTACTATATTGAGGAGTTGGGGATCTCTAAATCAGATAGGATGGTCTTTGTGTTGATGTAAGGATTTACTTCTCACCCCTCCTTTTTCTTTTTTAAGCCTCACTATAATGTGACTACAACCAGATTAGTGAATCCAGATCAACTCTTGAATGAAATAATGTCTGTTCTTCCAAAGAAGCACGTTGACTTTGTACAGAAGGGGTAAGAAGCATATTTGTATCTATTACTTGATGTCTTTTGAACTTTGAGAAAATATAGGTTGAGTCCCCTCTCCCCTTATTAAAAATATGTATTTCTTCCATCTCATTTTTTCCAAAAAAGCTTTTATGATAATGTCTGTGTTTATAATTTATTCTCTCTTGTTTTATATGGGCTTTAGAAGTTTTTTAAGTGACCATATTGTCACCGCTTTCAAAGTTAGACTTTTCAAAATAGAAAAATCTGAATTTCTTCCAGTTTTCTTTTGCTGCTTCTATTTTTCTTTAATGTTCTGCTTAACAATAATATTTCTAAATTGTAATCTAAATTTATGAGATACCTCCAACAAATCAAGGATATATATATATATATACTCCTCTTTATGATGTCTATGTGATAGGATTGGTTTTCAGTACTTTAGAAAGTATGTCACTTTTTCTCTTTCCCACTGTTGAGTGAACTGCCATCAAAACCTCCTGGGTCATGATCTCATGGTTTGGACAGCCAGAACTCTTCTGGTTACTTAACATGTTCATATTTCTAAGCATTTCCACTTAGTTATGTCTCTCTAAAATTTCATTATTAAAGCACTAACAGAAGAATGAAAGCACTAAACTAGAAGAATGAAAAAACTGACTTAAAACTCAGCATTCAAAGTAC
This sequence comes from Ovis canadensis, assembly GCF_042477335.2. Lineage (NCBI taxonomy): Eukaryota > Metazoa > Chordata > Mammalia > Artiodactyla > Bovidae > Ovis > Ovis canadensis. Next base: position 52,455,886 of record NC_091246.1, on the reverse strand, counting down.
TAAAATCATGGCATCCAGTCCCCATCACTTCATGGCAAATAGAAGGGGAAAAAAAAATGGAAACAGTGACAGGTTTTATTTTCTTGAGCTCAGAATCACTGCGGACATGACAGCAGCCATGAAATTAAAAGACTCTTGCTCCTTGGAAGGAAAGCTATGATAAACCTAGACAGTGTATTAAAAAGCAGAGATATCAGTTTGCCAACAGAGCTATGGTTTTTCCAGTAGTCATGTACAGATGTGAGTTGGACCATAAAGAAGGCTGGGTGCCAGAGAATTGATGCATTCAAATTGTGGTGCTAGAGAAGACTCTTGAGAGTCCCTTGGACTGCAAGGAGATCAAACCAGTCAATCCTAAAGAAAATCAACCTTGAATATTCATTGGAAGAACTGGTGCTGAAGCTCCAATACTTCGGCTACCTGATGCAAAGAGCTGACCTATTGGAAAAGGCTCCAATGCTGGGAAAGATTGAAGGCAAAAGGAGAAGGGGGCAACAGATGATGAGATGGTTGGATAGCATCACTGACTCAATGGCCATGAATTTTAGCAAACTCTGGGAGATAGTGATGGACAGGGAAGCCTGGTGTGCTGTAGTCCATGAGATCACAAAGAGTTAGACATGACTTAGTGACTGAACAATGACAAAGAAGAGCCACTAATAAATTAACAAAAATATTTAAATGGAACAGTCAATAGAGAGATTTTAAGAAAGAATCTTTTGCAGTGGTAATTTTACTTTTCACTATCTCTAAGTGTTGGCAAGCACTCCTTATGTGAATCCTTGCTTTCTTCTTCAGATGTCATTAGAACACATCTAACCCTGACTTGCTCTTCATGCTTGGGGTTTATTCACAGTTGCAGAACCTCTCATGAACGAATCTATATGAGAAAGCTTTCAGTTATTTTTCCTTTAGTATATAATCTGTCAGATCACTAACTGGCTATTAACCAATAATCTGTTCCTTGAACTTCCTGATCCACCCAAAGGTCTGCCTTGATCCCTTATTTTTCTTTTTATCTTACCTGTTTTTACTTTCTTTGTGACAAAGCAGAATAACGAAATTTTCAGTGGTGTGGTGTCACTAATCTCTGTTTTATTCCATTACTATCTTTTTCCAATGAAGAAGAATCACATTTTATCTTTGATGTGACTACATTGCTCTGTGGTTCATCTTCCCATCAGGAACCTTAACTACAGGGTATACCTTATGGCATTTCTGGTATCGACTGCTTATTTTTAATAGATCAAGCCCCAAAGGACACAAGTGAGAAAAAGAGCAATATATTTTATAACTCTGCCCTAAAGTGTTATAATGATCATAACCTCTTATTACTGTTAGAAAATAGGGCTTCCCTTATGGCTCAGCTGGTAAAAAACCTGCCTGCAAAGTGGGAGACCTGGGTTCTATCCCTGGGTTGAGAAGGTCCACCCATTGGAGAAGGGAAGGGCTACCCACCCACTGAAGAAGGGAAGGGCTACCCACTCCTGGAGAATTCCACAGACTATATAGTCCATGGGGTTGCAAAGAGTTGGACACAACTGAACAACTTTCACATTCACTATTAGAAAAACCTCAAAAACGTGTTTCTTACTAACAGGTTGGTGGCTTCAGCTTAATTTGTATGAAAGACAGAAGTTCTGATGAACTGCACAAAATAAAATATTCTTCATCTTCCTTCTGCTTTCTTTTGTTGTGAACATTGTGGAAATGGCCTGATGTTCACAGGTTACACCATTGAAAGAGCCGCATAAAGGATGCCAAAAGATTTCTTAAGCATGAATGGCTTGTATAGCTATGAATAAAGCACTTTTCTTTGGAGCAAGGGAGAATTCTGATAAAGCCTTTTCAGCTTTTTTTTTTTTTTTTTTAAGATTCTGTTTCAGCTTTTGGGAAAACACTAGTCATACTCCATCACTAATGCATAGCTAGGTCATCTGGAAACTGTAAACAGTACTACCTTGCTTAATATGAAATCATGGTTCATTTTCCCCACTGGCCTCCTAGAGGCTTAGAAATCTCTTGTATTATACAGAATATTCATGATTCTCCTACTAACTGGCTTCTTATCTTGTTTTTCACAGCTATACACTGAAGTGTCAAACACAGTCAGATTTTGGCAAAGTGACAATGCAGTTTGAACTAGAAGTGTGCCAGCTTCAAAAACCTGATGTGGTGGGTATCAGGAGGCAGCGGCTTAAGGGTGATGCCTGGGTTTACAAGAGATTAGTGGAAGACATCCTATCTAGCTGCAAGGTTTAATTGATGGACATTTTCCATCCTACTTGATAATACAGCCTATGTGGAGCCTGGTGTGATTGGTTTGATTTTTTCAAGTCCACTGGAAGTACAAACTCATGTCTAAAGAGCTGTCTCAAAGACCAATATCTTTGTTTTTAGACAAAAGACACTATTTTGTGGGTGAACCTAAGGCAAGCCCATCTGTTATTATCTATTACTATCTTTTTAAATCATGTGCTTTATATATTTAATAACTGTTTACTTTCTTAGAGTCACTTCCATACATGAATGTAAGCTCTTAACTATATCTTCTTTTTAATGTGTAATTTCTTTCTGAAATAAAATCATTTGTGAACATAGCAGGCTTCTCCTCTTCTTTGTATTTGATTTTGATCCAAATAAAACCTCAAATGGCTTCTTGACTATTAAGTAGAGACTATTTGGAGTATGTTTTATCTGTTATCAAATATGCCTTGGGCAGAAAAACAGATAAGAATTCATTTGCATAATTTTTTCCTGTCTCTGATTTAAGTAGGATTTATTGAGATCGTTAACTAAGTCACAGCTGTGGTTACCAGAGTTAAACAACACATTTAATATGTTGAATAAAAGAGTGTTGACTTCAGTAAGTGTGTTCAGTCAACAATGATAAGTATCTGAACTATGAACCCCCATGAAATGTTACTTTATAGTAATTTTCCATAAGTCTCAAGGTTGGCCTCAAATTTGTCTTTTTATTCCAGTTTACTGGTCTCTAAAGGTCAACACTAAAGTTATATTTGTATGGATTTACAAGTTAAAACTAGTTGGAGAAAAAAATAGCAGTTTCTAGTCAATAGTGAGGAAATGTTTTATCATTCATTTGTTCAGTAAACATTTGCTAAGTGCTTTAAGCATTAGGTTCTAGGACTGAATATCAAACTGTCTAATAAACTCAAGTTCAGTCTATTAGCAGGTTGTGTATGTGTAAGTCACTTCAGTCATCTCCATCTCTTTGTGACCCTATGGGCTATAGCTCTGCAGGTTTCTCTGTCCGTGGAATTCTCTAGGCAAGAATACTAGAGTGGGTTGCCCTTCCCTGCTCCAGGGGATCTTTCTGACCCAGGGATTGAACCCCCATCTCTTACGTCCCTGCGTTGGCAGGTGGGTTCTTTACCACTAGGGCCACCTGGGAAGCCCATTAAAAGGGCTGCTGCTGCTAAGTCGTTTCAGTTGTGTCCGACTCTGTGCGACCCCATAGATGACAGCCCACCAGGCTCCCCATTCCCTGGGATTCTCCAGTCAAGAACATTGGATTGGGTTTCCATTTCCTTCTCCAATGCATGAAAGTGAAAACTGAAAGTGAAGTCGCTCAGTCGTGTCTGACTCTTCGCGACCCCATGGAGTGCAGCCAACCAGGCTCCCCCGTCCATGGGATTTTCCAGGCAAGAGTACTGGAGTGGGGTGCCATGGCCTTCTCCAATTAAAAGGGCAGATGCACGTAAATCAACCAGTACTTAAATCTACCAGTACTTATAGTATAGAGGGCATGATCAACTTTGTCTGGAGGAATAAGGGTTGACTTCTTGAAGGAAACTGTATTTGGTCTTGAAACGTACATGAGTTCAATAGAAAGAGAAAACAGTATGACATTCTTGGCAGTATGAATAGTATGTATAAAGGCATGGAATGATAAAATGGCTTGTGTGTTCAAGGTACAGGTGGAAGGTGCTATAGGGAGGATAGCAGGAGATGAGCATTCAAAAGTTCAGCTGGAAATAAGTGATAAAAACTTGAAGGAACCTGAAGCCTCCGCTAAACTGTTTTGATAAAGGAGTGCTGTCAAGGAGTTTAAAATTTTTTTATAGGAGCTTTACTGAAATACAATTCACATCCTATAAAATTACTCCTTTAAAATGTACAGTTCAGAGAGATGACCCAGAGAGATGTTATGGGGAGGGAAGTGGGAGGGGGGTTCATGTTTGGGAACGCATGTAAGAATTAAAGATTTTAAAATTTAAAAAATAAAAAACTAAAAAAAAATAAAAATAAATAAAATGTACAGTTCAGTGGTTCTTAGCATATTCCTGTTTGTGCAACCATCACCATAATCTAATTTTAGAACGTTTTCACCACCTGAAAGAGAACCCTCGTAACCAGTAGTGGTAACTCCCAATTCCTGAACCCCTCCCCCAACCCCCACAGCCGCTGGCAACCACTAATCCACTTTCTGCCTCTATGGACTTGACTACTATGGATATTTGATATAAATGAAATCTTATATGTGGGCTTTGGGGTCTAGCTTCCTTCAGCTTAGCATAGTATTTTTAAGATTCATCATGTTGTAGCATATTTTAGGACTTCTTTCTGTTTTACTGCTGAAAAATATTCCATTGTATGGATATATCACATTATATTTACCCCTTTATCAGTTGATGGATATTTTGGTTGTTTCTGCTTCATAACTATTATAAATAATGCTGCTCTGGATATTTGTGTACAAGTTTTTGTGTGGACATAGGTGTTCAGTTCTCTTGTGTGTATACCTAGGATTGGAATTGCTGAGTCATCTAGCGTTTTGTGAAACTGACAAATTGCTAATCATTTTATGATCCCACCAGCAATGTATGAGGGCTCTAATTTTTTCACATTTATATTCTAGCCTTTCTTATTGTCTTTTTTATTTTAGCCTGCAAAGTAATATGAAGTGGTATCTCACTGTGGTTTTCGTTTGCTTTTCCCTAATGACTAGTGATATTGAGCATTTTTTTCATGTGCCTGTTGGCCAGTTATACATCTTTTTTTTTTGAGAAATATCTATTTAGATCCTTTGCCCATTTTTAATTGGGCTGTTTTTACTGTTGTCAGAATTCTGTAGTTCTAGATAGAAGTCCCTTTTCAAATACATGATTTGTAATTTTTTAATTTTTGTATAGGTTGTCTTTGTGCTTCTTGATGGTGTCTTTTGAAGAACAGAAGTTTTAATTTTCTAAAGCCCAATTTATATATTTTTATAAGACATAAGAGAAGGATTACTCTTCTGTTTCTATAGCAGATGGCATGGTCTAGAACAGTGATTCTCAAAAACTTCTGACCATGAACCATAGTAAGAAGCACATTTTGCTTTAGGATCCAGCACATAAACACATTTTAAAAACACTGCTTAACCTTAATATAAGAAATAATATTTTATATTTTCTTTTTTTAAACATCTGGTCTAACAATTACAATCCTTAAATTGGAATTTTTAGTATGTTTACCTTTGAAATTTTTTAAAAATTTAAAATCTTTTTTGGGGGATCAATTCAGTCTAGAAATGCTGTTATTAGTTCTGCTACCCGTCAGACTAGATCAAGTTAAAATAGGTTCCCTGTTTGCTATTTAGGCTAAAATCTTCCTTTTCTTTAAGAAAAAATGTTAATAGTTGCCATATCATCTAAAAATCTGTCACTTAGCTCTAATTCTGTAGAGCCATTTGGAGAATTAAAGGGATATAGGTATAGTTAAGTAAATAAGGCTGGGTTAGTTCTCAAGAGGCAAATATGGTTTAGATTGTTGACACGAAACTAAATCTATGTAGTTGTAAGTTGGCTTTATTCTCCATCGTCCAGCCATAGCTGGGCTTCTTTGTAGGGCCTGTGTGATTTTATGTCCAGAGGAAGGCAGTGTAAAGGAGAATGAGGGAATTTGTAAAGGATTGTTGAAGGAATTGGGAGTTTGAAAACTGGAGGACTCACAAGGGGAGAGAATATGTGTCTTGTTTTAGTGAGAATAACAGGCAAAGAAAGTCCAGTGAAGAGTTGGAGGTAGAGGTTATATCTTATTCATCTTTGTGTCTCCAGCATGTGGTAGTCTCTGGAATATAGTAGGGACTCAATATATGCTTATCAAGTTTAACGGTATTGAACTCCTTTTTTTGGCCACACTGCATGGCATGTGGGATCTTAGTTCCTGGACCAAAGATTGAACCCATTCTCTGTGCAGTGGAAGTGTAGAGTCTTCACTGCTGGACCACCAGGGAAGTCCCTGAACCATATTGAACTTAAACTCACAGTCAAGAGCTTTCAGAAAAACTCCAAGCTACCAGACAAGAGAAAAACACTTAGACTATTGCCCTTTCATTGGAAGTATTCAGACATGTTGGACAGCTATTTGTGAGATGGGTCATAGAAGGGATTTAAGTATGAGCTGAACCAATAGTCTTGAAGTTCCTGTCTACCTTAGCATCTGTGGTCCAGTAACATCATGGAAGAAAATCAGTCAGTTGTTTGGATGTTGGTAGCAGAGAGAGACCCCCAGAAGCTTTTGCAGCATCATTATAGGTAGCTTTGAATATTTTGGAAGTTAGGAAGTTAGAATGGTGACTGAATCTCAAGAGCAATAAAAGATTGTTGACTGATAGGGAGAAACAAAGTGAAGATGATAGAGCTGTCAGGTATTGAGTGCCCACTGTGTGCCAGATGCTATGCTGGATGATTTGTACCAGGGGTCAGCAAACAGGCTGTGGGCTACCCTGCAGTCTTTTTTGGCAAAGTTTTATGGGAGCATGGCCAATATAAAATAGCTCATATTGTCTATTTTTGTTTCTCAGTGGCAGGTTGATTGGTTTTTATGATGTATGGCCAAGAAAACAGAAAGTATTTACTATCATAAAGTATTTACAGAAAAAGTTTGCTGACCCCTGATTTAGATCAGTGTTTTCAAATCATTGTAACATGTATTACACACATTAACTCGTTTAGCTTTACACTCACTCTGCAAGGGAGGTGGTATCCCTTTTCACAGAGGGGAACACTGAGGCTTAGAAAGGCAAATTAGTAACTCTTTTCAGGTTGTATAAAGCTTAAAAGTGCGTTGGATTTGAACCAGGCATGATAGGCTCCAAAGTATAGAGGTAATACCTCTCTCCTGAAATTGTACCATGTAGGAAAGCATGATTATATTATAAATATATATATAACATATATATAATAAAAGCATATATTATATAGGCTATGTATTAAAATATTGCTTTCTTATAGCAGCAGTTTTACACAAAATGGTTAAGACATAGGAAAACACTATTTCAGACTTCATTACAGTGTAGTAAGTGTATTACAGTTGAGTGTGTTACGTGATTCTCTTTAGTAAAAGTAACGAGTGCAAAGTCTTCCCGAGTAAGGAGAATGCAGTCTACTAAGGGAATAAGAATTGAATGACTTTCAGCTTCTGGATTCCACAGTGATTTCATGTATTTTTAAAGAGTTTATTTTTATAATTATGACTATTGTGTAATACAGGCTTGTAGAATTGTATATTTAAAAGCCTTTCTTAAAAGTAGAATCCACTTCCTTTCCTTTTCCAGTTTCTAGCGGCTGCTTGCAATTCTCAGTTCATGGCCATCATCCTCCGTCTTCAAACAAAGATGATTACATTGGGCCTACCCAGACAATGCAGGATTATTTTCCTATTATAGGGCCAGCTGTTTGGCAACTTTATCTGAAAGCTTTATTCTCCTTTGACATGTAATATATCATCTTCATATATTCTAGAAATTAGATTGCAATGTCTTTGACTGGAGGGCATTCTTCTGCCTATCACAATGGTCAACTGATTTTTGACGAAGTCAAGACAATTTGATGAGGAAAGGACAGCATTTTTGACAAACAGTGCTCAGATAACTTGATACTCGCATGTAAAGATGAAGTTGGATCCTACCTCACACCATATAAGAAATAAAGTGTATCAGTGACTTAAATGTGAAAGCTAAAATGATAAAAATGCTTTAAAAATACAGGATTAAATATGACCTTGGATTTGTTTTGTTGTTGTTCAGTTCTGTCGTGTCCGTCTCTCTGCGACCCCATGGACTATAGTGTGCCAGGCTCCTCTGTCCTCCACCGTCTCCCGGAGTTTGTTCCAGTTCATGTCCATTGAGCCGGGGATGCTATTAATATCTAACTATCTCACTTCATGGGAAATAGATGGGGAAACAGTGGAAACACTGTCAGACTTTATTTTGGGGGGCTCCAAAATCACTGCAGATAGTGACTGCAGCCATGAAGTTAAAAGACGCTTACTCCTTGGAAGAAAAGTTATGACCAACCTAGATAGCATATTCAAAAGCAGGGACATTACTTTGCCGACTAAGGTCCGTCTAGTCAAGGCTATGGTTTTTCCAGTAGTCATGTATGGATGTGAGAGAGGGACTGTGAAGAAGGCTGAGCGCCGAAGAATTGATGCTTTTGAACTGTGGTGTTGGAGAAGACTCTTGAGAGTCCCTTGGATTGCAAGGAGATCAACCCTGGGATTTCTTTGGAGGGAATGATGCTGAAGCTGAAAAAATAAAAGAATAAAAATAAAAGAATTCTTATAAGTCAACCGTAAGAAAATAACACAATTTAAAAAATGAATGAAATATCTGAATAGATGCTTCATCAAAGATAAATGGCAAATACATGATAAGGTGCTTAACATCATTTATCGCTGGAGAATTTCTAATTAAAGTGAGATACTATTGGCATGGCTGAAATCCAGAAACTGATAATATCAAATATTGACAAAGATGTGGAGCAGCAGTAACTCTTATTCATTGCTGGTAAAAATGCAAAATGGTACATCCACTCAGGAAGATGTTTTGATAGTTTCTTACAAAGCTAAACAATCTCATTATATAACCCAGTAATTGTGCTCTTAAGTCTTTACCCAATTGACTTGAAAACTTATGTTCTCAAAAAGATTTGCATGTGAATGTTTATAATAGCTTTATTCATAATTTCCCCAAATTGGAAACCACAAAAATATCCTTCAATATTTGACTGGATAAACAAACTGTGGTACACCCATACAGTGGAAAATTATTCAGCAATAAAAAGAAATGACTATCAAGTCATGAAAAGACATGGAAGAACATTAAACATAGATTGCTATGTGAAAGAAATCAATATGAAGAGACTACGTGTGGTTGCAGTTGTTCTGGAAAAGGCTAAACTGGAGACATTAAAAAGATCAATGTGATGGGAAGGAGTGTTGAATAGGCGAAGCACAGGGAGTTTTTAGGGTGGTAAAGCTACTGGTGGGTACATAATATGCATTTGTCAAAATCTATCGAACTTTCAGCACAGTGAGTAAATATTTGTTGTAATCTATTCAGGCTGCTGTAGCCATGAACCATAGACTGGCTGGCTTAAACATTTATTTTTCACAGTTCTGGATTAAGGTGCTGGTGGATGCTTGCTTCCTGGTTCAGAGACGAATGTCTTCCCATTGTGACCTCACATGAAGGAAGGAGAGAGTGAATTCTCTGGGGTCTTTTGTAAAGGCACTAACTCCATTCACAAGGGCCCCATCCTCATGACATAATCAGCTTCTAAAGGTCCCACCCCCCACATAGCATCGCATTGGGGATTAGGTTTCAACATATGAATTGGGGAGTAAGGGACAGACACAAGCCTTCATTCTATAGCATGACTGTAATATGAATTTTTAAAAAATCGTTTAGAAGCTGGGATAACCCAGGAAGAAATGTACACTGTGACAAGAGGGTCTAACTGTATTACAGATGTATGAAACAACCTCTTTAAAGGGAGTGGAGGAAAAGGTGCTGACCTAAGTAACTTTGGAAATGAGGGAAGTGTGTAAGATTCAGTGCAAAAGGAACCAAACATAGGCATTCTACTCTCAATGGTAAAGTTGTTTCTCATGGGAACAGGTTAACACTTTTTATCCTTCTGATATTCTGATACTTCTGATATTGGAACTGAAGTAAATGGATTTTGGGTGGTGGAAGCCAGATTTCTCACCACTGGAGTAAGAATTTACAGATAAACAAGGGAAGGAAACTAGAATGATCTATGCAGTGTTTACCTTAATATAGATACAGATGGTTACATATAGAAATATATAAACCTATATATAAACACACAAGTTCATATTTGTTTGTGTATTTCTTCTGTCAGCTGAGAAAGTTTCAAAGACACCTGGTAGCAGCAAGCAGACTTAAGGCTCAGATCTTAGCTCCTAATATTATTCTCCAATAAAAAGAACCAGGGCTCCTTGGAGGACTGGCCGATTCTAGGACTGGGGCTGGAAATATGGAAGATGAGTCTGGATCATCTCTTACTGCCAGAAAGCGGGAAGGTGCTAACGCCAACAGTAACACCCACACTGATAAGGGTGTGTCATTAAGTGGAAGCATTGGAGTTGTTGGCAATGTTAAAATATTTAAGATGTTTAAAATGGCCATTATAAAAGCTATGTTTATGGCCTAGCTGGGAGACTGAGCGACTGCTTGGCCTCTGAGAGATTCTGGTACTCAATTGTAAAACGGAAGAAACAATGCCCTCCATGAAGAGGGATTGCAATATGTGTACAACTCAGCACAGGGTCCCCCGAAAAGGTCCACAGACACGCTTCACGATGTCCTCCTCACTGGAATCTGTGGAGTGGCCTTGCCAAAACAGATCTGATACACACACCGAGCCTTAGTACTTCCTCTACCAAATTTAACACCCCCAAATGATTAGCCAGTTAACCTCATGCCATTTGTTGAATATTCGTTTTTGACTAAGAAATTTTTCATCAGCCCTGGGTGTTCATTGGAAGGACTGATGTTGAAGCTGAAACCCCAATACTTTGGCCACCTGGTGCAAAGAGCTGACTCATTCGAAAAGACCCTGATGCTGGGAAAGATTGAGGGCAGGAGGAGTAGGGGATGACAGAGAATGAGATGGTTGGATGGCATCACCAACTCAATGGACATGAGTTTGGGTAAACTCCAGGAGCTGGTGATGGACAGGGAGGCCTGGCGTGCTGTGGTCCATTGGGTCACAAAGAGTCAGACACGACTGAGCAACAGAACTGAACTGAACTGAATTAACTTGGAGGATAATTGCTTTATAATATTGTGATGGTTTTTGTCATACATCAGCATGAATCTGCCATAGGTATACGTGGGTCCCCCTATATTGACTCACTTTTAACTTCATTTGGTTCAGCTACTCAGTCAACATTTATTGAATTTGAACTTGGTACTAGGTGGGATGTGGGAAAGAATACATGTATTATCCTGCCATCAAGGTGCTAAGGGTCTCAGTGAAAAATACACTGGGCAGCACCCAGATGCATAGAAGTTCACAACGGCTTTTTGGTATCTCCTTCCTGCCCAGTCCTCATCTAAGTCAGCGTTACAGGAGGCACCTGTTTCTCTTGGCATGTTAGAAGGGCCTGGCTATGACCAAGTATTTGAAATCTGAGGCATTGTGAAGACTTCTCTGAGCCCAGCTGTGGCGTTTGTACCACTGTCTATGAGACTGTGCGCTTTAGCAGGAGGAGCGCTGGATGCTAGGACTCAGGCCCTGGGAGAACTCAGCAGACCTGACACAGTGGTGTCACCTTGGATAAGTCACTGTCTGTCTCCAGGTTTGATTCTATAAACATGACATGTACCTGGAAACACAGACTCCAAAGATGTACAGACTTCTTTCAGGGTCCCTCTTAGCTGACACCAAGGTTTGATGTGTAATTTGGAATGATGGATTAAAATTTAGCCAGGAAAAGTAGCTCTGACAGAGTGGCTACAAACACCTCAACATGTGATGTAAACATAAGGATACTCCGACCCAGACAACATGTTGACTCTGTATTTAGATGTCCATTCTGCTGATCTGCTTATTTTTCTGAATTCCCATTCTGGCTTATACACTCTAAAAAGCCTCAGGCATTTGCTTGATGGAGAGAAATATCTTCCACAGAAAGTATTTTGAATTACTAAACATAGAGTTATAGAACAGAAAGGAGACTGAGAAAAGTTTGGTGGTTAATGGGAAATTTCCTTTTTTTTTTTTTTTGGCTGTGTCACACAGCATTTGGGATCTTAGTTCCCTGACCAGGGAACCCCCTGCAGTGGAAGCCTGGAGTCTTAACCGCTGGACCACCAGGGAAGTCCAGTGGGAAATTTCTGATATGTTTCCTAAGAAATGTAAACCATACAGAGAGTGGAATACTCAGAGGTGAGAGTGGAATACTTTGAGTCAAGGGTGCAAAAAAAAAAAGGCAAGGGAGTATCCCTCAGGATTTAATCTTTTCATTTTATTTTTATATTTTACTGTATTTTAAATGTTAAATTTGATTCTGTTTTGGGCTAGACATTAGAATTAGGAAACACTGATTTGTAGAATTTCAGGGATCCTTGAGATAAGTCTACTGCCTTCTCCCCACCCTTGCCCTGTCCCTGCCATGCCCTTAGCTGAGAGAAGGCTCTTTTTAGAGAGAGAGAGATGGAAAGAAATCATAGGGGACAAGTCCAGGGTGACAAGATCCACCATCCATCATGACTCCTGACCACGAACAGTTGGAGCCTTTCTCTTTACTCTGTGGGTTTTTTTTTTAATTAACCTTTTTTCATTTTTCCTACTTTAGAATTTCACATTACAGTCCTTTGTTCATTCTCCTCTTTTCTCTCGATAATGAAAATGGATATAATATGAACTTAAACTCACTTGCCCTGGGTCATTGCCAGTGCTTAATAAAAGTGTATTAGTATTTGTAGTAATGGTAATAACCCACAGATAATGATGTCGCTAAAGACCAAAGGGTCCCCTTGCGTGAGAAGCACCCCCCTCCAGTCGTCTAGCTTTGCAGAATTTAATGGAGACCTTGACTGCTTCAGATAGTCATTGTCCCTTTTAAATTATCAAGGTTTCATGGAGACAAGCGTTCTTCACTTAAGGGTTTTCCAGACTGTCTGATGTGCTGGGCTCTGGGTAACCTTGTTCCTATGTCATCATATGTCATGCTGCCTCTCGGAAATTGTTCCCTGATGTTTGCAAAAATGAACTACTTAAAGGAAAACTAAAAAAAATTCCTTTTATTCACTCACACACACACACACACACACACACACTTTACTATTGGAAATGGTTACTTTCAGATAAGTGGGTCAGGGTCATGAGGGGAATTGAAGCTATGTGATGTGAGGAACGGGGGAAGGAATGGCCAGGCTTCATGGAGACAAGAATGAGATGTAACAGGCATCTTCAGAAATCTGAAGATTTATGGAAGAGAGATTTGAACTTTTATGGATGGACCCATTGGGTATAAAGAAGAATACTACCAAATGCACAGGTTTAATAAGAAGCTGGTCTTGAGTTGCTATGTGCTGTGCTTAGTTGCTCAGGCATATCCAACTCTTTGCAACTCCATGGACTGTAGACCACCAGGCTTCTCCATCCATGAGATTTCCCAGGCAAGAATACTAGAGTGGGCTGCCATTTCCTTCTCCAGGGGTATCTTCCTGATCCAGGAATCGAACCTGGGTCTTCTGCATTGCAGGCAGATTCCTTACCAACTGAACTACAGGGGAATCCTTGTAGGTTTACTATGAGGGAGGCCTTTCTCCTTAGCTATTTGGGAAGGAAAGATGCTTGCCTAGAAATGGCCAGTTCCCTATCCCTGGAGTGCTCCAGTAGAAACAAGACAGTCCCTCAGCTGGAACTATGTGCTGTGTTCAATTGCTTCAGTTGTGTCTGACTCTTTGCAGACAAGAATACCGGAGTGGGTTGTGCCCTCCTCCAGAGGATCTTCCCAACCCAGGAATCAAACCCATATCTCTCCAGCATCTCCTGCATTGCAGGCAAGTTCTTTATTCACTGAGCCCTCAGCTAGGACTATGGAGGAAGGATTATAAACATTTGGTGACTTTTGAACTAAATCATTTGAGAATCCCTTGTAACCCTGAGAAGCAGTAATTCTATGTGGTTCTTGACTGGAGAATCTAGGATCTGATATTTATGCTGCAGAATGGGAGCCCCAGGGCTTTCTTGGTAGAGAGTTCAAGTCTGGGATCTGGCTTTAGAAAGGAAGAAATGGCCCTTTCAATGGCCCAGCATATCCCCAGACCTCAGGGGGATATTGTTTCACCCCAGGCAAACTGCAGCTGGATCTAGCTGCTGTCAACTACTTCTCTGAAAAACAGGTAATGGAATTGAAAAGAGATGGGAGAAGAAACAATAAGCCATTCAAGTCAAGAGAGAAGACCTTTGAAAGAGGGATAAACAGTGGTGCTTGATGATACAGAGAAGACAAGGACGCTAAGGAATGAGAAGAACAGTGGTGCTTGATGCTACAGAGAGGACAAGGACGCTAAGGAATGAGAAGAGGGCGTTAGATTTGTCAAGGAGGAACCAGGGTAGCTTCAAGAGTTTGGTGGAGCAGAGGCTTGACCTCAGGGCCACAGGAACACTGATGAGAAATAGAGGCAAGAAATTCAGACTATGTGCTCATGGATTTGATGGCGAGAACAACTGGGTGGAGCCTAGACAGGTAAGACCTATGAAGATGAAGACTGAAGGCACAAGGGAAGGGGAATGAAGATGAGGACACGTAATGAATCTTGGAGGCAGAAAGGATGTTGAGTAGGAGAAAAAGAGAATTTCAGTATGATATTTCTGGTTTGCAAAGTGCCTTACAAATAGCAATTCTTGATGCAATTCGATCTTTTAAGTAATAGTATTCTACAGTCTTTGGATATCGTCTCCATTTTTTCATACCCACAAATAGACTCCAAGCAGATGGGATGAGGTTTAAAGAGAAATCCTATAGTCAGAAGGGGCTATTAGAGTGTGGCTATGGAGGAAACTGCCCAGAGGTAGAGTCCCCAAGGACACTACCCCTGAACACTACTGCTGAATTCAATGACTACCTTATTCCCACTTCCTCCATCTGGAACCCCCTTCTGCTTTTGATTATATTCTTTTCTGGTTTTCCTACCACTTCTCAATCTTCTTTCCAGCCTCTTCCTCTGTCTGTCCCTTAGATGTTAATCCTAGGCTTCTGGCTTGGCCATTTCTCTTTCTGCTTTTCACACTTTTCTAGATGTTCTCATCTGTCCTGTGGCTCATGATGCTTCCCACATCTAAATCTCTGGCCCAGTCCTCTTTCCTCAGCCCTCAGCCCTCAGCCCATGCCCAGCTTTCCATTGTTCTCCATTTGGATGTCCCATAGGCACTTAAAAGGAAACATTTCTGGACCTAAACTTATTATCTCCACAAACTGTATTTTCTCCTATAATCCCCATCTTCAGAGTGACCATACATCCCAGGTTGCCTGGGACAGTCTCAGTTTAAATCTGTTGTCCCAGCATATTAATAATAGTTAATAATATTAATTATTAGATAGTAATAATTTCCACATTATTTATTGTTCATCTCACTCCAGTAGACTGAGACTCTGGAGAACAGAGATGGTGTCTTTTTCACTTTGATATTCCCAGTGTCAAACAAGAGTCTAGCCTATAGAACACACTCAATAAATGTCAAGTAAAGACCATGAGGGCTTCCCAGCTGGTGCTGCTACTGGTAAAGAATCTGCCTGCCAATGCAGGAGGTGCAGGAGACTTGGGTTTGACCCCTGGGTTGGGAAGATCCCCTGGAGTAGGTAGGAAATGGCAACCTTCTCCAGTATTCTTGCCTGGAAAATTCCGGGGGCATAGGAGCCTGACAGGTTACATACAGTCCACGGAGTCACAGAGAGTTAGACACGACTGAGTGACTAAACACAGATGGAACCGTAGAATATTAGACCTGAACGGATAGGCCTTTAGACTTGTCTTCTCATTTTATATAAGTAAACTGAGGCCCAGTGTGGTCAATGAACTTGACCAAAGTCACATGGCCAATTAGTAACAGGGTCAGTGTTAGATTCCATATCTGTCAGAATTTATCTAAGGCTCTTGTCTAGGTGGTTTAATTTTTCTTCATTAAATAAAGGGACAACTTAGCAATCAACCTTCATTAGGTCCTCTGTGTATGTCCTAGGGATTTGGGGTGTGGCATGGAGGGGCAAGGGCTTTTCTGGTGGCTCAGTGGCAAAAAATCTGCCTGCAGTGTAGGAGATGCAGGAGGCATGGGCTTGATTCCTGAGTGGGGAAGATGCCCTGGAGGAGGGCATGGTAACCCACTCTAGTATTCTGGGGAATCCTGTGGACAGAGGAGCCTGGCGGGCAACATACAGCCCACGGGGTTGCAAAGAGTCGGACACGACTGAAACGACTAAGCACGCATGCACACATGGAGGGACAAGTGTAGATGTTCTAACTTCCAATAAGGAGCAGACCTGTCAAGGCTGATTTGAGAGGCATTACACCAGTTTTCTATTGGAGACATTTTTACCTTCTTAACATTGCCAGACCAAGTGAAAATAAAATCTGATCTGACAGGAGCACAGGTGGTGTCTTTTGTTCGTGTTTTTAAACTGAGAATCAGATGCTGTGAAATATCCTCAGCACAGCAAGTGGGAGGCTGTGATATCCTTTATTGCTCTGACTCTTGTGTTGGTAGATGTGGGGATTCTAGAAAAGAGGTTATCTGACTGCCTTTAGTAGAATTCTTACCCCCTTTTTTAGTTCACTTGTGATTCTTCTCTTACCCTGGTCTTGCTAAGACATCATTTGATTTCGAAAAAAAAATCATTCCCTTTTCTACAACTTTGTGTTCCTCTTTTGTAAAATGGGTAGGTTAGGCTATATACTCTCATAGCTGCTTCTAGCCCTGAATTCCATCAGAGAAGGCTCCTCTGTTCAATCCTTGGAGCAGACTTGGACATTCATATCATATATATATATGAGATGCATATATATATATGCATATATATATATATCCTTCCCTAGTGGCTCAGATGGTAAAGAATCTGCCTGCAATGCAGGAGACCCAGGTTCAATCCCTGGGTCGAGAGGATCCTCTAGAGAAGGGAATGGCAACCCACTCCAGTATTCTTGCCTGGAGAATCACATGGACAGAGGAGCCGGGCAGGCTATAGTCCATTGGGTTGCAAGAGTCATATATATATATATATATATATATATATATATATATATATATATATATATATATATAAGATGTATATATATTTGTCAGAGAAGGCAATGGCACCCCACTCCAGTACTCTTGCCTGGAAAATCCCATGGATGGAGGAGGCTGATGGGCTGCAGTCCATGGGGTCACTGAGTCGGACATGACTGAAGCGACTTAGCAGCAGCAGCATATATATTTGTATGATGTATATATGTATACATACACCCCCCCAAAAAAACAAATCTATGTCTCTGCTTTGTTCTTGGCCAGACTGAATTTCTCTCCTATTCTTATACTTTATACTTAAATTCATCATTCCTTAAATGTCCAATCCTCTCTCTTTTCTAAACACTCTAATAAGCTTATTATTTCAACCATTTATATTTAACATTAAAGTTTAATCGTGAAGTTGTTAACCATAGAAAATTATTAAATAAGTGAGTTTGGAATGAGCATGAAACAGCTGAAAAAAAAAATGAGTGAGTATTTCAAAATGAACACTTTGGAAAAGAAATTTATGCATAGAAAACAATGGAGAATTACAATTAAGAGCTCTGGGGATCTCAAACTGATTTGTCCAGCTATTACATAGTCATTTCAATTTAAATTAAAATTGTAACTATTTTCTAGTCTACTAAAAATATGAGGTGTCACATTAAGAGTTTTAATGGTGCATTCTCTGGGGAATGCAAAAATGCGAGATTGTAGCACATAAATAACTATATAGTGAAGAGTGAATAAATTCTCTGCCAAAAAAATGAATATGATAAAAACAGAAATGACAGTGGATTATTTTATTCCCTCTAGTGAAGCGCAGCTCACACATTAGAGCAAAGAAACAGTTCACAGGGTGTCTAATTCCATATCATTTTGTCAGAGCTGATGAAAAGAACAACACAAAAAATTTTAACTGGTTGATGAACTCAGGCATAAATGAGGCCATATATTTTGTTCCCAAAGTAAAATATTTTTTAAGCCACAGAAAGTAGGTTGATATTAATATTTGATAACCCTGATTCATAGAAAATTGGATTAGTCAAGGTTTTAACCACTGTAGAACATGTTTAAGGCAATCTAACTTCAAGAGAGGGAAAAAAGATTAAGTCAAAAGCAAGAGGTGTGGCTTCCTGGAGTAGGCTAAGCCCTGCTCTGTGTGTGTGTGTTCATGTGTGGTCATATGCTAGAATGATTGGTTACAGTGGGTGGATTCTGATGATAGAGCACAGAAGATTTTGGATTTTATTGTAATACAAGTGACTTAAAAGAATCAGCCTCTGAACATCTGGAGGAAGGAGATAATTAACTGAAGTAATAACCAGGGACAAGAGAGTTACTATAATTGTTTGAGCTTCCTGGTAGCCAGGATAAAAAGGACCCTAGTAGGTTTTATAAGTCTTGTTATATCAGTGTTTTCCTATTCCTAAGTTCTTGGAAGAATTTGTTATTTAGAGCAGTGGTTCTCAAACTGAGTATACTTAATAATGATCTGGGATGTTAAAAAAAAATAGTGATGCATGAACCCTGCCTCTAAAGATTCTGTTTAATCTAACTGGGGTGGGACATGTGCACCTATATTTTTTAGAAGATCCCCAGGTGCATCTAAGGCACAGCTAGGCTGGAGCTCTGTGGTGCAGAAACTTAAGGAGAACAAATGAGTAATCACTGTTCGACAGAAGATGCAGAAACACTTAATACAACCAATTATCATATTGATTTTTAATACAAGAGGGGTATTGATTTGTAATTCAGTGAAAGCATTTATAAAGCAATTCAAATTCAGTTTTCTTACCACATCTGTGCTTTCAGGAATTCATTCCTGAAAATCAGACATTTTACACACAAACACCAACTGGGATTTAATTTTCCATCATTTTAAATGGGAAAAAAATTCAATGTGCCATATGCAACCCAAACCTCTCAACTACATTTTACTAAAACATAAGTAAAACACAGTCAACTGCCTGTTTAAATTTAAGTTACAAATGATTGTATTAGGATGTAAAAATGCTTACAACATTATATGATAAATCAGGTTGTTAATAGTTGTGCAGAATGACAAGGCTTCTATTAGGGCCACTCCATCTGAGACACACCTCCTTTTTGTTGTCTACTGGTCTGCTTTTTAAAATTTTATATGGGATTCTGATGATCTACCAATTATATTTAAAAAAACAACAACTGGAGATTTCTCATTTATCCTTTTGTTAATAATGTCATGATGAATTTTTGTGATTAATTTTTAATTAAATTTTTTCCTTTTTGAATGCCGACTGAAAGATATTGAAAGATATGAATGTTTTATGAAATTTGGGTATTTTTATTCTAAGAGGCATTCTACCAGAATAATGTTAGACAATGAGACATTATATATTTTAAAAGTCCAAGTTGGATGAGCAGGGATGAGAATTGAATTGATAAGAATTTTTTTTTGGCAGCAAGTAACATAACATTCTCCCTCATTAAAGTAGGTATTCATGGCAAGAAGTGGAGTGGTTGATGGTCATAGCAACTCATTGTGGTCAAAGGCTATGGCTATTCCCACCTGCTTTATGCTTTTCTACGCTCATGGTATTGGTGATAGCTCCCCTCAACGTCACAAGATGGCTGCAGCAGCCCAGAGCACCATGTCTTCTATCAACAGAATACAAAATTAGGAAGGGAAGCCAGTGAGAGGACTCATCCTATTAAGTTTCTCTTACATCAGGAGCAAAATCTTTCTCACAAGACTTCAAGCAGAATTCTTCTATAATCTTATTAGCAGAAATGGGTTATGTGGCCATCCACAGCTGAAAAGAAGGCTGAGGAAGTGGTTATCTTGCGTTTGCAGCCTCTATCATGCAGGGGAGAAGAAGGCCCAGTGGGAAGGTCAGTAGAATCCACATTCTATCATTAATGAGCTGTGTGTCCTTGGGCAGGTCTCTTACCCTCCATAAATTGGCAGTTTTCTGACAGAGCACTTTTGCTTGAATTTGAAGATGTTACTTATAAAGGTTTGTCTTAATTGGAAAAGAGCATCTCTTTGGAGACTCTCAGGGTACCTTGGCATATAAAAATCTCTAACAAGTTCTGCACTAAAGACAACAGTTTAACTGTCCAACCCAGCAGTTCCAAAATATGTTTGACTATAGCACCTTTTCTTATAAATCAGATAGTTGTTAATATGCAGCCAGTATTCTGTGGGGCTCTTCAGGAAACATTGCCCTGCTAGACTGAAGTTTCTTGAAGATAGGATCTTCATCTTTAAATTTCCCAGAGTATTTAGTAGACTGTCCAGACAACTGACATTCATTCTTCGTAGCTTCAGTCTCACTTCCTCAGGGAAGATGTCTCATCCATCAAACTAGGTTGGAAGATATATGTATATAAATATACAGATATAATATAATGGAGAAGGCAATGGCACCCCACTCCAGTACTCTTGCCTGGAAAATCCCATGGATGGAGGAGCCTGGTAGGCTGCAGTCTATGGGGTCACTGAGGGTCGGACAGGACTGAGCAACTTCACTTTGACTTTTTACTTTCATGCATTGGAGAAGGAAATGGCAACCCACTCCAGTGTTCTTGCCTGGAGAATCCCAGGGACGGGGGAGCCTGGTAGGCTGCCATCTATGGGGTCGCACAGAGTCAGACACAACTAAAGTGACTTAGCAGTATACAGATATAAAATTTTATCTATCTATATTTCCTAATCTATTTTGGTATATGTCCTATATATAGGAATATATCCTGTCCTCCTCCTTTATACCCCGTGAAAGTGAAAGTGAAAATGAAGTCGCTCAGTCCTGTCCAACTCTTTGCAACCCCGCGGACTGTAGCCCCCTAGGCTCCTCATTCCATGGGATTCTCCAGGCAACAATACTGGAGTGAGTTGCCATTTCCTTCTCCAGGGGATCTTCCAGACCCAGGGATCGAACCCAGGTCTCCCGCATTGCAGGCAGACGCTTTAACCTCTGAGCCACCAGGGAAGCCCCTAGTTGCAATAAATTACCAGGTATGATTATGTATGATCAACCCCTGAGAACAGGGGTAGTTTCTTTTTCAGCGCTCTGTCTCCAGTGCCTACCACAGTGGCTAGCACATAGCAGACACTTGGTACTTACTTTTGGATGAACGAATTCTTCCCACATGGTGGACCATAGAAATCTTTGGTAATGGAAACCTTGTGTTTTGTTTCCTAGCACTAATCCCCCAACCTTTTCTTCTAGGATTGCTCCCTGCCCCTATTCTATTCATACAGTGGTTCCTGCTGACAGTTGGTCCAGGAGTGGGTGCCTAAGCCAGTAAGCCTCCTCCTGGGGCTTTTACACTTTGAGATGGAAGAAAGGCCAGATTTTTTCCTTCTAGTAATTAAACACAGAAGAGGTGAAGGTCAGGAAGTGTTGGCAACCATATTTCCTTCTCTTTGAACCTGAGAATTCTAGAAAACTGATATGGAAATTGAGAGAGAGAGACAGAGAAAATCATAGATAACCAACCAGAGAAGGGAGATGAGAAGTGTGATGACCAAGAATGAGCTTCTGGGTTTTTTTCCTGGGTCCTAGGCACATTCCTGTTCCTAGGCTTCATGAGAATCTCTTTAATCCTCACACTAACTTCCTCTTCCTTGTTTAAGTTCGTTTGAGTTGATTTTCTGCTTCTTGTGAATCTTAAATATTAATAGTATTTTGCTAAATGAATTATTAATAATTATTGAACATGGATCAGATGTAAAAAGAAAGGGGATATAGGGCTTCTGAGTTCATGAGTGTATATAAAACAGTGAGCAGAGAGACTGAGTTGAATTCAGACTTGGTGAACTAGGACACAAGCAGAGCATGCTCAGATTCAGGAGAAATAAATATTCAGTCTATTTATGCACACAGTGGTTTCAAGGATGAAATGAGTTAAAAGGTGTAAAGGTGCTTTAAAAGTGACATAGAAGGAACCTTTTCAGTAAAACCAAAATATGCACTCTGGTGGTAGAGGGTGACAAAGAGACAATGGAAACCCCAAACCACAAGCGTCTCCATGATACCTGATGGCCACCGTTCTGCAGCCGTCACCATCCCCTCTAATGCCCAGACCTCTCCTGCTTCCCTGCAAAGAGCACTCAGCCCCACGCTGCCACAGCACCTGGCTCGTCTGCTCTCTGCAGGTGTGTTCAAAGTCATTCTGCTTTTTGTTACTTGTCTGCCCTGCCTGGAGACACTCTCAGGCTTTGTGAAGGACACCATCAGGGCCACTGTAGGGTGACGCTGGTGACTGAATAATGCATGAAACCAGCAGTGGGCAAGGGGGAGCCTCCCCAAGTGGATGGTGGGTTGAAGACAGGGTTTGATCTCTATCTGTGGGGATCTGACTTTCTCATCCATGGGATTTTTCAGACTGATGGGTCAGTCCTTGTGGATGAAGTACCCTTAGTAGGTTTCCTGAAGTGTTTCTTAGCTCTACTGGTGACAAATTAGACAACAGCACTCAACAGTTTACAAAGAATGCTCATGTCTCATTTATCTCATTTGGATGTCACAATAGCTCTGGGAAGTAGAGGTGTCAAGGGTTGTTATCTATTATCTATTGACAAGGAAACTAAGACCCCCCCCCCCCACCGCCAAGAAAACACAATTTGCTAGGAGAAGACCAATCTTTTAGGGTGACTTTAAAAGATACTCCTAGGTTAATTGAATTCACATGATTTTTCTGTTCTTAAAGCAAATTAGAATGTTTCTCCTGCTCTGCCTTTCCTATTTGAAATTAGAAAAAATTGTGGTAAAATATATATAACATAAAATTTATTATTTTAACCATTTTGGCGTACAATTCATGATATTAAGTACATTCAATGTTGTAGTAATACAATGATCACCTCTATCTAGTTCAGAAGCTTTTTGGTCATTGCTCACTGAAACTCTGTACCTCAATCAACAACGCCCCATTCCCTGCTCTCTCTGGCCCCTGGCGACCACCAGTTTGCCTTCTGCCTCTGTGAATTTGCTTGTTCTAGGTACTTGATATAAAAGAAATCATACAATATTTGCCCTTTCATGTCTGGGTTTCTTCATTTATTATGTCTTCAAGGTTTATCCAAGTTGGAGCAGGTGTTAGGATTTCCATTCTTTTGAAGGCTGAATAATATTCCATTGTATGTATACACTACATTTTATTTATCCATCCATCCGTCGTTGGACCCTTGGTTGCTTTCACCTTTTGGCTATTGTAAATATGGTGCTGTGGGCATTGGTGTGCAAGTATACGGTAGAGTCCCTGCTTTCACTTCTTTGGGGTATAAACCTAGGAGTGGAATTGCTGGGTCATGTGGTAATTCTATGTTTACGTTTCTGAGGAACCGCCATCCTGTTTTCAGCGATGGCTGCGCCACTTTCCAGTCCCACCATTCTTTCTGTTTTTCAGCCAAAATTCATCCTCTGCCACAGCTCTCCAGCATCTTCCATTCATCTCCACTCCCCAAACATCCACCCTGTATACAAAGTGGTTGTGCCTGTCCCACTTATTAGAGAAAAAAAAAAAGTAGCATTAATAGTTAAAAGTGTGGTATTACAGCAGGGTCTGGCAGTAGGTGATTGATGGCCTCCATTACACCCCATTAGATATTTTATTCTTGTTAAATGAAGAGCAGCCAACTTTGTCAAGTATTTTTAGTTCCCTCTGGTCTTATTGGTCCGATCTATTCTTCAGGACGGCCTGTAAATGGCCACATATGGCTGAGTGTCTGCAGGACGGATGGCCGTGCAGCTGGCGTTCACTGGCCACCAATTTACCCCGGCCCCCTTCATTGTGAGTCTGACAGCACCGGGGAGCCTTGTAGATCTAACCAAATATATCTATTTTCTAATTGTCTATTTATCACCTTCTGGGGATTTGTGGGCCTCCTATCTGAAGGGAAAGGGGGGATGGCCTTGAACAATGATCCTTGTCAAGGCTCTCGCTCGCTCTAAATTAGGGCCTAGTTGCTAAATAACTAATTTAGTCCTGCTATCAAGCTGAAAAAGTGGGTATTCAGCGCAAAGTGCCAGCTGGGGAATTGATTATGTCTTCTCTCAGCGAGTGTGATAAACCTGCCGCCGAGCCACTGTGGAAGGCTGGAGACGGCTCCCGGGGGGCGGCGGCATTTCATCACCGAGAGTCGGCAGAGGGAGCAGGTCCAGGCCCGGCATGGCAGCTGAAGTCTGGGGCGCCGGGTCTGTCCCGCCATGGCGCCCACGGGGAGTCTGGCTCTCTCCTCGTCCTCCTGGTCTGTGGCTTCTGCTTGGAGCCATAGGGACCTTTGCATCTGTGAGCAAGGTGGGAACTGGGGAGGGGAGAGGAAGGGCATCCTGACAGCCCCAATTTCCAATTAGAGTGAGATTATTGAAGGTAGTGCAGGCCTGCGGTGGGGGAGGTGGGAGGGAATGAATAGGAAGAGGAGGTTCTTAGGAAAATATATTAATAACAACTACCGGATTTGGAACAGAGAGGGATGCCAGGTAGCTGAGAATAAAGAATTACGGTTTACTGTTTGGGAAATCTAACAACAAAAACAACACCAGTAATCAATTACTCAGTCCTCCCCTCTGCCAGGAGGCTGCAAATCCATGATCTCTTTGAATCTTCTCAACATCCAGGCAGATTAGGGTTCCTACCCTGATTGATTCTTGGAGAAAAAGAATTTCAGAAATGTTACCAAATCAACTTGTCACAGGCTGACCTGTGCCCATAAATATCTTCCCCACCCCAAATTTTTATAATGCCTGGAATGTTTCCATTGTTCATTCAGCTGGTCTTTATTGACTACACTTCTCTTCTGAATGCCGGGAATCAGTGTGGCTATTCAGTCAGACCAGGTCCTGCCTTCATGCAGCTGATTTTCTAGTAGGGGAGACAGACCACACCAGTGGTTCTCAACACAATCAGACCTAAAGACTTCTTTGGAACTCAAATCTCTTGAAGGACTCCTTTATCATCCTGAAATTAAATTCACAGATAACACATTCTACTTATTCACATAATTTAAAAAATCAATATAGCACTTCACTGTAATGTAATAGAAAAATAAAAGGGAAGGAATTTTAATCAAACTAACGTGAAAGTGTTAGTCGCTCAGTCATGTCCGACTCTTTGTGACCCCATGGACTGTAGCCCGCCAGGCTCCTCTGTCCATGGGATTCTCTAGGCAAGAATACTGGAATGGATTGCCATTTCCTTCTCCGGGGATCTTCTTGACCCAGGGATCAAAACCAGGTCTCCCGAAGTGCAGGCAGATTCTTTACCATCTGAGCCACTAGGGAAGCAAACTAACATGTATTTCAATATTTAAATGTTTGATCATAAGGATATACCAGAAAGCACCATGAAGCTCACTTACTTATAATGAATGTTTGAATTTAAGAATAAAAAAAAGGGATAATGTCTAACTGAGTGTTGACATTTTCTTTTTGACAATTTGAAACAAGGACTAAAAAAAGATACTGGTAAATATACTTAGAATTGCTTTGAATGTGACAGCTACAAACGCAAACTGATACATGTATAGTAACAGTGACTCAAATACCACGAATGCCGCTGATGACACGATTTTCTGAACTGAGGAAAGTCCAAGTTGAAGAAAGTTGGGTAATCTCTTGCTTTCCATGGGGAAAGTCAGTATCAGTTAAACCAAACAAAGGAGCCTTTGTGTGTAAGAGGGAGCCTGAGTCTAGATTTATATAATTCTGAGTGATTTTTGACTCACACGGATGTCTGGTTAAAGTTCAGACGCTATCACGGTGTGAGACAACCCATGTCTTGTTTCGCACACACTGAGGGTTAGCTCTGCTCTGGTGAAAATCGCTGAACTCTATAAAAGGCAAGTAAATAAACAAGAAAATAATGAGTAGTGATAAATACAACGATCAAAATAAAACTGGGTAAAGCATTTCCCTGGTGGTCCAGCGCCTAAGACTCCACGCTCCCAGTGCAGGGAACCTGGCTTTGGTTTGTCGTCAGGGAAGTAGAGCCACATGCTGCAACTAAGGCTCAGGACAGACAAATGAATAAATATTAAAAAAAAAAAAAAAGCTGGGTGAGAGGCTGGAGAGTATTTTGAGGAGCTCCTTTGGATTAAGGGGTCAAGGTTTCTGGTCTGGGTGAAGTGGTGCCTTTAAACCCGCTGCTCCTGGAGAGGAGGAGGCTGAAGATGCATAGCATCTTTTGGAGGATTCATTACTCTGCACAGGGAGGCGAGGCAAGGAAGGAGGGTCAGGAGGTTGGCCAGGCTGGAGATCCAGAAGAACCAGGCTGGCCGCTGCTTTACCAGTTATTGAGTGACCTTGGGCAAGCCATTTTTTTTTTCTTTGTGAGCTTCAGTTTTCTCACCTGTCAAGTGGAGAGAATTATGATCACATTGTTTTCTTTTCGAGTTATTGAGAAGATTTAAAGTGATGGGAGTAAGTGCTTTATGCACTGTAAAATTCTAAGAGGACTTCTTGGTGATGGGAAAAATTACAAACAACTCAAAAGCCTCCAAAAAATTTTTGTTCTTTTTTAAAGCATGTCAGTTAGTGGGTTGCTGCTGCTGCTGCTAAGTCGCTTCAGTTGTGTCCGACTCTGTGCGACCCCATAGACGGCAGCCCACCAGGCTCCACCGTCCCTGGGATTCTCCAGGCAAGAACACTGGAGTGGGTTGCCATTTCTAACATTAAAATGATGTGCATGCCTGTTAAGTCGCATCCGACTCTGTGTGACCCTATGGACGGTAGTCCACCAGGCTCTTCTGTCCATGGGATTCTCCAGAGAAGGATCTGAAGTGGGATATCATGCCCTCCTTCAGGGAATCTTCCCAAACCAGAGATCCAACTTGTGTCTCTAGTGTCCCCTGCATTGGCAGGCAAGCTCTTTACCACTAGCGCCACCTATAGGAAGCTGTTCACAGGGTGTTGAGTGAGAAAAGTAAGTCACAAAATAATATGGAGGGTAGGATGCACTGTTTGCAATTAAGAGAGGAAAAGCAAGCAAGCAAACAAAAAACCACCAACAAACAAGAAAGAATTGTAAGGATACCAAAATAATACCTAATGTTATCTCTGGGAATTAGAGGTGATTGTAATTTTCTTTTTGTTCCTCTGTATAATTGTATAATGAACTGTATCATTTTTGTCATAAGAAAATCAAGTGGCAAACATGATTTTTAACATAGTTGTCACACACCAAGTCCCCTGCTAGAATCACTGTGTGTCTGGGTGGGTGGCCAGTTTGCTATCTTCTTTTTTGCATTTCATACATGCAAAGGTAAGCAGTGTGGCCACTTGTTGCCCAGGGAAAACTTCTGTTGTCCCAAGGAGCATCTGGTTCTATTTATATTATGTTCTCTGCCCTAAGAACTTGAGTCTTGAAGCTTGAGGTTCTTACAGATGTACAAGGTTCTGGACTAGGTACCATTATTTTAATCCTCATGACAGTCCTTTGAGGCAGACATTATTATCCCCATTTTATAGGTAAGAAAAGCAAAGCCTTGAAGGATTAAATGTTTTATTACTGGTCATATGTCTCTTCAGTGGAAGAACAGGATTTAAATCTGGGATGTCTAACTCTGAGCCACTGGGCTAAGTTTGTAACCACTTGGGAGATTAATTATTGGCCAAGTTTTCATGTGTCTATACATGTAATTTAAAAAGGCTAGAGCTTCAGTGTCCTCATGGCTAAACAGCCACCTCTCACCCTGGCTGGGAGACTTAACAGGGTAGCAGAGAAGAAGGCTCCAAGCCGAGGTTTATGCCAAGGAATCATGTGATAAACATAGCTTCCTTTCTTGGGCTTGGGTCTGGATTAAAATGAGGCTGTTGTCAGCTTCTCTGCCTAAACTGGAACCATTGTACTGGTGGGTCAGTCTTGGGCAAGATTCCAATTAAGGACTCTAGGGACTCTAGGGACCTTGGGCCCCTGTGAAGCCCAAACCTGGGAGAGAGGGTACTGAACTTAGCCAAAGACTCCAACACCCAGTTATTCACCCACCACTCAGTCACTCACCTATTACCTCTCAGAAAAGAGAGATTTACCTTCTATTCAAGTCCTTAGTAAGTCTCTTTTGTTACAGGGCTCACTCTCAAACACTTAATTTTAACCCACAAAGCACTATTTGGGGATGACATATTAGCTTCTGATAACTTCAACCAATGCTGTGCTTCCAGTGACCTTAGGAAGGTCACTTGTGCAGAAATGGAGACAAAAACACTAACTGTAGATTTAGTCATTTTTCCTTATAATTGCAAGTGTTGAATGTTGTAAACAAGCCTTTTAAAGATTGCTTTAAAAGACAATAGACTCTAAGTGGTTACTTTGCAGAGCTCATGAATAGAGAATGGGTACTTGGGGTTAGGAGTATAATTTCCAGTGACAGCATCATCCTAAGATGCAAACTGGCCTGTATCCTAAATGACTTGAATGGAAGTGAAGATGATGTTCTCTGGAAAGCTGTGTCAGATGATTTGGGAAGTAGTTCTAGTGGTGACCAAGATACCAATGTCAAAGATGTATGTGAAGAGAATGAATATAATTGTTTCATGAATTAAATGTAAACATGGAAAAACAATATTTCTAAATATATTTGTAACTTGTAAGACTTTATATTAATGTGCTAATTTTCAATTAACATATTAATTTATAATTAATACATTGGTATAGTAATATGTCTTGTGTAAGTTACTTCACATGTTTGTGAAATTAAATTTTAAAATTTACTAAAGAAGTAGCACTCTAGCTCATCTATATTCCTAAAAGTTTATACATACAAATAGGTCAAAAGCTTTGTTTTGGCAGAAAGAGACTCACAGACTTACAGACTTAGAGAATGAACTTATGGTTGTGGTGGGGGTGTTGGTGTGGGTTGGGGTAAGGGGATGGATGCAGGGAAGGGATAGTAAGGGAGTTTGGGATGGACATGTACACACTGTTATATTTAAAATGGATAAGCGCAAGGACCTACTGTATAGCACATAGAACTCTGCTCAATGCTATGCGGCAGCCTTGAATGGGAGGGGAGTTTAGGGGTGAATGGATTCATATATATGTATAAATATGGCTGAAGTCCCTCTGCTGTTCACCTGAAACTATCACAATATTGTTAACTGGCTATACCCCAATACTTTTTTTTTTAAGTTTTTAATAAAAGCTTTGTTTTAGAACTTTCTACTGGGAAAAGGCAGATCTCTCCATATTTGAGGCTGTCACAGGAGTAGACATATTAACTGTAAGCCTACAATGTACCAGGTATGGTATCAGGCACTCAGTGAGGGAGTGTTAGTGGAAGAGAACCCAGAGTCCCAAACCAAATGAGTCTTGAGAGTCTGATCGACCCCTTCCTGACAACCAGATTGCTGGAACCCAAAGGAAGGTGAACACTTGCCCGGAATCACAGAAGAAAACCCAAGTTCTGTGGTGAGGAAAGAAATGATAGCAGACATCCAGGCAAACTTGGTCTGGTAGCCAAAGACCATCCTTTTCACATAGTAGTGTCCCAGCCCCTGAACCAGAGCTTGGCCTGAAGAAAAGCAAAGAGCTAGTGCTTCCAAAGTGGGATACCTGTTCTGCTGTGCGGAGGAGGCACCCACTTGCTGGGACAGGCCAGTGTCTAAAATAGGGTTAACATCAATGGAATTAGCCATTTTTTCCTCAATACTCCCTAAAATAATTTTAAAAATCTATATCCCTTCTTGAACATTTAAAAGTTGACATCTAGAATATCTGAAACAATTTTAAATACTTTAAAATAAACAATTAAAAATAATTACAAAGGATATAATGTGTGGTATACTTTAAATATAGACATTGTAAGATAAAACTCTCACATTGCAATTTTGAATGTATCCAATAAAACACAAATATCATAGCAATTTGAGACCCACAACCATCCTTTTAAAAAATACACGAATGAGCTCTTATTTAACAGTAGGAAATTATATTTCCAATCCACTTCCTCCACAGAATTTTATTCTAATGTAATGTATTTTTATGCTTGAAAGTCTTTTATTGATTTTCCTATCATACTTCTCTGCAACAAAAAGATGTATATAAATTGAATTCTTTTATTTTTTGTGACCATAAGCTTCTAAGAATTAAAAATTCTTCTGAACTATCACTTCAAGTATTAGTAACACAAATGATAAAAATAATGTGAATATACTGCAAATTTTGATAATTATTAAACAGGTAAATTTTACTGGAAATGTTTCTCTTAATGAGGGGAAGACCACCTCATACAGCCACTCAATCTGTGTCTCCAGGGAGAGCCATTTACATAGACTATGCTGTAGATGGCAACCCCAGAAATTATGCAGTGGACAACCTGCACAACTCTATATGGCGGCCCCGGTGAGGGATATTTGTAGAGCCTTGATTAAAGGTGACATTGAGAACACCATTTGTTGGCTTATCCCTTTATTTGATGTCCCAGAAGCTGGGACTCAGTGGACAGTGCATCATAATAAGATTCAGGGTGAAAAGATGCATGAGTCTATACAGTAGAAGGGGTTTTACGGAAAAGGGAAGATGGAAAACGAAAACTGGCATGATGCTTCCACCACAGGCAGACCAGTTTTAGGAAATGTTTCCTGTGGAAGCTGAGGACAAGGAAATAGATTCCCTTAAAGTTATCCCCTGGAAAGACATACCGTCAGGAACTGTGAACCTCTGGGGCACCGCCACTGTCCAGCCTGCAGTGCCTGGAGCTGTCCGTGGTCCTGACCAGATTGGCGGCTTTCTGCCATTCACTAGATCCTTTGCCTTTCCGGAGGCCCTCTCAGCCAGGACCACCAAATCCACAGAGCCCACCACGAAGTCCAGCTCCGACTGTGGGCCTGATAAATGCCTTGAACCAGCCTAAGAACATAATAGCACCCACTTGTTTAGGACTGAATAAGTTCCAGGCACTAGTCTCAGCATTTAAGTAATCTCATTTAACCTACCCTCAAACCCGTAAAATACATACTGTGTTTCTCATATGAGAAAACAGAGGCTTGCATAAGGTAAATAACTTGCTCAAAGTCACACAAGTACATGTGGGGAAGGGAAGTTTCAAACCTAATCCAGGGCAGTGAAGCTCTGAGACTGCACCCTTTTCTATCCCACCATGTCTCTTTAAAACATGAACAGAGAAGGGGACTATGGTGCTTATGGCCTCCTGTGAGCTAAGTGCTTTGCACATTATCACATTTAAGTCTCACTACATCCTACAAGGCAAACACTGTTATCTATTAGTTACAGATGAGGAAAATGAAGCCCAAGCTAGTAAGCAGTAGAGTCAGAATTTGACCCTGGGTCTATCCATCACCAAAGAACAGTCTTATATGCCCTCCCTTAGGCAGCTCACTGAGCTAGGATGTCAACTCTCCAGCCATAACTGAATGCAGAGTCCATTACCTTTTACTATAAGTCCCTTGGTATAAAGTACCCTGAATTTCCCTACCAAGAATAAGGGAAATAAAAACAATAAAGTCACCGTTGGAAAATTTGGCTTCTGAGTCCTTTTGGCCCAGCCTTACATCTTCCACAATTATTTAATTTAATTTAATTCTTAGAATGCTTCTTTAGGCCTGACCATGTGCCAGGTACCCACCTAGATGCTGCTAAAGGCATTGGGGATGAAGGAAAAGATGGTCCTGATCTCAGTTGCTGTCATTTGACATGTCTTCTTAAGTTCCAGAAAGACAGTGGTCAAAACAGAGCCCCAGGATCTAGAGGAAGAAGCTGATTCTGATGGGGGATCTGGGACGCTTTATGAATATGGCGGAATTTGAACTGGATGTCATTGCTGTTGAGTTAATTCAGTCACAACAGGCAACTTACTCTGAAGGATCTAGAGAACTATGGGCATATGGTCTTAGCTTGGAGTGCCTCAGTCTGTCTGTCCTGCAGATTGCAAGTTCTTAGTTCACATCTGTACAGAGCTAAAGCATGATAGTTTACTGGGCAATACGCTGTTAAACTCATTATAGCAGCATTTTGTGAAAATAATTCTAGCTAAATACACCTTGGTTTCTCATGGGAATAGATCAGGAGTTAGTTCTTAGCCAGGCACACATTTCCCTTGCAAATAGGGCTGCTGAGTGGAGTCCCATATAGGCTCTGCAGACCTCAGGAGCTCTGTGGGTATTTTTCAAAGTTGACCTCTGCGAAATCCTGTGCCCTAACCAGATAGCCCCTTCCTGCTATCTGACTGCTCCTGAGACAGCTCTGGGAGGATAGTGACTCCCTGGTGTTCTCCTGTGATAGTAAGTGGAGTCTCTTCATCAGGGCCAATCTTGGCCTTTTTCCCTGAGCCACACCCAGTGATGGGGGTAGAGGGCCTGACAAATGACCCTACTTTCCTGCAGAGTGGGCACCACTAGTTATAGGGGCACTGTTCTGCAGAGGGACCCTCAGGGTGTGAGCTGGGATAGGGCAGTCCAAATCCTCAAGAGTATCTCAAGAACCAAACTATAAAGAGATGCTAGCATTTCCCCAAGTGGCGCACACTGACTGAGTGTATTTTTTCTGCAATCCTGAGCCCTTTGGTTTCCCTGAGGAAAGTTAGCAAGCTTTTGAGACACACTCCATTTCTCATTTTTTGGGGAAGGGGGCAGAATCAGACAATCTGTCATGATGCTTTACTTTCCTTCTATTGCCATTAAAAGGTACCCCCCATACACACACTTTTTGGTGAACTTTTGAATCTTAAGACAATGGATTCTGGTCATGTCTATAACATCAGCACTGTTTCTTGAGTTCCTACCAAGTACTAGGTGCTTTTCCTGGGATGTTTCATTTCATTCTGCAAAGTAAGCAGTGTTGGCCCCATTTTACTGATGAGAAGAATGAGGTTCGGAAAGGTAGAGTGACTTGCAAGGTCATAATTGTTGGGTGGTAAAGTCAGGATTTGAACCCAGGTTTCTCTGACTCCAGAGAGCGTGTTCTCTGCATGGAGACTCTTGAGCTGGCTCATCTAGGCCTGTCTCATGCCTGTCAGCACCGCCTGAAGTGTAGTTTCAGTTGCTAAATTGCAGTTTAGAGTAAGTAGAAGCATGACTGCTTGATCCATGTAGCGTCAGTGTAGCATAAAGGACTGGAGCCCTCATTGCTGTGTGGCTCTGGACAAGTCATTCACCTCTCTGGACCTGAGGTCCTCATGTAAAGAAAAAGCATGGAATGGATGATTTTCTCTGGGACTTTGAACTTCCAAAGTCCTGTGCTTCAAATGCCACAGTAAATTTGAGGGTTTTGTGGAACTGCAGCCCATCCGATATTCTCCCCAACTTGACCTTTTCTTAAATTCATTTCATTAATTCTCTTATTCATAAGAACGCATTTTCATTTCATGGTTCCTATGCTTAGTGCCTTCTCCTGATGATGCTTCTCTTCCCTGGTATAATTTTTTGTTCCATTAATTTCCAAGGACCATTTTGCCAGATCAGAGTGTTAAGAATCATTCACACCTCTTCCATTTGTCTAACCAACCGCTCATCCATTTCTCTCCAGAAATAATTGTATATGGTTCAATAAGTTTATTGTTCAAATCTGTTTACACTTCAGGATGCATCTCATCAGGATTCGTTTTAAAGGATGGAAGCCAGTTTCCAATTATCATTATTATATCTGTTTCTCTAAGTTTTCCAAACACTCTTTTTCTTCATCTTCAGGAGCTGTTTTTTTAAAATTTATTTTTTCTTTCATATTGAGGACAGACTTTAAAACAAAAAAGCACTAGTTCTTTTCAATATTTACTTACCTCTGTTTCTCCAACTCACTGTGGCTAGTGAATCACCTGAGCCTGATGATGGGCTTTCTCAGTATTCAGCATGACTCTGACTTCATTTTGAGAAGTTCCCATTAAGAGGGACTTCCCCGGTGGTCCAGTGGCTCAGACTTTGCGCTCCCAATGCAGGGGGCCTGGGTTCAATCCCTGGTCAGGGGTCCCATGTGCCACAACTAAAAAAGATCCCAAATGTCACAGCTAAGACCCAATGTAGCCAAAGAAATAAAGAAATATGAAAAAAAAAAAAAAAAGAGAAGGCCCTCATTAAGAGATCACTGAGTCTGTGATTCTACGAGGCTGTGGACACCGTGGGCAGGTGAGGTCTGAGAAGGGAGAGAGGGGAGAAAGAGAAGCAGGAACTGAAATCTAGGAGAAAGAAGGGGGGAGATTTTTAAATGACATTGCCAGGTTTCAGGACAGACAGCAAACCCGTTGCCAGACTAGCCCAGGTCTGTCTCCTCCTGAACAGTCTCAGAAGTGGAGGTAGAACTTGGGGATCTGAGACCCAAATAATGGGTTTCAGCTCTGTCCTGCCAGATAGTCATTGGGCAGTATCATTTACTTCTGCCTCAGTTCCTTAGTTGTGAAAGTGGGGATAAAAATAGTTCTTGCTTCATAGGGCCATGTGGGGATTTATTCATAGTCCATTTATCCAGTTATTTACTGGTTCCTACAACATGCCAGGCTGAGCCAAGGGCAAAGCCCAGACCCAGTAGCCCCATGGATGGAACTGTGGTCAGGGTGGGATGACCTAGATTGATATATTCATTTCTCATGTAAAATCCGCCAGTACCACAACAGAGTCCCCGAAGTGCACTGGGGAGCCCTGGGAGTCAGC
The DNA here is from genome assembly GCF_042477335.2 of Ovis canadensis. Classification (NCBI taxonomy): domain Eukaryota; kingdom Metazoa; phylum Chordata; class Mammalia; order Artiodactyla; family Bovidae; genus Ovis; species Ovis canadensis. The sequence continues at coordinate 52,421,265 of NC_091246.1, read as the reverse complement.
AGGTTAGGAGAGGGGAGAAAGTGGTGAGCAGAAGCAGGGGTGGCTGGGGCAGAGAGGAGGGGGAGCCCGGTTCCCTGTGAAGCTGGTTGGGAGAAGGCACCTTAGATGCCAAAGAAGCACTCGGCTCTGCGCAGCAGTGCCCATGAGTACTTGATCTGTGACTGCAGTCTTCCCAGGTCCTGCAGCCATCACCCCCTGAGGGGGAACAGAGCTGTTTAATACCTCCCGTCCAGCTGTGGGGATAGCAGTGACAGACCCAGAAGGTAGGATCTAGGGTCAAGGGTTGGGTCAAGGGTCCCCATGGTTGGGGCACCAGTGTCTGGACCCACCTGAATGGGGGCCCAACTGCATGAGAATCTGAGTAAGGTGACATGAGGCCACAAGATTTTCCAAGACTGTCTTCTAGTGTGGTTCATAAACTTTGGCATACATCAGAACCACCGAGGGGGTGGGGGGTTATTTCAGATGCGGATATCTGGCCTCCATCCCTGGAGGCTGATTGATCAAGTCTGGGCCAAGGTCTGGAGTCTGCATTTTATTGGGTTGGCCCAAAAGTTCATTTTGGTTTTTCTGTAGGAGTGTATGGAAAACCCCGAACAAACTCTTTGGCCAATTCAATAATAAGCGCCTCAGATTGGGGTCCCCCCCCACCAATGAGAAGTTCTGCCCATGGTCAACTTGACCTTCTAAACAAACTTGGGCCTTACATGGATTCCAGAAACCTTGATCAGCAAGGCTAGGAGGCTTTTCAAAGGAATGGACTGTTTTTCTTGGGTCTGAATGTGCTAATATTATTACCTTCTCAGAACCTGAAAACATTGAGCTTCTTGTCAAAATTCATATAACAACATGAAGTGGGAATTAAGGAGACATAGCCTGGTACTGATTTCAGTGAAGCTTCAAGAACCCAGTCAGATGTGCCGTCATCAGCTGTGGGAACAGCCCAGCCAGTCCAGTGAACATCTGGATCTTCTGCCTGTTGACAGCAGACACTAAGGGAAGGGGGGACATAGGTGGCTTCCCTAGTACCAAAGAGTGGAGGGGCCACTCATTCAGAGGGGACTCAGCTGTGGGAATCCTGCTGGCTCTAGGGACCTATTTAGGGTCAGGCCCTGGAGGAGATGGAGGCAGAGGGGTGGAGGACTCTTGGACTCGGTGGCAAGATGATCAAGCATCCTGGTTTGTCAAAGACTTTGCTAGTTTTAGCTCTGAAATTCTCATGTTCCAGGCAAACCCTCAGACCAGGGCCAACCCAGCTGCTTACCCTACTTGTTGACAAGGGAACAGCATTCTTCTGGGGTGACTGCAGGTCCACCATTACTGTGTGATCTGAACTGAGATCTTAACACTGCAAGTGTCTTAACTGCGCTAGGTTTTAGTTTTCTGACCTGTCAACTGAGAATAATATTGCTTCCTTCATAGGAGGAGTTTTGAGGAGAAGTAAATGAAATATGTGTAGACCCTTAGCATAGCGCTTGGTACATTTATACATTTGACAAATATGTTTTGGCCATGATTGTCGTATTTACCATATTTCTTTGAATCTAAGATGCATCAGTTGTCTGGTGAACAATGATGGATCTATGAAGGAAAAAAAAAGTGCTGCCAATTAAACTTTTGACCTGTGGTTGGTTGATTGCAATTGTAACCCTCTTTCAGAGATGTGAAAATATGAGAAAAGGTCCATCTAGATTCAGCGAACCGGGTAGCACGCTGGAAACCCCTGAGGCTACTGTGGTGAATTAGGCACTGTGGTCTCTGCCTTTGCTCAATTTGTAGCTCAGGGCAAGCATCCCGAGATAATTTTCCAAAAAACCCTTAAGTGTAAACACATCTTGAAGAATGTGGCGGGGATTCTATTTATTTATTTATTTACTTGGCCATGCTGTGTGGCATGCGAGGTCTTAATTCCCCAATCAGGGATTGAACTCATGTCCTCTGCATTGGAGCACAGAGTCTTAAACCACTGGGTAGCCAGGGAAGTCCCCAGGGTTCAAACATCACAATGTGAAGGGAAGTTTTAGGCCATCCAGTGTGCCAGAAGAGAAAATTTGTGGGTTCCCCCTGGGACATGATTGCTTTGTGACCTAGGGCCAGTGTTTGGTGGAAATCTGAGCCTCATGTATGCAAAGAGGGGTTGATTCAGCTCTGAGGTCCTCCCAGCTTTGCCCTTTGGGGACCCTGAAGGTGTAAACACTTCCTCTCCCAATTCTGGGAAGCATTTCCTCTAAGTTAGATGGCCTGACAAGGGAACATAGCCTCACTTAAGTTCACTGGGAGTGGGGGTGGGGTGCGGTGGGGTGGTGGTGAAGGTGCCTGGGAGTGGGCAAGGGAAATTGCAGGTGCCAGAGACTGGGACTGGATGGGAACCAGGGAGAACATCCCACTGTTGTTTTCTCTGAAGAAACATGTTTCCCCCGTTACTGTTAATTCCCTATATGGGGAAATTCCATCTGTTGGGGAATTGAGAATAGAACCATCATAGCATCTCCCCTCGCCCCCAGTATGCTTGATCATTTGATCATCTTCCAGAGGAGAATCCTGTAAGGTCAGAGGAGAATTCTGTAAGGTCAGGTGTGAGGGTTTTAGCCCTGTTGTGGGGGAGGTGTGGTCACTGCAAACTCTGGGGAGGGTGCTGGTTTCTACTTAGGGCCCAGAAGTAGCACTGAGTTAACTGCTCTGGAGAAACCTTGGGCTGAGAATGCTGTGCCAGGAGTGTGGCCCATGGGGCGTTCGGGAGCTCCTTTATGTATTTCATTACCTGACTCCGGTGTTGGCTGAGGGGGAAAACGCTGAGTGGTCTGAGGTAGAGCTACCCTGGGGTCCCTCCTGCTGGAAGTCTGGGGTGGTCGTGGGAGTAGAGGGTTACAATTAGAAACCTTTCTCAGGATCCTGGTTGAGGGTAGAAATTCCATGTTGAGGTGGGGTTGGAGAGCTGGTCTGGTAAATACGCATCACTTGAAAATATACTGCGTTTTTCCCGACTTTGTTGTTTAGTTGCTAAGTCATGTTCAACACTTTTGTGACTCCCATGAACTGTAGCATGCCAAGCTCCTCTGTCTGTGGGATTTCACAGGCAAGAATACTGGAATAGGCTGCCATTTTGTTTTCCAGGGGATCTTCCCAACCCAGGGATCGAACCCACATCTCGTGCACTGTCAGGTGGCTGTTGAGCCACCAGGGAAGCCCCTTTTCCGACTTGACAAGTAATATTTTTTTCATTGTGGAAAATTTGGGAAAATACAAATAAAAGACAAAAGAATAAAATAAAAATCATGGCAGTCTTGCAATCTATATTCAACCTCCTTTAAAATTCTGAAATATTTTTTTCTCAGGATCTTTTTCTAAACACAGGCATAATCTGTACACTTGAGGGACAAGGGCAAGCATACTATTGGAGTCCCATATACCACATGTTTAAATCATTTTCCTAAAGAAGTTGTTTTTCTTCTAAAATATTCAAAATTATTAAGATGAGAAGGTGAACTTCAAATTATAATTAGTAAATATTGAAAATTTAGATAAAATTATTCCAATAAAGCTGAAAACTTTCATTAATTTTCAGATGTTTGAGTAAATTAAACTAAATATTCAAAATAGTAAAACTTGATGCTATTTTTAATGGCCAAGGTCCATCTAGTTGTCAATATAAAGAATTGGCATCATGCTTCAGGCATATTATATCTAGACTTACATGCATACAAATTTAAGAGTAAAATGAATTATTTGCTATTGTAGAACATTCCTCAGCTGTTATGTGCAGCTGTTGCAAATGTGTTAATTAGTGAGTACTCCTGGAACCACGAATTACAAGAAGAAGAGCAAGGAAATGGACACTTGGCACTACTGGGAGATGATACTTTGTTATGCAAGAAAAGATTGCATCTCATGCTATCTGAGAGGAAGTATTTGACAGATTAATTTGTCTCTTCTTTAAGCACATCCACTGCTCAAATCTTGCCTCTACTCTGAGGCAGTGTCCGTCTCTGATGCCAGGAGCAACTCACCCCACACAGTATTGTGGCACTGGGATTTAGTCTGTTTTTGTTTTAAAAATGGAGGGCAGGAGATGGAGATGTAGTTCTTAGGGCATAAATGATGTTAATTGCAAGTTGGTGTTTAAGATTATGCTTTGTAGCACCAAGCACCAGATTCCAGGCAACAGAAATGCCCGTGTTTTCTGGAATAACTATTCATGTGTGAGTGTGTCTATGAAATGTAGGGTGTAGAATGCCCTAAATTGTGACCCCAAACAGGGACCATCTTTGCTTAGGTATCAGGATAATTTTGGGATATTAGGAACAAACTCGGAGAGGGCAATGGCACCCCACTCCAGTACTCTTGCCTGGAAAATCCCAGGGATGGAGGAGCCTGGTGGGCTGCAGTCCATGGGGTCACTAAGAGTCGGACACAACTGAACGACTTCACTTTCACTTTTCACTTTCACGCATTGGAGAAGGAAATGGCAACCCACTCCAGTGTTCTTGCCTGGAGAATCCCAGGGACAGGGGAGCCTGGTGCGCTGCCGCCTATGGGGTTGCACAGAGTCAGACACAACTGAAGCGACTTAGCAGCAGCAGCAGCAGGAACAAACTATAGGTATTATTTCCCCAGTTTTATATATCATAAACATTTTCTTTGTGTCTTCTTAAAATTTATTTTTAATGATTGCAGAATATTCCAAAACCAAATATGCCATCAGTGATTAAACTGAGTGTGCTTAGTCACTCAGTCGTGTCTGACTCTTTGCAACTCTTTGGACTGTAGCCCACCAGGCTCCTCTGAGACCTATACTGTTGAAATGTATGTTGTTTCCAATTTTTCCCTCTTATAAACAACACCACAGTGAACATCCTTATACATATCTGAGGTCCATTTCTGGAAGAGCTATCATTAGGTCAAAGAGGATGTACATTGTTTACATCAAATTCAATGAAGGAGGGATCCCTTTAAAAGTTTCTTGTTGACTTAACTTGTTAAGGATTGATTCCAGGCAGACCAATAAGGCAGGCAGCACTAGACTGACCCAAGGAGTGGAGTCTGGAGACCTGGATCCCAACTGTGTGTGAGCTTGGGCAAGGCCCTTCCTATCTGGGTGCTAGTTTCTCCATCTACACAAAGAAGAGTTGGACTAGATATTTCCTCAGCTCTTGCAATCAGAACGGTTCTGATTCTGGGAGACTGCTGGATGAGGGGAGCCAAACTCAATCCTCAGAGGCTGCAGCCATAAGACCACTCTGACCCCTGCTGGCTTGTTGCCAGATGCCAGTCTTGTTCCTGCCTCCTTCAGGCAGAACCCCTGAATCTTGGGGACTCTCAGCAACTCAGCTGCCTGCTGTGACACCAGCAAGCTAGGAGATGTGGCTGCTGCTCCATCTCCAGGAATGGCATTCTTCAGGCTGTGTCCTCGATTTCTTATTCATTTGCACAACAAATGTTCCCAGCTTCCTCCTTTGTGCCAGGGCTATGTGAGGGGACTGGGAACTTGTTTTTCACCCTTGAATGCACAATCTAGAAAGAGTAGAATGGGCCTCCTTTTACTACCATACAGAGCAGAAAGAGAGGTACAGAGAAAATCCTTCAGATGTTTAAGAATTTGGCTAAGGCTAGGCTGTCAAGCCTCTGCTATTCATTTGTTTGGATAAAGAGCCCAAATGGCTGGGCTGGGTTGAGTAGTGTCTCTCTAAGATTCATGTCTGCCTAGACCTGTCATGTGATACAGGGCCCTTGGGGATGGCAAGGTCAAAATGGCATCACACTGGTGGACCCTAATCCAATGACTGATGTCCTCACAAGAAAAGAAAACAGACACAGAGATGTAGAGGGGAGAGGGCCCTGTGATGACAAAAGGCAGAGATGGGGAGATGCAGCCACAAGCCGAGGAGTGCCAGGGATCGTCAGAAGAAGCTGGAAGCCTAGAGCCTTCAGAGAGAGCGTGACCCTGCCGGCACCTTGGTTCTGGGCTTTGGGCCTCCGGAACCACGAGAGAATGCATTCTGTTGTTTTAGGCCTCCCAGTTTGTGGTGATGTGTTATAGCAACCCCAGGAAACTAGCACAATGGTGACTTCCTGAGGACGAAAGTTGGCACACCGTGGAGTGCTAGGAATCTAGTAGTGTGTGAGTGTTACGAGTGTGTGTAAGTGTGGGAAGCCGGAAGGGCTGAGCTGTCCCCCTAGTCCAGCTGCTGACTGTGTGGAGGCACAGACTAAACAATGTAATTCTAGAAATGAAACAACAGCCACTTCTCCACCTCTCCTAGCTTGCTGGCATGACCCTGGGTGAGACCCTGTCTCCTCTCTGGGCATTGGGTTTCTTGGTCTGTATAGGAAGGATTGGACTAGACTGGTGGTTTTAATAATTCATTCTTCTGCTGTTTCACTTCCTAAAACTACATTCTTAGAGACTATGCCAAGATTTTTTTCTTTTATTTTTTTCTTTCTTTGAGAAACAGAACTCTTTCTCGCAAACAAAAGTAACCATAATGCCCTTTACATAGAAGAGTACACAGTTTATAACTGGGCCGGTTGCAGGATCTTGGGGCTGAGTGGAGCACTTCTGAGAACTCCTGACCCACTCTAGAGTGTCAGGTTGTGCTCAATCCTGCACTGGCCTCTGGCATTGAAAAGGGTGACATTTGACATCAGATGATTGCAGACCACACCCAGAAGTGAGTCACTTTCTTCATTATTTAACTGAAAGCTTTGTTTGACCTGACCTAAGAAGAGAAGTGAAAAGCAAAGGAGAAAAGGAAAGATACAAGCATCTGAATGCAGAGTTCCAAAGAACAGCAAGAGGAGATAAGAAAGCCTTCCTCAGTGATCAATGCAAAGAAATAGAGGAAAACAACAGAATGGGAAAGACTAGAGATCTCTTCAAGAAAATTAGAGATACCAAGGGAACATGGGCTCGATAAAGGACAGAAATGGTATGGACCTAACAGAAGCAGAAGATATTAAGAAGAGGTGGCAAGAATACACAGAAGAACTGTACAAAAAAGATCTTCACGACCCAGATAATCACGATGGTGTGGTCACTCACCTAGAGCCAGACATCCTGGAATGTGAAGTCAAGTGGGCCTTAGGAAGCATCACTACGAACAAAGCTAGGGGAGGTGATGGAATTTCAGCTGAGCTATTTCAAATCCTGAAAGATGATGCTCTAAAAGTGCTGCACTCAATATGCCAGCAAATTTGGAAAACTCAGCAGTGGCCACAGGACTGGAAAAGGTCAGTTTTCACTCCAATCCCAAAGAAAGGCAATGCCAAAGAATGCTCAAACTACCACACAATTGCACTCATCTCACATGCTAGTAGAGTAATGCTCAAAATTCTCCAAGCCAGGCTTCAGCAATACGTGAACCATGAACTTCCTGATGTTCAAGCTGGTTTTAGAGAAAGCAGAGGAACCAGAGATCCAATTGCCAACATCCGCTGGATCACGGAAAAAGCAAGAGAGTTCCAGAAAAACATCTATTTTTGCTTTATTGACTATGTCAAAGCCTTTGACTGTGTGGATCACAATAAACTGTGGAAAATTCTGAAAGAGATGAGAATACCAGACCACCTGACCTGCCTCTTGAGAAATCTGTATGCAGGTCAGGAAGCAACAGTTAGAACTGGACATGGAACAACAGACTGGTTCCAAATAGGAAAAGGAGTACGTCAAGGCTGTATATTGTCACCCTGCTTATTTAACTTCTATGCAGAGTACATCATGAGAAACGCTGGGCTGGAAGAAGCACAAGCTGGAATCAAGATTGCTGGGAGAAATATCAATAACCTCGGATATGCAGATGACACCACCCTTATGGCAGAAAGTGAAGAGGAACTAAAAAGCCTCTTGATGAAAGTGAAAGAGGAGAGTGAAAAAGTTGGCTTAAAGCTCAACATTCAGAAAACAAAGATCACGGCATCTGGTCCCATCACTTCACGGCAAATAGATGGGGAAACAGTGGAAACAGTGTCAGACTTTATTTTGAGGGGCTCCAAAATCACTGCAGATGGTGAGTGCAACCATGAAATTAAAAGGCGCTTACTCCTTGGAAGGAAAGTTATGACCACCTATAGAGCATATTCGAAAGCAGAGACATTACTTTGCCAACAAAGGTCGGTCTAGTCAAGGCTATGGTTTTTCCAGTAGTCATGTATGAATGTGAGAGTTGGACTGTGAAGAAGGCCGAGCGCCGAAGAATTGATGCTTTTGAACTGTGGTGTTGGAGAAGACTCTTGAGAGTCCCTTGGACTGCAAGGAGATCCAACCAATCCATTCTGAAGGAGATCAGCCCTGGGATTTCTTTGGAGGGAATGATGCTGAAGCTGAAACTCCAGTACTTTGGCCACCTCATGAGAAGAGTTGACTCATTGGAAAAGACTCTGATGCTGGGAGGGATTGGGGGCAGGAGGAGAAGGGGACGACAGTGGATGAGATGGCTGGATGGCATCACTGAATTGATGGACGCGAGTCTGAGTGAACTCCGGGAGCTGGTGATAGACAGGGAGGCCTGGCGTCCTGCGATTCATGGGGTCGAAAAGAGTTGGACATGACTGAGCGACTGAACTGAACTGAGAAATAAACCCTGAGAGTTTATTTATACAAGCATGTCATCACAGAACTTTTCCATGAGCTCAGAGAGGGTAAGTACATTTGTTTTTTCATGTTAATTTGTTGTAACAAATTAACCACAAACTTGATGGCCTCAAACAAAAATATATTCTCTCACAGTTCTTGAGACTAGAAGTCCAAAATCAGTTTCATGGGGCCAAAATCAAGGCGGCCACAAGGCCACACTTCCTACTCTAAAGGGAGAATCCATCGTTTGCCTCTTTCAGCTCCTGGTGGCTGCTAGCACTCCTCGGCTCGTGGCCGCATGATTCCAATCTCTGCCTCCGTGTTCACATTACCTTATCATCTGTGTCAAGTTTCCTCTGCCTCCCTCATAAAAGGATCTTTGTGACTGCATTTAGGACCCACACAGATTATTGAGGGTAATCTCTCCATCTCAAGGTCTGTAATTTAATCATGTCTACAAAGTCTCCTTTGCCATGTAAGGTAAGATTTACACCTGGCATTAGGATCTGATATTTTCGGAGGGATATGACTCATTCCACTCCAGAAGTGATGTGTTCATGGTGAGTCAGTGGCAGAAATGTATTCTTTCAGTCTCCCACTCTCTTTTTCTTATTATTGCCACCCCTACCTCCGCCCAGTAAGGAAGATGTAGAAGGAATGTGGAGCCCTGTTTTGGGTGAGAGGTAGAGGAGGAGAGATTGCCATCAGTCTCCTGGGTAGTGCCTCCTGATCTCAGGGCGCATGAAGAACAAAGTCATTCCCATGGAGAAGCACAAAAGAAAGCCCACCTCGGCAGCCATATCTGAAGGCAGCCCTCTGTCAAAAGCTCACCTGACCAGGGAGGCAACTTGTATACACTGAGCTAGATCCTGTGGGAGGAGCTTCCCTCTCTGATGTAAACTCCTCAATAACCCTCTGAGACAGAAATTATTAGCACCACTTTACAAATGAGAAAAAAGCCCCTGAGAGGGAAAGGGCCTTGCCTAAAGCTACATAGATAGTGAAGGGTAGGGTTGGATCTGAATCTGTTACTATGTGAAGACTTTAGAGTACCCATTTGGGTCTGGGTTTTTGTTACCCTGAGCACAGGGCTGCAGCACTGAATTCAAGTCTGGAAGCATAGGCTCCTCTTCTAAACAGTTATATGAGCAACTCATTCTAATTCTCACAGCCTGTGCTTCTTTATCTGTAAAATGGGATTGAGAGCCCTTGATCTCCCTCCTGAGTTGTTATGAGGTCCCAAGGAAATCGTGTCTGGGATGGCCTGGTACCCCTGCTGCCCACAGAGGAGGTGCTATGGGTAAGGTTTCACTGGATCAGCAAGCTGTGAACAGTCTTCCAGGAAGAAGATTGGTGAGATAGAAGGTGCTGCATATGGGCTTTACTGGGGCTGGCACAGACAAGGGCAATTGAAACCCTCTGGAAGGCAGCAAGCAGGATGTGCATCCAAGGTGACCTAGCTCTAGCTGATGGCCATTTTATTTAACTCAACAGACATTCACTGGATAGTAATTCTAGGACAAGCCCTGACCAGGTGACAAACTCAAAACACAGTGGCTTCTGCACCAGTGACCTCTCAGGTCACAAGGAGAAATGGGTGTGTACATAGTCTAAGAGAAGACAGCATGTGGTCAGTACCAAGAGAAGAACACAAATAAGTGAATAGAGGCCTGAGAAAGGCATGACCAACTCTGACCCAGTGCAAGGGTTTCATGAAGAGCAGAGGAATCATGATCCTCTATGTGGTCCTAGTTCCTTAGTATAGCCAGCTTGATCCTCATTCCATCCCTTGGGAGACAGAGTAAGGATAGTTACTAAATAACTTCTATTGCTATAAAATTAAGAGTGTAAAGGCCACTGTAGAACATGTAGGCAATGCAAATTAACAAAGAGAAGAAAATAAAAATCGCAGAAGCCCATTGCCAGTGACTTGCCATTGCCCATATTTTGGTGTATTTTCTTCTAGTATTTTTTACCTCCATAGATTTCACTCTAGATTCTGTCTTATAGCCTGCTTAAAAAAAAAAACAAAACACCTTAACAAGGAATAATTTTGTGTCACTGATTGTTTTGACAGCTAAATTGGATACATAATGTTCCATCAGATGGTTGGAACATCCTTTACCCAAATCCCTGCTGCTGCTGCTGCTAAGTCGCTTCATGTCCGACTCTGTGAGACCCCATAGATGGCAGCCCACCAGGCTCCTCCGTCCATGGGATTCTCCAGGCAAGAACACTGGAGTGGGTTGCCATTTCCTTTTACAATGAAAGTGAAAAGTGAAAGTGAAGTTGCTCGGTCATGTCCGACTCTTAGTGACCCCATGGACTGCAGCCTCCCAGGCTCCTCTGTCCATGGGATTCTCCAGGCAAGAGTACTGGAGTGGGGTGCCATTGCCTTCTCCAACCCAATCCTTAAAGATAAGATATTTAGATAATTTGTCCCCTAACTCCCACTATTATAAGCAGATTTCTATAACTGGGATAAAATTATGGGTATAAAATTCCTAAAGTGCCGGGGTCCAGCCCCGGTGGATCCAGGGTGATTCGAAGGTGGGGGGACTGCGTCGGTGTCTTTGGAAAAAAAATATTTAATTACAGATATAGAGAGAGATTAGAAACGGATAGTGTAGTAGGAGATAGTGTAGAAAAAAGAGGCTGAATAACTTGGATTATGTGGAATAGCATCCATGCTCCAGATGGGAATTCAGCCAGAAAAACGAGGAGCAAGAAAGAAACGACATGGGGGAATCAGTCTTTCTGGAAACTAATCCGATTTCTTTATTTTTGGGTTTGCTTATATACCTTTTGTTACATATAGGGATGAATACAGAGTCACGTGGGGGTCAGTAGTCCTGACCTTTATCAAAATCAGGTGCTTTACATAAAAAAGGTCTTAGGGATTTTATGATCCTTTCTTTCTGATAACCAAAAAACGTATTTCTTCCAAAGGTGTTTTTTCTTAAACCAGGCACCACCCTCCAAATAAAGTTACATTCCTATAGGGTGAGGGTGTAGTGAGTTACAATCAAGAAAGGAATTTATTTAACCCAAGGTTAACATGATTACTCTTAAAGGTTAATGCTTATTTCTCCTATATGCTTAAAGGTTAATACTTATTTCTCCTATATGTTAGTTATATTCATTATAAGGGTAGGGAACATGGAGATTTAGCAGCAAACATCAGCCCAACAAACGAAAATCCTTTCACCAATGCTCCCCTTAAGATCTATTTAGTCTTAAGATAGTGATAAAGTTACATTTTTACATAGCAAGGACACAGTGATTTATAACAAAGTACAGTGATCTATTACAAAAGAGAAAATCCATTAACTCAAAAAGTCTAGTATTGCTAACCTTAAAACTACTATATTTCCTTTTCTATAGTCCAAATACATTGATTAATATATTCCCAGGTGCCTAAGGATATGGAGGCCTGGCGGCAATCATTGACTCAACAAGAAGAAAAAGCCCTATGCTAATTAAGACTCTCAAAATACTCTAAAACTCTGTGCTGTTTATGGTTGAGAGGTAGTAAACAATCATGTGGTAGTGGCAGGAGTATGGATAATCCTGTCACACAAGCTAGTCTGTCAGCAGAGAGGTTTGACCTGAGACATCCTTGTCCCACCCAGAGCAGGGAATTAGCAGCAATTATTGACACAACAAATGAAAAACCCTTCACCAATATAATTCCTAACCAACCCACTATACTAATAATTTCTAACTCCCCAAAAGAATTTGCCTTTAGTAAGTCTAAAACATCTCGTGCCTCTCAGATTGGGAGGCTGTAAACAATCACATGTGGCCAGACGAACCTATACAGGTGGGCTAGATAACCTTCAGAGGAGTCCATAAGCTGAAACACTCTTGTCACGCCCAGGAATTTTTATTGCCTTGGAGCTGCATGTTAACTCCTTCTCCGAGAGAAATGTTTATGGGGGAGAGCCCCCCGTAAAGTCAGAGGTGTAGGTGAGAGCATAAAACGCTCTGGTTTTGTGGTAGATGCTCGGGAACAGGGGGTTTCCTGAGGCTTGATCACGCCTTTGCGTATGCCAAGGCTCCTTCCTCATGACCTTTGCCATGGGCGGAGTTCCTCACGCTGGCCCCTGGCACTAAAGTTCTTACATCTTTGTTCACACAGTTATTATTTCCTCCAGAGAAATGCCTGGGTTTGAAGTTACAGCGTCAGAGGGTAAGCTCATTTTAACAGCCAAGTTTGCCTTCCACAAAGGTTGTTCTGATTTATATTCTCAGCAACAGTGTTTGAAAGTGCCTGTATCTCTCCAGTCACTGATGCTGGTTTTATCACATTTTAATATTTGTAAATTTGATAATAAAAAATGTCCTCTAGCTGGTTTAATCTATATTTCTAAGTTGATTAGAAATTTTGAACATTTCTTTGATGTTTACCAGCCACGTATATGTGTACATGTACTTCCTGGTAAAATGTCCAGTTTGTGTCTCCCTGATATATTTGTAAGACCATTTTATGCACCAGGATGGGGAACAGTGTTCCCCACTTTGATGATGAGGAAGCTGAGGTTCAGTGAGGGTAAGTGACTTGCCCAAGGTCACTTTGGCAAATCAGTGCTGGAGCGGAGTCCTCCACCCTGAGCTTTGCAGTCACTCTTTAGTACTGTGCCCACTACGTCACGCTGATAGATGACCCTCTCCTATGGTTCTAGGGGAAGAAAATCAAGCCTGCCTTGTTTCAATTTAGTCTTGATTCTTAAAATAATCTATCCTCTAACATATAGTCATGTTAGCAGAGAAAATATGTTCCGCCACTTACCGCTAAAGGAGTGGAGATCCGCAGTGGGCTATGACCCTTTAAGAGCGTGCCCTCCATCCTGATAAATCAGGTCCTGGAAGGCTGTGTGGGATATTAGCGCTGACGTGTGTGGGGACAGTTAGCACAGTTATTAACAGGACACCATGGCTGGAGGCAGCTGGCTCAGCATGCACCTGAGCTCCTGGAAACTCCAGTCACGGGCTGTCTTCTGAGAGTTGCCTGGACTGGGAGACTGTCTGCCCATCCAGCCATGTCCCCCAGGATGGCTCTACAGTTCCCATCTATCCCCTCCATTCTGCTCTGTTCGTCTTGCAGCCACTTGCAAAGCCTGGGGTTAGAAAGAGCTGAGTCCCAAACCTGGCTCTGCCACGAGCTTATGTGGTGCCTTCAGCACCCCTTTGCTTCACTTTGTCCCTCTCCAGCCAATGGCTTTTCTGAGTCTTGGTTAGCCTGTTCTCTCCATCTCTCCATTCCTGTCCACCTGGCCTTTTCTGCTGGCCACCTGAACTCCTGAGAAAGTGCAGATCCATAGGACATGGTGCTCAGTGGGACCTTATTATCCTCTCACCAGTCTCAGGCCACAGCCTTGGGTTTTCAAGAAAGGAGACTTTGTCTTTCTTCACAGGGCATGCTTTCTCTTTTGAGCTGTCATTGAGCTGCAAAGCAAGAAGGTAGTCTCAGTGAATTCCAAGTGATCTTATTACTTTGGGGTTTCTCTCCATACTCTTCAGCTGCTGAACTGTCTAAATTTTGGGTGGGAGTTCACTTAGGGTCTTTGCAAAGTGATCTGAGTGCTGTCTGTGCTCTGGGAGACACCCACTCTAGCTGTCAACCCTTGAGACAATCAGCGCTGCTGGTCCTTGTGGCTGATGCCCTCAGCCTTTGGTTCCACCATCCTTCCCTCCCAAGGCAGACCTTTCCAGAAGTGTTGCAATCTCAGCTACATGAGAGAATGCTAAGGGACATGGGAAAATCCCACTGTTCTCTCCCGCAATAGGAAGCTCGTTGACGCTCCCCAAGGCCCTCTTTGCTCAGGCACACCACCCACAGCTTTCTCTCTCTGTCCCTTCTGCCCACACATGAACATGGGTTCTCTCCCAGGTTTGTGCCTACCTGGTCTTCCCTGGGGAAGAAGGCCAGGTCTCCCCAACTTTCAGATCTCTCCAACTTTCAGATCTCTCCAAACTCACCTGAGAGTTCTGTTATCCCTGTAACCATGGGCTCAGCCAGGGGAGAGGCAGACTTCTGGGCCCTTCCCAACGACCCCTCCAGTATCTAATCTTTGATCTTCTTCTCTTGAAGTCCAGGGAGTTTTTAATATCCTTTGGGGTAGAAAAAAAAAATGACTGACAAATAAAACATCCATCCCAATCCTTTTATTTTAAACATTTCCCCCTTCTTCCCTCCCCCAATATTTATTTATTTGGCTGCATCAGATCTTAGTGAGAGCATTGCAGCATGGCAGGATCTTTAGTTGCAGCATGTGGGATCTAGTTCTCTGACCAGGGATTGAACCCAGGCCCTCTGCATTGGGAGCATGGAGTCTTAGCCACTGGACCACCAGGGAAGTCCTCACCTTGTTCTCACCTTTTTCTGTTTAATTGGTCTCCGCTTCTACTGAAATCACCTCTTCCTCTTCTGTAATGTGAGCCAGGCAAAAACAAAATGTTACTAGGAAATATGGAAGCAAACACCCCAGCAAATGGCCAGAATGCTCTCTGGCCTCACTGAGACAGAGCACTTGGTGAATCTAGGACGCACCTGGCTTTGTCCACTCTGCCTTTCTTGCAGCCATGCTCAGACACTAGAAATTCAGTTTTGTTCAAGTAGAACACATCCTTGTACATATGTTTCCTACTCCTCTTCTGCCCTAAAGCCAGGCCCAAGATAGCCAGGGAGTACCCATGGTGTTGGCAGCTGTCCAATTCACTTGACCTAAGAGTGCAATAGGGCACCACCCCAGTCCACTGCCCCTTCTCCAACATCCTGTTTGGCCTCCTCTGCCTGCCTCCAGCCTGCAACAAAGAGCAGAGGCCCACCCTCAGGTCCCATTTGCGTCAGGGCAGAACCTCCCTCCATAGCCAGACCTGGGTCCTTGGCTTCAGCTTTGGTCAGCATCTCAGATTCAAATCTGAGACACACAATTTATTTTATTATTGTGTGTATGTGTGAGTGTGTTAAACCCTTTGTTTCCTTTTATTATTATTATACAAGCAATGTACATTTGTTATAAAAGTCAGAAAATATGGATAAACAAAAAGAAGAAAATAAAAATCATGTCCAATCCCAATATCAAGGGAAAACCCTTAACATCTTGCAGTCTATCGTTATCTCTACTTATTTATTTTTTTCATTTTTATGGAAGAAGAATCAGACAATATGCAACTATTTTTTATCAGAAATAATTCTGAAATCTTTATGTTCTACCAAGTATAGTTCTGTGATATCATTTCAGACAGCTAAGTAGTTTTTCAGTGGGCCTTGAAATGTAGCCAACCATCTCTATTAATGGGCATTTAAGTGTTTCTAATTTTGTTACATTATTAAAGTAAACAATATGAAATTTCTGACATTTGGCTGTTCTTGACCTAAGAGATGGCAGTTTCATAGGGTTTAACCAAACATAAATAACACCATGATGAGCGTCGTTAAGACTGATCTTCACATAATTTTTTTGGTGACTTGCTTGTGTTTCTAGACATTCCTAGAATAATCCATTTGCTGAGTCAAAAGAGATGCATGCTTTTAAGGGATTCCCTGGTGCCTCAAACGGGAAAGAATCTGCCTGCAATGCAGGAGACTCAAATTCAATCCCTAGGTCAAGAAGATCCCCTGGAGAAGGAAATGGCAACTCACTCCAGTGTTCTTGTGTGGGAAATACCACGAACAGAGGAGCCTGGTGGGCTACAGTCTGTGGTGTGGCAGAGTCGAACACGACTGAGTGACTTTAATATACTGACCTCTGGCCTGTGTATGAAGCAGAACAAGAACCCAAGGGACAGGGCTGAGGGAGAATTTCTGGAGCTGGCTGTTGGGTGTCCTGGAGAGAAGCCTGGGCTTGGCCCCAGATGAGGAGGTAGAAGTCCCAGCTGCATCCCTCACTAGGATGTGACCCTGGACCAGTAACAGTAGAGGTCAGATGTAATCAGGAAGGCTGGCAGCAGGACTTCATTAATGGGACAACTGGTGCTTTGTGGCAAAGATAATGGTGGTTTGGACATTCTGAACCCTGTCTGTCCTCTGTCGTCCTTGAAATTCCTTTGCCTGAGCTTAGGATCCTCTGAACTGTGAGATCGGAGACCTCCTTCTCCTGGAAAGGTGCCTCAGAGATGAGGGCTTTTTACATGACTCTCAACTGCCTCCGTGGTTTTGACTGTTTAAGGATGGGACTTGGCCTGGAGGGTGGACCCAGGCCTGGCTGTGGAGGGAGGTTCTGATGGATTTCATGGTGGCAGGCCTCCTGAACCATTGAAGCATGCAGGCTGAATTTTTAAAATAATTGTCCTTTTTAATGATGTAAAATATGTCATCTAGATTAAAAAATAAACACACTTTATTACTTTCCCAGTCCCTTCTTTCCTCCCAGGGCCAGATGGGGATTGCGTGAATATTTCTGGCGTATTTCACATATCTAATAACGCCCTTAGAGGTTCTTCCAGATCTGATGAAAATGTGGAATTGAACTCTGTCCATTGACACTATTCACAGAAGAGAAAGCTAGTGGTAGGGGTGTGTGTGTATGTGTGTGTGTGTGTTGGGGGTGGGGACCCATCCTATTTTGGAAGCAGCTGGGTCTACAAGTCCAAAGGCTTGGATTTTTTATCTTGAGTAACAAAGGAAATTGTTTCTGAGCCCCCCTGGTACCTTCTGGCGGGTAGGGGAAAGAAAGGAAAAAAGAAACGACAGCAGCTAAGCAAAACTAGAGCAGCTTCTGGAAAGAGCCAGGCCTTCCCCGACAGCTTTCTGTCAGCCCTCTTGAGCTGCGGCGAATCCAAGAAAATAATTAAAGCTTTAATTTATTTATACGTCTTCTCTATAGATACTACGGATCCGACAATTGCCGCCTCCTAATTTATGCACGCGGACCCCTCCAGGAGCACGCGCGGCTCGCAGAGGCAGAGCGCGGGTCCGGGCCGCCGCCCGCGGGAAGGAGCGGAGGCCCCCGCGGCCCCGGACCGGCTGTCAGCCCCGCGGCGGCGGAACAATGGCTCGGGTGGCCACGGGCCGCGCGGTCCCGGCGGCCGTCTCGGAGCGGGCGCACCTGGGTGATGGGCACCTCCCGAGACTCCCCGGGACGGCGGGCCTGACAGGCGCGAGGCGGCCCCTTAATAGACTGCGCGAGCGTTCTCCGGGAGAAGTCTGCGGCGGTCCCCGAGGACAGATCATCAGGCAGAGTGGTCCCCGGAGCAGGATTTATTAGCAGACAGGATGGGGAAGTTGATTAGCCTCCGCGGCTGAACGGACATCCTGTCAGACCGGCCTCTTAATCCAATCACTTACCTGTCGAAGGGGAGCCTCCCGCCCGCCGCCCGGCACCGGCCTCCCCCGCTGCCCGCGGCGTCCCTGCTACCTGCCCGCTCCAGAGCTGGGTGCTGCGGCCGGCCCCGGGGCAGGGACCCCCACCGCGCGCTGCCCATGCCCGGGCCTGGGCTCAGGCGACAGGCGTGCCAGTCTCTCCTTTTTCTCCTTGGCCCTCCCGGTCCACTTTCTAAGTCTGTCTTGCTGTGGAGTTCACCTCCAGGTTGCTTTTCGGGATTCACAGTCCTGATAGTGACCCTCTCCTGCGTGGAAAACTTGCCTTCTGTGGCTCCCTATTCCATACTCAGGAAAATACCGCTCCTGGGTCTTGCCTCATTTGACTGAACCACCTTCCTAGCATCCTTCTGCTTTGGTCCCTCTCTCTGGAGTCTCTGCTCTTTGCAAACCCAGCTACTTGCCTCATTTCCTGAAATGCGCTCCTGCCTGCTGTCCCTGCCCTTGCTCCAGTTTGGGGTCTGGCTAGAATGCTCTTTTTTTTTTTTTTTTTCAAATCCAATTTGTCCTTGGAGTTCTGGCTCACAAACCTCATCTTCCCTCATTACATCCCTTCTTCCACAGCCAGGTCATCTCTCCCTCCTGTGAAACTTTATCTGTGCCAGGATGCCGACTCTAGCCTGAGATCATGCCTCCAACACTTCCTAGCTTGGACCTTGGGCAAGAGACCTTACCTGGCTTCCCCCTTCTGTAAAACAAGATGATAACTGTAAAGTTCCTCATTGGGTTGTCGTGAGGACCAAAAGGAGAGGATGCATTCAAGAGCAGGGAGTGATGCCTGGCACACAGCAGAGCTCAGTACAATCTTTCACAGATAAGATGGTTAAGTACTTGTTGAGTGAATGGAGGAACTGCTGCCACAGTGTGGATGTAGTATGATGCTCCATCTCTCTGAGTGACCCCATGAGGCTCCATTTCTTGTTGATCTGACCATGGAAGGGGTAAGAGGGTGAAGGACAGGGCCCCCTTCTGCTTTGTGTGGCAGGCATTGAGATGTGTGTTCTCTCCAGCACTTGTCAAGAGTTTAGGAATTCAGACCCTATTGATCCACTGCATCTTCAAAGCCATCAATCATCATTAAGAAACAGGACCTGAGTCCCTGGATGGGGCTGCTGGTACTAGGTAATTTAGAGGATTTTACACACACACACAGTTGTGGCTAAAAGAAATCAGCTAAGACAAGCACTGAACATACAGCAAGCCGTTGGGAAAAGAACTCAGGGAACTTGTAGAGACCAAAGGTTGTTGGCCAGGAAATATATAAATTCTGCTCCCTAGTAGAATTGTAGATTTTTGTGGTTGATTGTAATTGACTTTGAGCACTTCACTTTGGTAAATGTGGATGCTGAGATCTCACCCAGCCCCTCACCCCCTACTGCTTTCTGGCTGCTCACAACCCACCAATCTTGCCTAGGTCAATGTCAAGGTTACTGGTTTCTGATTTGGGCCGTCTTCCTTATTTCTCTTTCAAAAAACCAGAATAATGTTTTCCAAGCCACAGTCATCAGGCAGCATTCCTATGCCTTGGTGTTTTTCAGGGATTTCTAACCGTGCCTAGAAAATGCTGGCGTGGCAGAACATATCAGTGGAATGGGATTCAGAGCACCTGTGTCAGAGTCAGGCCCCGATACTGATTAGTCATGTGATCTCAGGGGGAATATTTAACCTCGCTGAACTTCAGTTTCCTCATCCATCAGATAGGAATAATATTTAGTCTCCCATCACCGGAGGAGAAATTTAAGGGTAAAATGAAGCAATTGATAGAACATACTTTTACAAGTACAGCACTATACAAGATTAAGGCAGAATTACTATCATGAGGTTTTTCCTAAAATATTGATTGCCTTCAGTGCTAGGTGCTGGGGAAGTAGAGGTGGCTAAGCCTCAGCCTGGGTTCACAGGCTAACAGGGGCCAGTGGGGGGCACAGATGTGATGACACTGGCTAAGGCACCAGGCCGGACGGAGTCAGGGCTGGGGAAAGGTGAGACTAACGTGCTAGGAGAAAGGAACAAAGCAGCCCCCACCCCAGCCCTGGGGACCAGCTTGGCTTCAGGAGGCAGGGGACTGGAATAGTTGGGGAGGAGGGTGACAGAGGGGATAGCAAGGGTAACAGCCTAGGGACAGGAAGGTGGTCGTGTGGTAGAGAAGGGTGCAGATGAGGTGGGAAAGCCGGTGGGAACCAGATATGCCTGGCCCTGTGGCCAATGAGTGCAGCCCACTTGGAAGGGTTCTCAGTAGAGAAATGACAAGATCAGAGGCAGTCTGGAACTTTGGGAAGAGGGCAGGCTGTGTGTGGAGCAAGGGCTGGAGGGGAGGCAGGAGGTGGGCAGGAAGTTACTGCCACGTCCAGATGAGAGGTGGTGAGGCCTGAGGACCTGGGAGCTGCGGGACCTACTTCTGACCACTTGGCTGGACTAGAATGCTTCTAGAGACAGAGTGCTCATCCTTCCTTTGACATTGCTTTGTGTCTTAGAATACCTCTGATTGAAAAAAATTAATTCCTTTTTAATGAAGTCTTAAAATAAGTGGGCACTGATCCTTTTAGGGGCCCCTACTGATCCTCAAACTGTCTGCTTCTTTGGTACCTTGAGTGCCAGGCCCAGGGGTGTGGTTTTTATTCCCCAGGCAGAGGAAGCCCTGGCGGCCTCCAAGTCAAGAGGGTGGTGAATAGGCAGAGCTGTGCTTCAGAAAGATGACTCTGGCTGGGTTGGGGACGAGGCAGGGCAACGTGCTGCCAGTCTCTCTGCACCTGTTCATACCCACTGCGCTCATTAGCAGACTTGAGGGCAGATAACCAGTAATAACCATTTCTCTTACTGGACAAGCAGGTCCAAGGCCAGTGGTCATGGGTATGGACTGAGTGGAGGCACATGCAAAAGTTGGTATCTTAGGGTCATCCTGGGTCTAGGGGTCATGGAAGGCAGTGCCAAGCTCTGTGGGCCTGCTGGAGTCTGTCTCTCTGCAGAACTAGAGATGGCAGGCAGATGCAGCAACCTGGGGTCTTGGGGTGAAAAGAATCTCCAGCTCTCCTCTCGACCTGATGTGGGGAGGCAGCCGGAAGGCTGTAGCAGATGGCCATGGTGAGGACTGGTGTTCTGCTCTCTACCCTGAGATCAAGGCTTCACCTGCCCCAGGACCCCTTCTGACCTTTGCATTCTCCAAAAAAGAGTCAAGGTGATGACAAGACACATCTATCGCATCTCAGCCATCATTGCAGTTGAAAGATGGGCCCGGAGCAGGTGGACTGCTTCAATTATGATGGATGAGGACAGTGACAGCTCTCAGGAGAGCTGCAGGAACCTCGCAAGTGCTCACTCAGCTATGACTCCTCTGGTAGCAATTTGACAAGATCAGAGCACTTTATGGAAGTGGAAAGTTTGGGGACCTCGGGGTTTGCTCGGCCCGGGGACTGTGTCTGCTGAAGGCTTCTGCTAGCAACAGGGGGTGGGCATCTCTCCTAGGAGGGCCAATGCGGGGAGGGGGAGGGGCTCAGCCTCTGAGGCCTCCTGGCCTGGGCTCCACCTGGGCCTTGCCTGCTTCAGTTTCCCCTAGCTGCTGACCAGGGGACACCAAGGTGGCTACAGCACCAGGGGACACCCCACGAGCCAGCTGGGCATCTCCCTCGAGCCAGGCTGAAGATTCAGACCTTCCTCAAGGTACTCTCCATAGAGACTCTGGGTGAAGGGAGCCCTGGGACCAGACAGCCCCACCTGTCGCTGGCTATGAAGCCTCACTTGAACTTCGTCTGTTGGATCATCTTGTTTGGGGCTTGGTTGGCTGGAGGTTAAGTGAGGTAATTTACAAGGAGCATCAGCTTGTCCCACCTGTTCAACTGATGTTGCTTTTCTCCCTCACTGATTCTTTGGTGTATTTCTTTATTCATTCTGCAAATGTGATGGAGCTCTTCCTGTGTGCCAGGTGCTGGGCTTGGCCCCAGGAATTAGGTGTGGTCCTCAAAATGAGGAGCTCACAGATTTATCCAAGATTGGATCAGGCAGTCCTCTAGCTTCACTGCCCCTGGTGGTTGCTGGGTGGAGGCATTCACCTTGAAGAATGATGGTGGGCACAGCCGTGGCCTTAGTGTCCCAGCCTCTGTGCCTCCCTGGCATCTGTGGGCTTCTGTGCGTCAGGTCTGCTCTGAAGCCAGGATCTGGGGGTTCTTCACTTTAGAGGGTCACCTTCCTAGATCTGGGAGCGAACCCCCAGCATAGGCAGCTCAGCTCAGACCAGTGGAGCTAATCAAAGTCTGTCCTTGGGATTTTATACTCTAGTTGAAAGAAGACCTCTTTCCTTTCTGTTGTAAAGACATAAAATGTAAGCTAGAAGTTCCCTGCAGATGTGGTTCTGGCCTTGGGGGAACAGCTGACTCATCAGAAAAAACCTACTTGGAGAGAAGCAGAGAAGTGGACAGAAAGAGCCCTGATTGCACTTGAATCCTTGGCTCCAATAATCTCTTAGTCCAGCGTCTTTATTTTGGTCTCACTTTTTGAGTGAATGCCCATAGTTCCCTTTTGGGTTAAGCTGTTTGGAACTGGGTTCCTGCCACTTGCAACCAAAGGATTCTAACTCTTATTAATATATCTAGCATAGCACCTGGCTTATAGCAAGGGCTCTGTAAGTGGTAGCTCTCAGAATTCGGTTAGGCTCTGTACAGCTTGACCTTGGTGCAGAATTTCCATCTACGTTTACATCTGGCCATCTTGTCATGAGGACTTTTGTATTCCCTCTGCCACCCAGCCCAGAATCTAGGGTTCCCTCCCTGAAGCACAAAGCTGGTGGGTACCCTGAGGCCTGAGCCTGCCTGGAAATGAAGGCAGCAGCACTAGCCCATGTAAAACAGCACCATGGACAGTGGCAGCCCAGATTGCAACCGCCTGCCACAGGACGCAAACACAATCAAGCTGCCGACATCCTTCCCCATGTCGGGGCCTGATAATGAACAAGTAATTTATGTCCAGGAGTCACTGGAGCCTGTCGCAGGCCAGGGCTGAAATGTTACTACGAGGGATTTCTATGAAGGTCATTGCCCTGCTCTTGTCGCTGTTCAGGGTTGTCTGTAAATGGCGTCCCCTTGATGGTGTCCCCTTGTTCTCCTGGCTTCTTTGGGGGGAGAAAGATGCACCATTGAGAAGCTAGGTGGGGAAGAGCCCCAGGCTGCTTCTGAGCCACTCCCTTGCAGTGGCTCTGGAATCTGCAAAGTCTGACCTCAGGTCACTCACAGACTAGAAAGGGAGATCCAGGGTAGACTGGGGCTTGAATGGCTGTGAGGGATCTGTGAGTAGGGAGGACAGGAACTAAACAGCCGGCTTTGGGAACAAAAAATGGTTCCCAAGATGTTCTGTGTGAATTAATTTGAATATCCAGAGGCAGATATGACTGAAACAGTGTTCTGGGGATAAAGTAACAGAGTATCTCTTTTAAAAGCATGGAAAGAAAAGAGATAAAGGAGAAGGTGCCTGGCTAGTGAGTAGATGAATCAGTCAACCCCTTCCTATGGGCCTTAGATCCCTACCCCTTAGTAGGTTATCGAACCCGCCCCATTCTGGGATGCAAAACATGCTTTAACAGTTCCATTTCTTGGATGAGGAAACTGAGGCTCAGAGGTCATGCATCTTCTGTGTTCTAGTGTTGGGTCTTTGGATAACCTGATACTCTGTTCATTACCCAGCGTTGCTTGCTGTTTACAGAAACTGTGCGACAAGCAGTCACATGTGGTCCTCCGCCAGCAGAGACCCTGAGCCCCCTCTTTGTCCCTCCATCACTTTTAGAGCAAGGGTTCCTCAGGAAGTTGTCAGGCTTCTTCTTTGAGGGCAAAAAGAAGTGGGGAAGGCACCCCTTGTGAAAAGTTCTGTTGCCTCGAGATTTGTCTGCTGGTGTGTGTACGACCCCAACCCTTGGCCAAGTTCTGTGGAGGGTCTGCAAGTGGGATCACCCTGGCCCCCATTTCTACACCATGGGGTTTCTCGTCAGTGGCTTCCTTTCAGCTCCATTTCCACTTTCCATGCTCAGTCTGGGGTCCTTGACCTGAACCATGGCCAGTACACCCTGGGCTGAGTGCTGCAGTCTTCTTTTCTTCCAAGGTGAGGACTACACCTCAATTTACTTGAAAGTCCTATGAGGGTATGAAAAATAAAGGATGGGGTAGGGAATTTCCGTCCAAATAGGACTGCTCAGCTGTGGGCTGAGGCTGCTCTGGGCCTGGAGCCCCATGACCACATCACAGGAGTTGAGCAGTGTTCACTGGATGGGTGGATGCTGACAGCCTGTCTTGCCCCTGTGCCCTGGGCCCCAGCTTGTCCCCTCAGATTCTCTTGACAGAACTCCGGGAAGATAGGACCTGGATTATCATACCCATTTTACAGATGAGAAGATGTGGCTCAGAAAGGGAGAATGGAGGGGACCAGAAGCTGACCTGTGGGGCCCTTTCTCCTACATCTCTGTTCACCCCACCTCAAACAGCAGGTGCAGAAGGGGCTGCCCAGCTGCACAGGCCTCTGGGGCTCCCGGCCAGACCCTCCCTGAGCAGGGCAGAGAGACACAGTGTCCTTGTGATGAGCACTCTCCTTTTCTGCAGGAATATCCTCATCAAAAACTGTGTAGGCTTTGATTTTTATGAGGAGATTTGTAAAAGGGATATATATCTATTTTGAAGTGTTGGGAAAATAAAGCAGAAAAGGGGGTGATTTCACCTGTCTTTCCCATCTGTCTGGTGGTCCTTTCTCTGCCTGTTTCTCCCTACCATGTCCTTCTCTAGCTCACTAACAACCTGCACCCTCCAGAGTCAGATAGACCGGGCCCAACTCTCAGACCCACTGTGTTCTAGCTGTGTGACCTGGGGGAAGTTAGCTCACTTCTCTGAGCCTCTCTACCTTCATCTGTAAAAGGGGAGATAATAATTAGGGAGACTGTTGAGGCCATCTGGACTGGGACACAGGTATAAACCAGGACTGTCCTGGAATACCAGGATGTACAGGCACTTAGTGGTAAGAGGGGTAGCTATTCATGGGTTGTTGGAAATTATAAGAGCACAGAGCTGAGTCCAAGTTCTCAGCATAAGAACTTTACTCTTACTATTGTGCATTCTCTTCATCTTAGGACCCACTGTGGCCTTTTGAGACAGAGGGAGAATAAAAATGACCAGAGCTGAGATTCCTCGCCTTTCACACATGCATATTCTACACAGTGCTGGTATTTGACTTCTCTCCTAAGGTTGGGCTTCGAGAATGATCCTGATGAAGCCCTCTGACCGTGATGGAAGGAGGTGATATGTGATCACATAAGGTCACCAGCCAAGCTCCTGGAAAGCCAACATCTCTGAATCAGGGATGAAGGTCACATTTGTAGGTTTACTCCTCCAGCTTCCCCTGCTAATACCTCCCATCGCTTACTATAAGATGTGGGTTATTAGGGTGGCAGGTGGGTGCTAGGAGAGATGGTATTGCTCAGAGAGAGGTTAAACCTAGTCAACATTTCTGCAAAACTCGTTCCTGGGAGTTGACCTGGGGACTCGTTCCTGGGGGTGAGCACACCTGCTCCTGGGGCCTGGGATTGGACAACCAGGCTGGTCTCTCCTGACATCACACCCTGGAGAATTCCAGGGAAGCTACTGAGGGGGTCTTAGTAATCCAGAAAAAATCACAGAAAAACATCAAGACAATTGGGCACCCCACCACCCCGGCTGGTGTTAATAGCATTTAGCATTTCAGGCCAGGTCTTCTAGCCTGATGGGAGTGTGCGTGTGTTTTGCAGGAAGAAATTTACACATTTCAAGGTAGACGTACCCAGAAGTACTTTTATTTTCCCTCTAAATGGGATTTTTTTTTATGCCCCCATTCTGCCTGATGCAGAAAAATCAGACGTGATTTTTTTTCCCTTCTTTTATTGCCTCTTGGTCAAAGCAAACTATACTGTTTCTACTTTTCAGAATTTGAAGTTATTATTATTTTTTAATTTTTTTTTTTTTTACTTTACAATACTGTATTGGTTTTGCCATACATCAACATGAATCCGCCACAGGTGTACATAAGTTCCCACTCCTGAACCCCTCTCCCACCTCCCTACCCATACCATCCCTCTGGGTTATCCCAGTGCACCAACCCCAAGCATCCTGTATCCTGCATCGAACCTAGACTGGTGATTCATTTCTTATATGATATTATACGTGTTTCAATGCCATTCTCCCAAATCATCCCGCCCTCTCCCTCACCCACAGAGTAAAAAGGTCTGTTCTGTACATCTGCATCTCTTTTGCTATCTCGCATACAGGGTTATCATTACTATCTTTCTAAATTCCATATGTATGTGTTAGTATACTGTATTGGTGTTTTTCTTTCTGGCTTACTTCACTCTGTATAATCGGCTCCAGTTTCATCCACCTCATTAGAACTGATTCAAATGTATTCTTTTTGATGGCTGAGTAACACTCCATTGTGTATATGTACCACAGCTTTCTTATCCATTCATCTGCTGATGGGCATCTAGGTTGCTTCCATGTCCTGGCTATCATAAACAGTGCTGCAGTGAACACTGGGGTACACGTGTCTCTTTCAGTTCTAGTTTCCTTGGCGTGTATGCCCAGCAGTGGGATTGCTGGGTCATAAGGCAGTAGACTAGTGATTTCTTACTGAAGTTATTATTATTCAGGGGCTTCTCAGTGACTTGAGGTTTCAGAGCTCTATCATGCTCAGATTGCTCCCCCGTCAGGGTTTCCTCTCTGTCCCACCTTCTGGATTGACTCTCAATGGTGGGCGAGGCACTGATGCCTTGCCTTGATCTCCATGATCTGGATGCCCCGTGTCCTTCTGGCAGAGCTGTGTGGGTCTCTTTGGGCTGAAACCTAATACACCCACCCCCAAGGGCCATCCTGGCTGTGAAATTCTGACCCAACACCTTCCAGACAAGCTGAGTGCCCTACTTGGAAGCCGAGAGAGTTTTCTGGATGCCCTGCCATGCTGTCAGGGGCTTCAGGAAACCGCATGGGCTGGGAGAGTTGGGGTTGGTGCAGTATTGGCCTCTCATGTCTGGGCACACTACATCTGTGTTCTGTTCTCCAGCAGGTGGCTCCTCCACAGCACTGGTGTGGGCTCGGGGCTCTCTGCTCTGGGGTCTCCACACTTATTTGGGGCTTTTAGCGTTTCCTCTCCTCCTGTAAGATTTAGCCCAAAGCAAATAGGTGGTGGGTCCAGGACTCTCCCACACCAGCAACTGACCTATTAGTTTCACCTGCAAGCTCCCCCTCCCCCTTTAAGCCTGAGTGCCTTTTGTGTAGTGTGAGTGAGCAGAGCGTAACTGGTAGATCGTGCCCACCACCTAACCTATTCATCTTATACCTAGACCACAGCTCTTGAACTTAAAACCTAAGGACTTGGGACTTTTTTGTTTTGGCTATGCCATGCACAGCATGAGGGATCTTAATTCCCTGACCAGGGACTGGATCTGGGCACCCTGCAGTGGAAGCACAGGGTCTTAACCACTAGACTGCCAGGGAAGTCCCTGGGAATTTGGGTGCTATTCTGACAACTACCCTCTTGGGTGATGGGAATGGGGTAAGTCACGATATACTCTCATGGAGGGTGAAGGCATGGGGTAAAAGGAGTGGAGGAGAGACAATGAGAACAAACCAATTAGTATTTCAAATTCATGTCTTATCACAGGGATATAAAAGTTAGGGCACTACTGTATCTGTTTTATTAACTTCTTTTGACACCATGAATATTTACCAACTGTCAGTATGTATTCCTTCATAATATCATTTTTAATGACTGTACCACATTTCATTGTATGAGTTTCCTAATGGAACCATTTCTCTATTATTGAATGTTCAGGTTGTTCTTAATTTTTTTTTTCCTCTCAGAAAAAAGAAAGCTGGGATGAGTTTCCTTGGCCATAAACCTGTGAAGGTCTCTATTTCTTCGGAGCATGTAAGAAGTTTGATTTTAACATGAACATTTGAGGAAATTCCCACCTCATCCCCACACAAGCTTGTGTGCACATTTCCACAGACACACACAGACACGCACACATTAGAGCCATACACCGTCCCAAGACCGTGTCCCACACAGAGCTTGGCACAGAGCAGCTTCTCTAGGGGGAGTGTTTATGGTCATAAGACAGTGGTAGTGGCTGTGGAATCTGGCTAAGGAGAGAGATGCCCCAAGCCCCCAGTTCTTGCCTGACTGTGAAAATTCTCTAGCTGGGCATGACCGTGGTGCACCAGGAGGCTGGGTGAGTAGAGTTGTCAGATAAAATACAGGACGCCATGTTAAACTTGAATTTCAGATAAAAATGAATGTCCTCTTTTTGTATGTGTCCCAAATAAGCACATGTCCGTGTGTCTTGTTGTGTCTGACTCTTTGAAACCCATGAACTGTTGTAGCCCAGCCCTCTCAGCTCCTCTGTCCATGGATTTCCCAGGCAAGAATACTCTGGGATGGGTTGCCATTTCCTACTCCAGGGGATCTTCCCGACCAAGGGATCGAACTCAAGTCTCCTGCTTTTGCAAGAGGACTTTTTACCGTTAGCACCACCTGGGAACTTAAGAAATTCTTTGTTGTTTCCCTGTCATTCAGGCTTAGCTGGTCTTCCTGTGCTTTTACCTGCTAACCCTAGCAACCCTATATGTAAAGAAGGCAGTAATGCTGCAGTGTCAGAGGCGTCATTACCATTTTTTGGGCCATTGCTTCATGAGCAATGACAGATCGAAGTGTGCAAATCCCCACTGCACCTAAATGCAGATAAGCATGACAGACGGTAATGGCTCCGGAGGAGCCAACGGGAGCATTTCCAGAAGCAGGTGAGTGATGGGCATGCTGGAAACGAGCATCTGGGCGCTGGAGCTCAGGCCTTAGCTGCCGTCTCTGGAGTGTCAGTTTTCCCAGGGGGTCTCCTTTGCAGGAGTGAGGCTCAGATCCCGAGGAATAAGCCTGGAGGTAGTGACTACATTCCCAGTCTCGCCCACTTAAGTCCATTCTGCCAATGAGAGGCAGAGTTTTAGCAATATTATGAAAGGCTGGAGTGAGGGTTGGCCTGGAGCCCAGCTTCTATTTGGAACCCTATTTCTCTAGTGATGGGGACTCTGTGGTCCTACACTAGGAGGAAGGATGGAAGGGTCAGAAACATTCCAGCCCTGGCTGCAGTGGTCTCTGGGCCATGGGGAGTGGGGAAGAGAAGGATGGGGGAGAACATGCATATTAAAGGAAATTGGGGAGTGATAATGCGGGTGAGCTCCCCTCCCTCACATCTTCTCTCCAACTACCAGACCAGCAGGGGAGAAAGTATCATTTACTATGTACCAACTAGGAGCCAGACTCTGCATAGACTCTCATGGGTAATTTTCCAACACTTGTTTGATATTATTCCATTTAATAGAGGTGGAAACCGAGACTCAGAGAGATGAAATAACCTGCTTAAGCAAAGTCAGTACTTGACCTACATCTTTGTAACTCCAAAATCTTGATTCTTTTTTTCTGGGCCACATTGGAAATAACTCTCTGGGAGCTCCCATCAGAGGTCCCAGGACCTGACTTCAAGATTCCATGTTCATGACTGTGAACTGCCCAAGGCTCCTGATCCAGACTGTCCCATTGTGGACTAGTTACTCACTTATCTGCCAAAGCACTTGCTCCGTGGGTGCCAGTGCTGGTAGCTAATGTCATATTCCCAGGAGGGGCCCAGGATTGCTGCTACTTTCCCCCAAAATTCGCCAGCACTCCTTTCACCCAATTTACTGTCTCTGAACTCTCTGAGCCTTGGTTTGCGTCTGTTCATGAGCCCCCTGGAAATACTGGTGACCCCAAGTGGAGAGCTTCTAGAGTGCGTGGTGGGGCAAGAACTAAGTCTGGTCTCTCTTCCTTTCTGGCTCCAAATGTGTCCATGGAAGGGGGCAGGGAGAAAGCCCCACAGGCTCTATCGAGCTACAGCAGTCCAGGCAGGAAGAATTGGTGACAAGACATCCATTTGCATCAATGCTGATTACTCTGGACTGAATTCATCCACCTGGGCTGCTTAATATCTGATGCCTCAAGGGAGTGATGGTGCTAGCTGCTGTAACAAACAAACCTCCAAATATAAAGTGGCTCAAACACAGCAGACATTTATATCTCATGCCTGTAAAATACCAGACAGGTGTTCTGATAGGTGTAGTGTTGCCAGATAAAATACCTAATTAAATTTGAGTTTCAGATAAACAACAAAAAATGTTTTAGTCTAGGTCCCAAATGATAGCTATCTACCCAGTGATCTTAAGGGCCCAGAGCTGATACAACAGAAAGGTGACTGGGATTACCACTCCCCTCAGTTTGTTCCCAGTGTATTATACTAAAAATTACTCATTGCTGCTGCTGCTGCTCACTCGAGCTCAGTTATGTTCAACTCTTTGCGATGTTATGGACTATAGTCTGCCAGGTTCCTCACTCCGTGGGATTTTTCCAGGCAAGAATACTTGTCATTCCCTCCTCCAGGGGATCTTCCTGACTCAGGGATCGAACACATATTTCCTGCATCTCCAGCATTGGCAGGAGGATTCTTTACCATGGCACCACCTGGGAAGCCCCCCAAATTATTCATTGCTTATTTGAAATTCATATGTAACCAGGTGTCCATGTTTTTGTTTTTGCTAATTCTGGGAAGTCTGAACAGGTGAGTGGCCCTCCCTCCAAGCTGGTTCAGGGACCCAGCCTCTGTCACTTTCTGGGCCTGCCACCTTCAACCTATTGTTTCCAAGGTTCTGATATCTATTTGCATGAAGAAGGGGAAGAGCATGGAGAGTTGTGTGGGGAGGTTGTTATGGGTCAGAGCTGTAACTGAACACAGCTCTGCTTTCATTCTATTGGCTAGAACCATGGACATGACCACGCCCAATTACAAGGATGCCTGGGAAATGTAGTCTAGCTTCACGCTCAGGAGAGAGGTGGAAGGTTTCCTGAGCTGCTGTCCGTCTCTATCTTTTTTTTTTTTTTTTTAAAAAAGGCTTTAAAATAACATGCCTTTTCTAGGGTCATTGTTTTAAGACTTCAGCTTTATTTCAATAAACACTCCAGGAGAAAAGAGACCTCTGCCTGAGTTTGTTGATGATAATCCTTTCTTCTGCTTCCCTTGCAGAAGAGTTGAGAAGAGTTTTTTTGTTGAGAAGAGTTTTTTTTCTAGACAACATCTTGGTAATGGATGGTGAAGTTATATCTTCTTAAACAAGTAGCAGTAGGGAAAGTCATAGCTGAAGCTTGGCATCCAAGACCTGGGACAGATCCTAGTGGAGCCTCGTACCACCTGCCACCTGTGGAACCTTGGGAAAGTTACTTAACCTCTTTGAGCTGCAGTTTCACCATCTGTGAAATGGAACTATCGGCATTTACCTGATAGTTTTCTGTGAGACCACAGCCCGGCCGGACACAGGAGTGATCTTCCTAGGGTCCCTGCTCGGGTCCCTGGGGACCTGGCTTGATCCTGAGATGAGCCCACCTGGGTGACCGATTGGAGAGTCCTCCAGGAATCTGCCTGTGTATTTCAGAAAATGGGCTGACAGACTTGGCATAGTGACAGGCCTGGAGTCATCATCAAGGAGGAAAGTCTGTCTGAGAAATTTTCTCCTGGTCCAAACCCATCATGGACTCCTGTCTGGGGCCTGTGAAAAGGAAGTTATAGTGGGTAAACATGGAAAAGCCTGTTCTTAAAAAAAAAACACACACACACACACACACACAATTTCTGCAAGCTGTTGGAAGACAAGCCTCCTTGCAACACTAAACTGGGGGCAAGGCAGTCCCCAGAGGGACACAGATAGGCTGTGGACCACCTAGGATGTTCTGGCACACCCACAGTGGAGATGGTGTCTCCCAGTGGAAGGCAGCTTAGAGGTGGCCCCGAGGCAGTGGTGGGTGTCCTCTCGTGAGTTAGCAGGAGCTGAAGGAGAAGATGAAGTGGTAGCTGATAGGACTTGCTGGTAAAAACCCGTGAGTTTTCCGGAACTTATCAAGGCAGCACTGGAAGCTGCTAGATATTTGGAGTTCTCAGGTGGAGTGGGCACACTGATTATTAGTAGTGATGTGACTCCATTTTAAACCCAGTGTTGATGTGATTGAAATAACACAGGGCACACCATTTTCTTCAAAACACCCTAAAAACATATGTATATATGACCTATATAAAGAAGGGCATTGCCATTTGTGACAGTATAGATAGATCTTGAAGGTACTAAGTCAAATAAGTCAGGAGAGAAAGAAAAATATGATAAATGGAATGTGAAAGCAAAGCAAAACAGAAAATGAAGTTGTAGATACAGAGACTAGACTGGTGGTTGCCAGAGGAAGGGGAGGGTGCAATGATGAAGGAATTTAAAATGCACAGACTTCCGGTTAGGAAAGAAGTCCTAAGGGTGTAATGTACAGTATGGTGACTATCATTTATAACATTCTATTGTATATAATTCTGGTGGCTCAGAGGTTAAAGCATCTGCCTCCAATGCAGGAGACCTGGGTTCAATCCCTGGGTTGGGAAGATCCCCTGGAGAAGGATATGGCAACTCACTCCAGTATTCTTGCCTGGAGAATCCCATGGATGGAAGAGCCTGGTGGGCTACAGTCCGCAGGGTTGCAAACAGTCGGACATGACTAAGCGACTTCACTTTCACTTCACTATTATATATTTAAAAATTGCTAAGACAGTGTGCTGTGCTTAGTTGCACAGTCATGTCTGATTTTTTGTGACCCCATGAACTGTACCTTGCCCGGCTCCTCTGTCCATGGGGTTTCTCCAGGCAAGAATCAGTTTAGTTCAGTTCAGTCGCTCAGTCGTGTCTGACTCTGAGAACCCATGGACTGCAGCATGCCAGGCCTCCCTGTCCCTCACCAACTCCCAGAGTTTACTCAAACTCACATCCATTGAGTCAGTGATGCCATCCAACCATCTCATCCTGTGTCATCCCCTTCTCCTCCTGCCTTCAATCTTTCCCAGCATCAGGGTCTTTTCAGATGAGTCAGTTCTTCACATTAGGTGGCCAAAGTATTAGAGTTTCAGCTTCAACATGAGTCCTTCCAAATATTCAGGATTGATTTCCTTTAGGATTGACTGGTTGGATCTCCTTGCTGTCCAAGGAACTTTCAAGAGTCTTCTCCAACACCACAGTTGAAAAGCATCAATCCTTTGGCACTCAGCTATCTTTATAGCCCAACTCTCATGTACATACATGACTACTGGAAAAACCATAGCCTTGACTAGATGGACCTTTGTTGGCAAAGTAATGTCTCTGCTTTTTAATATACTTTCTAGGTTAGTCATAGCTTTTCTTCCAAGGAGCAAGTGTCTTTTAATTTCATGGCTGCAGTCACCATCTGGAGTGATTTTGGAGCCCCCCAAAATAGTCTGCCACTGTTTCCACTGTTTCCTCATTATTCACCATGAAGTGATGGGACCAGATGCCATGATCTTTGTTTTCTGAATGTTGAGTTTTAAGCCAACTTTTTCACTCTCCCCTTTCACTTTCATTAAGAAGTTCTTTAGTTCTTTGTTTTCTGCCATAAGGGTGGTGTCATCTGCATATCTGAGGTTATTGATATTTCTCCCGGCAATCTTGATTCTAGCTTGTGCTTCTTCCAGCCCAGCATTTCTCATGATGTAATCTGCATATAAGTTAAATAAGCAGGGTGACAAGATATAGCCTTGACATACTCCTTTCCCTATTTGAATCAGTCTGTTGTTCCATGTCCAGTTCTAACTGTTGCTTCCTGACCTGCATACAGATTTCTCAAGAGACAGGTCAGGTGGTCTGGTATTCCCATCTCTTTCAGAATTTTCCACAATTTCTGGTGATCCACACAGTCAAAGGCTTTGGCATAGTCAATAAAGCAAAAATAGATGTTTTTCTGGAACTCTCTTGCTTTTTCCATGATCCAGTGGATGTTGGCAATTTGATCTCTGGTTCCTCTGCCTTTTCTAAAACCAGCTTGAATATCTGGAAGTTCATGGTTCACATATTGCTGAAGCCTGGCTTGGAGAATTTTGAGCATTACTCTACTAGCATGTGAGATGAGTGCAATTGTGCGGTAGTTTGAGCATTCTTTGGCTTTGCCTTTCTTTGGGATTGGAGTGAAAACTGACCTTTTCCAGTCCTGTGGCCACTGCTGAGTTTTCCAAATTTGTGGGCATATTGAGTGTAGCACTTTCACAGCATCATCTTTCAGGATTTGAAATAGCTCAACTGGAATTCCATTATCTCCACTGGCTTTGTTCATAGTGATGCTTCCTAAGGCCCACTTGACTTCACATTCCAGGATGTCTGGCTCTAGTGAGTGATCACACCATCGTGATTATCTGCGTCGTGAAGATCTTTTTTGTACAGTTCTGTGTATTCTTGCCACCTCTTCTTAATATCATCTGCTTCTGTTAGGTCCATACCATTTCTGTCCTTTATTGAGCCCATCTTTGCATGAAATGTTCCCTTGGTGTCTCCTATTTTCTTGAAGAGATCTCTAGTCTTTCCCATTCTATTGTTTTCCTCTGTTTCTTTGCACTGATCGTGGAGGAGGCTTTCTTATCTCTCCTTGCTATTCTTTGGAACTCTGCATTCAAATGGGTGTATCTTTCCTTTTCTCCTTTGCTTTTCACATCTCTTCTTTTCACAGCTATTTGTAAGGCCTCTTCAGACAGTCATTTTGCTTTTTTGCATTTCTTTTTCTTGGGAATGGTCTTGATCCCTGTCTCCTGTACAATGTCATGAACCTCTGTCCATAATTCATCAGGCACTCTGTCTATCAGATCTAGTCCCTTACATCTATTTCTCACTTCCACTGTATAATAGTAATGGATTTGATTTAGGCCATACCTGAATGGTCTAGTGGTGGTCCAAATTTGGCAATCAGGAGTTCATGATCTGAGCCACAGTGAGCTCCCGGTCTTGTTTTCGATGACTGTATAGAGCTTCTCCTCCTCTGGCTGCAAAGAATATAATCAGTCTGATTTTGGTGTTGACCATCTGGTGATGTCCATGTGTAGAGTCTTCTCTTGTGTTGCTGGAAGAGGGTGTTTGTTATACCAGTGCGTTCTCTTGGCAGAACTCTACTAGCCTTGCCCTGCTTCATTCTGTACTCCAAGGCCAAATTTGCCTGTTACTCCAGTTATCTCTTGACTTCCTACTTTTGTATTCCAGTCCACTATAATGAAAAGGACATCTTTTTTGGATATTAGTTTGGATAGAAGGTCTTGTAGGTCTTCATAGAACCATTCAACTTCAGCTTCTTCAGCATTACTGGTCAGGGCACAGACTTCGATTACTGTGATATTGAATGGTTTGCCTTGGAAACAAACAGAGATCATTCTGTCATTTTTGAGATTGCGTCCAAGTACTGCATTTTGGACTCTTTTGTCCAGGCAAGAATACTGGAGTGGCTTGCCACGCCCTCCTCCAGAGGATCTTCCCAACCCAGGGATCAAGCCCAGGTCTCCCACATCACAGGCAGACTCTTTACCATCTGAGATGTTTTTAAAATTTATTTACGTTTTTATTTTTGGCGGTGCTGGGTCTTTGGTGCCGTGCGTGAGGGCTTTCTCTAGTCGCGGTGCACAGGCTTTTCGCTGCGGTGGCTTCCATTGTGGAATGCAGGCTCTCGGGCAGGCGGGCTTCAGTAGTTGTGGCTCACAGGCTCTAGAGCCCAGACTCAGTAGTCACGGCACATGGGCTTATTCGTCCCAAGGCATGTGGAATCTTCCCGGGCCAAGGATCAAATCCATGTCCCCTGCATTAGCAGGTAGATTCTTAAGCAGTGGACCACAAGGAAAGTCTGAGAGTATATCTTAAAAGTTCTCATCACAGGAAAAAAAAATTGTAACTATATGAGGTGATGAATGTTAACTAGACTTTTTGTGATGATCATTATTTGATATATAAATATCAAATCATTGTTATACAATTGAAACTAACATAATGTTATATGTCAATTATGTCTTAATTAAAATTTTATAGGTATTTTAAGGAAAAAAAAGAATAGCTCCAACTACATTTGATTGCATTTTGCATGGGTCCCCTTGACTCCCACTCACCAATTGCTTTGCCCTCCCCTTCGGGGGGCGGTCTGTGCCCTTCAGTGGCAAATGGTTTGCTGTCTTTGATTCAGATCCAACCTCTCTGTTCTTTTCCTGCCTGTGTCCCACACCCCTCTGATTATGGAAAGATTGTCTTCTGGTCTCTGAATCATTAATTTTGGTTGTGTAGCTCTTGCCTGGCAGAGCTTTTTCTGCTCTGAAAAACTCTGATTATAAATAGTTCAATAATACATGTCCTCCTGAGTTTAAGACTCAGGCTTATGTAATTGGAAATCTGGATGTGAAGCAAGTTAAAGTTGATGCCATAAAGACAGTAAAATAATTAATCACTTTGCTCTGTTTAATAGATTCAAGGGCACGGGAACAGCCTTGCAGCCAGGGTGAGTCCTCAGGAGCACCACTTGCTGTCATGGTGAGCTTGGTAGGTGCTGAGGGGAAGGGTCCCAGAAATCAGCATCAGGGATCAGAGGGTGGGGCCACCCCAGGATGCACCCCCCAAAGCTTGCTGAAGCCCTGCTTGTAAAGGTGTCAAGCGTCTGTCACCCTCTGCCCCACCCTCCCACTGCCAGTGGCTTCCTGTCCCGGGATTCTGGTGTAGTGTGTATGTCTCATGCACACACAAGCCTGGTCCAGCCCACCCAACTGACCCCCTGGATACAGTGCTCTGAGTAGGATGATCTCTCTGCAGCCCACAGAGGACTTCTACACCCAAGCTCTTGTTCTATCCTCATAAGGCTCCGTGGAGCAGGCAAAGCAGTTATTTTCCTCTCCACTTGTCCTAAGGGAAAATGGATGCTCAGCTGGGTTCTGGGGGAAATGGTCCATTTCACACACATCTTTCTCAAAGTCACACAGCTAGTTGGTGGAGCCGGGTCTTGCATTCCCATCTGGGTGACTCCTCGGCCTGTGCTGTCTTGGCTCTGCTTCCCTGGCTTTCTGAGGGACCAGGAGCACAAGAGTGTGGGCTAAGGAGGGGCTGCTCCGAGGGCAGGGACCAGCAGCAAGCAGGGAACATCATTATTCTTTCATCTACAATGGGTCAGGCATTATTCGCTATTCAACCACTTTTTCACATGACTTCATTTATTCTTCAAATCACGCTTTGAGGTAGCTATTATTATTGTCTCCATTTTGTAGATAAAGAAACGAGGCCTAGGGACTTCTGTGATGGTCCAGTGGCTAAGACTCCAGGGGCTTGGGTTTGATCCCTGATCAGGGAGCTAGATCCCACATACCCTCAAATAAGAGTTTGCATGCCACAACTAAAGATCTTGTGGGCTGCAACCAAGACTGAAGATCCCATGTGGGGCAACTAAGACCTGGCACAGCCAAATAAATAATAAAATAAATAAATAAATTTTTTAAAAAAAAGAAGTTGTTTAAAAAAAAAGAAATGAAGCATAGAGAGGGTGGGAAACTTGTGTAAGATCACATGGTTGGTAAGTAGTAGATGTGGGATTAGAACCTCTGTTAGTAACTATTGTACCCTATGCGCTCCTTGGAAACTGGTGAGCAACTTGAGGCTGAGCTGTTCTTACTTAATGTTTCAGCATCAGGCCTGGGCCCCGCACAGAGAAGGGGTTCATGAGTTGTTTGTTGAAGGGGTGAAGAGCCTGGCTGGGTGGGGTACCTCGGCCTCTGGACTGTCCAGCTTCTCCCAGCCTCCATTCATTTATTCCCACCACAGTGCATTCCAGCACTGGGGGACAGTGGTGGATGAGCCAACCTGCTTCTGTGGAGACAGGTGGAGTGTGGTGGGCAGATAAAGATGAAGCAGTGTGGACTGTGAGGAGATGGGTGCTTAAAGAGGCCATCTGACCCAGTTAAGGGCAGGTGGCAGGCTAGATAAAATGAAGTGCAGACAGGCTTGTCCGGTGGAGGGGACATTGTCAGTGAAGGCCTGGAGGCAGGACACGTCAAGGGGCGAGTGAGAGGCACTTTCCGCTAGAGGAGAAAATTCAGGGCAGGGCTGGCCTGGGACGGGTGGGAGAGGGTAGAGCCTTGGACGCCAGGCTCCGCACCCTGGATTCTCTAAGTTAGGGTCCTGACTCTGTGAGGTTTTACGGATCCAGGTCTGGAGAGAGGCTGGAGCCAGCGAGGAGACTGCAGGTGGCAGTGGGAGCTTGGGTAGTGGCTGTGCAGGGGGCCAGTAGGCTTGTACCTCACTTATAAACATGCTTGTCACTCCCAAACCGCTACTGTGCCAGGGCCAGTTTTAAGCTTATTCTGCAGCCTGTAAGTGAGCTCTGGCAAGGAGGCTGAAGGGATGCATTGGAGAACCACACCAGCGCCTGCCTTTCAGACCCTCGTGCCTGATGAGAGGCACATCGGGCAAGATGTGCCATGTTCCACATCCACTACTAATCCCACATCTACTCCTGATCCCGCATCTACTGCTGATCCTGCATCTACTGCTGATCCCGCATCTACTGCTGATCCCGCATCTACTCCTCATCCCACATCTACTCCTAATCCCGCATCTACTGCTAATCCTGCATCTACTATTAATCCCACATCTACTCCTGATCCCGCATCTACTCCTAATCACGCAGCTACTACTAATCCCGCATCTACTCCTGATCCCGCATCTACTACTTACCAAGCTCTTCCCTTGGGCTTCCTGGTACTTGGTGCCTGAGGCCATCCAAGGTGACTTCTGGCATGAACCATTCAGCAAGCAAATGACAGCTGGAGGTTGGAGATGTCCCCAGGTAGCACAAAGAGCATGAGAGGGGGCCCAGGGGCTAAAATGAGCTTGCCACATCCAGGGCTGAGCTGCAGGCTGCAGGGGAAGGACCGGGCTAAAGGCAGAGCAGAGCGTGCAGGACTCTTTTTGACTGCTTTTAGGAGTTTAGATGGTTTCTGAAGGATGCCAGGAAGCCCCTGGAGATTTTTACAGGGTAGGAAGGACCATAAATTTCCAAAACAATCACTCTGACTTTGTGCGTACATGGATTGGGGAGGAGCAGGAAGATCTTTATCAGCCCGGCCTTGTTTTCTTCTTCCTGATAACTGGTAACTGAAGGGGTTTGAGATGAAGCATCATTTAGAACCTCGAGTTGGAGAGCACCGCCGCATCAGGGGAGGCACAGATCAGGCCCAGTCCTCTCCAGGAACATACTCGCCTGTGGCCTTGGATGGGCAACTTTCAGGACTCAGATCAGGAGTGGAGGGAGGAGAGAAAGGACATAGACTGTGTCACAAGCCTTCTGCTCGTTTGCCCCCCACCTCCCCATGCATTCCTTATGTCCTGTCTGAGGCCTGTTTTCCTTCCTATTACAATCCTCCCACCCAATTTTCCCAGCTGGGTTCTTCTCCAGTCCTGGACAGCTGTGGAGCAGAATTCAAATTCCCAATTTCTCCCTTCTGTTGTTGTAAGCCCCCAGCCTCTTGCTTTGATGTCCTAGTCTCTAAGAGGCATTTGCCTAACAGAAATCTGGTTGTCTGGACCCATAGTTAAAACAGGGTCCAAAAAGTTCACAGCAAGTGAAAAATATCCTGTCCAGCTGTCCAGCTGTGGTTGGACAGGAGGCTAAGTTGATGATGACCCTCCAGATTGTGGAGACAATGACAGTAGGGACTGGTCTGTTTCTACTTACCACCACATTCCCAGCACCCTCCCTGGAACATAGTAGGTCCTTGGGAAATAGTTGTTGTATGGAAGATGCTTTTACTATGTTTTCTCAACTCTAAGGAATATAAGTTCAGTTCAGTTCAGTTCAGTTCAGTTACTCAGTCGTGTCTGACTCCTTGTGACCCCATGGACTGCAGCACACCAGGCTTCCCTGTCCAACACCAACTCCCAGAGCCTACTTAAACTCATGTCCATCAAGTCGGTGATGTCTTCCAACCATCTCATTCCCCTGTCATCCCGTTCTCCTCCTGCCTTCAATCTTTCCCAGCATCAGGGTCTTTTCAAATGAGTCAGTTATTTGCGTCAGGTGGCCAAAGTATTGCAGTTTCAGCTTCAGCATCAGTCCTTCCAATGAACACCCAGGACTGATCTCCTTTAGGATGGACTGGTTGGATCTCCTTGCAGTTCCAAGGGACTCTCAGGAATCTTCTCCAACACCACAGTTCAAAAGCATCAATTCTTCAGCGTTTTCTTTATAGTCTAACTCTCACATCCATACATGACTACTGGAAAAACCATAGCTTTGACTAGATGGATCTTTGTAGGCAAAGTAATGTCTCTGCTTTTTAATATGCTGTAGAAGGCAATGGCAACCCACTCCAGTACTCTTGCCTGGAAAATCCCACGGACGGAGGAGCCTGGTAGGGTGCAGTCCATGGGGTCGCTAGGAGTCGGACACGACTGAGCGATTTCACTTTCACTTTTCACTTCCATGCATTGGAGAAGGAAATGGCAACCCAATCCAATGTTCTTGCCTGGAGAATCCCAGGGATGGGGGAGCCTGGTAGGCTGCCGTCTCTGAGGTCGCACAGAGTCAGACACAACTGAAGTGACTTAGCAGCAGCAGCAGCAGCTAGGTTGGTCATAAGTTTTCTTCCAAGGAGCAAGCATCTTTTAATTTCATGGCGGTAGTCACCATCTGCAGTGATTTTGGAGCCCCCCAAAATAAAGTCTGTCACTGTTTCCATTGTTTCCCCATCTATTTGCTGTCAATTCATGGAAAACTTTTCAGGAAATACAAAAGGTAGACGTGACAGTATTGATGCACATCCACTGTAAGGGGCTTTCCTGGTGGCTCAGATGATAAAGAATCTGCCCACAATGCAGAAGACCCTGTTTCGATCCCTGGGTCAGGAAGATCCCTTGAAGAAGGGAATGGCTCCCCACTTCAGTATTCTTGCCCGGAAAATCCCATGGACAGAGGAGCCTGGGGGGCTACACTCCATGGGATCGCAGAGTCCGACAGGACTAAGTGACTAACACTTTACTTTTTTGTGTTCATTGTAAGATGCATCCTGCTAATAAAAATGCTAAAATGTGAAAGAAGAGACAAAAGCAATACATGCATCCGAGAGTCAGGAACTTGTGTGATCACAATCTTTGTTCCATGAACCTGTGGCTAATTCAGCTGTGCAGGGCCCATTGTTTTTCCTTTTCATGGCAGTGCTTGCTTTTAGGGAGCCATGTTCCTAGGCCTGTGGATGGCTCCAGCCTGGGTTTCTTTCCTCCAGAAAGTAGCCACGGCCCCGGGTCATTGGCTGTGCACAGATGAGTTCCCCGGGCCAACTCGCCATGACTTTGTAAATGACCAGCTCCGCAACATATTTTCTTTGGAGTTTTATAGGAATAATGGAAGTGACATAAAACTGTGCAGCCAGATTCAAATGAAAGGGCAAATGTAGTTGGCCAAAATGAACAATTATAGGAAACAAAGGGAAAATAACGATTAAAGATCTTTCATTACAGCCGGCTAATTATCATGAGTTCTGGACTTAACTGTTCAGGCATAGAATTAAAAACCTTAATTATATTGTCACCTTTGTCTCTCAGCTCCCATTGCCACAAATGAATCCATTTACTGTAAGTGCCGCTGATGAGCAGAAATTGATGGCAGTCCCAGTGAGGTGGGAGGGGGGGGCCTGGAGTGTGGGGGGCTGTACCAGGCAGCACGACCAGGCCCGCACAGCTGGGCGGCATCTGCATTCCAGGACATTATAAATTAGAAACACTTTTAATGAGACAAATACAGGTTTGATGGATTTTATGATTTCTTCTCCCCTTCAAATGGCTAACAAAGCTCCTCCTCTTTCTTCCTTTCTATTAGAGCTGGCCTCTTGTTAAGTGATTGTGTTAATGGTCTTTGGAGACAGGCCGCGGGTGGGAGGACAGGGGGACTTCCCCTGCGTGGGCGCTGGAAGGCTCTTCTCTTGAAAGGAAGACAATTCCCAGCTGTTGTTCCAAATGGGAGCCTTTTAAAGCCCAGAGCAATGAGTGGAAATGTGAGATTACTTTGAGAGCCAGGGAAATTGGAAAAGAAAGCTACAGGAAGGTTGGGGAGATGAAATCCTCCAACTACACAGCTGCTTGCTTTGAGAGCCCAGTTCACTGAGAGAAGTCAGGCACAGCTCCTGGAGTGGTCAGGTGGTCACTTGCTTGACTTCAGGGTGGGGTGGGGTGCAATTTAGGAGAGAGGAGCCCTAGAATTATAGTCAAGCATAGTACAGATCTTCCTTGGCTTACAATGGGGTTATATCCTGATAAACCCATCATAAGTTGAATATATCATTATGTCAAAAATGTATTTAATACACCTAACCTACTGAACAGCATCACTTAGCCTATGCTCAGTTGCTCAGTCATGTCCAACTTTTTGCGACCCCATGGACTATAACCCACCAGGCTCCTCTGTCCATGAAATTTCCCAGGCAAGAATGCTGGAGTGGGTTGTCATTTCCTTCACCATAGTTTAGCCTAGCCTACCTTAAAGATGTTCAGAACACTTACATTAATCTACTGTTGGGCAAAATTATCTAATACAAAGTCTATTTCTTAATAAAGTGTTAAATATCTCATGTAATTTATTTAATACTGCACTGGAAGTGAAAAACAGTGGTTCTCTGAGTACAGAATGGTTTTAAGTGTATCAGTAATTTACTCTTGTGGTTGTGTGGCTGACTGGGAGCTGAGGCTGCCCGGCACTGGGAGAGAATATCATACCATATATGGATAGCCTGGGAAAAGATCAAAAGTCAAATGACAGTTTGTATGGAATCTCTATAGCTTTTGCACCATTGTATAACGTATAGGTCAAAACTTCATAAATTGGGGACCATCTGCATAGTGGTTATGGACACAAAGTCAGGAGCCAGACTGCCTGGGCTTGAATCCAGGCTCCATCTCTTTCTGTATGACTCTGGGCAAGTGTCTTAACCTCTTTCTGACTTGGTATCCTTGTCTGTGAGGTGGAGTTATTGATAATATCTACCCCTGGCATACTGTAAGAACTACATAAGTGTCGCATATACCAAGTAAAAAATAGCCTTGAATTTATTCATTAATTTAATTTAATTTATTTATTTTAATTTTTTAAATAGCAGATCCTTACTGGTTATCTAGTTTATAAAAATGTTTATTTATTTGGCTGCATCAGGTCTTAGCTGTGGCACTCAGGTCGTACAGGATCTTTCCTTGTGACGTGCAGAGTTAATTGCTCTGAGGCACGTGGGATCTTAGATCCCCCACCAGGGATCGAACTCACATAACCTGCACTGCAAGCTGGATTCTTAACCACTGGGCCACCAGGGAAGTCCCTATCTGTTTTAAATATAGCAGTGTGTACACGTCAGTTCCACACTCCCAATCTATCCCTTGCCCCTACCTTTCCCTCCAGTAACCATATGTTCATTCTCTAAGTCCATGAGTCTGAAAACAGCTTTTGTTTTGTTTCAAATATTGTCTCCCACTTAATGGCAGTGTTACCTTGGGCATGTTACTTAAACTTTCAGCTTCAATTTCTTCTATAAAATGGGAAGAAGCACTGTGTGTACTTGAGTTTATACTGGGGAGTCAACAAGAAAGAGGATTGTACAGCTGTTACTATTACTGTGTCAGCATCAGCTCTGTTATGATGGGATTTCAGTGCTATGAGGAGAATAGGCAGGTACACAGTCATGGAGAAAAACTGAGATTATTTGAAAGTCATCTAACACATTCAGTGGGTGGGTGGGGGATGGGCTCAGCCTTGAGTTGGGGTGCTTTCTAGAGGCAGGTGCTGGGTGCCCAGTAGGAACTCAGGTGGTGTGGCTGTCCTGATCAGAAATGAGTTGAGATCTCCGGCCCTCCTGCGTATGTGGGGAGGGGGTGCAGGCCGGCTTCCGAGACAGCACTCCTATCTCCTATCTTTGGGAGAGTCAGGAGCCTGTGTTGCCATGGTGACTAGAGGAGTTAATGGGATGGAACTCCTCACAGGGCTAGCGGTGGGATGGCAGCAGCCGCTGTACAGTGTTAAGATGCCCCAAACAAAAGGGTGAGCGCCTCGGCTGGCCAGGGTCATGGCCAAACTCAGCTCATGGGGTGTTCAGCTCTGCTGTCCAGAGGCCAGGAATGAGATTCACTCCTGGGCTTTTCCTCCTGTGTTTGGCCACCCCTCTACTGCCGCCTTCCCTTATCCCCAGGACAGAGACAAGGACAGGGAGGAGATGTCAGGTAGATGCCAGATAGGCTGGGCCAAAGGGACGGGGCACCAAGCAGAGACAGGAAACAAGGGGAAAGACAAAGGTGCCCACCTCGGTGCGTGTGTGGAGGAGCCCCCAGCCCCCAATTCCTCAAGTGAAAATTCCAGACACCTAGGTCCTGTGGGTGACCAAAGGCTTTTATACCCCTTCTCATACTTGTCTCACCTAAAACCCCAGGGGTAACCAAAGCGAGGTTTATTATCCCCATTTTACTGCCCAGCAAGCTGAGACTTACTGAGGTGATGAGGCTTCCCCAGGGTCAGTGACAGAGCTGGGGTCAGACTGGGATCAGGTTCTGTGTCTTTTTTCCTTAAAAACCACGAAAACTGATGTGATTTTGGGGTTAGAAGCAGGCTGAGCCCTATGCTGCCTTGCTCCAGGCCTTTCTATCTTTGTGGCCCTGGCTTTCTGTTCAGAAGTCCAGGACTGTTCCTCAGGCCCCCCATCAGACCTCTGCCAGCCAGGTGCCTGGAGAGCTGCAGGAGCTCCACGGTGAGGTCCGGGCCTGCCACCCCAAGCTGGCCCGCAGACTGACAAGGGGACATGCGTGCTGGGGAACAGAGGACTGGATGGCTGGAAGAAAACCCCGAGAACTCACTGTGTAAACTTGGATCAGCCTCCTGCCTCTGAGCCTTAGCTTCCTCTCCTATGAAATGGGACAAACATGAGGTGCCTCCTGCCTCACAGGCTGGCTCTGGATGTCAGGTGGATGTTGTGGAGAGGCAGGAG
The DNA here is from genome assembly GCF_042477335.2 of Ovis canadensis. Lineage (NCBI taxonomy): Eukaryota > Metazoa > Chordata > Mammalia > Artiodactyla > Bovidae > Ovis > Ovis canadensis. Next base: position 52,376,463 of record NC_091246.1, on the reverse strand, counting down.
CTGGACTGCATGGTGGCAGGTGTGAAGGGTTACCTGGTGCCCCCAGAGCCACAGAAAATATGAACCTGCCTCCTGAGGGCTCTCCCTGCCCCCCACCCCCACCCAGCTCTCCTCTCCTCTGCCCTACACTACTGTTTCCCAAACTTCTAAGGCTCTTGCACATTTGAGTCTCTGTTAAATAGTCCTTCCATCTGTAACTCCCGCCCCCTGCCTATCAATACTGACTCCCTCAGCGGATTCCTTCCCAGTCCCTCAGGGACCTATCCCTCCTTTGTGTCCCCACTGCATTGCAGAATCATCTATTGAGACAACCGAGATACTGTAGGACCCCAATTGCCCTCTCCTTGGCCAGATTAAGCTTCAGAAGGACCAGTGAGTGTTTACTGAAAGCCTGATAGGTGTGGGCTGCACTTCTCTCCTCTCTCTAGGGAGGTGGAGACTGAAGCTCAAATTAGGCAAATGTTTCATCCATGTGGCCCCTGGAGGCAGAGGTTCTCCATCTCTGGCCCCTGTTTCAGGGCAGGGCTGTCTCCCCTTATTCATATGACTCCCAACCTTGAGGCTGGGTCGGTTGGTGGGAGTGTACCTGTATGAGTCAGGATTTATTTAGTTGCATGTAACAGAGGTAACTTCAGCTGTTTAAGAAGAAATGGATTTAAGTCAGGGAAGTAGGCGCTTACAGTATCACTCAAAGGGCAAGAGTAGATGTTTGGCCAGATCTCCAGGAAAGACTCTCAGGACAACACTGCAGACTGGCTTCCAGGGGAGCCCCCACCTCTGCCACGACCAGGAGATAGAGAATGCAGAGCAACCACCAGCTACATCCACGGTAGAAAAGTAATGATGCCCAAGCTCTGCTTCTTGGCATATGGGGACTCCTGCAAATACTGCTGCACCCAAGAAAGGGGCAGAAGCAGTAGAAGCACAGCCCCTGCCCCAGCTTCACCTGCCACACGCCCTTACTCAAGTGTGTCTGATGGACTGAACCTGAGTCGCCCTGCACTGGAGCTATTCCACTGCTGGGGCGGGCACCACCTTCGGGGCTGGGGTTCCCAGGCCTCCTCCCAACCCACAGACTAGGAACCGACGTGCAGAGAAGCAAGGTGAGGAATGTGTCCCAGTAACAGGGACAGAGGTAAAACCCTCTTCTGCGACATTTGCCCCTGGATGGCTAATGACCCCTCTAAGCCTCAGTGCCCTTGGCAGTAAAACCACCTTCCTAATGGTGCCAACTCAAAGGTCATGATGAGGATTAAGCGGGACACAATCCATGCCAAGCACTCAGCACAGTGGCCAGCACTCCATGCAGACTCAGAACATCTGCCTCGCTGTCATCTCTGTCTGTGCGCCAAGCCCGTGTCGCTCCTTATGCGTCACAGCCAGTGTGTCGTCATCATTCCTTTGCCTCTCCTAGGAAAGGCTCTGGGCGGGGCTGCCCCTGAACTCCCGGAACCAACCATGTGTTAACCATTCAGAGCCTGACTAGGAGCTGACCCTGGGGTTTAAGGAGAGAATGGGCACGTGAGCAAACTGAGCCTGAGAAGCTCAGGCTTGGCTGCATGTTGAGAAATTCTGACTCCAACAGATACTAATAAATATTAAGTATTCTTATTTATTCAGTTCAGTTCAGTCACTCAGTCGTGTCTGACTCTTTGCGACCCCATGAATTGCAGCACGCCAGGCCTCCCTGTCCATCACCAACTCCCGGAATTCACTCAGACTCATGTCCATCGAGTCAGTGATGCCATCCAGCCACCTCATCCTCAGTCGTCCCCTTCTCCTCCTGCCCCCAATCCCTCCCAGCATCAGAGTCTTTTCCAATGAGTCAACTCTTCACATGAGGTGGCCAAAGTACTGGAGTTTCAGCTTCAGCATCATTCCTTCCAAAGAAATCTCAGGGTTGATCTCCTTCAGAATGGATTGGTTGGATATCCTTGCACTCCAAGGGACTCTCAAGAATCTTCTTCAACACCACAGTTCAAAAGCATCAATTCTTCAGCGCTCAGCCTTCTTCACAGACCAACTCTCACATCCATACATGACTACTGGAAAAACCATAGCTTTGACTAGATGGACCTTAGTCGGCAAAGCAATGTCTCTGCTTTTGAATATGCTATCTAGGTTGGTCATAACTTTTCTTCCAAGGAGTAAGCATCTTTTAATTTCATGGCTGCAATCACCATCTGCAGTGATTTTGGAGCCCCCCAAAATAAAGTCTGACAGTGTTTCCACTGTTTCCCCATCTATTTCCCATGAAGTGATGGGACTGGATGCCATGATCTTCGTTTTCTGAATGTTGAGCTTTAAGCCAACTTTTTCACTCTCCACTTTCACTTTCATCAAGAGGCTTTTTAGTTCCTCTTCACTTTCTGCCATAAGGGTGGTGTCATCTGCATATCTGAGGTTATTGATAATATATAAATATATAATAATATATATTTATTTATATTTATTAATACTCACTGGCAGAAATGGGATGTAACTGGTCCAGGATAGGGGCCAGACATCACGTTTTGTCTATTATTTATTTTATGGATGCCTAGTGGTGCTAACATGTAGTGGGGGCAGAGACACACTGGCCCAGGTGCCTACTGCGATCTGATTGGTTGTTGTTGTTCAGTCGCTTAGTCATGTCTGACTCTTTGGGACCCCATGGACTGCAGCATGCTTGGCTTCCCTATCCTTCACCATCTCCTGGAGTTTGCTCAAACTCATGTCTATTGAGTCGATGATGCCATCCAACCATCTCATCTTCTGTGGCCCCTTCTCCTTCCCTCAATCTTTCCCAGCATCAGGGTCTTTTCCAATGAGTCAGTTCTTTGCAAGAGGTGGCCAAAGTATTGGAGCTTAAGCTTCAGCATCAGTCTGATTAGCCAGGACAGAGTAATTAGGGCCCTTACCTCTTACCAGTGTCTATGCTGGGCTGCTGAGAATCACTGCAGGATAGGATTAAAATCCCCTTTTTATGGATGAGAAAACTGAGGCTTGAGTGGTTTGGGTGACCCTGACCCATGTTCCTGGAAGGGCAATGAGGACACTGAGTAGTCTTGCTTTGATAGAATCCCCAGAAGGAATTCCCAGCAATCTTTGTCAGGATCCATTTAGTTCTTGCAGGAGCTGAGGGATTGAACTGTCTGGCAGGGGCCAGGCTGCTGTCTTGCCTTCCTCTGATCCCAGCCAGCCCTTGTCTCTTGCTGCAGAAGATGTAGAAGTGCCCTGCCATTCTCGGAGGCAGACCTCAGCTTGCCTGGGTTGGGCCTGGCATGGAAAGGAAAGCATTTCTACTTGGAAACAAGTGTAGTTCCTTCCAGGGGACCCATCTATGTGGTGTCTTCTTGCACCCAGGTGCCCCCAGAGCAGGTTGTCAGGTGGGCTTAGCCCTAAGATTGATCCTGCTTGATCCTCCCAGTGAAGACTTTGCCTCGCGCCCCAAGACAGGGGCACATTCATCACACCGAGTGTCTCAAGCATTGAAAAAGATGGGATTACAGATGGTGCCAGGAGAAAAATGGAGATTTAGCTCACGGGTAAATGAATTTATCTATTCCCAGGCCTGGGTCGGACAGCGCTGGCTAGAGGAAGTCATTTATCTCTTTGAGGGATGATTTTAGAAATACAGTCGTGAATGTGTCAGTTCTATGCTTTCCAGCTTAAGGGTGAGTTAAGATGAGCCAAAGCATCTTCCTCTGCCACTGGAAGTCAGCAGGAGTCCCCGCGGTGACCAACAGCTTTTCCTGACGGTGGGGCCTGCACTGGGTGCTAATTACCACAGCCTCTTCGGAGCTGGAGTCTGTGTTGTTCCTCTTCACTTCTTTCTGATTATCTCAGGGCAATTTTGAGAGAGCCAGGGGCGGATTTAAGCAGAGCTGGTGTGCACATTATTATGGCCTCTCTCTGGGCTTAAATGGCTCTCTAGAAAATAGGCCTTTTTATTTATCTTCTCTTCTCCTCTTCTTAAATTGTAGCCCAGCCCGAAAGGCATGGATTGATTGTACATTTCCTTTGCCTTGGAATGAGCCTGTTTATCACTTCTGTGGTTGTGGAAATAGGAGAGGAGGTGGGGATAGTGGGGACAAGGCTCCTCCCAATAACCTTTCTGGCCATCTCAGACCAAAAGCATTCTGCCTCCAACTCTTGATTTTTTTTTTTCAACTCTTGATTTTTAAAGAAGCCACTTACAATTGGCTTGGAGACTGGGAGGGGACAATGTGTATATGGTGGGTAATTGGAATTTTTATTTCTTTATGAGTGTTTGGACCTTGGCCCCAAGACAGGTGCTGTTAAAAGTCAGCTTACAAATAGGCTGTATCCATTAATCTCCTGGCCACAGGCTGGGTGTGGAGTCAGAACAAATGAGTCCTGAGCCCAGCAGAGGAGGCCATGTCCATGTGTACTGTCATCAGTAGGGGACCTAGGAATTTCATCCCAGACAAGGATCTTCACCTGACTTCTGATGTAGCAGTTAACACCAAAGTTGGGACCAGAGGCAAGATCACTGACACTTATTACAACATCCTTTTAGTTTCTCCTTCATCTTGACTTTGTCAACATTTTAACTCCTTGGCCACTTTTTGAGGGAGGATCAGAGAGACAGAACCTCTCATCTGCCTTGGCTTGGACCCCTTGCTGATACAGCATACCCCACTCAGGGCACTACGGGTGGCCTTCAGGTCAGAATAAATAACACCTGCTAACCCACACTCTGTACACATCCCTGGGCCAAGTGCTGCATTTCTGTTGATATCCTCCAAGCAGCTGTACGACCTAGTGCTATTATTATCCCCACAACCCCGATGGAAACGCTGAGGCACCGAGAGGTGATGTAACTGGCCCGTGGCCACACAACTAGTGAGTGCTGAAGCCAGGATCAAACCGAGGCTGCTTGGTGCCTCTGCTTGAACTCTTAACCACCACTCTAGGGAGCCTTGTGCTGGGCCTTGGAGGATGTTCTTGCCACATTCCAGCCTCTCCACCAGGTGCCATGCCTGTGGTGTGGCCTGTCCTACCACCTCCACCCAGGCTACAGGGGCCGTTCCAGCACAGGGGCTTTCCTGCATGCCGCTCCCTGTGCGCCCCTCCCCACCCTTTACATGGGTTCCTAGTTGCCTGACTCTGGGTCCTCCTGACGCTTCCAGTCTGGTCTCCCACCATCCCTTTCATGAGTCCTAGCCAGCCAAGCAGCAGCATTCACCATCTTTTCTGCACATGTTTCTTCCTGCCTGGATGCCTGTTCTCTTTCCCCATCTAGCCCTCAATTCCATCACAGCTTCTCAGACCCCACACGTGGTGGGTACACACCAACTGGGCACTCTGTGTGTGCATTGCTGGTGAAGCAAGTTTGTGAAGTACGTTCATGAAGCAAGTTTGTTTTTCTCTTTGGATCCTAAAATGAATTCAGATGCACTTAAGGAAGCTTGGAAAATGTACACAATCTCTCAGATGGAAGTAAGAATACCCTGGGATCCTACATCTGCTGTTACTATTTTGGTGTATATATTTTCAATTTTTTAAATTGTGGAATCTTCCAAACACAAACAGAATAGAGGATACTGCAACATTCCCTGGGTAGTACCCACCCCCCACCCCCACCCCCCGCTGCCTCCTTTATCAATCCAATAGGTTCTCTATGTATATATACAAATTCACTTTTGAACACTTTGGGATAATGATGTACAAATTGTTCATGCTGTTTGAAAGTTCCTCACCCCTGACACTCCACATAATAACTCACAAAAATCTTTCCATGACTGAAGAGTAAGTATCCTTTGAAAAGATATACAATAGCTTATTCAGTTAACCAATCCCCTGTTTTTGGACATTAATAGTTATTTAAACAGTATGAAAAGGCAAAATGATAGGATACTGAAAGAGGAACACCCCAGGTCAGTAGGTGCCCAATATGCTACAGGAGATCAGTGGAGAAATAACTCCAGAAAGAATGAAGGGATGGAGCCAAAGCAAAAACAATAAACTCCAGTACTTTGGCCACCTCATGCAAAGAGTTGACTCATTGGAAAGGATTCTGATGCTGGGAGGGATTGGGGGCAGGAGGAGAAGGGGACGACAGAGGATGAGATGGCTGGATGGCATCACTGACTCGATGGACGTGAGTCTGAACTCCAGGACTTGGTGATGGACAGGGAGGCCTGGTGTGCTGCGATTCATGGGGTCGCAAAGAGTCGGACACGACTGCGTGACTGAACTGAACTGAACTGAACTGAACTGAAGGCAATACTGCACATTCATGACTATTTACTAAGAGTAAATTCAAACAAGTGGAATTATTGGGTCAAAGAATATAAATATTTTGACATATCTTGCCAAACTGGCCTTTCAAATTATTATACTCATTTAAATTTCCATAAGTAGCATATAAGAATATCAATTTTAATGCCTCTTAGCGCTTTCAGAGAAGGCAATGGCACCCCACTCCAGTACTCTTGCCTGGAAAATCCCATGGACGGGGGAGCCTGGTAGGCTGCAGTCCATGGGGTTGCAAAGAGTCGGACACGACTGAGCGACTTCACTTTCACTTTTCACTTTCATGCATTGGAGAAGGAAATGGTAACCCACTCCAGTGTTCTTGCCTGGAGAATCTCAGGGACAGCAGAGCCTGGTGGGCTGCCGTCTATGTGGTCACTCAGAGTCGGACACGACTGAAGCGACTTAGCAGCAGCAGCAGCAGTGAGCACTCTGTTGTTCAGTCGCCCAGTTGTGTCTTTGTGACCCCATGGACTGCAGCACACCAGGCCTCTCTGTCCTTCACCATCTCCCAGAGTTTACCTAAGTCCATGTTCATTGCATTGGTGATGCCGTCCAGCCATCTGATCCTCTGATGCCCTCTTCTCCTTCTGCCCTCAACCTTTCCGAACATCAGGGACTTTTCCAATGAGTCGTCTTGTTCACATCAGATGACCGAAATACTGGAACGTCAGCTTCAGTCCTTCCATGACACTATCATTTTTAGAAGACTTTGTCAGTTATGAATACATGAAGAAATTAGGATAGGAGCCCTTTCATGAGTGATATGATAAGATCTCCTTGAGATGCTGTCATCATATTGCCACTACCCTTGTGGCCAGCCCAGTTCCCACTGGCTGTGTGATTGTGTGTGGATGTGGTTGAAGACGAGATGAGGCAGAGGGGCTGACTTCCAGACCATTTCGGAGTAACCCAGAGACTTCAGCCAAGTCTGTGAATTGACCACGCAGCTGAAGTAATCACCCTTCTATGGGCCAGGCTAATGTACTCCTCTCTTGCTGCTTGGATCAATACCATACTTACTGCAGATTAGCTAAATGAGCCAGCGCAGCTGGGAATGAGCTTCTAGAGACAATTACTATGGAAAATGCAGTCATATTTTAGTGGGCACCACATGCAGGAAGCTCTCTGCAAATATCAATATGTATTTGCTTGCTTGACAAAAACAGATCAAACCTAAGTCAGGAGATTAATCCAAATGATTGGACTGTAAATGATTCCTGTGCAAAGTGTGGTGAAACCCTTGACCTTTTCGATGGTGGCTATTGTTCAGATAGTGCTAGAAATAACCAGCCTGGCAAGACTGACTGGTGGTTGGCTTGTGCTGTCCTCTGCCAAGTTTATCTCAGTAGAAACATGGATGATACTGATGATGGTAACCATTCATATTTGCATAGTGTGATCTTACTTGTTCTTCACCACAGCCTTGGAATGCTCAATAAGTGCATATTTAAGAAATCAATTCATTCATTTAACAGATCACGACTGAGTAGGCTGTATGTACTGGGATTGTCCGAGGTGCTGGGGAAACAGTAGTGAAGAAGACAGGGTCTTTTCAGGGGAACTGGCAGCCTGGTGGGGCAGGACTGTCCATAAATAAGAAAACAAGCAAATGGATAAGAAATCATGCATTGAAGGAAGTGCTAGAAAGAGAAGGGAAGATGGTGCTGTGAAAAGAAAATATATGAGTGGTAGTGCTTAATTTTGATGGGTGATTGGAGAAGGAGGCTTCTCCAAGGAGGTGACATTTAAGCTGAAAATTGAAGGATGAGAAGGAGCGAGCCAGGGGCAAGCCAGAGTCAGAAGAGATGAGTTGTCAAGGCTGCGGGACCAGCATTTGCAAAGGTTGTGAACTGGGAATGCGATCGGTGGTTCCTAGGAGCTGACGGGCTGCCCTGTAGGGCTAGGGTGGGGTAGACAGGTGAGAATGGCGTATCATCAAGTGGGAGAAGCAACGGCAGCCAGACCACAAGGAATTTGGATTTTATCTTAAGGGACAAATGGGAAGCCACCAAAAGGGCTTTATAAAGGGGAAGAACATAATCTAATTTATATTTTTGAAAGATCACTCTATATCCTTGGCAGAGAATGAAGAATATTCTATTCATTTTTATAGCTGATTCCAGAAGAATAGCAAATATAAGTGGACAGGCTGGCAAGGTAGGGGAACCTTGGGGCTCCTCTGAAGGGCTTTCTGGGATATAAGGGCCTCTGCCAAGGCTGCAGGCTCTGGTTCTAAATTTTTTTCCTGATTTCACATCTCATCTCACAGTTCATCTTTCCCTTGAGAGAGTTTGTCACTGGCGAGACTCTTGGCCCGGGAAGATGGAAAGGCAACAAATGGAAGGAAAAGAGGGAGCTGGGAACATTTGTGTGGATGTAACAGGGATGTCAACGTGCTCTCCCAGCCCGGGGTGCTCCTGTGGGTATGTTCACTCCAAAGAAACATCGTGGGAGTCCCTGGGACATGATGGGGTCGCCCTCCAAGAGTAGCACCTTGGTGAGTTGGACAAAGGCTCTTCCTCACTGAGCCACCAGGCTGTCAGTGGCCTGGGCTTGGAGAGAGGTGGCCTGAAGTCCCTCTCTCATGAAGAGTGGGTGTCTGATCTGTGACTGGCTCCTCGTGTCCTGCCTTTGGACCCTAACCCCCACCCCCAGTTGTCTCCCCAACAGTTTCCTTTCTTTTCCCCACATCTTCCTTACTCCTGCACACAACTATCAACAGAAACACAACTGCAATGCCTTTTTGTGTTTGATAACTAGCTTCAGTTCTAGAGAAGTCTGGAGCACAGGGAATATGAAGGGAGGAAAATGAAGAGACCAATTCCCCTTAGACTGTTAGGAAAGTATACACTTAAATATGTTTTTAAGTGTTTGAAGGGTCAACACTAAAAGACTGGGAATAGAATGCACAACTTCTAAACCAGTACTGGGGGAGGAGACTAGAAAAAAATATAACCCAACAGATGGTTGCTGCTGCTGCTGCTAAGCAGCTTCAGTCGTATCCGACTCTGTGTGACCCCATAGATGGTAGCCCATCAGGCTCCACCACCCCTGGTATTCTCCAGGCAAGAACACTGGAGCAGGTTGCCATTTATGACTTCTAATGTAGTAAGTGACAGAGAAAGGAGGTGAGAGGGGAAGAAAGAGAACAGGCAGAATTCCAGTTCATAAACAATTGGAACATGTTTATCCAACCTGGATTGAAGCCGGTGACAGATTCTCTCAGGAAGCTGGTGGGTGGGGAGGCGGTGACAGGCATCTCCAGTGCCCACGTGTACCAGTCAGTGATTTATTCACCTGGTTCACCTTGATTTTAAACTCCCTGGGGGCAAGGTCAGACCCAGTTCATCTGTGTGTGTTCCCAGTTCAGGAATGTCCAGCTCCTAAAGAAGGAATATACAGTGAATACAGTGAAAGTCACTCAGTTGTGTCTGTGGTGTGCTCCATCAAGAATACTGGGTGGGCAACCATTCCCTTCTCCAGGGGATCTTCCCAACTGGGATCGAACCCAGATCTCCCACACTGCAGGCAGATTCTTTACCAGCTGAGCCACCAGGGAAGCCCAAGAAGGAATATGAGTGTGTTATTATCCGACATGAGCCGTGTCTTTCCTCTTGGCTCTGGCCATCTTCTGAAAGGTATGAATTCTGACCTCATGCTGAAGGTGAAAGAAGGAGGAATGTAGACAGAGAAGCTCTGGACCCACATGAACGTGAACCTCACCATGGTGAAACCAACACAGGAACTCTGGGTTTGGGGGGCTGTGAGGCTTTCCTGTCACGCTGTCTTCTCTTGGTATTTCCTCCCCTTTCCTCTTCTTCCTCTTGTTCTTTCTCCTCCTCCTCTTCCTCTATCCTTAGACTCCTAGCTGGAGGATTCAATCACTATGAAACAGTTTCCGGAAATAAGGCGCGAACCTTTCCTTGGGCGTATAAGGAACTCGAGGGCTTCTGTTCAGTTCTCTCCGGCCCTGGTACACAGGAGCCACGTGAAACCTGTGCCCTCAGGAGCTGGGGTGACAGTGGCAGCTCCTGTCGCTCTCAGGGGTCTTCAGGATGAGGCCTCGCAGGTGGCTCACCCTACACGGGTGTGCTCCGTCAGAGCCACAGGGAGCCAGGAAGCGGGGTAGATTCACATCCGGGAATAGAGCGAGCTTCTGCTCATCTCACGACCTTTGCTAAGTACACCGACTAATGGAGCGCAAGATGTGAACGATCGTCACAGGCGATGTGGAACTGTAATTCAGACCCAGCCCGCGGAGGTCACAGTTCGTTAGATTAATTTTCCTCCTGCCTTTCCTTACAAAGCTAACCTTTGCCTTACAAAAAAGTTCTTTAAAAAGAGATAACTCAGTGTTTATTTGGCATTTGAAGGAGTTTTAATCCTAGCAACCCTGTTGGAAGTGTCTCTTTTTCCTTGGGATTCAGCCCAAGGAACAGTTTATTGATCCTTTACATCAGAAACAATTGTTCTGGGTTTGAAATCTATCAAGTATTGGAAATTCAAATCAAGCCATTTGCGAAGTTCTGTTTATTGAGAGTTATCAACTGAGAGAGTTGTTTGCTAATAGCATTCGTCAGCCTCCTCTGTGTGCCCTTAGATTGCAGGGCCCTTCTCTTTTCTAGGCATCTCTGTTCTCATTGGCGGTGGTACCTGTCACTCTGCCAGGCCCCCAGTTCTCTCTCCATCCCGACCCTTCCGCATCTTGCCTTTCCCTTTCCCTTTCTGCTCTGTCTCGCCTGTCCCATGTCGTCTGTCTCCTGTCCTCCCTTCCAGTTTCCTGCCTCTTGCTTGCTTAAGTCTGTATCCATCCCTGCCTGTCATCAATCAAGACCAACAAGCATTACCAAGCTGTTTCCTTCCATTGGGGGCTTCCCTGCTGGCTCAGTGGTAAAAAATCCACTTGCCAATGCAGAAGATGCAGGTTTGATCCCTGGGTCGGGAAGATCCCCTGGAGGAGGAAATGGCAACCCACTCTAGTATTCTTGCCTGAAGAATTCCATGGACAGAGGAGCCTGGTGGGCTACAGTCCAAGGGGTCACAAAGAGCCAGACATTACTGAGTATGCATGCAGGCTCCTTCCATCAGAAGACTCTGAAATGCTCTCAATTTGTTTTCAATACGTTGCAATTTGACAGCATGACATTGTGACTCTTTAAGGTTTATCACTCATTCATTTATTTGTAGGCCTTCTGTTTTTTGGCTTGAAACTTTGTTTTTCACCGTCTACAGGGTGCTTTTAGGCACTCGATTGGGAGTTGATGGCAAGTTCCCTGTGCCTCTTCTCTGGCCCTCTGGGTTTTCTAGAGTGTGATCAGGTGTTCTTAGCCCAGGGTTCTCCAGACTGGAACATCCTACTTTTATCAGGAAGCCTTCCTGCCTTTTGAGCACTTTTACAATCTTTTTGAGACTTTGTCAGCTCTGGGGTTTCTTGTAGGAGATAAAGGGCCAGATTAGAGAGATGCTTAGAGAGAAATGATTGTAGGGACCTGGAGAGGCGTGTGGGAAAGGGGGACGTTGGAGAGGTACCGTTTCCTCCATCTCTTCTTCCTCCTCCCTCCATTGCATCTTTCCCATCAACTCCTGCAGCTTTGTTGACGCCCAGTTCTTTAAAGTCACGTGTGAACTTCTTGCCTGTGTGCTTCATTCCTCCTTTCTTCTAATTCTGTCAGCTCCAAACTCAGGAAGGAGAATTTCCCTGACAGATTTTCCAGAAAACTCTCATCAGCCCTCTTGCTGTTCCTTGCTAGTGACTCCCTGCCTTCTGGTTCATGAGAACCATCCAGAGAGCCAGTGTGTCATTTTTAAGAAACTTAGTTTGTAACAAGGCAAGAAATCAAGGACATCCCCCAATGGCAGTGTATCCAGGGGAGGGATGGAGAGGGTAAGATGACAAAGTGTCCGGGAACCGTGCTGTAGAGCAAGGTCTGCAGAGCCAGGACACCTATGGTGTGGGTTGGTTAGTGACAGAAACCTAAATCAAAGGGCTTAGGCAAAAACATGGGTGTTTGTTGGCTCCTATAATTGGCTCCTGGCTGTTGGATCCAGAACTTCAACAGAGTCATCAGGGTGCCCTCTCCCTTGACAGGCAGTATTGCCGAGAGGTCAGATGCTGACTGCATTTGGATCCTGGCCTCACTTCGGATACGTTATGTGACCTTGGGTAAGTTATTTAACATCTGTGCCTGAATTTCCTCAATAGTAAAATGGAGATAATAGTAAGAACTTTATAGGGCTGCTGTGACTATTAAATGAGTTAACATATGTAATGTACTAGGATCCGTGTGGAACATGTAGTAAAGATTATATAAGTGTAAGCACTGCTGTAATAAAGCGTCACGAACTGTGTGACTTAAAACAATAGGAATATACAGTCTCTGGAGTTCTGGGGGCTAGAAGTCTGAAGTCAAGTTGTCAGCAAGGCCATGTTTGCGCTGAAATCTATGGAGGGTCCGTCCTTGCCTGTTCCTAGCTCCTTTTGGTTTGTGGCCACCTCTGGGCTTGCTGGGCTTGCAAGGTGCATCACTAGAGTCCCCTGTCCTCTGAGGGCATCACAGGCACTGTCCCTGTGTGTCCTCACAGCATGTCCCCTCTGTTTGTGTTTTCTCTGTGTCCAAATTTCCCCTTTTTATAAGGACACCAGTCATATTGGATTAGGACTCACTCAAATGTCCTCGTCTTAACTTAATTACCTCTGTAAGGACACTGTTTCCACACAAATCACATTCTGGGATACAGAGAATTAGTATTTAACATAATTTTGGGGCAAACACTATTCAGCCCCTGATAGCAGCTATTATTCCCCCCACCACCTCCCTCTGCTTCTCTCTTTCTCTCCTCCTTTCTCCTCATATCCTTTACTCTCCTCTGTGTTGGCTTCATTCCCTGGCAGATTTTCCCTAGGCTTTGGCAGAGATGGTCACTGCAGTTCTGGGCTTAGAGTTCACCATCTTCATTTTATACAGTTTTTTCTAACAGTTTCAGCAAAAGTCCCTGATTGCCTTTTTTTGTTTTCCAGTTGCTTGGCACAGCATGCCTGATCTTAGTTCCCCAACCAAGGATTGAACCCACGCCCCCAGCAGTGGAAGCCCAGAGTCTTAACCACTAGACTGCCAGGGAAATCTCCTGTTTGCCTTTGATGGTCTCACTTAGACCATGTAACAACTCTGGAGTCAGTCCCCACGAACAAGGGCACTGTAGTGCTCCCATTGGCTGTCATTAGAGTCAGGGGCTGGGGTCAGGCCCCCTTAAGCTTCTAGGTTATGAGTTGGACAGAGGTGGTAGCCCAGAATGAAGACCTGGGTCATGCTTCCGGGAGAAGGGGTGCTGGGCAGGCAAGAGAAGTGGATGAGTCTAAAACCTCCGAAGACCTTGGCTAAGAGGCTTGTTGTGCATGCTAAGTCACTTTAGTTATGTCCGACTCTTTGCAACACTGTGGCCTGTAGCCCACCAGGCTCCTTTGTCCATGGAATTCTCCAGGCAAGAATACTGAAGTGGGTTTCCATGTCTTCCTCCGGGGGATCTTTCTGACCAAGAGATTGAACCCGCACCTCTTTTGTCTCCTGCATTGAAGGCAGGTTCTTTACCACTTCATAGAACAGTTCAATTTCAGCTTCTTTAGCATTACTGGTTGAGGCGTAGACTTGAGTTACTGTGATACTGAATGGTTTGCCTTGGAAACAAACGGAGATCATTCTGCCGTTTTTGAGATTGCATTCAAGTACTGCATTTTGGACTCTTTTGTTTTCTATGATGGCCACTCCATTTCTTCTAAGGGATTCTTGCCCACAGTAGTAGCTATAACGGTCATCTGAGTTAAGTTCACGCATTCCAGTCCATTTTAGTTCACTGATTTCTAAAATATCGATGTTCACTCTTGCTGTCTCCTGTTTGGCCGCTTCCAATTTGCCTTGATTCAAAGACCTAACATTCCAGGTTCCTTTGCAATATTGCTTTTTACAGCATCGGACTTTACTTCCATCACCAGTCACATCCACAGCTGGGTGTTGTTTTTGCTTTGGTTCTGTCTCTTCATTCTATCTGGAGTTGTTTCTCCACTGATCTCCTGTAGCATACTGAGCACATATCGATGTGGGGTCAGTGTCCTATCTTTTTGCCTTTTCATGCTGTGCATGGGGTTCTCAAGGCAAGAATACTGAAGTGGTTTGCCATTCCCTTCTCCAGTGGACCACTTTTTTCAGAACTCTCCACCATGACCCATCCATCTTGGGTGGCCCTACATGGCATGGCTCGTAGTTTCATTGAGTTAGACAAGGCTGTGGTCCATGTGATGAGTTTGGTCAGTTTTCTGTGATTGTGGTCTTCAGTCTGTCTGTCCTCTGATGGAGAAGGATAAGAGGCTTACAGAAGCTTTCTGATGGGAGAGACTGACTGAGGGGAAAACTGGGTCTTGTTCTGATGGGCAGGGCCATGCTCAATAAATCTTTAATCCAATTTTCTGTTGATGGGTGGGGCTGTGTTCCCTTCCTGTTGTTTGACCTCAGGCCAAAGTATGGTGGAGGTAATCAAGATAGTGGCGACTTCCTTCAAAAGGTCCCATGCACACACTGTCACACTCAGTGCCCCCAACTCTGCAGCAGGCCATTGTTGACCCACGCCTCCACTGGAGACTCCTGGACACTCACAGGCAAGTCTGGGTCAGTCTCTTGCGGGGTCACTGCTCCTTTCTCCTGGGTCCTGGTGCACACAAGTTTCTGTTTGTGTCCCCCAGGAGTCTGTTTCCTCAGTCCTGTGTAAGTTCTGGCAGCTCTGTGGTGGGTTAATGGTGACCTCCTCCAAGAGGACTTATGCCATACCCAGGTCTGCTGCACCCAGAGCCCCTGCCCCTGCAGCAGGCCACTGCTGACCCGTAGCTCTGCAGGAGACACTCAAACACAGTTCTGGCACAGTCTCTGTGGGGTCTCTGGGTCCTGGTGTGCACAAGGTTTGTTTGAGCCCTCTGTGTGTCTCTGGTGGGTAAGAAGTTTGATTCTAAATGTGGTTTTGCCTCTCTTACCGCCTTACGGGGGCTTCTCCTTTGTCCTTGGATGTGGGATATCTTTTCTTGGTGGGATCCAACACTCTCCAGTCAACGATTGTTCAGCAGCGAGTTGCAGTTTTGGAGTTCCTGCAGGAGAAGATGAACGCAAGTTCTTCTACTCTGCCATTAAATGAAAAGATGCTTGCTCCTTGAAATAAAAGCTATAATCAACCTCGACAGCATATTAAAAAGCAGAGACTACTTTGCCAAAAAATGTCCATCTAGTCAAAGCAATGGTTTTTCCAGTAGTCATGGTTGGATGTGAGAGTTGGACTATAAAGAAAGCTGAGTGCCGAAGAATTGATGCTTTTGAACTGTAGTGTTGGAGGAGACTCTTGAGTCATTTGGACTGCAAGGAGATCCAACCAGTCAATCCTAAAGGAAATCAGTCCTGAATATTCATTGGAAGGACTGATGCTGAAGCTGAAACTGCAATACTTTGTCCACTTGATGTGAAGAACTGTCTCATTTGAAAAGATCCTGATGCTGGGAAAGATTGAAGGCAGGAGGAGAAGGGGATGACAGAGGATGAGATGGTTGGAAGACATCACCAACTTGATGGACATGATTTTAAGCAAGCTCTGGGAGTTGGTGATGGACAGGGAAGCCTAGTATGCTGCAGTCCATGAGGTTACAAAGAGTCGGAAATGACTGAGTGACTGAGCTGAACTGAACTTACCACTAGCACCACCTGGGAGGTTTGTAGAGCTGTTTTCATCTTGCTTACTGCTGTTATCTAAGGTGAGATTAGGTTTATTTGGGGGAGAAAGTTAGGGAAGACCAGTGGGCAGGAGAACAAGAGACAATTTGAGATGAAGAAATGCTTCCAATGCACAGAGCAGTCAACAATGGAAGGGGCTTTTGCCTTGGGAGAGGGGAGCATCCTGCTCCCAGAGATGAGCAAGAGAGGCCAGGCATTTTATTGGGAATTCTATAAAGGCAGTCCACACAGTGTGGAGGGAAGGGACAGAAGCAGTGACTTTCAAATGTTTATTACTGTGACCTTTGGAGGTGGATTTATATTTTGAACCAACACACACACACAACCCTTAACAAAAGTTTCATAAAGCAATTTTACCTTTACCACAAGTGATGCACTCTGACATCGCCCTTCTCTTCTATTTCATTTTAAAAACACTCTCAGCTCAGTAAATTGATTTCCCACCTGGACTGGGTGACCTCTGAGGTCACCTGGCAGTTCGGTGGTTCTGAGATTCGATGACAGGTTCCAAGCGGGAGGAAATGTGGTTTGGTGTGACTAGACATCACCTGTGTAATTAGCAGCGACATGGGCCTGGAGCCCAGCTCTCTGGACACCCACACTGGTGTTCGTTTCACACAACCTGCTTGTGATGGTCCTTCTGGGTCTTCTCCTCTATCTTTGGATGACTGCATGGTCAGCCTGCAAAATGGACCGTTTATGATCACATTAGTCTTTTGCCCAGACACGTTGCAGTGGCCGGGAGCGGGGGTGGTCTGCCATTGTCCACAGGGCAGAGGTCCAACATCTTCATCTGCTGACCCCACTGACCTTCCCAGGAATCTCTCCCACTGTTCCCCAAAGCTCTATCCTCTTCAAGCTGGCCTTAACAACCCATACCCAGGTCCACACCTTCAATCCCACCCTCCCACTGCCTGAGTGTCCTCCATCCATTTTCCCCTCAGGGACAGTGCCAAGCCCCTCTTCTAGAAAGCCCCAACTGTGGCCCATTCTCCGCTGGCAGGGATCTTCGGCTCCTCTGAGTCCTCTCAGCCCAGTGTTCCAGTTCTTCCCAGACAAGAAACCCGCTGGTGGAGAGAGGATCGTGGTGTGTGTTTGTGAGTTTCTGACAATACCTAGTCTGATGTGTCCAGAGAAATAAATGCTTGAAGAATGGATGGATGGATAGATTTCACAACAGTGAATTTAATCAATTCTGTCAACATATATTATTGCATGCCAGGCACTGTTCTAGGCACATTGAAAAAAACAGACAAAAATCCCTGCCTTCATGGAGATTATGCTCTAGTTGAGGCAGATCATGAACAAAACACAGTGTATGGTGCATTAGATAGTGTTAAGGACTAAGGAGAAAAACAAAGCAGGTTGGGGAGGTGACTTCCCTGGTGGCCCAGCACTAAGACTCTAAACTTCCAATGCAGGGGGCCCAGGTTCGAACTCTGGTTGGGGAACTAGATCCTGCATGCTGCAACTAAGATCTGGTGCAGCCAAATAAATAAATATGTATTTTTATATAGGAGATAGGAAGTGTCAGGTCTTTTGCATTTGCAGACGGGATGGTCAGAGAGGGCCTCCTTGAGAAGGTGATGTTTGAGTAAAGCCATGAAGGAGGGGTGTGGATATAGGGGCAGAGCCTCCGAGGTGAGGGGAAGAGCAAGGACAGAGGCCCTGAGGCAGGAGCATGTCTGCTGTGTTCAAGGAAGAGCAAGGAGGCCAGGGGCTGAGCAAAGGGCGTGAGGGAGGAGGGGTTAGGAATTGAGGTCAGAGAGGAAAAGGGGTCTAGGTGTCTGAGGATCTTTGTCACAGATTGGATTCCTCAGGAAGCAGACTCTGAGACAGATTTGTGGGCAGAAGTTTTACTAGGAGGGGCTCTTGGGATCAACAGCTGTAGGAGGGAGTAGGTGGAGGGGAGGAAACAGGACAAAACAGAACAGGAGGTGAGCAATGACAGTCTCATAGGAGCCCTCCAGTGCAGGGAGGTATGGAGGTGACCTAACCTTTCACAGGTGCCCTGAGCTGGGGCAAGACAACTGGACCTTCCAGCCCCGTGTTGACCAGGCATTGGGTGCAGGCCCCCTGGGGAGGGGGAGTACCCCGAGGGGAGGGGACTTTCTTAGTGGAGGCAGTCCTGGAGGGGGTGAGGGTGATGGGCTGGTGCTGCCCCCACGTGCAGGGGATGATCCCCTTATTCCTGGGGGGTGGGTTTGGGGGCCAAATCTTGTAGACCGAGGAGAAGACCTAGCAGTTGCTCTGAGAGGCACAGGGGGACGCTGGCAGGTCTGAGAAGAAGAGTGACAGGCTTGGGCTTTTAAGGAATCACTCAGGCTGCTTTGTGGAAAGGAAACTGTGGGTCGTGAGGCCACAGGGAGGGACAGGGAGCACACTCTCCAGGGTTGGAGGGCGCCCAGATGGGGTGGTGTGGTGGTGATGTGAAAGGTGGTCAGATTCTGAATAGATTTTTTTTTAAATTTCTTTACTGAAGGATAATTGCTTTACAGATGTTGTTTTCTGTCAAACCTCAACATGAACCAGCCATAGGTATACATATATCCCCTCCCTTTTGAACCTCCTTCCCGTCTCCCTCCCCATTCCACCCCTCTAGGTTCATACAGTGGAGGAATCAACCTTCCTGACTTCAGATTATACTGAATGGATTTTCAAAGCAGAGCTGATCCTGTTTGCTGACAAATTCAGTGTGGGATTTGGGAGAAATCAAGGAAGATTCTGAGGATATTTAGAGTGAGCAACTCAAAGGGACAGAGTTGCAATTACCGGACACAGGAAAGCCCAGGTCTGGGAATGGCTCTAGGAGATCCGGTGCCCCGCCCTCCACCTGTTAAGTTCAAGATCCTGTCAGGCCTTCAAGAAGGCAAGGCCAGTGCATGTGGACACTCAGGTCTGCAGGGCAGGGCAGAAGCATGGGCTGTTATCACTTTGGGGTCACTTGCCCACAGTCTCCATCCGCGGGGGCTGCACGCACATGTAAGGGATATGGGGAATAGTGGGGATAACCTCTGTGTGGCTGTGCCAGACCAGGACTGCTCTTTCCTGGGCTGTTCTGGGCCAGAGGCTGAGGGGACATTGCAGGGGATGCCCCCTGGCATGTCACTGTGCTTGAAACTAGGAAGAGCCCCTGTCCCTGAACTGGGGGGTGGGGGCTTGATAGGGACAAGTTGCCCGTGAGGTCCCTTCCCACTGCTTGTTCTGGGACTTTCTGCAGCACAGGAGGCTCCCCTTCCCTTTACCCCTCTGGGTTCACACACTTTGCCCTGGCCTGCTCTGCATCCAGTTTGTCCTAATTTGGAGATGCTCACAGTCCTTCCCTCATTTTATTCTGTCTCCTCAAACTTTTGAAAGATATTAGTAGCATGCAACCTGAAGAGGAGAGGGGCACTGACAAAATGAATTCTGACAAAGATAATTGCATGAAGCCTTTGTAGCTCAGCCCTGAACATGGCTCCACACTGTCAGTTTTTATTTTATTCAAATCCTGGAGTCAAGTGTCCGCCTGCAGGTGAGGGAGTGGTGGGAGAGGAGAGCGCAGTGGGGCTGTGGACCGGATGTAAGAGTGACCCCCACCCCCACCCCCTAGTACAGGGGACTTCTGGGGGAGGGCCACCATGCGGCGTCCCAGGGCTTCCTTTGGTCTGGGGACCTGGGCAGTCTCTGGAATGGATGGATACATAGACATGTGAGGGGGTTAGGGGACCACCCGTTGGCACTGCCTGCCAGGCTGGGAATCACAGCCTTAATGAACATTGAGTTTCTTGATGAAGCCGGCACGAGCTTGCCCCCCTGAGTGAGAGAGGGAGCCACTAGCAGGAGGGGGGATCGTAGTGACCTTGCAGAAGTGCACTGCAGCTGTCTCTCCTCAGGGTTCCCTGCCGTCATAGCTGACAGGGGCCTCTGGGCGACTGCTGCCCTCAAAGCATGCCTCTCCTGTCCAGATGCTCTCACGCCACGTTTCCCAGCTGTTGTCATTGCAAGGTACCCGGACACTCAAGTGTGTGGTCATTTTTGGATCAGGAGTCAAATGCTCCCTTGGTGTGGGTGTTCCCATGGATGAACTAGGTGGCTGAGCCTTTGCCTGGCGTGACCTTCCTCAGTGTCCTAACTTTCACTGTGTGAAATCCAAGTCATTCATTAGCACTTTACTCTGGGCCTCAGAATCCTTCTCAACACAGGCTTTAAGCAATTGCCACCAAACGATAAGCATGGGTGAAATGGAACATACATACCACCCTGATCTAGAAAAGGGGACCAAAATTTAAGTGGCATTAGTGTTTCAGTGATATTGGAATATAGTTTACATGTAGGGGCTTCGCTAGTGGCTCAGATGGTAAAGAAATCTGCATGCAATGTGGGAGACATAGGTTTGATCCCTGGGTTGGGGAGAAACCCTGGAGGAGGAAATGGCAACCCACTCCAGAGTTCTTGCCTAGAGAATTCCATGGACAGAGGAGCCTGGAGGGCTACAGTCCATGGGGTCACTAAGAGTTGAACATGACTGAGTGACTAATGGTATGCCTTGGGTATCAGAAGTTCATCTGGTCCCCATTATAACAAAAATCGTTATAATTGTTTGGTGATGAACTTTTGATCCTTGAGTGTGATGTTCTTGATTAGGACAGCTTAGACCTAAAGAACTGGAGATGGAGAACTCATCCTCTTGGAGGTCATGATGAACCATCCCTCAGCTGTTCCATGGACATTCAGGACAGATACCTGAATTCTACTCATGAGAGGTCCAAATATGCAGGTCATTATATCCATCAAGCACTTCAGTAAGCCAGTCAGTCAAACTAGTGAAACTGACCCAAACCCTCACTCAGGCAATCTCCATAGAAACCTGCCATCCACACCTAACAGGGGCTTCTCCTTACTTCTTTATTGGGATGCCCTCCTTCACCACCATTGCTCAGAATAACATCTCAAAGAGCTAGGAGGGCATTGGGAGGGGGGAGATGTTTATTATAACAGGGTAACTGGGATGACTTCCAGGTAAAGTGAGATTAATTGGATTGCGAGAGTGAAGGTACCTCTATCAGCTACTTCTCTCAGCACGTGTCCTCTTTTACAAAGAGAGGAGTCGTGTCCAGCTGCACTCCAGAGCCTTCTGGAGACCTGGTTTTTACTCCAGAGCTCTGGATGAGCACACATGCCAGATTAGATATGCTGGAGACCAAAACACAGTCTAAATGTTTATCACGTAATTCAACCAGAAGTAGTCATCATCTGCTTGGGTCTGGAGGAAGAAATCTCACTTCGAGCCAAGGGTGCTCTGTGTGTGTGTAGATCTGGGAGGACTTCCAGGAAGTGGCAGCACTGAGCAGAGCCCTGAAGTCTGGTTAGCATTTGGAAATGGAAGAGGATGGACACCGCTCTGTCCTTTATTCAGGACCTGGCACACTGGAGAACCCAGGCCATGCTTAATAACAACTGCTGAGTCCCTACACTTGCAGTTTCCTCCATTGCATCCCTCAGGCCACTGTACAGTGTTTGCACAAATTAATCCTGGGAGCAGGGTGGAAAAGACTTGTCAGAGCCCTGTTTTGAAATCCCAAGAACCTGGTCAGGAACTATTGCAAGACAAGGTATGGAAACCCACTTGGAGCCCAGGTCAAAGGAGGGAGACTGGGGACTGGCATGGCTCCCAGTTACAGAAAGTACAGACGGACTGGCCCTCAGGCCTCTACTTTTACTGCTTTACCAGCTACCCCCTTAGCCCTCCGCTGGAGAATGTTTGGTTTCTTAATTTTTTGTCTCTTAGACTCCTATTTCATTTTTCTGGCTCTGCAGATTGACTTGTCTGCTTGTTTGTCTGGTTACCGGTGACCCATCGAGGCCTCGATAAAACAGTAACTTCAGCCCTCAGGCCTCCAAGTCCTTCCTATTCCCTGTGCTAATTGGTCAGCACCACCAGGGGGTCCTGATTCCAGAGTCTTAGGTGAGAGAAGCTGCTGGGTCCGCTTACATAAGATGACAGCCCCCGGTCCAGTCACCTGGGAGCAGGGGCAGGTGAGGCCCTCACACAGGATAGCTATCCCCTTGCCAGTAGTGCATATAGAGAGAGAGACGAAAAAAAAATTCATTATTGTGTCTCTTCCTTTTAGAAGTTGTAATTACATTTCTCTCTTATTTAGAGGAATATAGAACAGCAATGTAAAATAGAACTTTCTACAAATAATGGAAATGTTCTATATCCAATACAGTGACCACTAGCCACATGTAGCTATCGAACACTTGAAGTGCGGGTAGTGCATGAGAGGAACTGGATTTTTAATTTTATTTCTTTTTAATGAATTAAATTTTAAATGTAAATAATCACTTGCAACTAGTGGTTACTATATTGGACAGTGCAGCATAACCTTACTATTAAGTTCATCAGTCACAACACACTTGGTGCTCTCAGGTAGAACAAAACAAGGTAGGCTTAAGAGAACAAAAGCTAGTAGAAACAAAGGAAAAAGTTTAATTAAAACACTGAATAAAAAAAAGGATGCATGTTTATGTATGAGAGGGCATCTGAGGTGGCATAAACTGAGTTGTGAGCGGTAAGAGGTGAGAAGAAGGGAGTGGTTGATATATGCAGTATTCTCAGTCAATTCAGTTCAGTTCAGTCGCTCAGTCATGTCCAACTCTTTGCGACCCCATGAATCGCAGTATGCCAGGCCTCCCTGTCCATCACCAACTCCCGGAGTTCACTCAGATTCATGTCCATCGAGTCGGTGATGCCTTCCAGCCATCTCATCCTCGGTCGTCCCCTTCTCCTCCTGCCCCTAATCCCTCCCAGCACCAGAGTCTTTTCCAATGAGTCAACTCTTTGCATGAGGTGGCCAAAGTATTGGCGTTTCAGCTTTAGCATCATTCCTTCCAAAGAACACCCAGGGCTGATCTCTTTTAGAATGGACTGGTTGGATCTCCTTGCAGTCCAAGGGACTCTCAAGAGTCTTCTCCAACACCACAGTTCAAAAGCATCAATTCTTCGTCGCTCAGCTTTCTTCACAGTCCAACTCTCACATCCATACATGACCACAGGAAAAACCATAGTCTTGACTAGATGGCCCTTTGTTGGCAAAGTAATGTCTCTGCTTTTTAATATGCTATCTAGGTTGGTCATAACTTTTCTTCCAAGAAGTAAGCATCTTTTAATTTCATGGCTGCAATCACCATCTGCAGTGATTTTGGAGCCCCCAAAAATGAAGTCTAACACTGTTTCCTCATCTATTTCCCATGACGTGATGGGACCAGATGCCATGATCTTAGTTTTCTGAATGTTGTTTTCTCACACAGGGTTAAATAATGGAGGTGCTGAAACTGCAGAGGTCAGAGTGATCCACATCTTGGTCAACAGGGGTCTCCATAGAGCCAACACAGCTTGGTTGCAGAGAAAAGCGTTGAGGTGTATGTGGTGCAAGAGAATGAGACACAGAAAAGCCAGCTCCAGGTGGGTCAGAGAGGAGTGGGGGTAAAGGCTCACCACTCTGTGCCAAGCACACTTTAAGCACTCCATAGATAACAATCCTGTGAAGTACGTACGTACTTTTTATCACCCCCATTTTAACTAAGGCAGAGCAAGATGGCTGTCTTGGCCAAATTCAGAGTGCTAAATTCACAGTTAGGAAATAGACTAAACAATCCGGCTCCAGAGTCTGGGTTAACTGTGATGCTCTGCTACTCCTTCGGGGAGCCTGCCTCTACATGGCTCTAACCCTGCCTAGAATGTGTAAGTATGTCATCCTTCAACTGGGTTATCTTCATTCATCTTTTAGTATTAATTATCCTGTGGGAAACATTTCCATGAAATATTGTACTCCTTTTACTTTTTTTTTTTTTGTCTGCAGCCACTTTTTATTCATTTATTTGTTCTTGTATTCAGTGAGCAAACATGGAACATGCTGTGTGTGAGGCTGGGCATTGTTGTTGTTTAGTCACTGAGCTGTGTCTGACTCTTTGCCATCCCATGGACTGTGGCTTACCAGTCTCCTCTGTCCATTTCCCAGGCAAGAATACTAGAGTGAGGTGCCATTTCCTTCTCCAAGGGGTCTTCCTAACCCAGGGATTGAACCCACATCTCCTGCATTGGCAGGCAGATTTTTGTTTAACCACTGAACCACCAGGGATGCCCAAGGCTGGGCGTACAAAGACTCAAAGAACTTATTTGGGGCCTCATAGCTCATCCGGGGAGATGAGAAATGGATGGAGAGATGTCCCCAGCCGTCCAGGGCTTAAGACTCCACGTTCCAATGCAGGGGACTCAGGTTTAATCCCTGGTCTGGGAACTAAAGTCCCACAAGCTGTGAGGTGCGGCCAAAAAAAAATTTTTTTAAAGAAATGAATGCGAACACCTGTTTCACATGTATGAAGGGCTGAATGTCTTGAGATGGGGACAGAAACAGGGGAGAGGTTCTGACCAGCTGGGAGGTTCTAGGTTTCTTGGAGGAGGGAGTCCTAGAGGTGAACCCGAGGGCCAGGCAGCGTTGGAACACATCCGCATGTCCCCGTTTGGGGTTTCAGTGTCCTCCTCTGGCTGCTGACAAGATAAGTTCTTACTGGAGGGTGACCTTTTACAGGAAATTCAGAGCTCAGATTGTCAGTGTTCAGCTGCCCCCAGTGCTGAGTCCTGGTGGTCACGGTCTAACTGCTGGTGAAATGCAGGCAGTTGAGGCGCCTCCTGCCTTCTCCGCGCACTGATCTTCAGACTCATCAGGAACAGCAAGAGCTTCCCTCTGAGTCCCAACCTTCAGCACAAGCCTTGGCCACACTCTGGGTGCCCGGATTCCTTGGAACCTGGCTCGGGGGCATGTCCAGCAAGGCTTGGAAGCCCAGGTCCCTGCAGACTTGCTAGTTAATGAGTTCTGCAAAAACTAGGTCTGCCTGTAATCGAAATGGGAGTACAAGGGTCGTGCAGTCCCTGAATTAATTCAGTCCTGTTAGAAAAGAAGCGAGGCCGTTTCAGCTGCTGCCTGCAGGATCCACAGAGAGGTTCTGAGCACCATGACTTCCATTTGGGGACCCGTTGTTTTTCACTGCTTCAGCATAATCGGGGAAACATTCTCCAAGTCTATTATTCTTGCCTCCTGCTGCCACACTGAGGCAGTCGTCAACAATGCCCTCTGCCCACCCCAGACCCCTCCTTCATTTGAATACCAGTCTGATGGGCAAAGAGAACATTTAATGACTACTCTAGGCTAAAAAGTTCCTATTATTTTATTCCCTTCTTACTTTCACTTGATTTCTTTCCAGATGGGGACAGGTGGGTATAAGATAAATGAAGCTGGAATTACAAATGCAAAAAGACAGATCTAGATGTGGTGAAGAAAATTTGTCCAGGTCCTTATAGGGCTGTCCTGTGTGCGTGTCCTTGCTGGCCGCCAGCACTACCACTCTAGCCTGGCTGAATGGTCTGGGAATAGGGAATCAGAGTGACCGAAACTTTCCCTCCCACTGTAGTGATCGGAGTATCTCAGCTGAAAGGAAGGAGAACTTTACTCGAGGGGGTACTTATCCTAGCAGCCTACAACGGTGCAGACAATCCCAGCCTCAGGCTACCTTGATCCCCAAACCTTGGGCCCCCAGTATAATAGCACACAGCCTTTGTACCAGTCTTCTCTCCTGTCTTTATTCAAATGCCATCTCCTCTGGGAAGGCTCCCTTGATTACCCCTCTTCAGTGCTTCCTTCAGAGCCCTGTTTGGGTCCCACTTACTGGTCTATGGTGCCCTTTTACATTACGGGGTTGTCTCCACTTCCCATGGCTAGTGATTCTTGTACAGGGGGCATTTGATGATGCTGCTTGCCGTGTGACCTTGTGTATATCTGTCTCTGGTCCTCAGCAACATCATTTACGTTGTGGGGATGCTAAGACCTACTTACAAGGCTGTTTAGGAGGAGTAAACCAGATTCCCTCTCTGCTCTGGGGCTCTGGAACCAGACTGACCCGGCTTTGAATCCTGGCTGCATCATTTTCTGTGTCTTCGGTCCTGTTACAATCTCTCTGAGCCTCAGTTTCTTCATCTATAAAATGATGGCACCTAACCCCTATCTCATATACTTGTGGGGAGGATTAAAAGGGATAAAACTTGCAAAGTGCCTACCGTAGGTCTGGCACAGAATAAACATTCAAAAGCTCAGCCATTATTGTTGCTGTCTTTACTAAATTTGTGAGTTGGTTGGGGCAGCAAAGTCAGCCTATAATAGTCCCCAATGGCCAGTGAGTGTTGAGTATACAAAGAAAAGGAAAACGTTTTCAATCTGAGCTGGGGAGTATTGTACAAATGTAATGCTCCATGTTACACTTTGTCACTCAGAAATGATTAGGACATGATCAGAGAATATGGGCCTGAGAAGGTACCTGAGGGTCCCCTGGTGCCCCTCCCTGGCTGTTACAGCCCCCTTCAGCCTTCCAGTTCTCCCAGGCTCTGCCGGATGCAGGTGAGCAGGAGGTGACAGGAAATCACGCACTGATAGCCAGAAATTTAACCCAGAAGGAAAGAAAATCCATGGCTGCCAGCTCACAAGCAGCCAGGAGCAATTGCTAGTGAGTCAAGGTCGATGGCCCGACAAACGGGAGGAACCAAGAGGAGGGTTGGTATTTGCTGAGGTTGCTGATTTCCAGGCTCTAGCCTGTGGTGAAGCACAGAGAGTTGAAAACAGAACAGAGCAGCCCGCTCGTGAGTCATCATGGTTTTAACTCTCTGAGGGAGAGGTACGGGGAGGTTCTGTGAAGGTCCCTGAGGAAGCAGACGTGGCTTCCAGTTGCTGGGATTGAGCAGGCTTCAGGGAGGAGGTGGCATTTTCCCTGTGCTTTCCAGATTCGATGTATCTGAAGATGGGGAGGAAATTGCAGAGGAGGAAGCTATGTGGGCAAATGCTGGGGGGTCGGGCCTTCTGTTCAGGGTGTTTGGGGAGCCAGAGTGTGGACTGTATGCTGGGGAGAATGAAGCCTGGGATCAGGTTTGATTACAGCAAGGCTACTACAGACCATCTTTAGGGCCTCCATCCACACAGTAATCATAGCTTAGAATGTTTATCATGACATCCCGGCAGATGGCAGCAAAAGTCTGGAGGAAGGGGTACTTGCTGGCCATCTCTGTTTGCCCCCAGCTCTTCTCTCTGCCCCCTCCCCTTCTCTGTGCCCTGGAGGCCACCTCCACCAGACTTTCTACTCTCTGGCTTCCTGTTTAGCCAATGGGAGGCAATAGCAAGGAGACAGGCCAGCTGATGGACAGAGAGGTGGGGTATTTATTCCCTCATTTCCCTCTTTGTTGGCTTGGCAGTGGCCATGAGCCCCTGTCAAGGTTCTCTGTTGTTACGTGGTGCCCTTTACTATAGACGTGGCTCACGTGGGTTTCCATAACCGCTTTCTCCTGATGTCCCTCCAGGCCTGCGTGTGGTCAATGGCTCCCCTCTGTTGCTCAGGTGTTTTACCATCCTTTGCTGTTTTTCTTAACTCTGGCCTCACCTTGGGAAACCATCTTTTCACAAAACTCTTTCCAATCACCGATTTTGAGGGAGCCATCGGTCTTCTGCCAGAATAGGGCTCTTTCCTGACTGACAGAGAGATTCCATTTGACTAGCAGCTGCTTCAAAAGCCTTCTGACCTTATTTCATGGCATTTGGGCAGTTATTCCCAGCAGGGGACCAGGAAGCAGCCCAAACTCCATCACTCATGGGGTGGGCTGACGTGAAGTGCAGGGGCAGAGCAGGAAATGCCTGGGAAACTCGTCTTTTCCCGGACTCCTGGCATCTCACAGCATCCCTGTGAATGCTGTGCTGAGACCAGTGGAATTCTGAAGCCAGGACAGGGGAAGCTCAGAGCAACAGTGACAGTGACTCCCAGGTGCTGCCTCTCACTGCTCTCACCTGCAGGCGCCCCCTTAGATTGTGGGCCCTCTGAGGGCAGCTGGGCCCCTCCCATCTCTGTCTCTGCCAGGACAGCCCCATGGGAACAGATGGGTAGTGGCTGGTGAAATGACCAGAGCTGGCTTGCACTGACCTGAATGCCCCTTTGGGCATTCCCCAGGTTTCCACTGGAAGGTACACCTGCCCTTATCAGGGAAAAGCTTGACTTAAAGGGATTTTAGGAAAACACCATTTTATTCTTTTGCAAAACGTACAACAAGTAATCAAGAACATTTCTCTTGAGTCCAGTGCTATTTCCTCTCCAGTTCACTGCCCCTCTAGCCAAATCCCAAGTCTGCTTTAATGAATATAGAAAACTCACTTGTCATTAGTTGGACAAAAGCTAATGGACTGGAGTCCTTGAGGACAGTGGGTCTCTTGAGCAAATTACACACTCCCCTTGCAATCCTGAAGTCTATGTTAAATTGTTTATCAAACCCTTCCCTCCGAGGTAGCATTAAGGTGGCATTTCCCAAGTTCTGGCCATTAGGTCAGAAATTTTTATTGAGCGGGAGACAGGAAGAAGGAAGTCATTTCAAAACTGTTATGTTTTGAAGAAAAAAAAGTCACATTAGTTTGGGGAAGGATCCATAAATATACTCCACCTCTGGTGTCACTCTTATCTTCACTCATAGCTGCTGCTGCTGCTGCTAGGTCGCTTCAGTTGTGCCCGACTCTGTGCGACCCCATAGATGGCAGCCCACCAGGCTCCACCGTCTCTGAGATTCTCTAGGCAAGAACACTAGAGTGTTGCCACTTCCTGCCGGATTGCCATTTCCTTCTCCTCACTCATGGCAGACGTTACTAATCAATCATAAACTCTTTCCTTTTTTTTTAAATTAAATTTTTATTTTTACTTTATTTTACTTTACGATACTGTATTGGTTTTGCCGTACATTGACATGAATCCACCACGGGTGTACATGCGTTCCCAAACATGAACCCCCCTCCCACCTCCCTCCCCATAACATCTCTCTGGGTCATCCCCATGCACCAGCCCCAAGCATGCTATTCATTCAAAACAAAACCTACTTGTAAACCAGGGTCGAGGGTGAGTCTCCATTACTTCAGTAGTCAGAGAAGAAGGTGAGTTGGGGGAGGTGCAGAGGAATGAGCAGTGGGCTGGGCATCAAGAAACCTGAGCCCAGGTCTGCTGTCATCTCCCTCTTTGAGTCTGGTTCCCTTTTTGTTCAATGGGAATCCTTCCTAGGATTCCTGCCACCTGACGCTATTGAGAAGATGGTCAGGGTCACAATCGGAGGAGCTTGCCAGGGCTGTGGAGCACTGCCACGCCAACTAGACGGTCATGGTTGGGCAGTGCCATTCAACACATGCAGAACCGAGCTCTCCAAGGAGTTAAGATAGTTCTTCAGAGGTTTTTGTCCTTAAGGGACTATTGATGTGTGGTTCCCATGTGTCTATGAAAACTACATGTGGCCATGGGGTGAGGGATGTGACTTGGGAGGATGGGTACAGAGCTTTGAGGGCAGGGTCAGAGAAGCAGAATGATGGAGCATCAGGGAGGAGAATAAGAGACTCTTGTCCTCGGTGGCAACACTTCACTCAATTATTTACTTATTCATTCACAAAAGTTTCCTGCCAGGGCCTGGAATGGGGTTTGCCAACTCGTTATCAGGTCAAGTTGGAGCTGGCTAACACCATTCTCCGAACTGCAGTCTCATGAGTGAAAGGGGCCTTATATAAAGACATGAATTTGGAGAAAGGCCCACCTCTGACTGGCTGTTTATCCTTGGGCAAGCCACCTCACCTCCCTGAGTCTCAGTTTCTCTCATCTGCAAAGTGGGGGTAAGATGGCCCTCAGAGGGTTCTAACAGGGATTAAAAGAGATCATACATATAAAAATGCCTGCCACATAGTAAGCACTCTGGAATGTAAGCCAATTGCCCAGTATCAGGCCCATCTAATAATGCCTCAGTCTATGCTTACAGAAATGGAATTGAGTGCAAATACCCGAAAGAGGGGCTTTCAGAGTCCTGGAAATGCTTTTACATTTGTGCAGGGAAAAAACAAATATTATTTGCCACTAACTGTGAGAAGCATGCTAAAGGCTCTGGGTAAGGCCACTGGAAATTGAATAACTTCACTTGCATCAATTTCATTCAATTTGTAAGTACTTGTCTCTGTATTCAGGAGGAAAAATGAATTCAGCTCAATCAGCCAGCCTGTTACCAGGTGGTTTGGGGGAAGCCACCCTTTTTCAAAGGCCCAGGGGTGTTCAGTGCTGCCTGGAGCCGAATGAATGAAACTTGGTTGTTTTTGCGGTGAGTTGGGAATAGTCCATGGCTAATCACTGCCTTGCTCTTTTCTGTGCTCTCAAATCAGGCACCTGCAAGGGGCAGCTTTGAAAAGGTATGTCAGTCCGAGGCTGGGGGACGTTGACAGAGGGCCAACAAGGACATCGATGGCTAGCCCTGTCTACAGCCCGGTGACATGGGAGTAACGCTGAGGCAGATTGGCAGCATGTCCACCCAAGAAAGACAAAGAGCAGGAGAAGGGGAATTCTGAGAAACAGCCACTGTTTCTCTCGATCCTTCCTTTTTACCTTTTTCACAACACTTAAGCTGATTGCCCTGAGCATACTCCTGGGCATGATCAAGTACAAAAGTATCCTTTCTTTGGACATGGACACTGCCATAGAGAAATCTTGAACTGGACCTCCAACACTCAATTTGTCACTCTTGCCCTGGCCCATAAATAAAGGTCTGAAGCTAGAAATTTACAGGAAAGGAGATCCTAAACATAGATGTTATTAAAACTTTACAGATCCACTTACCATCTTCTCTCTCCCATCTCTCCCCACTTCTGTGCATGCCTTTCTTTCCGCCTGAAGTTCCGCGGGGATTCTTTAAGTTAGGGGTTTTCCACCATGAGCTGCTCTTATAGAAATTGAATGCTCAGGTACAACAGTTGCTACAAAAGGCACGAAGAAGTGTAAATGACCTATATTCCCTCCCTGGCCGCTGGCTGCTGCGGAGTGACGGGTAGGTAAGAACACTTAAATGAGGCCAAGACAGATGGCCAGGGTGGGAGAGCTGAGCCCTTGGATGGGGCCAGGGTTTGCATCGGTCCTGCCCTACCTCCTTGATAAAAGGCAAAGAGGACAGAGGGAAGGAGGAGGAGGGTCTCATGGGAGAATTCTGTCTGTAGGCGTTTGTGCTCAGTCGAGAAGACAAGCAGGGCTCAGCCCTGCCAGCCTCCCGCCCCCACCTCCTCACAACGGAACAAGCTCTGATTGTGTTAAATGTTGACGATTCTCATGCCACAGCCCCGCGGGGACAGATTCTGGTGAACATGATAGATAGACCTTGAAGTGGGAAAGCAGATGATGTTCGAAAGCATCGCGCCGGGGGAGAACCAGTCTGGGGCTTAGAGGAAAGAGCACATTTTGTTTGTTTTTGTTTCAGCCGGATCTTGTTCAAGGGAGGTGGAGGGGACACTGAAAAATGCCCTTTTGGTCCACTATGGAAGCTCAGGCCTTGGATAGCTGCCATTCAAACATCCTCTTCTGCAATGTCAGAAGCCCCTACTCTGGGTCTGGCATTGTGGGGTTTTCTGGGGATGCAGAAAGAAGTCAGTTATGATCCCTGCCTTGAGGGCCTCAGTCTGGGGCGAGACAGAGCATGCATAGACAAGGATGATACAAAGCTATTCATGCAGTGATGGGAGGTGTTACGAGGGACTGGGGGATGGAGGCACGAGCAGCTGATGTGTTTGCATGTGTGGGTGTGTGTTCATGTATGTGTGTGTGACTGGCAGAAGATGGAAAGGGTCAGTGGGGAGGGGATTCCTATAGGTTGTGCCTCAGAGGTCTGGGTGACAAGCTTCCTTAGGGATGGTGGCCAGCACCAGGGTCTTGTGCAGAGGAAAGGGAAAGTGAAAGTCACTCAGTTGTGTCCGACTCTTTGTGACCCCATGGACTATATAGTCCATAAAATTCTCCAGGCCAGAATACTGGAGTGGGTAGCCTTTCCCTTCTCCAGGGCATCTTCCCAACCCAGGGATTGAACCCAGGTCTCCCACATTGCAGGCAGATTCTTTACCAGCTGAGCCACCAGGGAAGCCCAAGAACACTGGAGTGGGTAGCCTATCCCTTCTCCAGCAGATCTTCCCAACCCAGGAATCAAACCAGGGTCTGCTGCATTGCAGGTGAATTCTTTACCAGCTGAGCTACCAGAGGAAAGACAGGAGTGAAAACCAGAAAGGAAACAGGAACTGACTCTTAGTGTCCTTGTGTGCCAGGACTTTCTCCTGAGGGCAGTGGGAAGACATAAGGTGGTTTTAGTAAAGTGAGGAACCTAGTGGGGTTGGAGTTTTAGGGGGAAGGAACCCTCAGGATGGGAGGGGGCAGCAGACAGAATAGTGCGGCCAGGGAACAGTACGAGAAGGGACCCCATTCATTCCCTCGCTCAATCCTGGACCTAGCCCATCTTTGTTAAAACAAACAGACAAACATGGGTGACCCAGGAGAATTTCCAGAGGGCAGGGAAGTTCTTCCTGCCAGTCAGAGGGCATGCATGCATGCTAGGTTGCTTCAGTTGTGTCTGACTCTTTGTGACCCTATGGACTGTAGCCTGCCAGGCTTCTCTGTCCATGGGATTCTCCAGGCAAGAATACTGGAGTGGGTTGCCATGCCTTCCTCCAAGGGCTCTTCCTGACCCAGGAACTGAACCCGTATCTCCGGCATCTCCAGCATTGGCAGGGAGGTTCTTTACCACTAACACCACCTGGGAAGCCAGTCAGAGTGGAGAGGGACAATTTACCCTTGGAGCACAGTTATCCATCCTGCAGCCTGGTATGGGCAGGCAGTGAGGCAGAGAACCAGGCAGACAGGAAGAAAGGGGCAGTGCAATCATGCAGTGGTTGGAGCATAAGCTTTGAAATTAGACAGACTAGCTTCCTATTCCAGTTTTGAGGCTGTCTAACTGTAAGCACATTATTTAATATTTATATATCAGTCAGGGTAATCTAGGGTATGCTGCAGTGACAAACAGCTCTGAAATCTAAATGGTTGTAAATGACAGAGGTTTATCTCTTGCTCATGCTACCTTTCATAGGTACCTTAATATCAATAGTAACTACAGAAACCGTATTGATGGAGGCTTCTTTTCATTAGTCTTCTACAGTGACTAAGGCACTGTGGAGAGAGCATTGTAACTCACTTAAATGAGTTGCCTCACTTTCACTCTGGTTTCATTGGCCAGAGCTTGTCTGGCTGTGTCTGTCTTCACAGAGTGTGGGGAAGTGAGAACTGGAATGGTGCTGAAAAGTGTACACACACTGAGCCTCAATTTCCTTATCTGTAAAATGGGAACAAAACTACCAACCTGAGGTGGTTATCATGAGCCTAATGAGAGAATGCACACCAAGGTCTAGCTGCACTCAGACAATGAGAGCTGGGGTTAAAAAAAAAAAAAAAAACCTTTGGGTCAAAAGGGAAATAAAGAAAGCATTTATTGCTTTTGGAGTTTCCTAGATAGCATGGTTCATTTGCCCTGAAAAACCTGCTGTGCCTGGAACAGCTGGAGCTGGAGTTCTGGCCTTGTTTGGGACCCCAGGAGCCCCTAGTCCTCCTGGAACTCCTGCTTAAGAAAGGCTTTCCTGCCTCTCTGAGTCTCAGGGCTGAGCTGGGTGTTCTCCAAGGCAGCCTCAGGCCTCCTCTCCAAGACCATGCATTTCAAACACCGGCCTTTGCTGTGCCTTGGAGGCCCCAAGGAAATAGCATTTCTATTCCAAGAATCAGTTCCCATTCATCACCGTGAAGCACGATACCTGGGGGAAACGGTAACTGAGACTTTGCGAGTCTCCAAAGACTGGAATGTGTCTGCACGAGCTGAGTAATTAGAGCGGTTTTCTGCACACTTGCCTAATCTTTATTTAAGACATTTCACTTAGGTACACATCTAAGTTATTCAAAAGTCAGTTAGATTTAAGGCATGTGTATCATCTAACAATCTCTCTTCTCTATTTTAGAATAGTTGAATAAGCACCAATAATCCTAATTGCAAATATTTACTGAGCCTATGTACTAAGCAACTGCACTGCGTACTTAACTTGAAACAACTCATTTAATGTTCATAACAACCCTCTATTCTTTCCTGTACCTGATCTGAGAAACTCAGGACTCTCATTTGCTTCCATATGAAGTTATCTTTAATCATCTTTAAGTGGTGAATAAATTGAGAATATTTTGTCTCTGAAACTAAAAAAATAATGGTAGCTAACATGTATATGGAGCTTGTTATGTGCCAGGCACGGTCTGCCATGCCTATATGTATTAGCTCAGTGGTCCTCTCAATAGCCTGTGAGACAGATAATATTATCCCCATTTTATAGCTGAGGAAACATAGGGATAGAGAGGTTATGTAATTCTCTCAATGCTACCCTAGCCAATAGGTGCTAGAATCAGCACTTAAACCCAGATTGAGGCTCTTCGTCACTATACTTTCTGTCTCCTGGAGTCTAGCAATCTTGATGTCTTTAACTCCCATAGGGACCGGCATGTGGAGGACAATGATATGGAGGTTTTTCACTAACTTCTAGATCAACAGAACCGGGATCAATGGTATAAGCCACAAAGAGGCATATTTGGACTCCATCTAAGAAAGATCTTCCTCAACTCATGTGGTTTAGAGATCAAACAGAATCCCTTGTAGGCAGTAAGTCCTATTGGGCTTGCACGGTTCAGATGCTAAAGAATCCACCTGCAATGCAGGAGACCCAAGTTCTATCCCTGGGTTGGGAAGATGCCCTGGAGAAGGGAATGGCAATCCACTCCAGTGTTCCTGCCTGGAGAATCCCATGGACAGAGGAGCCTGGTGGCCTGCAGTCCACGGGGTCACAAGGGGTCAGACACGACTGAGCGACTAACACTGTCAGTGTCAGTAAGCTCCCATCAGCAGAACCCCCCAGGGAAGACTGGACGACCTCTCCCGGGGACTGATCAGTGAGATTCCTCCCTCGGGCTTGAGACTGGCCGAGATGGCCTGTGTGATCCTTTGACATGACAGTTTTATGACCATTACAACAGTCATGACATCTGAGTATGGCAAAAAGTATTAAACTGATACATCCCTCCTGTACTTAACATTGGGAGCAGATGCAAAGTTCCATGCGTGCTACATATGAAGGCCCAGGATACTTTACCAGAGCTCAGTGGTATCATCAAATTAAGCTCACAGCAAAGCTACTCTGACACATGATAATGATGCAAATAATTGTTGTTACCTGGATGATCAATTAACCTAAGTTCACTTCATTGACTCTAAGTAGTGTAATTTTCATTAGTCAAACCTACGTTTTTATGTTTTCCTTTTCTAGCTTTATTAATTTAGCTGACTTTTACCGCAATGCTCAATGTGGCAGTTTTTCTTGATGCTCTGTAAGGTTTTATTCTTCTTGGTGCAATCCTTAGAGAATGAGAAGTTGTTGGAGGTTGGGGGCAGGGGTGCAGCTCTCTTGTTCATTGGGCCGGGAGAGCTAGGCAAAGGCCAAGGACCTAGCTGATAAGCAGGTGCTGTGGGAAGGGGAGACTGACAGGAACAAAGGACCGATGAGCCTGGGAGTCAGGAGGGAGGAGACAAGTTGGCAGTAGAAACTGAATGACCCCTTCCAAAAAAAGGACCAGGCCCTTGGGGCTGAAGCCCAGGGCAAGGGGAAGGAAGTGGTCACAGGCTATGAAACAGAGTAAAACCGGAAGGAACCTTATGGATGCGATGTGGTCCCCGCCTCAGCTTCTGGGCTATTGTCTGGGTGCCCTGGGGCATGAGGCAGTTCTACTTGGGGTGGGACATAAGTTCTGGATGCAAGGACAAGAAATCAGTGGTAACTGATGAGCAAAAAGGACCTAATACAAAAGAACCAGGAGCTCCTGGTAGCAAATTCAGACCAGTGCTTGTAGGCAAACCCCCTCTCTTCTCAGCTCTTACTCTCATGGGGGTAGAGGGCACAGGGCCAGGTTGCCAGCCCCAGCGCTGCCATGAATCAACATGTAGCCTTGCCAACTACGCTTCCTTCTCTGGCCTCAGTTCCTCATCTCTATGATGGAACTATTGGTTTAGATATTCCCTAAGGACTTCCCAGTTCTAAAACATGGTGGGGGCTCTCAAGACATCTTGTCCTTCAAACAGGCTGTCAAGGAGATTAAACCAACTTCGAGTCTCTCTCTCTCCTCTGCTCAAAAATCAAGGATTTCTCTGAGATGGAATTTTTGATTTACAGTCCCAAGAGCAAAGTGGTACAGGAGGGAATAATAAGCTCTTTAGACTTGGAAGCTCCTGCAAGAAATGATGGATGTCCCCAAGGGAAGGTACATCCAGGAAGGTGTCTCCAGTCCCCCAGCAGGAATCAATCTCCCTCTGAACACCCAATACCTCCCTGATAGTGCTTTCTACCTGGTATTTCCAGTAGCTGCTTATGTTTCATATCTTCCATGAGGTCCCAAGCCCCCAAGGTCAGAGATTGTGCATCTTATAGGCTCAGGCAAGATCCCAGGCACAGCTACTGTCTGGCTGGATGAGGGGACTTCTCTGATTTTCAACCAAGTGTCCTGCTTCATTTTGTTGGGAAGACCTACTAGTGTCTGTGCTGCTTAAGTGCACGGAAGCCCTACTACTTCAGAGTTGCTCTTGCAAAGAGAGAAAAGGCAGTGGGGTTATGGGTGGGGCTCTAGGTGGGAACTATCGTCTTCCCCTAGAATGCAGCCGCCTCCAGGCTTTGCGTCTCCCTCCTATGGCCTTGACTCCATTGCTGCTTCAGAGCAGATCCTGGGGGGATGGGACCTGGGCTGGCCTGCAGGCTTCTAAGAGACCTTGCCACCTTCTTAGGGTAGTGGCCCAAGAACTGAGGCCTGGTGGTGTCACACTCTAAATGATAAAAGTCTTCATTGATGATGCTTTTACATTTTTTTTTAAGATAAGTATTTTATTTATTTATTTTTTTAATTGGAGTCTAATTGCTTGACAGTGTTGTCTCAGTTTCTGGAGTTTACGTTTTGGCAAAGTCTAGCCCAGGCATGGGGGAGCCTGGTGGGCTGCCGTCTATGGGGTCACACAGAGTCGGACACCACTGAAGTGACTTAGCAACAGCAGCAGCAGCCTTTACCTGCTGAATCTTCATCACAACTCTCGTTCTCATGCTTAGTTGCTCAGGCGTGTCTGACTCGTTGCGACCCTGTGGACTGTAGCTCCCCTGTCCATGGACTTCTCCAGATAAGAATACTGGAGTGGGTTGCCATCTCCTCCTCCAGGGGATCTTCCTGACCCAGGGATCCAACCCAAGTCTCCTGTATGTCCTGCATTGGCAGGCAGATGCTTTACCGTTGAGCCACCTGGGAAGCCCCATCACAACCCTGTGGTAGTAGAACTATTGTGATTCCCAAGTCACAGATGAGAAGACTGAGGCCCAAGTGCACACAGCCAGGGATGCTTTTCCTCTGGCTCCTCACATGGCTCCTC
The DNA here is from genome assembly GCF_042477335.2 of Ovis canadensis. Classification (NCBI taxonomy): domain Eukaryota; kingdom Metazoa; phylum Chordata; class Mammalia; order Artiodactyla; family Bovidae; genus Ovis; species Ovis canadensis. The sequence goes on along the minus strand of NC_091246.1, from coordinate 52,339,062 downwards.
CTCATCCCTATGGCCTGAGCCTTGAGCATTTCTTCCACAGACCAGCCTCTTGAACACCCTCAATCAAGAGGCCCCTCCCTCACCCCACCATTCTATATCCGGATCTTTAAACTTGAGCCTGCACCAGAGTCACTCAGTGGGCTTTAGACACAGATTACTGGGCTCCATCTGGAAAGTTCTGAGTCAGTATAGCTGCGGTGGATCTTGGGAATCTGCATTTCTAACAAGTTCCTGGGTGATACCTATGCTATTGGTTCAGGAACCAGACTTTAAGGTCTATCAATCACAAGTCTGTTTGTTTAGTTTGAAACACTAATGAGTCTGTAATTGCTCCATTTCTTTATTTGCCTAATTGCTTATTGTCTCCTCCACCAAATTGTAAGGTTCAGGAGAGCAAGGACAACACAGTACCTGTTTGGTTCACTGCTCTATCACCAGCTCCCAGCACAATGCACTGGTGGGTGCTCAGTACATATTTGTTGTATGAATGAGAGAGCGGGGGAGCCGAGACCAAACCGAGCCTATCTGACACGAAACTGTGTTCTGAACACCACTGAGGACCACGTGCCTTTGACTTCACGCCCTCCAGCTGGGCTGGCTTCTAGTTATTGGGTACCTGGGTACCAGACATCTAATTGTGTCCAGAGAGACTGTCCCACACACTCCAGTCTATACCCTGGAAACTTCCCAAACCTAGAGAGGCCAAGAGGCCACGTGAGTAGTGGACGGGGTACTGTGAGAGGCAAGGCCTCCAGCATCTGACTGCCCATACGTGGCAGGGCAACCGAGAGCCCAAGAGGAACCCACCCACTGCATTGTCGGCTCACTGGCTCTGCTGGGGTTGGGGTTGTGTGCAGCCAGCCCTGGAGGCCACCGGGCCCATTGGAGTCTGACCACAGAGGCAGCTGGTGACACTGGGATGCTTGGCTGCCTGTTGAAGGCCACAGCCTTGTCGATGCTTCCTCCTGAAGAAGAAGGCAGGGGAAGAAGAAAACGAAGCGGAAGGCAAAAAATAATATAAGCAAATTGCTCACCATGCTTCTCTTTGGCAAGCTAAATGCTTATTGAAATTAAGATAAGCTTGACAGACTTTTTGTAAGCAGTTTGGGGGCCTATCTGAGAATATCTTGCCTTGAGAGACTTCTATTAGAACTGACTCCACAACTAATAATGTGGTCTCTGTCACTTAACTCAAAAGCCCCTCCTAGACCCGCACAGTGAAGCGTTAAGGAAATAAAATCCTTTTTTTTTTTTAAACATATACAGCAAAGTTTGATTTGTTGAGAACATTTCTTCAACTGACAGGTTACAAGCCATGTCTGAGAGGCCCACTGGGAACTTTCAGAATTTGAGCAGCAGTTTCTAATCACTGATGATCATTAGCATTTTAGTGAATAGATTTTTGATAAGAAAAATCTTTGCTCTGTGGGAAGAAAAAAAAAAGCTCTGACATTTGATAATGCAAACAGAGTAGCAATTTTAATTAGGCCTCCAGTCCTCCTTGGGGTGGCAAACACTGCACAAGATCCAGATGTTTTCCATCCTGCAAGATGTAAACTCATGGTTGTGTCAAGCCATTGGTGCTGGGTGCTGTGCCACCAACTGGGTCTCCAGGGTGACCAGTAATAACCACTGTTTGCTGAGCACTTACGGTGGGCCAGAGGCGGTGCTGTTCCACCTGTGCCCTCTCAATTTGTCCTTACATCAATCTGATGAGATAGCTACTATGATTATCATTCCCAATTTACAGATGAGAAAACTAAAGCCCAGAAAGTTTCAGCAACCCAGAGTCACCCAGCTAGTGGTGGAGACACTAACCCAGGTCTGTGTGACCCCAGAGTCTCCACACTTACCCACTGGGCCATGCTGCTTTCCCAGACACTACTCACTGGGGATGGACAAGGTGAACAAGCAAGAGCACTGAGCTCTTGCCTTGGCTCTGTCACCGTGTGTGACGAGTTGTGTGACCTCCCCTGGCCTTGATCTCCCAGTCTGTGGAATGGGGATGTGATCAGCCATTTCTTCTTCGCTGGACTCTCGGGAGCGGAAGGCTCTGGGGAAAAAGAATGTTCAGAACATTTTTATCTCTTGTGGAGCTAGACCCCGACAGTGTGTCTTCTTCCCCTTGATCTTAGATCTTAAGTGTACCATGCCATCAGTTTTCATGAATGCACATCAAGACAGAACATTTCTAGGCAAGAATTAATCTGAGTTATATTACCATAGATCAGTTTTGCTTATTCTAGGATAAGTGGGATCATATATTATACACTTTTGTGTCTGGCTTCTGTCCTTCATCGTAATATTTTTGAGATTCATTCAGGTTGTTGTATCTATATGTAGCTTGTTCCTTGTCTTATTGAGCTGTATTCCACTGTATGACTATACCCCAGCTTACCAATTCATTCTCCTGTTAATAAATATTTAGGTTGTTTCTAGTTTTTAACGATTATTATAAAATTTCTATGACAATTCTTGATGTAGCCTTTTACAGACATACGTTTTAATTTCTCCTGGATGAATACCATAAGTTATTGGGTAGATATATGTTAAACATTGGGAGAAACTGCAAAAAATATTTTTCAAAAGTGGTTGTTCCATATTACACTCCAAACTGTGCAAGTCACTATTGCTCTCCATCTCCGGCATCTGGTGTTGTCAGCCTTTATCATTTTAGCCATTCTAGACAGTGTATAGTAATATCTCACTGTGAATTTGCTTTGTATTTTCCTGATGACTAATGATGTTAAATGACTTTTTAAAGTACTCATCACCCATATGTGTATCTTTTTTGTGAGCTGTCCACTCAAGTCTTATCTATTTTTTTTAAATTATGCTGCTTGTCTTTATTATTGGGTTATAGGAGTTTATATATTCTGGATATATCTTTCATCAGATAAGCATGTTGTGAATATCTTCTTGTCATTCTATGGCGTGAAAGAAAGTGAAAGTCACTCAGTCGTGTCTGACCCTTTGTGACCCCATGGTCTATACAGACCATGGAGTTCTCCAGGCCAGAGTGGGTAGCTGTTCCCTTCTCCAGGGGATCTTTCCAACTCAGGGATCAAACCCAGGTCTCCTGTATTGCAAGCTCATTCTTTACCAGCTCCACTAGGGAAGCCCAAGAGTACTGGAGTGGGCAGCCTATCCCTTCTCCAGCACATCTTCCCACCCAGGAATTGAATCAGCGTCAATTCTTTACCAACTGCATGCAGGCAGATTCTTTACCAACTGAACTATGGCTTACCTATTTATTTTCTTGATGGCAATTTTTTAATGAACACAAGTTTTACTTTTGATCAAATTCATTTTCTCATTTTTAAAAATTTTTATGCTTTCTGTGGCCTTTCTAAGAAGTCTTTGTTCATAAAGATATTCTCCTATGGTTTTCTGTTTTCATTTTGAGGTTTTTAACCCATTTAGAATTTATTTTTATGTATGATGTGAGATGGGGTCAAGATGCTTCATTTTTCATATGGGTGTCCAGTTCCTCCAAAACCACTTGTCAAAGACATTTTCCTTTCCTCAATGACAATATATGTGTTGACCCACGTCTAGATCCTTTATTCGGTTTCCAAATTTTTTTATGTCTATACTTTCACCAAAATCACACTATTTGGGTTTTTATAGTTTTATAGTATGTCTTAAAATCTGGCTGGAGTCTTTTCATTTTGTAACTCATTTTCAAGATTATTTTAGCTATTGTCACTCTTTTGCCTTTCCAAATAAAATTCAAAATCATCTTGATTGGGATTACATTGGATCTTTAGATCAACTGAAGAAAATTGACATTGTAATAATGTTCCTATTAGTCTTCTAAACTATTATTTTTTTCATTCAAGTGTTAATTTACTTAATTTATTTAGATCTTTTTAATTTCTCTCAGTGTTGTTATAGTTTTAAAGTTTCTGTGTAAAGAACTTTTACGTGTTTTGTTAAATTTATCCTTAAGTGTTAGATCTTTCGAAATGCTATTGCAAAATATGTTTATTTTTAATATCATTTTCTAGTTATTCACTTCTAATGTATGGAAGTACAATTGCTTTTTATGTATATTGTGATATCCTAAATCCTTTTGTTAGTTCCAGCAGCTTCTTTTTCTTTATAGATTCTTTAGGATCTCCTGTATACACAGCCATGCATCTGCAAATAGAGACATTTCAGTTCTTCTTTTGCACTCTGCATGCTTTTTATTTATTTTTTATCTTATTGCACGAGCTAAAATTTTCCCTTCAATGCATCTTGATTTTGGTAAAAGCTGGGCTTCCCTGGTGGCTCAAACAATAAAAGAAAGTGAAAGTGAAGTCGCTCAGTAGTGTCCAACTCTTTGCAACCCCAGGGACTTTAGCCTACCAGGCTCCTGCCTCCATGGGATTCTCCAGGCAAGAGTGCTGGTGTGGGTTGCCATTTCCTTCTCTAGGGGATCTTCCCGACCCAGGGATCGAACCCAGGTCTCCCACAATCCAGGCAGACGCTTTAACCTCAGAGCCACCAGGACAATAAAAGAATCTGCCTGAAATGTGGGAGACTTGGGTTCAACCCCTGGATTGGGAAGATTCCTTGAAGAAGGGGATGGCTACCTACTCCAGTTGTTGGGTTTTTTAAAGTATTTATTTATTTGACTTATTTATTTTGCTGTGCCAGGCCTTAGTTGTGCCATGAGGGATCTGGTTCCCTGACCAGGGATCAAACCCAGGCTCCCTGCATTGGGAGTGTGGAGTCTTAGCCACTGGACCACCAGGGAAGTCCCCTACTCCAGTTTTCTTGTTTGGAGAATTCCATGGACAGAGGAGCCTGGTGGGCTACAGTCCATGGGGGTCACACAGAGTCAGAAACTAGTACTTTCACTTCACTTTTGGTAAAAGTCAGTCTTTGCACAGGACTCAAGTTTTTGTTTGTTTGTTTTGCTTTGCCTTTCTTCATAAAAACCACAAATAATCAGTTGTAACAACCCTTCTATCTACACAGTTGGTATTTTTCCAGACCTAGCAGCAGCAGCAGCAGCAAGAAGAAACTAAAAAATTTGGCTTTACTGTTTTTTTATTCTTGGCATGGCATGAAATTTAACTTGCATAGTAGTTATTAATACTGTTTGCCAAGTACTTTTGGTCTTCCCACCTCTGGGCACAAACTGACATTGTGCTTCCCAGACAACTTTTAGTTAGGTAGGGCCATGTGACTGGTTTCAGCCAATAAGTGAGTGCTGAAATGATATGTTTCACTTCTGCACCAGGACATTGAACTACTACTGATTCAAGAGCCTCCAGAACTCTCTTTTTCCTCTAGCATAACCAATTTCCTCATACATTAACCGGTGATGCTTGGGATGAAATTTACTCAATCTTCTTGTATCTCTGAATATCTACAATTAACAGAGCCCTTACTTCTGACCCACAATGGACATATGGCTTGAGGTAGAAGTAAAATTTGTTGTTTTAAGGCACTGAGGTTTGGGGATAATTTGTTATAGCAGCATTATCTAGCTTATTCTGATGAATACAACTTGCATGAAGTTTTCAAAGAGAGATAGCTAAGCAAAATAATAGGTAGAATCAATGTAAAAGAACATATTGTTTTTCTTCTCTAAGTGAGACAAAGGCTATATATTCCCAGAGAAACCAGCAGTGAGTGAGAACTCAGAATCTTACTCAGATCTTGTGTATAATCAGATCCCCAGTGCCCAGCACCCAGCACATAGTAGGCATTCAAACAGTGTTTACTTGATTCAGTTAAATCAGAGTTCTCCTTTCAGGCTCTGCTTTGTAAAATAGAAGCACAGCATTTTCTGTCACTTTTCCCCACTAGCATCTCATTGCCTGCAAATGGGAGTGACAAAAACAACTTGTCCTCGAGAATTGTTGGGAGAAATTGAGCTGGTCACAAAACACTTTGCAAAATGTAAAATCCTATCTAAGTGGCAATTTTCTCCATTGCTATGCCAATTGTAATAAATATTGTTTTTAAAGCTGGCTCCTGGCTTGCTTTCCCATGGCCACCCCATAAAACACTCCAACACGCTGGGGGTTATTGTTTACTCTGGATTTGCGTGTATGTGCATGACACTTGTGTAATGCTATTTGTTTACTGAGGAGTTGAGTAAAACCCATCTTGTAGCAATAAAACTTGAGAATGATGTCATACCTCATTGGAGAGGTGATGGATCAGAACAACTGACCCAGGACAACTGTATCATGTGCTCCCCAAAGGCAGAGGGCCTTGTTTAGCCATTTCTGCAGCCCTAGTGTACCTAGATTAGAGAATGTTCTCTGTGAGTAAGAATATTTTTTCATCTTGGCCCCAGATTGTATTGAGACCCTAGGTTGCTAGCTTATGTATACCTTTGGGAAGAGTTCAGGAATTCCCATAAACTATGCATCTACTGATTGTTAAATTCATGTTCACTGACCACTTAGTGTTGACCATATGCTAGGAACTAGGAGGAATGCAAAAATTACTGATATATTTCTTGATCCCAGTGGGCTCCCAGTTAGTGGGGAACTAAAGGAGACATTCATCCACTCATTCTTTTACCCATTCAGTCATTGATTCTACTAGTGCTAATTCTACTAATGTCAATTGATGTTCTAGGTACCATTCTAGGTACAAAACAAAGTCATGGCTCTTACAGGAGCATATGTTCTAGAAGGAGGAAACAGGCATTAATCACACCATTACAGTAGTAAATATTTTAATACGATAAACAAAGTTAAAGAAGATTTTAGAGTTGTGTGAGCACAAAAAACCAAGAGGAACAGAGTTTATCAGTAGGGCTCAGCGAAGGAAGTTTTCTTTGAGCAACTGACCTCTGAGTTTAGACCTGAAGGGTAAATTAAGAGTTACTTGGTCTGACAAGTCAGGCAGGAGAGAAAATACATTTAATGTGAGAAAGACTATATGATGGGCCGCAAATGAGAAGCAGATAACATGCTAGAGGAGGTTCCAGAACAAGTTTCGTTGTTACTAGGGGAATGAGGAAGGCTGCCAAAGGTAGAACATAGTAGGGGATGAGGACTCTAGGGTAGACTGTGAACAGCCTTGAATGCCAGGCTAAGGAGTTTGGACTTTCCCCACTGTGGCAGAGTCACTGAAGGTTTTGGAACAGGAGAGTGATGTGATCAGAAAATTTATGTGAGAGGGGCTCCTTCCTTCCCCACTGTATGTAGTCCAAAAGGATCTCAGAGCTTCTGGCCTCCTGGAGCTCAGAGAAAGGTTTCAGTGGTCAGTTATCCTCTGCCCATAAGAAGAAACCACATATACAAGAGAGGTAGGGAATAAGGGACACAGGGTGCTATAGCTGGAACTTACTTCCTTAGTGGCAAGAAAATGTGTGTGGGAGCATTGTACCCAAAATGGCCCAGAGCAGAGAGCTGTGTGCGAAACAGGCTGATATGAGAAAGGACCTTGTATTAGTTTTAGGACCCTTTACGGTGCAAGGGAAAGAATCCCAACTCAGTCTAAAATAACTAACGAGGATTAATTGAGCTATGAGACTGCATATCTACAGGTGATGACACTGTCTTCAGGATGGCTGAATCCAGGGCTTAAACCAAGTCATCAGGATGATCTTTCTTGCTCCATCTCTTGCATTTGCTTCCATCTGTATTATTGGCCTTGTTACCTCCCATTATAGTTGGGCTTCCTTTAATGCCGGTGAAGAAAAGAACTCTTGAAAGTTCTAACCTTACATTGAAGCACAAACAGGAAGTTTCTGGGAAGTAAATAAATCACAGGGAAGTACTCAGATTGGTCCTGACAAGTCACATGCCCATCTCTTGGACCAATCCCTGCTGCCAGAGGGAAGAGGTACTATGGTTGGTCAGGCCTGTCTGGAGACCGACTGGCAGCCCCAGGCAAATCACACACAGTGAAGGAGAGCAGAGCCTCAGTGGAAGCAAAACTGAGTTGACAAAAATAATCCAGAGTCATTACAGTCTGTTTCTCAGGCTGTCCACTGTAAGGCAAGTGACCCATGGAAGAGTGTTTGTGTTCATCTTAGCAAGCTGGGAGGCCAGGTCATTCAAGGAGAGAATAATAATAATATTTTATTATATACATATTTTTAAAAGAGCTTTCTAAAATATAGACATTACTCTTTCTTAACTTTCATTTATTTATTTTGTTTGGGTGTCAGCACAATCTTCATTGCTGCATGCAGGCCCTCTCTAGTTGCCTCAAGCGGGGGCTACTCTCTAGTTGCAGTGCACAAGTTTCTCAATGTGGTGACTTCTCTTGTTGCAGAGCATAGCCTCTACAGCACACACTTAGTAGCTGTGGGCCACAGGCTTAGGCATGTGGAATCTTCTCAGACCAGGGATCAAACCCAGGTACCCTGCACTGGCAGGTGGATTCTTTACTACTGGACCACCAGAGTAAAAGTCTTTTTAAAATATTCTTTTCCATTATGGTTTATCATAGAATATTGAATATAATTCCCTGTGCTATACAGTAAGACCTTGTTTTTCATCCATCCTATATTAATAATTTATATCTGCTAATCCCACTCTCCCAGTCCTTCCCTCTCCCACTGTCCTCCCCCTTGACAACTGCACGTCTGTTCTCTATGTCTATGAGTCTATTTCTGTTTTATAGATTTGTGCCAAATTTGAGATTCCACATATAAGTGATATCACATGGCATTTGTTTTTCTCTTTCTGACTTACTTCACTTACTATGATTATCTCTAGTGGCATCTATATTGTTGAAAATAGCATTATTATATTCTTTTTATCACTGAGTAGTTAGTATTCCCTTGTGTGTGTGTACACACACACACATACACATATTCTTAATCCATTCCTCTCTCAATGAACATTTAGCTTGTTTCCACGTTTTGGCTATTAAATGAACTTTTGAAGACAGGCGTGGATGATAAGATTAATTAAAGCTGTAGAGTTCTGTTTTCAGTAGAGGTCTAGTTGCTCCTCCAAGAGATAGCTCTGTAATTTTGAGGGAAGAGCCTTGGTGGGAAGTCAGGTGATTGGTCTCTGGCTCTGAGCTTGCCCCCAGCTCATTCTGATCTTAGACAAGTCCTCTGTCTACAATAAGAGGGGTGATATCTGCTGGTAGACTCATGGACTATAGCCCCCTCCTGCAAGATCCACTCTCTCTGAGTTAAATCACATTGCAGGACACTCATTGCTCCCACAAGTACAAGATGACCCACGGGGAGCATGTGAGGTCCGCCCCCACCAGCTTCTCTCTGAGAGCTGAAGAGCGTGTGGCTTATGCTGGGGTTAAGAATGAACTATAAGTTCAGTATTCCTGAAATGCCTGGCTGTGGCTCCACTGACAGGGAGCTACAAAGAGGGCATTCACCAGCTGTGGTTTCTAAGAAGCCAATTCGCAGAGTCACAGAGACCCTGGGCTGGAAGATCTGAAAGGTCCCTGAGCCGAGCCCCCGTCATGTGCTGGAGCTCCCCACTGCCAGCCAGGAGAGCGTCCCTCCAGTCTCTGCACACGTGTGTGATGCGGGGCTCATGCTCCTCCTCAGACCCCTCACGGGTCCAATTTGCCTGTGACACCTCCCTACAGGTGCCAGTGGTACAGAAGAGCATCCTAGTCACCATATGGGGAAAGAAAAAGTCAGAATGGCTGAGCCTTGAGCAAGTAGCGGAGGCAGGAGATGAGGGGCAAAGGTGGCAGGACCTTAAAGACTGAAAAGGAGTCTGAACTCTGCCTCAAGGGCAAGGGTACGCCTCTGAAGGACACTGAGCAAGGGGGAAGGTTAGCCCTGGGGAAGGCCCCCAGGATGCAGTGTGGAGGACAGTGAGGCTCATCAGGAACCTGAACCCAAGGGGAATGATGGATGTGGAGCTGATGGGGAGACAGGTGGGAAGACCAAAAGGCTGGCTGAGTGGCATTTGGTGACCTAGCAGATGTAGGATAGCACCCAACGGGAGGACAGAGGCAGCAGATGCTGTTGGTGGGATGGGAACCCAGAGACACAGCTTTGGACAAGGAGGTAAGTTCACTTGTAGACGTGGGGCATGTGAAATTCGTGGGGAACTATCTGGAGACTTTGGGGATGGTAGTGGAGGCAGGAGGTTCAGACAAACCCCCTGATTCCCCCACCTCTTCCTCAGCAATGATTTAACCTATCCTGGGCCACTGAGAGAACTAGTCTGCTCCAACTGGAGTCTCAATTTCTGAATAGGCATTCTGTGTGGAGCAGGGATTTTACTGTCCTTCCTCTGTGACGTCTCTTAAGCTTGGGGTCCTGAGGGGTCCCGGACTCTCTGGGGACAGGGAGATGCTCCTGTATTTTCCATTTCTCAATGGCAGCTCCAGAAGGGCTCAGAAGGCAGGTAGAGGCTGGTGGTGGGGGCAGGGCAGGGGGAAAGGAGCCCAAGCAGGTGCACAGGTGTGCAAGATGGGAGAGGAGGGCTTACAAAAACACGATAGATGAATGTGGGTTTCTGTTTTACTAAACATTCTGGGTGAAGCATTTCTCATGGGTAAAGTGAAAAGTATGAAACTGTTAATCGCTCGGTCGTGTCCGACTTTCTTGGCCCCACGGGCTGTAGCCTGCCAAGCTCCTCTGTCCACAGGATTATCCAGGCAAGAATACTGGAATGAGTTGCCATTTCCTTCCCCAGGGAATCTTTCCAACCCAGGGATGGAACCCAGGCCACCTGCATTGCAGGGGGATTCCTTACTGTCTGAGCTACCAGGGAAGCCCTCTCATGGATAAGGAAGGAGCCAAAAGAGAGGAGCCTTAAAAATAGAGGCTAGCTCCTTGAGTCCAAATTTTAAAAGCTTAGGAACTGCTGAGATGGGAAAAGAATGGATCAGATGGCTATAAAAATGAGTTGAAATAAAAGGAAAGAAAAGACAAAATTATTATACAAGCAATACACGTTTATATTTGGGAGCTAGAAAGTGTAATGTGTGGTAAAAGGAGAGGGTGTCCCTCTAGGCCTCCCCCATTTCCTTTAGGTGGTGGGGTCACAAGGCCTGGCTCACCTCTCCTGTTCCCGGAAGGACAGCCCAGCGCGGGTGGGGAGAGGTTGGGGGGCAGGCAGGGGCAGGAAGGCTGGACCCTCTGTGGGTGGCCGGAGACCTGGATCCTGAGCCTACTCAGTGCGGAACTCTGGCCTTGGCCGTTGCCTCTGGAAAATGGGGCGAGGCGCCTGCGGGACGTCTGGCCCGGCCCGGGGCTGAGCTGCTGATGGGCACGAGGCAGGGGACGGAAGGAGCCGGCTGGAAGCTGGTAATTAATAAATGAAATGCCCTGGGACTGCCGCGGAGCCGACTCAGATGACATATCTGTCGCGGGCTCGGCAAACCATTAAATGACCATTTTCTGACAGAACGACTTCCCCCGCTGCCGCCGCAGAGCTGCCTTGGCTTGCCTGGGACGCGCGTCCTTCTCACCCACTTTTCTCTCTCGGCCCGCGCCCCCCCTCCCCCACCCCTCCCCCAGCCTCCCCCACCCCTCCCCACCCCTCCCCACCCACCCCTCCCCCACCCCTCCCCACCCCTCCCCCACCCAGCGCTCCGCCCCTCCCCCCCCCAGCCCTCCGCCCTCCCCGCGCTGCCGTCATCCGGGGTGTTATCTCCCTTCCTGTCTCTCCACCCCTCCGCCTCTCCCTGTGCGTTCTCTGCGTGCCGTTTCTGCCCTCCTGGTCTCTAGGCGTCTCTGTCTCTCTCCTCCCCTCCCACCCCGGCGTCTCTTCTCTTTGTGGCCGCCTCTCCCTTTCTCGGGTCTCTGCGCGCTCTCTCTCCCGGCCCCTTGTCCTGTCTCTCTCTCTCTGCTTCTCCCCGTCTGTGTAAGGTTTAACTACACCCCCCTCAACCCCCGTGTCTGGCTCAGCCTCCCCCCTCCCCCGGTTGCCTGACGGCTCCAGTTCATTTCTGCCTGTTTAATTGGGCCCCGGATGAGTTTGGTCGACAGGGCCATTCATCATGTGGCCGCGGCTGGCGGCGGAGCCCGGGGGAGCGGCGCTGACAGCTCCGCCAGGCTGGGATGCGGCCTGCGTCGGGAAGTTCACATATTTGGGCATTAGTGCAGCTATTAGTTTAACAAGCTTCGTTTATCCTTGTCACTACCACTTCAGCTTCCCATGTAATCATTTGAAATGTAGATTACAGCCAGACAAATGGGACAGCGCAAGATGCGCAGGCTGGAGGGAGTGACACGCCGCTGCTCGTTAGGGCCACCTTCCCAGCCCCAGCCCCTCCCAGGCCCGGGTTTGATTAGCTTAATATTCACATGATTTCGGTGGGAAGCTCCAGTCACCTGTGCTGAGCCCCTGGTGCTGGGCGGAGGTGCCCCCGGGTGCCCCCAGGTGAGGGTCAGGGCAGGGCCCCTCTGGTCTAAAGACCAGCCACCCCTAGGCAAGGATACACGGGAAGGCCAGGGCCTCAGAGCCTGTCTCCCAAAACCTCTACCTAAGGGGTCTTCTTCTGGGGATGAGGGGGTTTCCAGACTTGGCTTCTCTCTGGTTCTGATTTCTGCAGTCTGGACGTTGGGCCCTGTCTCCCTGTGTGACCTGAGTGAGGTCTGTCCTTCTCTGGGCCTCGTGTCCCCATCTGGAAAGGAGGGTTTCAAATTAGATGGTGTTGGCCTACTTTCCTCACCTTGGTTCCCCTGATGGAGTCCCCCAGCTTCTAGTTATTTCTCTCTCTCACCTGGGAGACTAAGGGTCCTTTTCAAAATGTGAACCTGGCTGTCTACACCCTGCTGCAGAGGCCTTCATGTAGCCTCAGAGGGGCTACAAGGCCCCTCACAGAATAGGGCAGAGCCCCTAGGTAAGGGAAGGGGTGGGGGGAGGAGGGTGTGGGGTTCCACCACTGCCCACCCTCCAATGCTTTGTGCCCCCCCCCCAACCCTGGTGGATGCAAAGCATCTCCCTGCGCCCCTGGCAGCTGTCAAACGCCCCCACTCTTACTCTCTGGGGTTTTGTGCTGTTTTCTCTACCAGGAGAACTGCTCTGTGCCCCTGTGCCCCTCTCCCAGCTCCTTTCCTCAGCATCTCTTATCCTTCAGATTCTCAGTTTAGAAATTCCTTCCTCCAGCACATCTCCACGCGCCCAGTCCTCTGCCCAGGGCTTCTCCTCCTCTGTGGGTCTCAGAGCCCTGAACCTCCCTTCAATAGAACTAAATACACAGGGTCAGTCTGTTTATTTTCATCCCCACTGGACTGTAAACTCCATGAGGGCTGGGCCTGCCTAGCACAGAAAGTGCACGACTGAAAGAGTAACTGGAACACAAGCTCTGAGGAGCCTCTCTCGCGCTGGTGTTCCTCACACAACAACTGTGTTGTGCCAGGGCTCCTTCTTCCTGGCTCCCCTCTTCCGCACTCTGCTGATGTGTTCGGGAAGGGTCAGAGTCTGATTCTCGTCGGAAGGCTCCTCTGAATCCTTCAGCTCCCAGGAGAACACGGTCAGCCCACTTGGAGTTCAACCTGGAAGAGTTTAGTGAAGAGACTCTGTGCAGAGGTGTGAACATCACGGAGGAGACTGATGTGGATGGCAAGCCTCAGTGGGGATCTCATGACCCTGGACTGAGGGAAGGTGGGGTCGGGAGGAGAGTGTCATTGCCAGAACCCAGAGAGAGAGCTGGAACCATGGAAGAGGAGCTGTAGGAGGATGTAACTGTAGAGGCAGCCATGCAGACCTGGGGGGAGGTGAGGAGGGAGTGGGGGCTGAATTCTCTGATGGAGTCACTCTTCTCTCCCTCCAGGCTCTGACTGGTGCCTCTCAGGGGCCAGGGTTCTGTGTGATGTGGGCCACAGTGACCACCTCCTAGGATGCAGGGCAGGGTAGAGGAAAGAGATGAGCTGGCGGGTTAGGGGACAGACGAGGGTATGGAGAATCCCACGCGCTGCCCCCACACTCCATCAGGTTGGCCCCTCTGCATGGAGGCCAGGACACCCCGGAAGGGCCACAGGAAGGCACATCTCAGGACCAAGTGGACTCCTCCAGAGGACTCCACAGGGCAAGGACACCATCAGCTGCTGCCTTTACCTCCTGTCTTCACTGGCACCTCTCTCTACCCAGCCCAGCTGGCCTTAAGCTTGGTGTCTTTTTCCACCTCTTTTCCCTGCCGAGGTGCTTGTCTCCGTTTTCTTCCTGACACCTTCTGAATAATGACACCAAACCTTGAAGCCAACGAATCGTGAATCAAAGTGGCTTCTCAATATCATAAAAGAGATGTTCTAAACCCCAAACATAAAGATCGTTTTATCTTTATTAATAGTTTAATGCATCTGAAAAAGCTATTTGACATTTTTTACACCTCCAACTCCTTCCTTCATGCATTGCTGGTCAGATTACACCAGGGTTCAGCCACTTAAATCCACTTAATAACTGACTAAATTCTACACTGAATTTACATTGAGCTACAAGCTGATTCTAGGATACAGATGAATTTTCTAACCGGGAAAAAGAATATCCACACCAACACCCTGACTCCAAAATTGTAAATCTGCTTTAATAATGAAAAAGGAATTAAACTGTTGGGATTGATGTCATGTTTAACACCATTTCCTGATGAAGACTGTAGCACAAAGTGAAGAAATAGACCTTGAGTAATAATCTGGAGTATTTTCTTCACCTGTTTAATTGAAGTACCACATTGGCAAACACACACGTGAAATTAATTGAAAACACTGGAATGTGGGCTCAACGAACAATCCCTCTCCAGCTTCTGGCAGACTCAGTGCACATCCATGTATGACGCTGTTAGTAGAAATATTTGGTCATTAATGACGCTGACTTTTTTTTTTATGACGCTGACTTAAAATAATGTCTTGTTGGCTAATTGTTTACATTGTAGATACAGACACCTACCATGACTACCACGATCTCAGAAACATATTCAAACACATATGACCACATTTAGCATATAAACCAGAGAAGGCAATGGCAACCCACTCCAGTGTTCTTGCCTGGAGAATCCCAGGGACGGGGAAGCCTGGCAGGCTGCCGTCTATGGGGTTGCACAGAGTCGGACACAACTGAAGCGACTCAGCAGCAGCAGCATATAAACATACACACACACTGGAGCCTAGAACTCTACACACCCACACGTTGGGACATACATGCAAATATTCTCTCAACAAGAGATGTATATGCGCAGGTCCATAAATGGTACACACATCCTCCCAAGCCAGGCTTAGCAGAGAAAGGGGAAAAACCTGTCCTCTGCCTCTCCTCAACTTCCCAGAAAGAAAAAAAATATCACTGTCAGAAATGTGATAGGACTGTCGAAGACAAGTAGGAAAAACCTCAAACCAACCATGGAAGTTGTGAAACATAAATCCCAATTCTATTTGTTCTGCGACAGTGTACCCAGCACACATTTTTCAAACCACACATTTTCAGATAGAAAATCAAAACCCTCACCAGGCTCGGAATGGCTGAGGAAGTTGGATGGAAATTCTGGTATCCTGGCAGAAGGAGAACTGCTGGCTGGCTGGGACTGAAGGATGCTCCTGGACCACCATCAGCAGGCATTAACTGGCCTCTCATCCTCTCTGTTTTAGAGTTGCTATGACCGTGTCCACACACCCAGGGCTGTGATTGGACAAACAGTCCATAGGTGTGTGTGCGTGCGTGTGAAGTCACTTCAGTCATGTCCGACTCTTTGCAACCATATGGACTGTAGCCCTCCTGGCTCCTCTGTCCATGGGATTCTCCAGGCAAGAATACTGGAGTAGGTTGCCATGCCCTCTGCCAGGGGATTTTCCTGACCTAGGGATGGAACCCATTTCCCTTACGTCTCCTGCATTGGCAGGCAGCTTCTTTACCACTAGCGCCATCTGGGAAACCCTCCATAGGTATATTCTCCACTAAAAATTTTTTTCTTCTGGGGAGTCTTCAGTAGCTCTGATCACCACACAGCACATGGGGCTGTCTTCTACTCCTCTGAATTGATAGCCAGGTCTGTTTCTCCACATGATTGATTTCAGACCTCCAAGTAGTCTGGGAGCTCTTCCAATGCTTAACTTCTTTCTCCCAAGGACCTCTTCCCTAAGGATCAAATATTGACTAAAGCAGTTAACTCCCAATCCCCAGAGAAGTAGATAATGTTACTATATATTATTCAGAGTAGTGTCTGTTTATACCCACATCTGGTTTTTCTTTCCCCGAAGCTATTTTGTTAACCTTGATGAAATGTCCCAAGACTTCTTGAAAAGCTCCATGTTTTTGGTGGTTTTGCTGTGCCATGTCCCTAAAACCATTTGAAGACTGAAAAAAACAAAAATGACATCCTTGGGTGAATTCTCTCCCAAGCATCATTCTTCCTCACAAAAAAGTTTCCTGGATCAGACAGTCAGGCTTCTCTTTGCAGAAGCCTCACTCTGCCCTCCCCAGTTTGTCCCTCATGGACCCTGAAGCCACCATTTTTTAATAGTTCCCATTGGAAACCACCCGCTGACAGGCAGTCTGCTGTCATTGGCAGCCTGGCACTTCTTTGGCTTGGGGTTAATTTCCAAAGACAGATGCCTCATTGTGGCCAGAGTTCTGCAATTTCATCCTCCACTTTCTTCCCAGCCGTGGGGAGGGCACTGGTGCTGACTGAGATCCAGCTGGTTGGCTAAGTAGGATCCAGTGAAAGTGTTAGTCGCTCAGTCGTGTCTGACTCTTTGTGACCCCATGGGCTATAGCCCACCAGGCTCCTCTGGACATGATCCAGTGCCAAGGGGCTTTTGAGGGATGAAGATCATCACAGGGAAGGAGCCTTCCATATCTTTGATCTCTTATTGACTCTGAGTCCCTCTGCTCAGTGCTTGGTCTCTTGCCCCTGATTCATTGGGAACTGCAGACTCAGAGAGGTTTTTTAGATGGAAGGCCTGGAGAGCAGGTGGTTCAGCTATGTGTCCCCTACCCGCTGTGCAGTCCGAGACACTGAGCCCCAGGTGAGGACCTTCTGACATGGGCTCATGTATGTACGTGTGTGCTAAGTCACTTCACTTGTGTCTGACTCTGCAACTCTATGGACTGCAGTGGGTTCTTTACCACTAGTGCCGTGTGGGAAGCCCTCTGACACGGAATTAGGCAGGAAGATGACAGTTCTCTCTTGGGAGGAGGGTTCTTAGCTGAACCCTCCTGAGTTTCTGAAGTAGGTCTGGGTCCTCTGCCATCTGCACCTAAGTCCACCCTATCTTCCGTCTCCCCGCAATTCAGTTAAACAAACATTTATTCAATAACAATCGGCTGAATAAATAGTAAACGAATGAGTCTCTGCTTTGCACCAAGCAGTGTGGGATGGGCCGTGGAGATGTGGTGGTGTGGTAGAAACTGTTGCTCATGTTCCAACAGCCACCCTCTCCTTTGCCCATAGTAATACTTTGTACCAGGACAATTTTTTTTTTTTTTTTAGTCGCTCAGTCGTGTCTGACTCTTTGCAACTGTAGCCCACCAGGCTTCTCCATCCATGGGATTCTCCAGGCAAGAACACTGGAGTGGGTTGCCATTTCCAGGGCCACTCAAATAAAGATCACCTTCTCCAAGCTCCTTTGCAGCTAGATGTTGTCACGTGACTCAGTTCTGGCCAATGGGATGTAAGCAGTAGTGTCAGGTGCCTGCCTCCGAAGAGACAACTGGTTCTCGTTTCTTTGTCTCCTCTGTCCTGCTTCCTGGAATGCTGGTGCTGTCATCTTGGACCTTGGGGCTGAGGGACGCAGCCCAGGGAGGGCCAACAATGTCTGAGTCTTGTCCTTGTGGGCCTGCTGCCACCAAGTTACCATATCTACCCTGTACCAACTTTCAGACTCCATATGTGAGACAGAATAAATCTTATGTCTTGTATAAGCTACTGTTCCTCTGGATTTTTCAGTCATTCATAGCTAGTCAATTATAGGCAGTAAAATAAGTACTTAAAGTTTGACAAAAGATCATATTCTTTCTAGCTTTGCCAAGAAAACATTGGACTTTTTCAAGGGGGAATTTTATTTTTAAAAAAACTAGATCCTCCTGTTGAAAATATTTCAAATGAAGAGATATGTGTATGTACACACATACAACTCACTTTCCTCCCACCCCAAGCAAGCATGGATCAAGGAGCATTCATACTGGCTGGAGGGAGGAGAAAGCACTGGACATTTCACTTTAAAATGCAGATCCTGACAGCAGCTCCCAGTCACCCCAGCTGATTTATGCTTTTTTCTGGAATTTTAGTTTTTCTGAGATTTAACTTTTGGCTGCATCAAGGTGTGGCGAGTTGAGGCATGTAAACACAAGGGCAGATCAGCAGATCTGCTGGCTAAGAAGATAGCCACACAGGAAGAGACATCCAGTCTCTCCTGGAAGAAATCTCCAAACTTCCAGGGGATGCTCTTAAAGCCATTTTCCCTCGACTTTGGAGAGAGGAAGCAGCAGCTCTGTCCATAGGTCTCCTGAACTTGCATTTTCCCCAAGGTCCCCACCACTTCCTCTCTGTTTTCTTATAGTTGTGGTGGTAAATGGGGGGTGGGGGTTACTGAACAGTCAGGTCCATTCTCTGAATTGTCACCTCTCAGCACGGCAGAAGGTGACTGGACTCCACTCTTAGAAGCTCCGTGAACTTTTAGTTTTGACTTTGGGCTTCGATTAGGTAATTTTTGGACAACAGAAAAAAGTCCACTAAGTATCAGTGCCTGGGAGATAGTTAGTACTCAATAAATGCTAGTAGGTATGATGGTTCACAGCTCAATTCAAAGGGTCTTGTATTTAGAAGCAGGGCAGAAGATCAGAGTGGACCAGAAGCGGTACTGATGAGAAGCCATGGGACTCCTTCAGTTCTTCGGGCAGGGAATATGCTTGTCCTTCAAGCCTGGTGTCAGCTTGAGTTCAACCGAGGTTAGGGCAAAGGGTAGAAGCAGGGAGCTGGGTAGGACATACTCAGCCATTCATTTGCTTCAGCCTCAGCCTCTTCATCCTTCACCTCTCTGGAGTTGTTAGAAAAGAATTGGGTGAAGCTGAGGTTAAAATTCTCTGAAATTCATGCATTATATAGATACAGCCTGGCTATCTGTCCCCAGGCCCATTTCCTATTCTTCAGTGCATAGCAAGACTGCATTTCTCAGCCTCCTTTGCAGCTGGGTGTGGCCACTGGGTTCTGGGAAATTGAATGTGAACGGAAAGGAAAACCTCCCAAGGTATAATCCTCCATGATCCTTCCTTCTGTGCAGGCTGGATGCAGATAAATGAGATAACCTTGGAAACCACGTGTGGCAAAGCCAAAAGATAAAAGGAGGCTGGATCCCTGAGTTGCCTTGTGGAAGGCTGCCTGCCTATCAGGTATACCCAACCACTGTGTAAGTGAAAAACAGACTGCTGTGTTGTCAAAACATTGAAATTTATGGGGTGTTTGTTACATCAGCTGGTGTTGCCTCAACCAGTACACAAGTTTATACAGTAATTGAGGAAATGCATTTGCATCCCATTGTCCATGCTTTAAGAACTTCCAAGAGTTTCAGAAGTTTATCTGCCATGCTCTATAAAGTATGCACAGTGTTTTAATTCCACTTCCCAGGAAGATTTTCTTTCCAAACCCTCTTCAGGGGCCTTCCCTATTAAAAAGACCCATTTATAGAAACTACTACTTAGCATTTTTGGAACTTGTTATCCTATTCAGCAGAGTCTAAGTCAGGAGGGTTTGAACTCAGACAATTACTGCTGTTGATTAACAACAAGAACTGATGAGTTGGCCTTTCCAGTGTGCTAAGCAAACTCAGCCAAGCAGAAAATATCACTGAAGGAGAAACAACGGGAAGTGATTTTCTTGGTTACATTACTAGCCGTCATGATATTTACACATGTTTGTGGATAATGTGGGAACCTCTGCTGCCCATGCCCTTCCACATGACACTGTTGGGTTTGAAGCACCATGAATCCCACTTGACCTGGGCTTTAAATGTCAGGAAGTGGGAGTGGGCAGGCCCAAGTGCAAGACCACCGCTGTGCTCTTTTAGAGTCCCTGCTCCTCTGGGCCAGCACCCAGGCCTAGCCATTTGCCCAAATTAGGTATTTAAAAAGATCTTTGTGAAGTTGAACCATGTTTCTAATCTTGAATTGGACATTTACTAATATTTAGTATTTCTTCATTTATGAATGATCTCTGCATGTCCTTTTTGACTCAGGTGGTAAACCATCTGTCTATAATGCAGGAGACCTGGGTTCCATCCCTGGGTTGGGAAGATCCCCTGGAGAAGGAAATGGCGGCTCACTCCAGTACTCTTGCCTGGAAAATCCCATGGATAGAGGAGCCTGGTAGGCTACAGTCCATGGGGTCGCAAAGAGTCAGACACAACTGAGCAGCTTCACTTTCACTTACACTTCCATGCATGTCCTTTACCTATTTTTCTTTGCGATAGTAGTATTTTTCATGTGATTGCATACAGCATTTTCATATATTAAGGGCATTGCACCTAGTCACATTTTGTAGGTTTTTCCCCGTAGGTTATTTGTCTTTTCTGTGGAAAAAAACTGTACATATAAAGGTAAAAAAAAGAGAAACAGTCAAACATTTTAAATTAATTTGTTAATTTTATTTTGGCTGCACTGGGTCTTCATTGCTTGGAGTCGACTTTCACTGCGGTGCTTGGGCTTCTCCCCAAAGTAGCTTCTCTTGTTGGGGAGCGCGGGCTCTAGGGCACTCAGGCTTCAGTATTTAGGGCGTTTGGGCTTAGTTGCTCTGCAGCACGTGGAGTCTTCCTGCAGCAGGGAGCAAATTTGTGTCCAGGCAGATTCTTTATCACTGGACCACCAGGGAAGTCTGAGAACAGTCAAGTATTTCTATTTTTCCCTTTGAGACTTTTCTGTCTTTATAAAGTCGCATTCCATATTCTTACCTCTGGAGCTTTGTTCACTGTTCCCACAGCTTGGGATGCCTTTCCTTCCTACCGTCTCTAAAATTTCTTATTGGAATCCTGACTACCCATCACAGCTCAGCTCAAAAAAATCATCTCTTCCAGAAAGCCTTTCCTGATCACTCTTCCCCCAAATGAATGGAATCCCCCCTCTGAGCCTAATTAAATGTTCTGTCTGCCCCACCCATAGGTGACATTGGTTACGTTGCCTGGAATTAAAATGTGCACATCACCTGCCCCAGATGGCAGGTTCCTTGTTGATTCATTTTTGCACTTCACCTCTTGGGCTGTTTGGGCTATTGTAACAACAATAACAACAACAACAACAACAAAAAGCCACAGACCGGGTGGCATCAATTACAAACATTTATTTCCCAGTTCTGGAGGTTGAGAAGTTCAAAATCAAGGCCTTGGCAGATTCAGTGTTAAGTGAGTACCTATTTCCTATGCCCTTATATAGTAGAAGGGGGTCTCTTTTATTAGGGCACTAATCCCATTCATGAGAGCTCCACTCCCATGACCTAAGCACCTCCCAAAAGTCCTACCTCCATACACCATCTTATAGGGGAGTAAGTTTCAATATCTGAATTTGGGGGGTAGGGGGAACAAATATTCAGTTTGTTAGGAGAGTAAATTTCAATATATGAGTTTGGGGAGTAGGGGGAACAAATATTCAGTCTGCAGCAACCATCCTCCTGCATCTAATACTAAGCCTGGCTCAGAGAAACTTCTAGCTAGAGTTTGACCTTTGCATGGTAAAATTTTGATTTCTTTATGGCAGAGGCAGTATCTTGACAAAACTCACATCCATCATTCAGAAAAAAATCTCACACAATGCATAACCTGTTCCTCATAACATCTTCCAAGTAAACATTATCATGTAAAATACCCATTATACAGATGAAAAACCATGGCTTCTAGAAGTTAAGAGACAGCTCACATCACCAAACTGACCCTTAAGAACTGCAGCTGAGACTCCAGGCTGAGCTCTTAGGTGCCTTTATCCCTCCGCCTTTTTCATGGCCCTGGTGTAACCCTATCCCTTGACAGATCACCTCTGTCCCCAGCATCCAGCATAGGGCTTGGCTCCAGCGGAAGTTTGAAGAATAAATGGGTACAAGGCTTGAGCCTCACATGGCAGGTCTCAGGCATCTCCTCCGCCCCTCATTGTGATGGTTGCTGAGGGCAGAGGAGCTGCTGGACCAGAATGTGTCCAGGGTACCATTTCCACCCTCCTTACTGGAAGCTGGTAGGGCTTCCCTATAGCTCAGATGGTAAAGAGTCTGCCTGCAACACAGGAGACCTGGGTTCAATCCCTGGGTTGGGAAGATCCCCTGGAGAAGGAAATGGCTACCCACTCTAATATTCTCACCTGGAGAATTCCGTGGACAGAAGAGCCTGGCAGGCTACAGTCCATGGGATCACAAAAAGTTGGACACGACTGAGCAACTAACACTTTTGCTTTCACTCTACAGGAGGTCTGGCCCAAGCCCACCATCCTGCATCATATGGGGCTCCACCTGTCCTGGTTACTGCAGATACCGGTGCCCCATGAGGATGGCAGGCATGAGAACCTGTCCCCAGAGAGCCGGGGACAAGAGCTGCAGCCTCAGGGACAGAAGCAAGGCTCTGCCTCACTGGTTCCCTTAGGTTTGGAACCCAACCTTCAGTTCCCAAATACTGCTGCTTCCCTTTGAAGTTTGTGCCGCTAAGTCCTGAGTGTTGGGGAGAAAGGAGCTGGGCCAGTTCTCCATGTAGCATCTCTCTCTCCCTCAGGAATCGCCTTTGTCACCATCCATTGCCGAAATGAATGGAGGCTGCTCAGCCAGCTTTATTAAATATGAATGAGTCGCAGCCCATGGCCCTCACGTGGTCACTCACCCACTCCATCTCTGGCAATTACCGTGTCACACACACTGTGCCAAGGGGCGCAGCGGTCCCTGCCTGCCCTTGCAGACTGACACTGCCCAGCAGGGGCAGGGCTCGGGCTGCAGCTGCCCTGCCCCCCGATGGAAAGCCACCCCAGGCTCTTGTGCAGCCAAAGCACTCAACTCTGAAGGCCTAGAGACACGGCACCTTCCCCACGGAAGGACTGTGGATTCTTAGGCCCTGAGCTCTGGCCAGATATGGCCTGTGGCTTTTGAGCCCAAA
Organism: Ovis canadensis; assembly: GCF_042477335.2. Lineage (NCBI taxonomy): Eukaryota > Metazoa > Chordata > Mammalia > Artiodactyla > Bovidae > Ovis > Ovis canadensis. Next base: position 52,316,114 of record NC_091246.1, on the reverse strand, counting down.
GACAAAGCCTCCGGGTACGTGTGGCTTCTGAACTCTGTTGCACATTAGCAGGGTGTGGGGCGTGCCCAGACTGCTTAGGTTCTAGGCAACTTAAACATCCAGCCTGGTTCAAGGTTAAGAGCGTGTGTGCATGCACACACCATTACTGAGCATACATGCGTGTTCACTTTCACAAGAACCCCTAGATAATAAGCTTCCCATTAGCAGGGTCCTTGTTTGCCAAGTTTTCCAGTGTTAGGGACAGAAGAGATGCTCAACCACTCTGCTGAATGAATGAATGAGGTGGGTGTTACTGACCGTTTTGGAGCTAAGGAAATTGAGGTTACAGAACTCAGCCAATGATCCCCATCACAAGTCAAATCCAGGGGCTTAACCATTACTCCCCACTGGTCCAGGGGCTGGCAGTTTGCCTGGAACCTCTCAAGGGTGGGGACTCTGCCTCTCCCGCCCCTGCCCAGAACCCAGTCCAAAGCGCCAGCACATCATTCAAGTTGCACAGATTTGTTTTGACCCCGATTTTATCAGGAGAGCCAATAAAAGTCCCCACAACTCCTATGGGCCTTGTTAAAGCTATCAAAGACCATTTATGAAGTTGTAAAAATGAATGTGATCAAATGCTTTTTCTGAACTTAAAAAATTACTTTTATTTTAGTAAACAATAAAATTATGGCAAATATTTACAAATAATTATCTCACATAAAGGTTACATAAAATCAATTCTTCACAAGTAACAGTCACTCATGAAAAGACACACAGATATTGAAACTACGCCAATCTTATTGCAAGTTTCTCCAACTAATCTAAAATAAAGGTGTTGCAGTCAACCATTTAACTTAGAATAAAACCACAAATTCCAGGTTCAATGAGAAAAAAATAAAAAAAATTAACCAAAATCCCACCCCTCTTTTTTCCCCAGTCCCACCCCCAGCCCCGGCCCTCTTCCCAACAAAAGAAAAATATGTCTGACATCTTTGGCAAATTGGCACTGCTGTAATTACATTCAAATATTATTACACACAAAAGCAACACACATCACTAAGAAAAAAAAAAACACCAATATTTCAAGTCAATTATTTTCTACTAGAAAAAAAGAATACAAAACATACACATTTTTAAGAAGCATTTTTTTTCAATCTGTTGGAGACATCATCTCCCACTTTCAAAGGCAATTCAATTGTGGTATTTTTTGTTTGTTTTTTTGTGGTTTTTTTGTTCTTTTTTTGTACTTTTTTTTTTTTTTACTAGTAAGCATCTATGCAGGCATCACAAACTTTGGCGGTAACAGTAGATATGTATTTTTTTGATGCTGGAAGGTCAGTCCCTAAGACAGTCAACTGTCTCAAAGAATGAAAAGCAAAAATCCATGTGTCTGCCTGGCAATGAGCTTCGTTTGCAATGTAATCTGCATTTCTACAAATACTCAATGTCCAAGGCCACAAGAGATTGAAAAACCAGGGCAGCGTCTTCCAGCAAGAGTCGGGGCAAAACCCGAGTCAGATTTCCACCCTCTGCCCAGACTTGGAGGCCCAAAGGCAGGGCCTAAGAAGCGTGGTCTCACTGCCCACAACCCCACACTGTGCTGGCAGCTTGGATCCAGGGCACAGGCCTGCCTCTTCCTGAGCCCCAGGACAGGCTACTGCCAGGTCTGCTTGCCTCCTCTGACCAAACGCAAGAAGAGCAGGCAAGAACTGGCATGAGAAGACTCAGTGCTTCCTCTGAGTTTCAAGTATGTCTGAGGTGTCAGGGTGCGAGTGTGTGTGTGTGTGTGTGTACACTCACATGGGCATGTATGAAGGGGAAGGCCAGATTTGGAGGCTCTGAGCTTTGCAGGGTGTTGAAAATAGACTCAGGACTTATTTATTTTCTTTTTAGCTTTATAGCAATTAATTGGCTATTGATTGGTTGGAATGTTCAACTCTCCATTTCCTCAAATGCAATAAAATAGTTTCATTAAAATGTATTCATGCTTGAAAATAAGGGAGCCATTAAATGGTTTCCTTTCTGTTCCACTCCAAGGGAAATGCACTGTTTGTAAATCAACAATCCGTCATCCAAAATCACTTGTTGTTTACGGTGCTTTTGGAGAAGATGAGGGATGTGGCCACGAGCATGGCGACTGTGGGGATAAGAGCAGCCCTGTGGCTGCAGGAGTGGGTGGGCCCAGGTTGCGATGAGTGAGGCTACTGGTGGGCCTCCTTCAGCCGGTCCTCAGAGTCAGGGAGGAGGGCACCTAACTCCCAAGTAGTGCCTCCCTGCCATGCTCAGAGTTGCCAAAGCTGGGGGGCAGAATTCCTGCCCTTTCCGTCTGGCCCAGAGGCCAAATATACCACCTGAGACCAACTCCCTTTTAGAATTCATCAAGAGTCCCTCAATAAATAGATAAGCACCTGCATTTTCTCCTCATGTGGCTCAGGAGTCTTAAGATGTGGGAAGAGCAGACTTACTGAATGGTAGTTCTGTTTACCCTTGGAGGTGAGCTAAACAGAACCCCTGGGAACATGTGGATTGAAACTCTAGAATGGTAGGGATGTCACCCCGAGGTCCCCTTTGACTGGGGGGTGGTGGAGTCCAGGAACGGGACCCCGTGTTGAGAAATTACAGCGAATGAAAGATCAGCTGGTGCCTGCCTGCTCCCGGCAAGAAGCGCCCTGTTAGAGAAGCTGCAGGCCCCTCGTCAGGAGAGCGGGCAGGCAGGGGACTCGCTCCCAGTTGGCCCCCTGGGACCTGGCCGCCACTCTGGAGGCACAGCCTTGCTGACAGTGGGGAAGGTGGATCAACACCGCAGCTCCACCATGAATATGCAAGAGGGAATCCTGAGTTTCGGGGACAACAAGGGACAAGGGGCCGAAGGGGCTGCTGGGAGGTGGGGCAGGATGCAGGCTAGGAGTCATGGCCTGACTGTCCAACTTTTCAGTAATGTATTTTGTTACCTCTTACAAAATGCGCTTGCCTTGGACCTCTCCGAGGCCCAAAGAACTAAAGGAATACATTCTTTAGGAGCACCAGTGTGCGTGCCTGGAAACCATCAGTGGTGGGCTCCTGGGTTGGCGAGGCCAAGGCTGCAGGGCCGCCTCTTAGCAGGGATGCCAGGGAGCTGGTTTCGCCTGCAGGGCTGTGGATCCACCCACTCTAGCCTGGCCCTGGCCAGTCCAGGGGCCTGGATTCTTCTTTACCCTTGTGGCAGTTGTGTCTCAGACATAACTCATTTCTAGGTATTTGTCAAGAGTGCCTGGTTTGTTTTCAACATTTGCTCTCCATGACTTGGAGCTAAATTCTAACTGAAATGTCACCCAAAAGAGGGTGGCTGGAGCCAGAGGCCGCCACGGCAGGGCATTAGCTCAGGAATGTAACTTCTCATAAAGAGATTTCATCTTTAGTGCCCCTGTGGCCACATCTGGGGTGCTTCCCTGGACTTGTGAAAGACCCTGGCAGCACTGACCTCCCCTCAAAGCCAACAGTCCCCTATCCCGACCACATCCCATGGTCTACCCCGCCCGCCTGCAAAGCCCACACAGCCTTTGAGAGCCAGGAGTGTGGCAAGGAGAGGGTAGGTCTTGGGACTGCCTGTTCCTGACACTGACTTGCTGAACCTCCTCTCTTGCCTCTCTGAGCTCCCATCTCCCTCGTTGTCCTTCATCTGCAATGAAGGACAAGGAGGTGAAGAAGAGAGGCATTGATCAAAGACTGGGGGGTCACAAGCTGGTGATCCATGGGTCAAATTTCACCCAGACTTCTTTTTGGCTGACAGAGCATTTTAAAGATCTCACACTTGAATGCCATTGGGTAGGGCAAGCACCCACCACCTAGGATGCCTGTGCCCTGGAGAAGTGATGTGGTCACCCCACCTGCCCAGCCCAGGAAGCAGCTGCTCCAGGGCCCTTGAGAAGGTGATGGTTGCTTCCCAAGGCTGTGGGCACCCCTGATGGCCCAAATCTGGGGACTACTGCATATTGTCACAGCCAGGTTTGAAGTCTGTTCCGTAAGAAGGAGGACAAAGAAAAGAGGAGTGTGGAGACATCTCTCCTGACACTGGAGCCCAGGACCCTGCGAGTCAGAGCGGGGCCCACGTGTAGGCCCTGTCAGGCCTTGCTTGGGTGAGCTCCCACGCCCGCTGAGTCTCAGGCACAGCAGGGAAGGAGTAGGGGTGAAACCTCAGAAGTGTTGGTGTGGATCTGGCAAAGACCTTGCATTTTTTCAGTGTTAATGGGAATCAAGTTGGACCAGCAACACCCTGGCCCCCACCAAACCAGCCTCTGAGTCACAGTTTTTTCTTTCCTCACTGCAGGTCTTGGGGTTTCTAGGAGACTAAAGTGTGTTTCTCTTTAGAAACACTAAAGGGTGTTTCTAAGCCAAACATTCCCATGACAGGAGCATGAACCTGGAGAGAGAATTAAGCTGGGAAATCTGAGCATTCTCTTCACCTCTGTCTTGCCATGTGAGCCTCTCAGTTTTCCCATCTATAAAATGGGCATTGTGATCTTTGCCCCATGGGATGGTCAAGGATTGCAAAGCACCGTACAAACATCAGTTATAAAAGGGTGAACCCTAACTAAGGCGCCTTGGGAAAGGGCTGTGGATTTGATATGTCATCAGATTTTTCTAGGTTGCAGACACACTAATGATATGAAAATTTTTTGTAAAATCTACAATGTCCTTTTCAAAAAGGGCTGGAATGCAGGGCTGAAGGCCCACGGAGCAACACCCCAGGCCTCCTGCCACGATGCTGGTGAAAGCCCTGGCCTTGTGTTTTCCATTCAGAATTCTCTGGAATCTAATCAACGGCTTGTGTTCTTTGGAACCTTCCACACCAGCTCCTAGGCAGCTCTGCAGGCAGCATGGGAACTCAGTGGGTGAGATCAGGTACGTGTGTGGGAACATGCGTGTGCTTCCATGTGCGCTTGTGCTTCTGCCTGGCAGCCCAGGAACCAAGTGGTTGTCTAATCAATACAAATGCAATCACAGGACTCCAGAGGAGAGAGGAAGGCATGGAGGGAGCTCATCACAGGCCAGGAGGAGGAACAGGATGGGGAGAGGGGTACACTTGAGGCCAGGTGGGCTTTGATGAGGAAGGATAGTGTGTGCTTAGGTAGCCAGTTCAGGGAAAGGTGACCTCCTCCCAACAGCCTGAGACCATAGGAGCATCAGGATCCAGGGATGTGGGTGCCAAAGGCCAAGAGGCCTGTGCTGCAGACCCCAGACTCCACCACTTTTTCTGGAAGGGAGGGCAGGCGGGAGAGTCCAGGTGACATACCCGCTCCTACCTTGCCTGGCAGATGGAGGTGCAAGCCGGTTCATCTGGGCTCCTGGAGGTGGGCTCTGGCCCAAGATGTCTCCTTTCTTTGCACAGCAGGTTTCAGGATGGTGGGTGTGCCTGCGGTGAGCCCACTGGGGCCACCTGTGCCTTGGGGACTGGGCTTCCTTGGCGGTTCTAACAGCGCCAGGATACATCATCTGAGGAGGTGGCCCAGAACCATCTTCTGCTGCCCTCACCATCAACTTCCCACCCCAGGGAAGGGAGGGTCACTACAAGCCAAGGGTCAGGGGGCCGAGCCCAAGCCTCATCTTCACTAGTCGCTGCCTGGGGACTCCACCTTGCCGAGCCTCAGTTTCCTCTTCTATTCCACCACCTTATAGGGGTATTGCGGTGGCGGGGGACACTTGATGGTGGTCAGAGGAGGTCTGCTGTGTCTCCCTGCCTGGCCCTAGGTCGCCCCGAGCTAGGGCTCAGTTTCCCCTGAGGGGAGCTGACTTACGTCTTCCTCAAAGCTGATTTTCACCCCCTAGGTGTTCTTTTTTTTTAAACTTGGTCCAAATATTAGCAGGACTCAGGTGCCCCAGTCTTCTTGCTCAGAAGTGGAGGGCCTGCCCCAGATGCCCCTGTCACAGCCCCAGCAAATGGGGAGAGGAAGTAAGGGAGGGAGAGAGCTGTCGGGTAGTCCTGCAGGGGAATCCTGCTGTACCAAGGCAGCCGAGGCTCAGAGAGGTGAAGGGTCTTGCCTGAGGACCCATAGCAAGGCAGGCATAGGTACAGCCAGGACAAGACTGCTTGGCCTGATGACGTCAAGCATGGGCTCTCTCCACCCCAGCTCCTTGCCAGCTTGGTGACATGCAGACAGTGGGCACATGGTCACAGGAGATGGCCAAGTCCCCTGTCATAGCTGTCATTCAGTCCAGATTTAGATGATGCCTCTACCTGGCTGTTCTGAGTTGGCAAGAGACAGTATGCAAGGAATTGAGGACCAAGGCAAAGAGATGGTGGCCCCTGGTACCTCCATTTCAAAATCACTCCCAGTTCACACCCCAGTTCCTCACTGCCTGTCCTGTTCTAGGAAGCTTTCCTCTGCTCCCCAGATCCTCCCAGGTGGCTTTTTCTGACCACTCCAGCCCACAGTGAGTTCTCCCAACTCCCACTCCAGGCTCCCAAGGCCCTTGGCTATGTCCTGACCATCACAGCCCCTTGTATCAGCAGGTAGGTACGCGCTATGCAAAGCAGGCCTCCACCCCTATCCGAGCACCTTGGTTCCCAGCTGCATAGTAGGCTCCATGAGACGGAGAGGGGCTGCTCAGGATGTTCTGGCTGACTGCTGTAGGTGTTTGTGGTCCTTGGTCCAGACAAAGCCCTTTCTGTTAATCACTGTCTACGTGGCAGGGACAGGCTTGCCCTGAATCCACTCTCTGGCGTCTTGGAAGGTGGGAGAAGTGTCCATGGTGGGTGTCCAGTGTGATTTGAGCCTGGGCGCACCTTAGTAAATGCATCTCAGTTCAGTTCAGTGGTCCAGGGGCAGGGCGTCTGGAGAGCCTCACGCTCCGCCTTGGACCATCATCTTCTGGGTCTCGTCCAGCCCTAACATTCCAAGTCCACAATGCAATTGGTATATTGGATGCCATCTCACTTTAAAACAGTAGCTGAGGAATCTCCTAGACGGTTCTCTTTTGAGTCCTTTGATACAGAAAAGAGCTGCTTGCACTGCATTGGGCCCAGGGAAATGGGGGCAGGAAGCCAGGGAGGGGTCTTGGGGGGAGGGGGGTGCTTAGAGCAAAACCAACCCAATGAGACTCTTAGTCCAGATATTAAAGAAGTAGCATGAGCAGAGGCTGGGGTCGGGAGGTGGGCATCCTTAGTCTCAAGGGCAGCTCCAAACCCACCTGCGGGGGCACCCAGGGCAGAAGCATGGCTCTGTGCACAGGTCCAAGTCCTCCCGTGACACCTCCGGAATGCTGGATGCAAAATGGGTGGGCAGTCTGCTCAGCTGGATCCTCGGGCCCACAAAAGAAGCAAGAAGGTATTTACATGGGTGCTGTTGAAGCAACGAAAGCAAAGTTTTCCTTCCAGGCCTGGGGCAGGAAGAGGGGCTGATGGTCAGACAGCTCGGGGTGTGGGGGTGGGGTGGGGGTGCTGGCAGGCTGCGCTGGGGCTGTGGTTGTCTGCAGAACAGTCTGTTGGTTTGCAGTCACCACCAGGAGAAGCTCATAAGTTGACTCTTAGAAATGGACAGGTGTCTAGAAGTCCAATAGCTCTATCAGAGACCCCGGAGTCCCTGGCAGGAAATGGGGGAGGGAGTTTCTGGCGAGTGGAGGGTTGCTGGGGGGGGTGGTCTCATTGGGCCCCTCTGGCTGTGTTTGGAGGGGGCTGGGAGGCTATGGCCTTCAGTGATATGTGACAGAAATGCTTGGCGCCTGCCTGGCTCTGGGGGTCAGTGGCGGTCGTAGGCAGTGGCAGCTGTGGGCGGGGCGGCTCCTCTGGCAGCAGCAGCGCTGTAATAGTACGGGGAGCCTGAAAGAGACAGGAGAGGCCACAGAGGTTGGAGGGAGACCTCGTGCCCCGAGCTCCATACCTGGGGTCCCCTTTCCACCAGCATCCCCTACCTCTGTCCCTTCCTCTTCCTTTTCCAGTCCAGACCACTGTCCTCTCTCATCAACATCTTGGTCCCTCCTCAGGGCCACTGCCTGCTTATAGGTTTCAGGGCCTCCTCACCAGCTAGAGCTGGGGTGGGCAGACTGGGGCCAATCCCCCAGCCCCGATTCAGTAATTCGTGTCTTCCCGGGACCCGGCCCTGCCCTGTTGTTTCCGTGTTGTCTGTGGTGCCCTCATGCTGCTGCTGCAGAGCTGAGTATTACAAGAGAGACCACACGACCCGGGGAGCCTAACAGGTTCACTAGCAGGTCCTTTACAGGAAAAGTGTGCCAATTTCTGACTAGGAAAATGAAAAGTCATCGCTTCTTAGTTTGGCCCATGGGAGCTTGGTGACCTAGCCCTGCCAACCTCTGAACTTCCCTCCACACCACCACCCTCCTGCTCACGAACTCAGGCACCCCGCTCCTGCAGAATCCAATTCCACAACCCTCTCAAATATACCAGAGTGCTGATGGCAGCTACCGCAGGTGGAGCACTTGCATCCCACCCTGCCACGTTCTTTACACAGGTTGTCTCATTTAAACCCACGGGGCAGGTAGAGTTAGCCCATTTCATCATACTCCCACGCCTCTGTGCCTTTTCCATGCTCTGCCTCCTGCCTGGAACATCTCGGCTGCACCTCACACCCGCTTCCCTGTCTGCTGCCTAGTGCTGCCTCCATCACGTCCCCGAGTCCCTGTCTCCTCCTCTGGGACACCCCCTTTCCTGAGCCTACGCCCTGCTGTAGGCTGGACCACATCCTCTGATCACTTCCTGCTCTTCTTCTCCCCCCTTCTCCTGGATGGAGAGTTCCACAGAGGGGCTGGGTTCTGCTCTGCTCAGTGTTCCTGTCAGCCCCCAGCCTGCAGCCCAGCATGTGGTACGTACTCATCTGGGCTGGCTGAGAAAATGAGCAATGGCACTGAGTGGACCAACAATAGTAAAGACCCTGCCCATTCATTCATTTATTTTTCTGACCCCATTGGCTGCAGTGCTGGGCAATAATGAACAAATGCAGGCCAATGCTCAGAGTCAAGAGGGGATCAGAGCTCTGAGAACAGAGCTCTGGGAATGCAAGATTGTTCTGGCAGAGTCAGGCTTTTCCTAGAGGAAGCAGGTTGGGATGAACTTGGAGGATGTGAAAGTTTGCGTATGTGAATACATGGGAGGAGGGAAGGGTATAGCCCTGCTTTCTGTGACCTCTGGGCAGAGCCAGTGTGGGGCCTCATGTTTTGATGCTGGGTTCTTCCCACTGTCTCTGGGCTGCTCTCTTTGGATGACATGTTCTGGATGAGGCCTCCAGGAGCTGTGCTCTGTGCTCAAACTTCTCCCCAGGGATGAAAGAGTCTGGGGATTCTCAGGGAGACAAGCAGATTTTCAGAGCCATGGAAGCTAGAGACACTGGGCCATCCCCTCCTTTTATGGGTGAGGGTGGGGGTGGTGGAACTGAGGCTCAGCAAATGAAAGTCATGTGCCCAAAGCCACAGAGCCTGGCCTGGAATTCTGGTTGTCAGTCTTGGATTAGGACTCTTTCAGCCATGATGCAGTTCACCGCATATACAGTCATGTTGGGGAGCCGTGTTTATGCAAGTGGCTAGCAGCTGGGGTCCTGCCAGCCACTGTAGACCATGTGTCTGCTGGGATAGGAACAGTAAGCTTCTTAATTCCCCAGGGGATGTGGCTCATTCCGAAATCTCACCCAAATCTAAACCAGTCCTGGCAGTTCTCCCAGATTCCATGACTGGGCACCAAGGCCTGGAGATTGCCATTCAGGCTCTATCACTCTTGGCTGAGTGATCCTGGACAAGTGACTTCACTCCTTGAGCCTCAGTTTTCTCATTTGTAAAAGGAGGTCACAGAGGGGCTGTGTGAGGGCACCCATGAGGTAAAGATGTGAAGGTGCTTTGGAAATTGACACTTTTCTAAGCCCTGTATATCCTTTAACTCTTTTAATCTCCACAACAGTTCTATCAGGTAGGCACTAGTATTGCCCCCATTTAGCAGATAAGGAAACTGAGGCACAGAGAGAATAAGTAGTTTGCCCATGGTCACCCTGCTAGTATGGAATCAAGAGGACAGGACTGATCTGTGCTACCAGCCCTCTAAACCCAGCCCTAATTAGTGAATATAATTCTCCCTCCTGGCCCCCAGGAAGGCAGTATGGCTCAGGCAGTAGTGATAGTTGGGGAGCAGTCAATGCTGGAAGGCATGGACACCAGTGCCAGGCTGGAGTATTCCCAGAGATGGATTTTTCTGCTGCCCCCTGTCACCTCCCTGGTTGGACTCTTGCCTCAGATGTCTGTCAGCCTTCTCTGCTCTCTCTTCTGTGCGATGGGGCCAGAGGCATCTGCAATGCCAGCCTTGCATCCTCCCTTTAGGGCCCAGGTGAGGGGTGTGTGTGTGTGTGTGTGTGTGTGTGTGTGTGTGTGAGGTAAGGGCCAGCCCCACAGGCCCAGGCATGGCACAGAATCAGGAAAATCACAGGGGCTGCCTGCACAAATGAGGGACAGGAAATCCTGGCTCGGTCCTCCTAGTTTCCCTGGAATCAGCTCTCTCCCTGGGCTCTGACTCTCTCCCCTCTCAGAGTCTAATCTCTTGGCCAGGCCGTCCAGCAGCCCCAGTGTGAGGGCCCCATGGCAAAATCAAAGAACGCCTACATTTACCGTGAGAAATGAAAACATCACCTCACAAAGCGCTCTGTCTTCCTGGTGCCCATTAGACCTCCATCTAGAATAAACTTGTCCTTTCTTCTGTCATTTTTCCTCTCTAATTCACATTATCATCAATTTACTTCTTGACACAGTCATTCCGGGCTCCAACTCGTTCTCTAATCCCTTTACAGCGGCCACAGGCACTCCAGTTCTAATCCTAATTGACCGCAGCGGCCTTTCTTCCTGCCGCCAGCCCGCCACCCCGCCTGCCTGGGGCCCCAACGGGATGCCAGATCCCGGCTCTCCTGGCTGGGCCTGGCGTGGGTAGCCTGTGGGCAGCTCCCAGGAAGGAGGGAGAAGAGAGCCTCAATAGGTGGCATCACTTGTCCTCACTTTGGCGGTGTGTCCCTGAACAAGGCTCCCTTCCACCAGACCGGCTGAGGTGTGGGCAGGGTATGTGAGAGTCCTTCCTGTTTCCACAGCTCCCGCTGTGACACCAAAAAGCCTCAGAGCAGATTCCCCCTGACACCCTCCCTAAGTAGCAGAAATAGTATGCCTACTCCTCTAGCCCAGTGGGTTTCCTCCAGCTGAAGCCCTGAAGACACTGGGGGAAGGGCAGGCTGGTAGCGGGGAACAGGCCTGGAACTTACAACTTATGGCAGAGCAACATATGGCAGGGTTTCCCAGGTGGCACTAGTGGTAAAGAACCTGCCAGCCAATGCAGGAGATGTAAGAGGCATGGGTTTGATCCCTGGGTTGGGAAGATCCCCTAGAGGAGGACATGGCAATCTCCTCCAGTATTCTTGCCTGGAGCATTCCATGGACAAAAGAGTCCATGAGGTTGCCAAGAGCCAGACAGCATGCATGCATGGCAGAACAAACCTGGCGTCTCCCTTGTCTCCAGGAAAGTGAGATCACTGCACTTGGGGCCTCAGGAGAGCATCATGACCTGCTCGTGCTTGAATGATACTGCTGGTGGCCGTTATCTTCACTTTACACCAGAGGCAACTGAGGCCCTGCTTGGTTGATGACCTGGCTAAGACTCCCCAGGCTACAGACTTGGGCAGTGCAGAGGCCATTTCTCATGTTTGTAACAGCCCAGTGTTGTTTAAACATTTCTTGTGTTTCCAGAATTTTCTGTGGTATGAGCCCCTGCTGGGAGTGGGTGCAGAGGCACCCAGCTCTGGTGGTGGCAGCACAAAGCTCTCAAACACCCTGGTTGAAGCAGCAACACAAAGTGGGCTGCTCATAGGTGCCAATAGCAGGGGTGTTCATGCTAGAGCAGCCCTGGTGGTGTTCCCAGCTGTGAGTCCCATAGCTATCTCTTTGATCCTCCTAGAGATTATGGGAGCCCCCAGTATTCCATGATAAATTCACTTTCTGCTTAAACTAGTGAGGGTGGAGTCTGTTGTTTGCAACTAAAAGCCTGATAGATAAAGTAACCCAGCTTTCAAAAATAGACCAGCACTGTTCTCATGGCATACAAGGACCGAGTTATTTGGGACTTAGGCTTGTTCCTATGGAGAGATAAGCCTCTTTTTCTGGTTGTAGTTCTGTTCAGACTGAATTGGTCAGGAAGAGAAAAAGTACCACATCACACACTGATTATTAATACAGGCTCTAGAGTCAGGGTGACCTGAGTTTGAGTCCTCATTCTGCTACTGCATGCTGTGTGACCTCAAGTAAGTTAATTAACCTTTCTGAGCCTTGCTCTCGTCATTGGTAAAGATAATCCTATGTGCTGTCTAGTGGATAGGATATTTGATAGGATAAAATGAGGGTAAGATAAAAACCCACATGAAGGGTTTTGCCCAGTACCTGAACAATTAGCAAGTGCTCATTTGGATGAACAGAATTTTGATTCTTTTTCTCTTTTCCACACTGGTTCTGGCACCCCTCAAGGCACTGGGCACATCCTAGCACAGGCTTTCTCATCGTAGCACACCTGCCTAAGGCTCTCTCACTCCCAGCCTATGAGCTCCTTAAGACAGAGTCCACAACTTTTCCATACCAGACACACCACCCACATGTATAATTGTGCATGTCAACTGGATTTCACTCTATCTTGAGCAGCAAAAGCCTTGGATGCAGTCTAGCCCCACCCTCCCTTTGACATCCCCTTGGGCTGCTAGCTGCCCACACAATCAGGTGCAGACTTCTCAGACTGGCATTCAAGGTCCCCCACCTCCTACTCTATCCCATGGCTACGCTTGCCCAAGCAGCTCCTTTCTCACTTCTCTCATTCTGGAACTTGCAGGCAAATGAGCCTATTGGACACCTCAAACAAACAAAAAAAGGCAGCCATACCCCTGTGCTGGGGCTCAGGGCTCTGTGCCATGCATGGGCTTAATTTCAGCCCCCACTTGTCCCCTTGGGCAGTGCACGGCCATACATGGAGATCCTAGGTCAACATGACCTCACTGGTGTCACGTCCATCACAAGGAATTCCTCCTACAGTCTGACCCAGGCCTCCTTTGTGCCACATCCCCTGTGGGTCTCTCAGTAGTGCTGGGACCAGAGGCCTGTACGAGGTCGATTTGCAGGGAGCAGCTCCCTAGCTCAGGCTCCAGACCCACCCCCTGACCCCATCCCTGCTGAAAGACTCTGGTTCAGGGTCAGCGTTTGCCTCCTGAGACTGACAACTGGGCCAACTGAGAACCCAGACCTCTCAGTGGGGCTTGTTTAAGGAAAAGCATAAGGTAAGCAGAGACCTGGTTCAATACTTAGAATTTCAATTTTTACCAAAGCCAAAAAAGAAGTCTAAGCCATCGGTCCAGAGATTCAGCCCCTGCAGGAAGTCATAGAAGGTGAGAGCCCGGTCTTCTATATAATGAAATCTGCAGGCACAGGTCTGGAGCACTAGCTGGCATTGTTCCTTATTTCTCCTGAAGTTTTGCGTGATAAACTTTCAAAATGCTTTGGGTGGTCCAAGGCTCAAACACATGGAAGAACGGCAGCCAGAAAGGTGCAGCGTCTGCGTCATTGCCCCAGTCACCAAAGCAGGCCGGGGAAGGGACCAAGGCTGTGACGTCATGGCCTCCTTTGCACACGCATGCCTGGCAACTTGAGTTTGAAGACATTAGGTTCTTGCCTTTTTGATGAAGTCTATGGTTCTTAGTCCTTAAACAATTCAGAGGACCCAGGGAATTAACAGGTTCTTTCTTAAGTAAGCCTTGCTAAGGTGTGCAGACAAACCTGGATGGTCTCAGAGGCCCTTCCACATCTGACCTTAGTGGAAATTACTCAGCTGATTGCTGGGGAGGGATCCATGTTGCTGCCTGGAGGCTGATGGGCTAGCTCCTCCCCCAGGGTGACTGACATCTGTGAGGGGGACCCTTGCCTCCTGCTCCAAAACTTCAGCTCCAGCTTGGACTCACTCATGTAAGTTCACTGAAACAAAATAACGGGCTCTCCTTGGCCTTCTAAGATAGCCCTGTGGGGTGGCTCAAATATCTTTGATGATATACACAGATCATGCTGGCCCCAGCCATGGACCATCTGCAGTCTAAGGCCTGGGCAGAGGCTGGGCACCAACTGAGCTCGGCATGGCACAAACTGGCAGACCTTCAGACACAGGGCAACCAGTTTCCAGTGGTATCCACAGCAGACATCACTAATCAATATCCGTGATTATTGGGTCCTTATCGAGACAGACAGCCACTCCCAAACAACCTAAATTGGTCCCTGGCTGCCCTTATTTAGAGATTTATCACCAACCTATTCAACGATCCTTAAGAAATATGTTACTCTTAGGCAGGCACTTTTCCTACTTTTCTCTTCCTCTCTCAATGGCCTTTAAAAATCTGTTCCCCTTCTGTGCCATCTCCCATCACCCACTAAAACACATGGGGGAGGGCTGACGGCACAAGCAAGGCTGGGGTGGTATTTGCTGTCCTGAAGCTCCAGCACAAACTCCCATGTTGCCAGTGTCTGGGGGGAGCTACCCACCCACCTCAGTGACCAGGCCTGATGATGTTGAGGGACCCTGGTCCAGTGAGGCCCTGATGGGCAGCCGATGGCCCAGGGGCCCTGCAAGGCCTCCGCCAGTACTCACCAAGCAGCCCCGGGTTGGGGAACCTCCAGGAGTCGTTGTACGAGGGATACTGAGGGTGGCTGTAGGGGCTCCCGGAAAACTCACTGCCTGCATGTGGTGGGTGGGAGAGAAATAGGAACCGAATGTCAGGTCAGGTTCAGAAAATGCCACTGGCACTTGTCTCCCTCACAAACTGTGAGTACTTTGTGTAACTAATAAAGGCAAGTCCGGTCCGCCCCCTTATCAAATGGACAGCTGTCATTGGCACTGTCTGTATTTCCCCTTAGAACTTTATTCATAGGAGTGAATGCCAGGTGACACTAGTGGTAAAGAATCCGCCTCCCAGTGCAGGAGAGGCAAGAGACACAGGTTCGATCCCCGGGTCAGGAAGATCCTCTGGAGGAGGGCATGGCAACCCACTCCAGTATTCTTGCCTGGAGAATCCCAGGAACAGAGGAGCCAGGCGGGCTACAGTCCATGGGTTGCAAAGAGTCGGACACGACTGAAGCAATTAGCACCCGTGCACATATTTCCCCTTAGAACCTTTTCTTATTCTGGGAGTGAATATCAGTCTCTCACACATTGAATACCATTGAATTACCACATGCCAGGCGTTCCCTAGGGTAGCTGGCCCGTTTTGCACATGAGAAAACTGACGCCCAGAGTCTCTCACAATAAAGCCAGGAATCACCCAACCCAAGCCCAAAGGCCCAGACTGCTTGTTTCTCAGATTCAGCCCTGACCGAGGTCACTCCAGGACCACAGTGTGGCAGCAGCGCCACTCCCCATGCGTTTCCTGAGTGGCTCTGGACTGGAAGGCCACAGGTGACCCCAACTCTGGTCTAGCCCTCTGGGCTGTGAATCTGGAGGTGGCTGCTCCCCAGGCCTCTCTCCAACGAGGAAGATGAGACATAAACTCAGACCCTCTGCCAGGAGGAGGCAGATGGCACTTTGCTGACATGAAGGGACTAGCCAAAGGGCTGGGGGAGCGCAGAGGAGCATGGGGTTGGGGCCTCTGGGCCAGGAAGGAGGAGCAGGAGCTGCAAGCCACACCAGGTGGGACAGCACAGGGCATGGGAGGCAGCATGGAGCTTGAGGATGGTTCACTCCTGCCCAGCAGCTCATGGAGCCATGATGCTTGTCTTTGGCACTTCCCTCCCTTCCAGCTGCAGGAGGGCCTCTTGACCACTGGGCAGTCACAGGAGAGGAGCCCAGAATCCCTGCCTTCAAACCTGCCCCCTTGGCTCTGTAACAGGACAGGCCCCGCCTGTCGGCTCCCTGCGGCTGGGGCTTCTAGGGGCACAGGGGCCCCCGGGCCTGTTAGCAGGTTGTATGGGCAGCTGGCTATTGAGTAGCTTTTTAGGCCACTGGTTACAGAGCATGTGGGCCCCTCCCTGGCAGTGGTGACAGGAGTCTCCCAGCCCCATGAGACGACCCTCGGCACCATCCATGCTTCCAGGGACTCTTTAGATGCCAAAGGATCGAAAGGCAGGAGCCTCTAGAAGGGCCACCAGCCCCAGGTCAGGACTTGGAGCACAGCTCTTCCCTGGGAGGCCTCAGCCGACATCTTAGGGCCCCTGGGGCTCCACCAGGTGCAGTGGGAACAAAACAGCAGGGCTGAGAGCCAGCCGCTCCCAGCCCTCAGGCCCAGCTGGCCTCCTCCCCACTTCCACCAGCAACCCAGGCAGAATGTGGGCGTGCGCGCGCGCGCACACACATGCACACGTGTGCTCCTCCTCGGGCCTCTCTGGGGGCCACTCCCAGCCTGACAGGCTGAGCTTTCCAATTCTCTGTTTTTTATGCCTCAGTGGTCAGGGTGTCAGGCTCCGGCGAACGAGGGAGAGCGTGGTGACAGTGCGGGGCCGCGGCAGCTCAGCCCCCGGCGTATCCATCAGCGCCATGGCACCTCCTCCTCCTCCTGGGGGGTCAGGTGGGGGAGCAGAGAGACCGAGCTGCCTGGAGAAGGGGGACAGCCGCACTTCCCCCGGGGCTCTGGGCACCCTCAGAGCTGCCCCATCAGAGGCACTTCCTGACAGCACCGCCCCTGGCCCAGGGCATTGGTCTATACCAGCTAATGCTGTCTCGGCAACTCCATCTAGCAGCACTGGGCCCATCTGCCAGGCCCAGCTCCAAGGCCACCTCTTCCAGGAAGCCTCCTTGATCTCCAGACCCTCAAAGTACAAGTCTTGGGCCTATTCAACTGGAGCTACTTAGTTAACTGTGTCCGTTATCCATTCTGCACACTCCCCCAACTTTGTCCCCAGATTGGCAACAAGCCATAAACAGTTCCAACTCCTCTAGAGGATGTGCCTAAGTTAGTGTTGCTCAGCATCCTCGACCACATCCCCACCTGCCTGACCTTCTAGAATCTCACTCAGATACCTCTTCCTCTGGGAAGCCCCCCTCGACCCTGTCCTGGGGTGTACTCCATTTCCTGCTGTGCCCAACACCAGATTTGCTCTGTGACAAGGGAGTGTCTGTCTTCAGGTCGATGTGTGACTCCTCTCAGCACCCACATGCCACCCACCCCCTGTGTAACACTCCATCCACAGCAGACAGTCAGTGCTCCAAGAACCACAAGTAGCTCACCACCTCCACTGTAACACCGTGCTCTTGTCTGCACAGCTCTCTCCCTCACCTCCTTCCAGGCTCTACTCCAAAGTCACTTCTAAACCATTGCATTTCCCATGGAAACACCTTCCACTTTCTCTGCTTAACTTTTCTCCATAGAACTGATCACAAGCTAACATATCTTACTAATTGTGCTCATCTATCTTGTTAATTCCATGTCCTCCACTATGCTTGCATCCCCATGTCTAGCAGGCCCTGAAAACCGTTTGTTACATGAATGAAAGAGTGGGAACTCTTCTGTCTACCAGAGATGACTCTCACGGCTTCCATTATTAACACCAATAGCCAGGGCTTTATTGAGCACCTGCTGTGTGCCAAGATTCAAGCCGGTTTATTTGATCCTTTGCCCAGGTTCCATCCACCATGCTGTCCTGCTCCCTGGTGGAAGAAGTGAACCTCCAGGGACCCATCCCACCTGGTGTGTTTAGAGCAGTGGCATGGTGGTACCCTCAGTGGGCCGCTGTCCTGTGAGATGTCCCGTGAGAGTGCACCCTCTGGGTAAAGGGAGCTTGACCATCTTCGGGGCAAGAGGTCGACCTCAGGGCTGGTCCAAGCCTCAGGGCTGCTGGGGCCTCTGGATGAAGTGCCACACAGGCAGCTGGCAGGGCATGGGCAGTCCTCACCCATGAGATGTGGGGGTGAGGTGGGGGTGGGGCAGGTCCTCAGTTGCCAAGGAAGATGCCTGTCTGTAGACCCGGCCTCAGTTCAGTTCAGTTCAGTTCCGTTCAGTCGCTCAGTTGTGTCCGACTCTTTGCAACCCCATGAATCGCAGCATGCCAGGCCTCCCTGTCCATCACCAACTCCCGGAGTTCACTCAGACTCAGCTCAGCCATAAAGATGGCTGGGGAGCAGAAGACCACCCAAACTCGAGCCCACATGACACCACTGAACCCGGTGGCCCTCAGTCAGTCTGGCACAGAAGCTGAGAGCAAGGGTTCTGGAGCCAGGCTGCTGGAGCCCACATCCTGCATCTGCCTATTCCTAGATCAACAGGTTGACCGTCAGCAGGATGCTCGACCTCTCTGTGCCTGTTTTCTCCTCAGTAGTCGGGACAATGAATAGATCCCACTGCCCATGGTCATTGCAGAGACTGGTGATACACAGTGTCTGGCATGCAGTGACTGCTCAGCAAATGTCAGCCACAAGGACCACGAGCTGACATCATTTACCAAGGCTTCCTCCACATCTAGGATCTCATTTAACTTTCCTGACAGTCCTGTGAAGTTCCCAAGATGGGTGCATCTGTCTGCATTTTATATGAGCAAATGGAGGCTCAGGAAGGTGGGGGGACTTGTCTAGGGTGGGGGGCAACTCCAAGTCCAGCTTCCTGTCTCCCAGCCCAAGGCCCTCTGCCCATGTGACACCATGACACAGCCTTCCCACTCCGGGGCCTCTGTCTTCCATTTGTACAAGGGCAGGTGAGACCCAGTGATGTCCAAAGACCCTTCCTGTCTTCTGAGCCTGAATTTCACTTCTCAGGTGCCATGGTGCTCCCAGCAGGGAGGGAGGCCCCCTCCTTGAGGCTCTGTGGGCTTCACCAGATGATGACTTCCTTTGGGACTAGAGGTTTCAATCTCCTGCTGTGTCTCTCTTGCTTAAATTCACCACCATCACAGCACCCAAGGAGCATTCACCTTCTTTCCTTTAAATCTTAGGACTGTAGCTTAGAAAGGTGAGTCTGGTCCAGCCATGAGAAGTTCCAGGAAAACACTAGGGACGCTTTCTGAGGGGAGAGGAGCATATGAGCAGGAGGGGTAGGGGTTTGATGTGCAAAGGGAGACAGGGCATTCCGGGCACAAGCAGAGGTCTGGAGTTAGAGGGTCAGAGTGTGCCCCCTGCACAGCCAGGTCTTCCCAAGGCTGCAGCAGAAGCAGCCCACGGAGCAGAGTAGGGTGGGGCGGAAACATCATGCTTTTCTCCCTTTAGGGCTGGGGCTGGAGAGGCCTTCAGACTTGGCAGTACCAGGACCTGGAGGACAAGCTGGAAGAGGTGAGCCCATGGTCAGGGAGAAGCTGTGGCTGCAACCCATGCGATGGGGAACAGGAGAGGGGAACGCCCACAGGCACAGAATGATGCTCCTCAACGGCAGGAGTGAGATTGAGAAGGCAGAACGTGAGAGTCCCACTTCTGGCTCATGGTTGAGGTCTGGGAGGAGCAGCCAGATGGCCCAAGACAGATAGAACTCTCACCATGACACTTCTCTTATGACCAAGGACACCATGGGGCTCTCACCTCCTTTTGCTAACTGATCCATGCTTTGGGCATCTCTCAAAAATACCAGCCCATTTAAACTGGGCAACCTTTTCTTTATGTATCAACAGAAAAGCTCCTGTGATGCCCAATAGGGGTGCCGGCCCCTGCCCAGCAGCTGTCACTCAGCAGGCAGCAAGACCTCCATCTGAGGAATTCACAGCACACAGGCCCTCCTCAGAGATGGCTCCTGGGCTGTCTGCAGGTGCACCCCCCAGAGGCCCCCAAGAACTCTCAACAACGAAACATGCGTCATGATCTCCTCCATCTCCAGCACTCCCAGGAGTGAGCAGTCCTGAGGAGAAAGCAAGACTGGACCTTCTGAGACAAGGCCTGGGATCTGCCCTGGGAGCTGGGCCCCCACACTGTGCTAGGCCAGCAGAAAGTGGGGAGGGGCAGAGGAGGGGGCTGCCCATAGGGTGGGTGTGGGCTTCGTGTGGCAGGGCTCAGAGGGAGCTTGCCCCCATGCTCTGAAGTGGCCTTAGGGAAGTAACAGAACCTCTTTGGGGTCTTCTCATGTGAATAAGGGCCTAATAAAAACCTACATCATAGGACTGGTGAGAGGTAAATGAGATAATATTGTTGGAAGCACAGAATTACCTTTTCCCGTGTCAAGGAGACTGGGGAAGCTGGGGAGATAGGTGAGACGAAAAGGCCTCCTCTAAAGACTGAATCAGGCCCTAAAAAGAATTTTATAGCTTTATTTATTTTTATTGCTGAGTTCTTGGATGTGCAAAAGGAGGCCCAGAGCAGGGTTCAGGAGTGAGGATGGAGAGGGCTCAGGGTTGGTGCATGAGAGGATGGCGGGACCTGAACTGGGGGAGTTTCTGTTATCAAGAGCGAGTGGAGAGACAAAAGGAGATGCCGTGGGGGTGGAGAACATTCAAGAAGTGAGTGTCTAGGGGACTTCCCTGGTGGTCCACTGGCTGACTCTGCACTCCAGTGAGGGGGCCCGGGTTTGATCCCTGGACAGGGAACTAGATCCCACATACCGCAACTAAGATTTCACATGCCATAATAAAGTGATCAAGCTGCAAGGAGGACTGAAGACTCCCAGTGCCACAACTAAGACCCAGCACAGTCAAATAAATAAATACAATGTCGAAAAAAGAGAAGTAGACGTCTAACTCCCATTTTAAGCCATCCATGTTGGGACATAAAGCCTACTACAAGCTCAAATGCCTATATGACTGGGCTGGTGTTTTCTCCCCACTCGGAAATCAGAGGAAGCAGCTGAGTGCCACATTCGGGCCGCGGGTGGCACTGAGGTGAAAGACTGTGGTCCAAAAACAGTATGGATCACAGAACCCAAGAATTCCGTGACATCAGGAAGCCGGAACCGCAGGTGGGCATGTCTGGGTGAAGTTAGGAAGAGTCCAGACGGCGTGGCACTCCATCTTAGGATAACCCACCCAAGATGTTAGAGCAGAGAATGCTGGGGTTCAGGCTGAGGGACTTGGCCTCTCACTGGGTATCCGAGAGACTAGCAATCACTCCCCTCGTTCCCACCACCCCCCAGCAACCCACTCCTTCCCAGAACTAATGCAAAGTAAACCTGGCCATTACCCTCTCTCTACACCACAAATTTATCTTACATTAAACCTGGCCAACTTCTGCTGGGACTCATCACCCCAGATCATATGGACCAGACGAACTTGAAAGACAATTTCCTTCAGCCTCCCCTTCCCCAGGGCCACATGGCCAGGCAGGGCCACAGCAGGATCAGGACAGTTGCCTATCCCTAGGTCCTCAGGCTTCCACCATCCCAGGGAGAGCTTCACTGGGCCGGCCAGCCCTCTCTTCTCCATTCCCCTCGTCTGGTATGTCTGAGAATTTTCAAACACAGAACAAAGTTGGAAGAATTTTATCGTGAACACTGTGTACCCACTACCTAATTCCATCATCAATATTTTCTTACACTTGCTTACTAAGTCTGTCTCCCTCCAGCCTTTCATTCATCTTATCTTTTGTGTATTTCAAAGTAAATTGGAAACATCAATACACTCCCCTAAGTACTTCAGCATGCATATCATTAACTGAAATTCATTATTTGTTTAAAAGTTTTTTCTCTTGATATAAAGTGTACACATAATGAAATGCACAAATCTTAAATATACTATCACTGTGTTTTGACAAAGACATACACCTGTGTCATCCAAACCTCCATCGAGATACAGAACCTTAAACTTCACCCTAGAGAAAGAAAGTTCTCTTCTGCCAGAGAAGGAGGTCTTTTGACCCATTGAGAACCCAGTTACTTGGTGATCTGACTGAGTCATTCCCCCATGAATATGGAGCTCTACGATTAGCATTGACAATCCAAACCCTGATTGCTAAAAGGCCCCTGACCTGCAAATCAAAAGCCCTTGCAAAGCTATTGTACTAAACAGAATCAAGCTGAGGAATGGATATTCTCCCTTCAAAGACCCAGAAAGAAAGCAGAGGTTTAAGAAATTTAGAATAAATGGTGGATTTTCCCAAAACAGTACTGTCTTTCAAACATTGAAGAGTTGGCTGTTAAAAAAAAAAAAAATGAGTTAACTAGAAAGGATTGATTGAAATTAAAAGTTTACAGGAGGCCACAAGAAAAGGCATGGAACGCAGCTGCCCTGAAGATGCCAGGGCCAGGAAAACCATCAGAATCAGAAATGTTTTCAGTTTACCCTTCGTTAAAAGCTCAGAGATGGCAAGAAAGTCGAAGTTTCCTAAAATTCTCCGAAGTGACAGGTAAACGGGCTCCGTGTAGCTCTTAATTAACCCAAAACGACACCTGCCAGATGATGGGGATTTGCACAGCGCGCCGGGGGCCGACCCCATCTGCAGATGGTGGGCTCCCACCTCTGCTCCAGACCTTGGCTGACTGTAATTAACATACGGAAAGTCTTTCAAAGTGACTTCACTGCCAAGTTCTGTTTCTGAAGGATTCAGACTGGGCTTTGAAAGAAAATCTTTGCAGAGGAAGAGGAAGAGGAAGGAAGGATTTGAAAAGGGCCTGTGAGATTTCTCCAGTTGCTCTCTGCAGTTTTGTAGAACTGCATGATACACTGTGGTTCAGGGGTCAGTGGGTACCTGGGCGTATACAACCGTGTCCATGGCCAGAGTGATCCTGATCATAGCACCCAACACGGGCATTGTCAGCCTTGCAAATATATTACATATGATTTATATAATTACATTATATAATATACCACATATTATTATAACACACACATATATTATTACATATACATACAAGTGTACATACAATATGTATAATCCACACATATCCACATATGCCCGTATGCCCTCACACACACAAGATTCTGGGGCTCTGTCAAGTCTCTGAGTGACCTTGATCAAGTTTTTCTTTTCATCCAGACTCAGTTTTCTCATCTGTATAGGTGGCATGTACGGGACAGATTTAAATAGCTGACCTCAAAGGGCTTTCATCACTCAGATCCTCCTCTTTCCCACTTTCACTAAACCCATTCCCACCCTAGTCCCCATGAAGGCCGAGGTTTCTCAACCATCCTCTCTCCAGAGCCAGACCTTCCTGGGCTTCCAACAGAGAAAGGAAAACCCAAGCAAGCTTGGTAAAGGTCAGCCCTGTCAACCCAGACAGCCCAGCACACAGAGCATCGATCCGTCCCTGGAAAAAACCTCTTCTCCCACCAGCAAGGCCAGCCACGAAGGCCTTCAGAAAAACCAAGAGAGGAGAAAAACCGAGGCAGAGGGCGAGAGTGAGGGGGAGAATGAAGAATGTCTCGTTTCTGCTTCTCTAGGGAGCCATGGATGTCACAGCTGGACAGCGGTGCTGGCCCGGGTGCAGTGAGACAGAGCTGCAGGCCAGGGCAGAGGCAGGGTGCTGCCCCCGGCCTTGGTCCCCTGTACAGAGGAGGCTGCATGCCTTCAGCCCCCTTCCTGTTATCTACAACCACAGACCCTGAATACTGGAAGCCTTCAGGGAACTCAGGGGAAACAACACAACAGTCACATTTCAGTGCCTCCAACATGGACCACAGGGCCTGCACAGACCCCACTAGCTGGCTGCCCATCAGAGGTAAGAAGTGGGCTTCCTGAGCCACGTGGGGCCAGCAGAAACAGTTGCTGCTCTGACCAGTGCTGCTTGGCTTTCATTTGTTTGTTTATTTTCCACACTGTATTATTTCTTCCCTGGCTGCCCAGCGTTTTGAAGGGACAAGTGTGTCATCAGCTACAGAACAAGCGATTTACAACTGTCTTTCCCAAGGCTGACTTCCTCTCTTTCTGTGATGTGCCTGGCCCCTGTAGGTGTTTCCACGTGTGACCCATGGCTATGCTATGACTCATACTGAGCAGTTCTGGTTCCATTTTAATCTGTTCTCTTGCTGTGGTATTATTCCAGAATTCTGTCCCAATGTTCTCATTTAAGCCAGCAATGCACACGACAACAGTGTTTCACTGGGGCGTAAGACAACCCCTGATTGTGAGTGTGTGTAAAGAACAGCGGAGTCCTTAGTCTCCAGTATGCCCTTACCTGGGAGTGCCCACAGGCAGCACATGTGTGAGGACCAAGCTGCAAGGTAACGCCCAGGATTCTCAGATGGGATCAAGGCCCTGCAGGATCTGTCCCAGAGAGTTTCCCAGCCATATCTCCCACTGCCCCACTGCTCTTCATCTGAAATGCCACCTTCCTCCTGCTCCTCATGTCCAGTCCTCCACCTTATCAAAAGCTGGCTCAAATACCACTTCCTCCAGGTAGCCTTTCTGGATTGATGATCCCCACTTTCCCCTAAGCCTCCAACCCTGGCTATGGCTGGGCGCACTTCCTGTCTAGACTCAGGATGGTTGTCCAGACGCTGGCTTCTGCGGTTGGTAAGTCTGTGGCTCCTCCTTGAGGGCTGACCATGCGTGACTGACAGATCGCAGCAGCCCCTGCTGCCCTCCCCTTGCTCTGGCCCCACCCATAGTACTAATACTCACTGGGTGAGCAGTGCGCATGCCCTACAACTGTTCCTTGAGCCAGGTGCTTTCAGTGTCAACAGAAACAGGCCATGCAACACTGGTCTTTGATCTTGGATAGAAGCCTGATGCATGAAACAGACAGCAAAACACCCAGAAAAGAGCTGTGGGCTATGTCTGCTGCAGGGGCCTGGGTGCAGGTCCCACAGGTGGAAAGGAACACTGGATGGGTGCCCTCCTGAAGGGCTAGGACCTCCACCAGGCCTCTCTGGGCCTCTGTGTCACATGATGATAGCACCAGGGTTGGATCACTCCCAAAGAACAAAGGAAAATTTCTTTAAAATGAAGGAGTCAGACCCACTGATAGTTACAGCTGAGAAACCAGGACCAGACTGCAATCCAAGCGCAGCAGGGCTGGGAAACGAAGAAGGCTTCTTTTCTTTAGTACTCATTTGGCCGTCAGAAAATGCTGCATCTAGATTTTACCTGGAGGCTTTCTTTGAGTGACCAGGATGTGACTAAAAGCCCCCTTTCCAAGCCTAAGCTGCCAGACTGCAGGTTCTACAGAATTCAGCTGGAGTGGTATTGAACTGTATTCCCGAGAAAATCCAGCTCACCTATCTGTGACGGATGTCTCATAAATGCATGAGAATTCTGTGTATCCATTCCATTCAGCATTCAAACTGTCCCTACTCCATTCAGAGCTCTGTGCTGGACTGCCTCTCCACACTCAGCGGATGATGCCCAGGCCCCAGTCCTCATGGCACTCCCAGCATCTAAGAGGATTCCTTAGACACAGAACTAGACATGCAGGCATCAGTTAACAGCGAGGAGGACTTAGAAGCAGAGCAGAAGTTATCATTTATCCTGGCTGGGGCATCCAGGAAAGCTTCTTGTAAGAAGTGGCTGTGATCTGGACTTTAAAGGACATGGAATCTGCATCATTTAACGGGTTACTGAAATCTGCTCCACCAGCCCTGGCTGCGTTCTGAAGAGTCATAGTGTACTGCCCCTGTCCCCGTGGAAGGGACCCTGGGGGAGGCAAGGCAGTCTCCAACTCCTCTCGATAGAAGGGGGTTCTACAGGATACAATGCATACTGGTGTGGAATGGGCTACAGAGACCTGGGTCTTATCTGTTTCAACTCCCCATCAGGCAACTGCCAAAAAGGCACACTGACTGATAAACCCTGAAACCCCTGAACAGCTCCAAACCACATCCCCACTCTGGTAAATTAGTATAAACAGGCAGGCACCGATGGTCTGCACAGGTAGTGAGAGCAGCCTTGGCTGCCATTCTGTGTTGTTAACTGAGGCGATGGGGAAGCCCTCAGGCTAGGAGCTGGTCAGTCCTTGTCAAAGCCCCTCAACTACTTAGGTGAGTGGCCTTGGAAAAGTCACTTTACATCTCTGAACCTGAGTTCCTTATTTGCAATGTGGCATTACAACCTTACACAGGACTAAATAACAATATCAACGCATTTCAGTCTTCTGTGAACCAAAAAGTGTTCTACCGACATGAGGGTCTGTTATTCAATATTTAACTCAGGTCTTGGCATATAACACATGCTTGGTGTGACAGATGAAAAAAATGGATGCACCGGGACTTGTTTTGAATGAAAATTATATTTCCAGATGATTTTCTCATATTTCAACAAGTGCTCCAAATTTTGGTTGTAGGGAAAGCCTTGAACTAGGAGTCAGGGCCTCAATCTCATTCTGTTCCTACCGCTGTGCAACCTTGGACCTGTCCCTTCCAAGTTCACTTAGCCTCGGTTTCCCCAAATGAACCATGGTGGGTGGGAGGTAGACTAGGTTGGTTTCCATTCTCTCTGCACTAGGGAGCATTTTCTCTCCCCTGATGCCCTCTCAGTTGTCCCTCTGCTTGCTTAAACAATGGGTCCAACCCCATACCCTTTGAGAGTGTTCTGTGAGGTCTTTTTTTCCAGGAAAATAGACAGTTTCAACCAGGTTGCCTATAAAGCTGAAACAAGCCTCCAGCCTCAATCACCAGCTCCCAGACCCAGAAACCAGCCCCAGCCCTTGGCAGCTCAGAGGCCCTCTCACCTCCCCACACATTCCCAGAGCCTCCTGGGATGCCTTCTCTCGGCCCACGTCAGCCCAAAGCTCTGAGTTACTTTCCCATAGCCGAGACCTTGGCCTGTCCCTCAGAGCAGCCAGGGGTCGTCCTTGGAAGAACCGCCTGCCCCCAGCTGGGCCGGGCTCAGCGCCGAGGCCCGAGCATCCTGCCGCTGACTAATGAGAGGAGGTGACGGTGTCACACCTTGCCGGGAAGCCACAGTGCTGGTGCCGACCCGTGCTGCCTGCCATCAAATTTTAATGCTGCTGCTGACATATTTATGGAATGCCTCACCAAGTGTTTGCGAGGAGACCAGACAAGATTTACCTCCACAATTACTACCACGATGCGCCGGCTCTGTTGTGCGCTGCGAACTTGCAGCACAGTCGCCCGGAGCCCTGGTGCGCCCCGAGGAGGATCGCACTGAATCCCACACACCTTTCGCGCCCCCAGAGCGCAAGACCTGGGGCTGGAGCGGAGATGAATCACACGCGGTTCCTGCCAACTGAGAGCTCGCAGTCCACGGGAAGGGGCAACACACACATCGATTACTCGAGTCCTGCGTGGCTGGGGACCAGTGCACAGATACAGGGAGAGAGGCAGGCTGGGCTCAAAGGGGAAAGGGCATTTTCTCTATCAGAGTCAGGGTCAAGAACAAAGCCAAAAGCGGAGCTCTATGGGGCCACTCAGCTGCTTCAGCTCTCATAGTCGTTCCCCTGCCTGGAAGGGCCCCGTGGTCTCCATCTCTCCCCACTGCTGGGCTCAGCGCCTCTCCTTGAATAGCTATGCCCCCATTCAATCCTCGGGGTGCCCTCTCCAAAGGCCTATGGAGTGGATGTAGCCTCCGGGTTCCTCTCCCTTCCTCACCGTGTCAACAAGTCCCTTCCTCTTCATGCTGTAGGGCTCTCCCTGAGCGGAGAGGTGCCAGAGGGCAGAAGTGATGTACATGATCCGGGTCCATATTCTCAAACCTTGCTGCCTCTTAGAGTCATCTAGGGAGCTTTGGGAAAGCCACATGACGAAGACACACCCAAAGTAGTTCAATCAGAGTCTCTGGGTGGGACCAGGTATCAGATTGGTCCCAACTCCTGAGGTGAGTCCTTGTACAGTGAGTTTGAGAAGCAGAGGACAGACACTAGCTACTCAGCATGTAGTAGCATCAGTGGATCTTGTTAGAAATGCAGGGCCCTAGGCCCCAGTCTAGTGTTACTGAACCAAATCTGCTCTGGAAGATGATGCCCACATGGTTTGTGTGCAGTAAAGTTTGAGAAGCACTCACTCACATTAAGGAGTTTCCCAGCGTCCTCAGAGACACACTGTGTCTAGTCCCCAGGCCTCCTGAAACTTGGCCCCTAAGAAAGCCGGCCTCTAAGAAGGCTAACTGCCAACAGCTGGCCGCTAAGAGGGGCCGGCTGGTGTGGGTGGACTGCAGGCAGGTGGTTGGGCAGCTGCCACCAGTACTTAGCAAGCTTGCTGAAGCACCTGTCCTGTGGAGGGAGCTGAATCAGGACAGCCCTCAGGAGGATTCTCACTACTGTCAAGCCTGGACCAGAGGCAGGAGTCCCAGTGAAGTCCCACCTCTATCACAAACTTAGTCTTCCCCAGTCCAGGCCTCAGTTTTCTCATGGGTGAGAAAGTCAGCCCTGCAGTTGGCTGTGCTAATGGAGACCTCTTCTTTCCTAAATTTGACTGACACTTTCATCCGTGTCCTCTGTGACCAGCCCACAGACCTAGCTGAGAGGCAGCTTAGTGGGGAGGGACCTAGGAGGGGGAAGGAAGATGTCTTTGGGGGCCTGGGAAGGAAGATTGAAGAAGCTTCCTAAGGGTACAAATGCAGGGTGAGCTGTGGTGGGGAACCTCCAGGTGTGCTGGGGAGACCCAGCGTGTATCTATGTTGATGTTGGGCATACAGCAGACAATGTTTCATCTGCCCACTCATTCAGCAGGTGTCAGCTGAGAGCTTGCTAAACACCAGGCACTGCTCTAGACACTGAGGATGCAGTCATGAACAAAACAGACATTCCTGCCCTCAGGGTACTTATATTCTAGTGACATAAACAGACAATAAATAGGAAAAAAATAAAGCATACATTATGCACTAAGAAGAAAACATAAGGAGATGATATAGGGGCTGGGGATGGCTTCAGCAAGAAAGTGACTTTCGAATAAAGAGGTGAAGGAAGTGAGAGTCAGACCCGTGAACATCTATGGGAAGGGCAGTCTGTGCAGAAGGAAAGGCAAGTCCTGAGGCTGGAGTGTGGGTGGCATGTTGGAGGAGCAGAGAGGAGGTCTGTGAGGCTGGAGAGGAAAAGCGAGGGAGGGGCAGGCAGCGATGAGTTCAAGGAGGGAAGTAGGAAGAGGAAGATCTTGTGAGAACATCAGCCTCTGCTCTGAGACAGCAAGAGGGACACGACCAGACTCAGACTGAAACAGGCTCACCCTGGCTGCTCTGGTGAAAATGGACTCGAGGGGGTAAGAGTGGCACTGGGGAGACCAGTAAGGAGGATACCACAAACATCTGCTGAAAGACGGACCCACCCACAGAGTGGGCACCTCTGGCCTCATGGAGCTTCAAGCTACGAGGCTGGAAGGGCCAGGCACTGTGGCCATGAGAGCAGATGGTCAGCTGGCGGAGGCCAAGGACATTCATAGCGTGAGGCCAAGGACATTCATAGGGTGAGGACTAGAATCCGGGTGGGCCGCCTGGATTCTAGTCTTGACTCAGCATGGCCCTGGGCCAGCCCATTCCTCTCACTGAGCCTAAACAAAAGTAATGATCAGGAGCGCACCCACAGGGTTGTGGTGAGAATTCAGTGACTGTGTGGATGTACCAACTGTGGGTAAACGGACAGTCCTGTCCCATCCTGCCCTGTCGTGCCCACACCAGCAATGCCACACACAGGAGGGCGATGTGTCCCAATTCTCCACTAGGGGGAGCCTGGGCAACTCTTCCTTCAGCAGAAATGAAGTTTGCAAGCATCCATCCTGGCTCATCCGGGGAAGTGCAGAAGTGCCCAGCACGGCCCTCTGGGGTGGGAATGAAAGCACGCCTGAGCTGTCCTTCTAGCCTGGGATTCTGTGGTTGTGGGTGGGGGGAGCTAGTCTTCTCCAAGATATGTTCTGAGTAGCCCAACAGTGGCTACTGAGAGGTCATTACCTGGAGACCTAAAGCTCCCTCAGGCTCACACCATAGCCCCCAAATAACAAACCAGAGAGTAGGTGGGAAGGAAAAGCCACCGTGACTGAAGGCATTTGGTCTGAGGTGAGCAAGATAGATGGCTTTTAGTCCACCCCTGCACATGTTTGTGTGTTTACTTCCTCTCTTGGTCCACACATTGTTCAGAAGCTTCTCAAAACTTCACTGAGCATCTGCCCTGTGGCATGCTCTGTGCTGGGTGGGGCTGCGATGCCACAGACGCTCAGGCTCATGAGCCTCCTTTGGCTGGCTCAGACAGCCAGCTGGGGTTTTGAATTTCTCAAGGTCTCTCTCATCTCTTCGTTTATCTGAAGTCTCAAGAGTTCCACTAAGATTCCCTTAAGACAGACAAAGGGGGCAGGGCAGCCATGTAGGGATGAGTAGGTTGCTCACTGCACAAGAACAGCCAGCTGATTGGGCATGTGGGGACTGAGATTCAGCCTGCTCGCCACTTGCCATACCCTGAACCTTGGAGTGAGGCTGCATCCACTCATGAGGAGGAAGGAGTAAGGTCCTGAGACACAACCTGGGGGAAACCTCAAGATCAGCTCCGTGGCGTCCTCTCTCTCTCCAGCTGTTGCTTCTTCACTCTGTTCTTACAGGTCAGAAGAGGAACATAAGGATGGATATAGCAAATCCCAAACGACTGTCAAACCGGGCTACTGGGGTTCTCTCCCTTCAGCCCACATTTATCTAGTATCGAGGATGTTCCAAGCACCATAAGAGGCACAGATTGCCTATAAGGGTATCATTAAACCTTTCACCGTTGAGACAGAAGTATGGTCTGGCTCTCAGGGTCCTGCTTTTTCTCCTGCTAAGAGGATCTAAGCAATCAAGACTGGACTGTATCCTGGCCCTGCCACTTGGGCAAGTTACTCTGTGTAAGTTGAGGTCTCAGCTTCCTCCTCTAGGAAATGGGGTACCATCAACACCAACCTGATGGGGCTGTTGTGAAGGGCCAGCAGGCTGGGAAATGACCTGCTCATAGACATTCTCACTAGATGCTAGCTACTTCTAGAAAGTGGGGCCTTCTCCCCTCATCCTCACCACAGCCCCTGGAGGAAGACTATAAAAGATGTAAAGGGGAGACGGTGACTGGAGGCAGGACTGAGGCCAAGAGAGCCGAGTACCAGGCCAGGGCATCCGGCCTAGCCCCCACACCTTCTCGGCCTCCCCCAGGTCTCCCTCGCAGCTGGAGGAGTCGCACGCTCAGATGCGGACAGAGGTGTTCAAGGTTTGGGGAGGCTGAGAGGAATGTTCAGTCAGGCCCGGGAGACAAAGAAGGGACAGCAAGGCGGGATTTGACTAGCTCCAGTGGGTGTGCAGGTGGAGAGAGTGCCCCAGGGTTCCCATGGGGCCCGCTCTCAGAAACCACCCGCCGAGAGGGTCCCTGGGCCCCAAGCTGACCCGGTCAGGGGGCCCCACTCCACCCTCACGCTGCCCCATCCAGCCAAAGCTGGTGGACCTGAGCACCGACCGGCCTCCGCCAGCAGCCCTGCCACCCGCTCCCTGCTTCCTCCGGCTGGCCGGCATGGTGGCAGCCCTGCCTGCTCCCCGGGGAGCCCGCCGCCAGGCCTGATGGCGCTGACGGAGGGGGGGAGGCCGCCAAGCTGTCAGTCTGGAGGTGCCCCTCGGAGCCCCTCCTGGCTGGAGCAAGGAGGGTGGGCCGGCGCCGGAGCCGGGCTGTCAGGGTCTTCACGGAGACGAGGCCGGAGAGGCGCTGCCTGACAGCTCGCCCGCCGAATTAGGACCATTTGCATGCTAATTTCCAGAGCTCTAACGGGCTGGCAGGCTGGCTGGGGGGTGGAGAGTGCGCAGAGAGAGGCGCCGCGGCCTCCCTGCCCGCCTGGAACAATGCTTGACTGATCTAGCTGCGTTAACGAGCAAATTATGGTAATTTTGTTATTACAAATGCATAGAAATTTCCAAAGCGGGCAGCCATTCAGGGCAGCTCCCTGCTCCTCCCCACTCCTAAATACCGAACCCCTGTTTGTACACACGGGCCTGACACCCGCTTAGGGACAGAGGTTCTGGGGGACCAGGCTTCCTTCGGAGCCTCTCAGGGGAGGCCCAGAGGGAGCTGGTCTTGGGCCAGGGATCCCTTCCTATCTCTGGTCCAGCCCAGCATCCCCCAGACCTCACCCTCCTGTCCCCTGGGGGGGTCCCTGGGCCTGGCAGTCCCACGAACCCACCACATTCAAGCTGGTTTCTTTCCATTCTGAGCAGGTAATATGGGTAATTCTCCTCATGGGTGCTCCAAAGTCTTGAGAAATTCAATGATTTCTCTGTTCACTCCGTGAAGTGGGCTCAGCACCAAGGAGGAGATCAGGGACTGTCCGATGAATGAATGAATAAGTGAAGGAAGGAGGAAGGCAGGAAGGAAAGAGAGGAGAGAACAAGGGAAGGGAGAAGCTTAGGGAGGAAGGGACGAAGGGAGAGAAGGAAGGGAGGAAGGGAGGAAGACCAGCACTGATTCTAGAAATGAGGACAGTTAAGAAAGACCCCAGCGCGTCAACTCTCTGGTGGTATAATTAATCCAAGGCCTCACCAGAGTTTATTTGCCAACTGGCAACCCCTCCTGGCATTTACAACTGTCCACTGCTAGAATCACAATTTGTCCCAGTTTTTCTGGTGATCTTTTTGATTAAAAGTACGTTTTTGGAAGCACGCTCCGGAATGCATCCAGACAGAAGCCTTTTCCAAGAAAGTGAGCTCCCCATTCCCAGCAGCGCAGTTTGGGTAGCTCCAGCCACAGGGCAGGGTGGGCACGAAGCTGGATGGTGAGACCCCGCTAAAACCCAGTCCACTCGTGGGAGGGGCCAGCTGGTTCCCTCCTGGGCCTCTGCCTGTGACCCACTCACAGTCCTCCGATTTTATACAGGGATTTCAGGTTTGGGCTGATGTTACTGAAAGATCAAGAAGCTGCCTCAAGTCCATTTTGGAAGTCAGTGAGGAATAAATTGTCAATTACAGAGGAGAGTGGCAGAGGCTGCTCCAGGTGGTCAAGGAAGCCTGGGCGGTCGGGCTCTCTGAGCGGGTGTTTGGGAGGCAGAGACCTAAATGTGAGCTGAGACTTTATAAACTCAGCTAGGGTAGTGGCCAGATTTTTCTATTTGTCTGATTTTCTAATTGGGTCACAACTTCCAGAGGGCAGCCGAATGCAGGAAAAAAAGAAAACACGCAATCATTTCTTTTTGTCCAGCCGCCTGACTCTGGGGGAAAGACTGAGGGCAGGAGTGAGGCCTCACCAAGGTCCCAGGCCGAATCTCTGACCAACCTGGGGACAGCTCGGCCTACATCCCAGGAGATGCTCCTGTAGCTGACCAGGGAGGGCCTGGGGAAGATCCATGCTCAGGAGGGACAAGGCTGGGGTGGGTGGCTGGGTAGGGGAGCTGTGCTCCAAGTTGTTCTAGAAGCCAGGTCAGCCAGGGACCACCCCAGGAAGGCCGGGCCTGGATGAAGTCGGGACAAAACGCTCCCTTTTTTGTCGCTTTGGTGAAGAAGTAGAGGATGTGGGGGGTTATGTCCCACTAGCCCAGTGGGGACAAAAGGACAGGCTGTGGCCACAGGGGAAAAAAAAAAAAAGGGCCTCTGACTGGCTCTGTGACCTTGAGCAAGTCCTTTCTTTGACCTCATCCTCATACTCCTGGGCTAGTTTCTAAGGTCAGTCTGGCCAGTCCATCCCTGGCGAAGGGAGAAGTAGCTACAGAGTGCATAAAGGCCACCCCAGCCCTCTGCAAGGCACGTGTCAGAGCAGACCTCCTCACATCACACAGACACCTCCCACCCTAGATCCCTGCTAGCCGCCTGCAGTGCTGCACGTGCTGGCGGGCCCTCGGCTGGGGCTTCTGCTGAACCAGCACCTGCTCTGGACGCCCCCCAAGGGTCCTGGGTGGTGGGCGGTGGGACACGGCTGCTCTCCAGATTCCAATCCCCCTGCAGCCACTTCTGCAAATGACTTTCTGGGGAGTTCTCTTTCCAGGAATGCCCCCTTCTCCCGCCCTGAAAAGTACTCAGAAAATCTGCAGAGTCACAAAGTTCTGGGGCCATGGGGCTTTCCTTCAAGACTCCTCAGTGCAGACCCGGGACCTCCCCTTATCTCAGAGCGGCCCCCTTCTCTTGGGTCCTGCAGAGGGAGTGCTGTGCTTCTAACAGTCAAACTCCAAACTGGCAAAGCCCTTCCCTTGTCATCTGGACACGACCACTGGCTAGCTGTGTGACCTTAGGCAAATCGCCATTCCTCAGCCTCAGTCTTCATCTCTGTGAAATGGGGCTAAAAACCGTGCCCTCCTGATGCTATGGTGGGGACCTGCTGAGACCACACACAAGAACTGTACTTTGTAAACATCTGTCCAGATGGTGGCTCATATCCTTTGCATTGTTGTGAACAAGACCTCGAAATGGTCACAACTGTCACGCATCCTGCTTTGGCAGGACAATGCCCAAGGCACGCATGACCTGGGACTGCGCTTCAGACAAAAGGACATGAAACACAGTCGGCATCCGAGCATTCCCCTTCCTTCCTCCTTCATGTCCCTTGCTCTCCTTCCCACTCCTTCTCTCTCTTTCTCTCAGCTCTGGATCTAAGTCTTCCTGATTCAGATCCTTTATTTGTGCCGTTGCACATAGACTCCTTATAAAGAAAATTCATTTGTTCAGGGTCACCGCGTGGTTTTTCATTAAAAACAAATTACCCGCATTCAGGGAGGACATCTGGGCTTCTCAGGTCCCATTAATGACTATATTTCCAGCCTCCCAGCCCGGTTGGGCTCCCCTTGCCTGTCACCCTGCGCTCCTGGCCCCAGGAGGACAATGAGAGTGACAGTCAAGTGAAAGGGAAAACATGAGGGATGAGGGCGAGCGGCGAGTCCCCCGAGAGGGGAAGGAGGGAAAAGTGAAAAAAATAAATAACTCAAACAGAGGGTAACAAGGCCATTGTCTCAGTGTCTTCCAGCGAGGAGCCAGAGCAAATATTGGAAGGGCAAGCTGGGGCGTGTAAGTTGAGCCGAAGCTCTGTTTAATTACACAATCGGGCCCCAAGCCCCTGACTCCGGGCTGGACAAGATCGGGAGGGGCATGTGCCCGATTCAAACAAATTCTCCACCCCCTCATATCTGTGGGGCACCTACTGTGTGCAGGGATTGGATGGCGGGAGGATTCCAGCGGAGCATCCAGGAGCTGGGCGAGCCCAGTCACTCCAGCCCTGGGCGAGGCAGACCCTGGGCAGTGCCCTGACAGTGCTCAGGGGAGAGATGTACCCCTGGAGCAGGTGGGGTGTAGGCATCCTCCTAGAGAGAGCATCTGACTGGGGCCCAGGAGCATGGGTGGCACGTGGACAGGCGAAGACGGAGAGCAGAAGGAAATGAACCGGAGTCTGAAGTGTGGTTGCCTGGTGTCCCGGCTTAGGAAAGCCTTCTTCCGGCCTGTAAAAGACCTCTGGGTCAGGAAGGCCATCCACACCCCTAAGGGAGCGCCAAGGAAACCAAAGCCTTTCCCCTGGGCCCACTTTCCATGGGCACCAGGGGCTGGGTGAAGTGGGGACCAGAATTCCAGGCGTCGGGCCCAGCTGCTCCCCCTGACTGGCTGTGCAGCCTGGCTGGCCACGGCACCTCTCTGAACTCAGCTCGATTACCTTTGAAATGGGGATAAACATTCCAGCCTCAAAGGTGCCTTCAAATTGCCACTGGGGGTGACAGGTGTGGCTCTCTTAGAGACTGTAAAGCACCATGTGGCTGGGGGCGAGGCTTGTTCCTGGAATTAACTTAGGGGAAGAGGCAGTTTGGCTTCACTCAAAAGCATTTTCCTTTGACAGGGCAGAGCCTCACTGCTCTCCCTGCCCCCCCAAAAGCTCTGGGCGTTGCCAAAAGTTCTCTGGGGAGAAGAGCCCTGGAAGGAGTGACCCACAGGCTTAGTGCTGGCGGCCCATCCAGCTGAGGGCCAATAGCTGATGAAGTTTTGGAGACAGGGGCTGTAGATCAAAGGAAGAAACGAAGACGGCCCCGGTCAACTCAGTCTGGATTTTGGAAAGACTCTGGTATATACACAAGTAAAGCATGTCTCAGAACCTTTTTATTCACTCTTCCTGCCCCCAGTGAAGCACTCATTCCAGGTGTGGAACCCCTGAAGGCCATCCTTGCCTGTCACTGCAGGGTTAGAGGACACACAGTGACAGCCATACGGGATTAGCACAGCTCGAGGCTCCCTTCTCCTTCAGCTCCACCCGTTGGAAGTGATTTACCCGATTACACATGAAAGCCTATCACCATTGCCTTAGCACGTCCCAGCCCCAGACCTGAAGGGAATTGCTGCCCACATGGAACAGTGGTGGCTGGCTCAGGAGCCCTCCAGTTCAGCAGAGGGGTGATATCAGCAGATTTCGAAGTTCTTGTGTGGCAGGACCAGAAAGCCCCCTCAGTTCAGTTCAGTTCAGTTCAGTCGCTAGGTCGTGTCTGACTCTTTGTGACCCCATGAATCGCAGCATGCTAGGCCTCCCTGTCCATCACCAACTCCCGGAGTTCACTCAGACTCATGTCAGTCGAGTCAGTGATGCCATCCAGCCATCTCATTCTCTGTCGTCCCCTTCTCCTTCTGCCCCTAATCCCTCCTAGCATCAGAGTCTTTTCCAATGAATCAACTCTTCGCATGAGGTGGCCAAAGTACTGAGTTTCAGCTTTAGCATCATTCCTTCCAAAGAACACCCAGAGCTGATCTCCTTCAGAATGGACTGGTTGGATCTCTTGCAGTCCAAGGGACTCTCAAGAGTCTTCTCCAACACCACAGTTCAAAAGCATCAATTCTTCGGCGCTCAGCTTTCTTCACAGTCCAACTCTCACATCCATACATGACCACTGGAAAAACCATAGCCTTGACTAGACGGATCTTTGTTGGCAAAGTAATGTCTCTGCTTTTGAATATGCTATCTAGGTTGGTCATAACTTTTCTTCCAAGGAGTAAGCATCTTTTAATTTCATGGCTGCAGTCACCATCTGCAGTGATTTTGGAGCCCCCAAAAATAAAGTCTGACACTCTTTCCCCATCTATTTCCCATGAAGTGATGGGACCAGATGCCATGATCTTCGTTTTCTGAATGTTGAACTTTAAGCCAACTTTTTCACTCTCCACTTTCACTTTCATCAAGAGGCTTTTTAGTTGCTCTTCACTTTCTGCCATAAGGGTGGTGTCATCTGCATATCTGAGGTTATTGATATTTCTCCTGGAAATCTTGATTCCAGCTTGTACTTCTTCCAGCCCAGCATTTCTCATGATGTACTCTGCATAGAAGTTAAATAAGCAGGGTGACAATATACAGCCTTGACATACTCCTTTTCCTATTTGGAACCAGTCTGTTGTTCCATGTCCAGTTCTAACTGTTGCATCCTGACCTGCATATAGGTTTCTCAAGAGGCAGGTCAGGTGGCCTGGTATTCCCATCTCTTTCAGAATTTTCCACAGTTTATTGTGATCCACACAGTCAAAGGCTTTGGCATAGTCAATAAAGCAGAAATAGTTTTTTTGGAACTCTCTTGCTTTTTCAGTGATCCAGCGGATGTTGGCAATTTGATCTCTGGTTCCTCTGCCTCTTCTAAAACCAGCTTGACCATCTGGAAGTTCACATATTGCTGAAGCCTGGCTTGGAGAATTTTGAGCATTACTTTACTAGCGTGTGAGATGAGTGCAATTGTGCGGTAGTTTGAGCATTCTTTGGCATTGCCTTTCTTTGGAATTGGAATGAAAACTGACCTTTTCCAGTCCCGTGGCCACTGCTGAGTTTTCCAAATTTGCTGGCATATTGAGTGCAGCACTTTCATAGCATCATCTTTCAGGATCTGAAATAGCTCAAGCCCCCTATGGAACATCTAATTCAATCTCCTTGCCCCCCTACCCCCTGCTTTGAGAGAGTAGGAAGTCCTGAGACTGCATTCTAAGGTCACACTGTGAGGGTCTGACAGCTAGAATCAAAACCCAGGCTTCTTGGATTCCAGTTGGACCTTCATGTGCCAGCACGCTTTCCATCTCTGAGCCTTTGCTTCTGCAACTCTGTTCTTCCCCAATGTGGCAAAGCACCCATAAAACCCACATGGAGTTTCTCCCCAGTCCCAGCATCACTTCTACACAGGGTTCACATGGGGCTTTAGTCATAGGCACTGCTCAGATCAGGCCACTCCAGACCCCTCATTCTCCACGCCTTGAAGGCGCAGGAGCCTCCCCTCCAATTCACACTCAGATCTGCCTGGGACAAGCCTGCCATCTGTCAAGGCTGCTGTTTGCAGCACTTCATGCCCCAGAGATTTCTAGGAATTGAGGCTCTGGGTCTTCTTACACATAGTCCCTCACGCAGCAATGCCCCTCCAACTTCTCAGACTGGCAAACTACCCTTCAAGGTGAAGCTCAGATGACCTTCTCCAGGAAGCCTTCCCTGATTTCTCCCACCTGCCCCAGCGCCCCCAGCAGACCTAGCAGCCTCTCTCCTGCATTTCCTCAGCACATTCCTGATTTTAGCTCTAAACATAGCTTGCGGGAATGATATTTAATATCAGTGAGCCTGTTGGGCTGCAGCCCATGAGGTTGCAAAGAGCTGGACACAACTTAGCAACTAAACAACAACAACATCACACAACTTCATCCAGCTGCCAGAAGTAAAGTCGCTTCTTATATTTTGCTTCCCTGGTGGCTCCGTGGTAAAGAATTGCCTGCCAGTGCAGGAGATGCAGGTTCGATCCCTGGGTCAGGAAGATCCCTTGGAGAAGGAAATGGTAACCCACTCCAGTATTCTTGCCTGGGAAATGCCATGGACAGAGAAGCCTGGCAGGCTACAGTCCATGGAGTCACAAAAGAGCTGGACACAATTTAGCAACTAAACAACAACTCACCAACTAGACTGTGAGCTCCCTGAGGGCAGGGGTTATGTCTGTAACATCACACCTAGGCCAGAGCCAGCACCCGGTGTTTCTCAGGAAATATCTGAGAATGAATGAAAGGACAAATGAATGGCTACCTGCCATTTCATCCTGGCTGTGTCTGCTGTTCCCCAGGGTCTGTTCCTGGTGTGGCAGAGTGACTGGAGGCCACTAGAGGGCAGCAAAGAGTCAGGAACAAGCAACAGGTGTGCATGGAGTTCCAGGACTGCCTTGGAAAGGTAAGGAGGGAGCTTAGAAAGTGCCCAGGCCATAGGACCCACAGGAGCTCTGGTGAGGAGGTCATAAGAGCTAAGGACAAAGGCTATTCATTCCCTAAGCAAACATGCTGATGCTTGGGCCAGGGAGGTGCTTGAGAAGGGAGCACTGAGCCAATCTCACAAGATGCTCTAGCCTCTCCACTAAGTCCTCCCTGGCTTCTCCCGGCCCCTCCCAAGCCTGCCCATTCTCATGCTTTCAGTTCTGGTTTTGGGGAAGGGTCTCTACACGAGGCCGACAAAGGTGTCCCTCTGACTCCCATCCACGGGTCTCGGCCATGCCTATGGAGCTGTGCAGAGTTCCAAAAGCTGACAAGTTCAAATCCTAACCTTGTTGGCCACTGGCCTCCTCCTTAACCAGCTTTTCTTCCTGTCAACGCCACTTACCCAGCTGGGCTGGCTGGGCCATGCTCTTCCCCACATGAACCCACTCCAGTTGCTGAGTTGGACCCACCCTCAGTCCCCTGCCCCCCTCCTCTTCAGACGGCCAAGGATACTCTGCTTACAGCCTAGCTTCTGGCCCTCTTTACCAGGACATCTTTCTCATATGGAC
Source organism: Ovis canadensis (assembly GCF_042477335.2). Taxonomy (NCBI): domain Eukaryota; kingdom Metazoa; phylum Chordata; class Mammalia; order Artiodactyla; family Bovidae; genus Ovis; species Ovis canadensis. Next base: position 52,276,736 of record NC_091246.1, on the reverse strand, counting down.
CAACCCCAGGGGTCTCTCCATTTTTTCCAGGCATTCAGAGTCTACCCTGTTCCTACTTAGCAGCACTTTTGCTTGTGACTGGATTCTTTTCTAATTTGGATTTCCCATTGATCCACGGGCTCCAAGGGACGTGGGCTCTGCTGGAGAGCTCTTGACTTGATGCCAGCTGGGCAAGGCCAGCTTTAGGCATGCCTGCTAGGCTTCTCTCCTCACCACCACACCCAGCTCAGACCCCAGTATAAGCAACAGCAACTGTAAAGAATAATAATAATAATAATAAATAATACTTACATTGCACTTAATATGTGCCAGGCAAAATTCTAAGAGTTTTTACATATATGACAGTCATACCTAGGTATTGGCCAGGGTTAGGGACCAGGACCCCTGTGGACATCACAATCCACCGATGCTCAAGTTCTTTATATAATATGATGTAATATTTGCATACAACCTATGTGACCCTCCTGTATGCTTTAAATCATCTCTTGATAAATTGCAATACCTAATCCAGTGCAAGTGCTATGTAGACAGTTGCTAACATTCAAGTTTTGCTTTTTGGAATTTTCTGGAATATTTTCTGACTATTTTCTACCCATGGTTGGTTGAATCCATGGATGCTGAACCCATAGATCCAGAGGGCCAATTGTACATCATTTAATCCTCGTTCTTATTATCATCACCCCCATTTTATAGATGAGGAGGAAACAAGGATCCAGAGAAGTTATATAACTTGCCCCACGTCACACAGCTGGTGAGAAGCAGGAGGGTGATGCAAACCCAGGCAGCCTGGCTCCAGGCCCATGCTCTCAACCACCAGCCTCCCTGCTTCACCACCTGGCCGCCACTGCAGGCCCTCAGGGCAGCTCAGCCTCCAGGGCTGCACTGTTGCAGCACTGAGCTGAGCTCTCCCAGGCAGCCCAGCCCCAGCCACCACCACCCCACCCCACCCCCACCGCCGTTTGTATGGCATCTACTATTGCCTGAGTGCTACTATGGGCCGGGCACTCCGCCAGGAACCAGGGACACAGCGACGAACAAGACAGGCCGAGCCTGTGTGCTGCATAACCCTCGAGTACTGTACAGACCTGGGGGGAACTGGACAAGGAAGGAATAAGCTAATTAAATTAAATTCCTCCCGCTATGCTTAAATAATGAGCGAAAACAACAGAATGCCTTGAGAAGGGTGTGATGGGGGTCTTGGTTTAGATGGTGGGGTGGGCAGAATAACACTTCCCTCCCAAATAACACTTCTCCTCGCAAAGATATCTGCACCCTAATCCCTGGAACTCATGACCACGTCGGGTTGTATGGCAAAGGGGAATGAAGGTTGCTAATTAGCTGACCTGAAGATAAGGAGATTATCCTGGATTAAGCAGGTGAGTCCATTAAAAGCACAAGGGTCTTTCTAAGAGGAAGAGGGAGCAGGAGAGAGCAAGCCTGGAAGATGGCGGCATGATAAAGACCTCAGGCCAGGGATGCGGAGCATTTACAAGCTGAGGAAGGCAGGAGATGATTCTCCCTGGGTGATCTCCAGAAGGCACACAGCCCTGCTGACACCTGGACTTCAGCCCGGGGAGACCCAGTTTGGATTCCCAACATCCAGAACCATAAAATGAGAAATTACTGTTGCTTTTAGTCAGTCCCTAATTTGCAGTGACTTGTCATAGCAGCAAGAGGAAACTAACACACGTTTGGTGAAGCCTTAGGTGAAAATGTGGGAAAGGGAGCCAGGCAGTCTGGGCCAGTGGCAGCGGGAGTAATAGAGCGGGCTGAGTGCACTAAGCAGAGGAATCGCCCCTGTGACGGGAAGTAGGTGCCTCCATCCCTCCCACAGGAGTCCAGGACCCAGTGCCTGCCCACACCACCTCATTGGCCTCAGGGCTCCACTCCAACCTCACCATCACCTCCTACTTCTTCGAGAAAGCCATCAGTTGAGGGATTTCAATGAACAGCATCTAGAGGTGATGCACGCCCATCTACAGTGAGCAGAGCTTCCAGGACAGAGAGCCCACCAGGCTCCTTCTAGGGCCTTCGTCAAACAGCTAGCTGCTTGTGTGCTACAGCCCAGGGGAGGTAAACATGACCTGGTCAGGATTTCCTGGCACTCTGGCCTGAAACCCCCAAAGAGGAGTCCAGTAAGGGGTGTGGGAGCAAGGTGAGTTCATCTCTAAGACAGTTGGTTACCTTGCTTCTTAGACTCACTGAAGCCAAAAGGGCAGTGAACGCCCCCATCTTCTCCCCAGCCTAGAATTTTTAAGAGTTTCAAATGCCATGTCAATATCCATTAAGTTGTGCAAATACCTTCAGGCGGGAATCAACTAGTTATACTGGTCAAGATACTATGGAATCTTTGGTGCAAAACTTTTGGCATTTGCTGGGACTTGATGAAAATAAAATCTGAAAACTGTCTCCACGCTGAGCTGATGTGATGTGCCGAGTTTGCTTTGTTCAACGTAACTAATTAGCCAAGGGCTGTGTAGGGTTGGCAGAGCCACAGGAACTGAATCTATAAACGCTCAAGCAGACCAAGTAGCCCTGATCTGCATATGTGAACACATCCTGAAATCACAGAGGAGGGACAACCCCAACAGCAGAACCAAATTAGAAATAAACAGGAGTCTAAGCCACCAAGACCATGGTTCATATGGAAAAACATACTATTTCTCCAGGCCCCAAATTCAACTGCCCAAGCATACCCTGGACATAATCTCTTTTCAGTGTATTCTAAAAGAAAACTTCATCTATGGAAGTCTCTCTTATAATGGAAGAGGTGGCAGCCAAATGTTTCCCAGAACCTGTGCTGTGCTGTGCTAAGTCGCTTAGTCGTGTCTGACTCTTTGACTCTGGAGGGCCACAGACTGTAGCCCTCCAGGCTCCTCTGTCCATGGGGATTCTCCAGGCAAGAATACTGGAGTAGGTTGCCATGCCCTCCTCTAGGGGATCGTCCCAACCCAGGGATCGAGCCCAGGTCTCCCACATTACAGGTGGATTCTTTACTATTTGAGCCACCAGGGAAGCTCTTCCTAGAACCTAAGTAGGAAAAACAGCTCAGAAGATTTCAGTTTCCCTTGGGATTCGCTTCCAGGCTGGAAGGGAGGACTGTTTCATATAGTGATACTGACTTCAGCCTTCTAGGCTCCAGGACTGTGAGAGAAATTTTCCCACTGTCTTAAGTCATCAAGTTTGTGCTAACTTGTTATAGCAGCCACAAGAAACTCATACACAGGTTAGTATTAATTTTCCCTCCTTCCTGCCTTTAGCCAGACACTCACATAAAAGGACCTATTCTGTGTTATGGGCTATGAGGGGTGTGGAAGATGAGTAAGGCAGAGGACCCACTGTGCTGAAAGGTGGGCTAGATCTGGGCAGTTCCAGCAAAGACCACAAGTGTGGGCCAGCACTGCCCCCGTGAAACCATCCAAGAGTGCACCTGGAAAACCTGTTGGAGACAGAGTCCCAGAGATGTGATGCTGCTGTGGACACTGGGGAACAGGAGCCAAGGACCTGCTTGCTAAGTGTGGAGTCGCAGCCGTGACACCAGGTCTGGTGCTGAATGAACGTTGGGGCTGTGTGAGAAGAGAAAGCGGGAAGAGAAGGAAAACAGAAGAGAGGGAGGGAGGCTGCAGAGAGAGACGTGGGGCTTCCCTGCCCAAACACCTGTCTTCCTTCCCCCTCTCCATGTGCCCTCCCTCTCTGCAGAGTCCCGGCAGGCTCCGTGGCTGTCCCTGTCCAGTGGCTGCTGGTAGGTCCATTAGGCTGTGCTCTTGTGCAGCCCTGTGGCTCTTGCTGCCACCATTAATGGTACCTGCTGGAGGCTCTGCCAGAAGCCCCGGCCGTTTGTATCCTTTGTATCCCGAGCCTGGTAATTAGAATTAGAGGAATCCCAAGGGCTGGAGGGTACCTCTGTCTGGATAAACTTGCGCAAGTTCAGCCACTGCTCTGAACTTGGCCTCTTTGGAGTTGGCAGCAGGGCCCCACTTTGCCTGCCCACACGCCTTCAGGACTGGACCTGGGGCTGCCACTTGTCCCTCTGCCATCACTGTGAAGCATGCATTGACAGACTGAGGGTGCACAGGGTGGCAGAGGGCAGCAGTGCTGAACTAGAGGGCAGAAGAGCTGGATTCTCGACCTCCCACCTCCAAGCTCTGCAGCTGTGGGCAGTTCCCTAACTTTTCTGAGTCTCACTAGCCTCCCTGGGGACCCTGCCCACCTCACAGGCTGTAACACCGAAGGGCTCCTGGGCAAGCACTCTGCACTTGACAAAGTGATCCACAGCCACGAAGTTACTGGGCAATCCTAACTTGCTAAAGGCTGGGAGACAGTGAGGGTGGAGGCAGGCAGGAGGGTGTGTGTCCCGCCGCCTCCCTCTCTTGCCCTGAACACGGTGGCTCTGCTGTGACCCCTTCTGGAGGCAGAAAAGGCAAAGCCTTTGCAGGCATGGATCTGGCAGGCCTCCCCAGCGTTGGCAAGGCCCAGGGTAAGAGTACACACGGAGGCCATTTCCCATATGTCTCATATTTAAAAGTCATAAATCAAGCTAACAAACCGTTAAATGAAATATGCTCTGTCCTCCTACCTTGTTAAATAGTCTCCGTAATAACCTGGAAGGCCAGGAGCGAATTTAGAATTCTGGGTCTCCTCAGAGCCTGTGCCTGGCCCTGGCTGCACGGGGAAGGCCCACCTGAGCCCTGATCCACCTGGCTTCCTTCCCCACGCCCAGCCTGTTTGTCTTCACCAGCCTTGAATGCAGGTGTGGACACCCAGGCTTCACGTCCACACTTTGTTCACATTGCACACAAAGAGTCAACCCTGGGCCCCAGGGTGTGCACGTCGGTGATGTGGGCTGGCAAGAAGCCGGAAGGGGCTTAGGGCTCTTTGGGCAGGGGCCCTACTGCCTGGGCCTCAGGGTGGTTCATGCTGAGTCAGGGTTTCTACTGTGGCTCTGCCTCCTACTTGCTGGCAGCTTAGGATGCCCCAGCTCCTCTCGCATGGCAACCCACTCCAGTATTCTCGCCTGGAGAATGCCATGGACAGAGGAGCATAGCGGGCTACCATCCAGGCAGTCGCGAAGAGTCTGACACGACTGAAGCAGCTTAGCACGCACACAGCCCCTCTCCGACCTTCAGCCAGGTCCCATGCCCCTCTGCATTCAGGCTCCCTGTGTAGCCAGCGAGGGGTGTCTGAGGGACAGTCAAGGACTCCCCTGTCTCTGACATCCTCCCAGGTGCTGCCGCCGGTTGACAAAGAGGCCAAGAAGGCAGAGCTCAGCCTCATTTCTTCAGTTTCACTCCTCAGAAGCAGAGAGGTCACTGGGACTATGTGGGGAGGAATGCCCCTCACGAACCCCAAATGCCTCCTGCTGCAAAGACGCAGACAGCGCAGACTCACCAGGTACCATCCCCGTCAGCGTCGGTGCCGAGTAGCTGCCCTGTCCGGCGGGGGGCACGTGTGGAGGGTACCCAGGGAGGGTCGTGCTCGCCAAGTCGCGGCCTGAGGAGTCAAAGCAACAAATCACAGGGTGAGCATCCCCACGGCCAGCTGCTCCTGTCCACAGTTCCCCCGACATCTGCACATTTGTCGTGTCTGGATGCTTGATGCTAGTGTGCACGCGTGCACACACACACACACACACACACACATACGTACTCACCCACCCCTCCAGCTGGGCTCCACCAGCAGGAAGCAAGGATAGCTTGGTCGGATCCCTGGGAAACCAGAGCTCTCACCACACCCCTTGCTCTCTGCTCCCCAAGTAGGGCTTGGCTTTATCCGTCAACACACCATTGCTTCTGCTGGGCCGTCTGCACATGGCCCAGCACCACCATCTTCCAAGACCAGCTCAGCCATCTCCCAGCCACCCACAGTGGGCAGGGCTCTGCCTGCCTCAGACCCAAATCTGGTCCTTACTGACTTTTTCCTCTTTGGACCAAGATCTTGTCATTCATTCAGTGATGGTGCAGGAAGCACCTCCTGACACCAGACACTGTTCTGGGACATAGACGTTAAGGCCTCGGCCACTGGGGGCAGACGTCCAGCAGCACGTGTTCCCCTCATCGCAGGCTGCCAGCTCCTAAGGGCAGGGGTGACACCTCATTCAACACCCAGAAAATCTACCTCCACCACAGGGCTCAGCACCTAGTAGGTCTCCGTGAATAAATGCGTGAGTGAATGGTCTGGGTTTCAGGCCAAGTGGAAGAAAACCCCAAAGCAGTAGAACTCTGAAAGGACCCTGAGGTTCGACGCTCAGGGAAAGAGCTGGCCTATAGCTCTCCAAACACTGATGATCGCATGTATGTACTAAGGTGCTCACGTATAAGAGCAACAATCCAGACCCAGGAAGATGGGACTGTTCAGTGGTTACCTGTTGAGCTCTGAGGATGAGACCCCACCCTTGGGGGAGGAATTGGCAGTTTCCCCGAAAAGAAAGGGATGCCCCTGCTGTCAGAGTCTGAGATGTGTAGAGACAGCCCAGGCTGGGGCTGTTCTAACAGGTCGGCTTCCCCACCAGAAGGTGCTCCGGGTGGAGCACCCACCCAGCCCTGGGCCCAGGCTCGCACCCCTGGTGACAACAAACCTTAAAGGCTTACGTAGAAATTGTAAACACCAGGCTCTGTTTTCAGTCTTTTAAATCATTAACTCATTTAACCCTCAACAACACTATGAGGTAAGGTACTGATACATTCCCCACTTTATAGGCTAATGAAACAGAAAGGTCAAGTAACTTGTCCAAGGTTGCACAGTAAGGATTTGAAGCCAAGCAATCCAGTGGCAAAGACCATGGGTTTAGTCACTCTATTCTACTGCCTTGCACATGTGCCTGGCTGGGCTACTGTCCCCCCGTTTCTCAGCTGGGACAGTAGGCTGAGCCCTGCCTTTAGGCCACACTGTCACCAGCCTTACTCCATCATGCAGAAAGAAATTCAACTACACAGTTTTTGTAATATATGTGTTGGAATGAAAGCAAGGACCAGTGGGGGAGGGAGGCTAGATCTGCCTCCTGGAAGACGGAGGCATTACCCTGATAGGAGGCTACCTGCTGTATGGGGGTTCCTGGGGGCAAGCCCCAGGAGATCCATACCCTACCCATCTGCCTGAGATGGATAAGAGGGTCCTGAGAAGGGAAGGGATTTGCCCACGATACTCTCCTCATTTCAGGCAAGGCTGGGACTGGAATCCAGCTCTCCTAATTCCTGGGCTTTGGTTCTTTTTTCAACAGGGGTTGTCCTTTCGGTCACATTTGAACCTCAACAGTTTCTGCTGCTGCTACATACACTTTAAACCCTGATCCCCAAAATGGAAATGCAGTGCCTCACCAAGGCACTCAACTCAACAAGCTAGATAAAAAAGCAATAAAATGAACCTAGGGAAAGGAGGAGGAAGGAATCGATAAAGAAAAGCAGAAAATAATGAATTAGGAACCAGAAAAGCAGACACAATTAAAAAAAACACACACAATAATAAATAATAAATACAACCAAGAGTTGTTATTTGAAAACACCAATGAGATAGACAAACCAAGGACAAGACTCAGAAAAGAAGGCACAAATATCAAGATAAGGAATGAGAAGATACAGCCAGAGATATGGGAAAGATGACATTTAAAAAACATAGAAACATGCATGGATGCTCTATGCTGCCAAACGTGGAAATCTCGTCAAAAGGCACAATTTTCTAGGAAAACATGAATTACCAAAATTAACTCAAGAAGAGGTAGAAAATATTAACAGCCCAATCATATCAGAAAAGGTTGTTTAAAGTTATTTTTAAAAATAAGGTGCCCTGTCCATGTAGTTTTGGGGGCTTTTTTTTTTTGTCTTTGGAAAGTTCTTTTAAAATTTCAAGGAACACACACTTTTATTATTAGGCTGATACCGGATACATAAAGCTAAGAAAATGTTCATTTTGCCAAGGTGGCAAAATCTTGATATAAAAATTTAACAAAATCACTCAAAAATGAAAATTAATGGCTGGTCTCACAATTTATTAATATGTAGGCAAAAAAAATCTACTATCTCATTGATGAAGCAATATAAATAAAGAATAGTACAGCATGACCAAGTAAGCTTTATTCCAGGTATGCAAGGTTGCTTCAATATTAAAACATTGGTTGGGAATTCACATTAATATATCAAAAATTCATATTAACATATTTAAATTAATATATTTGATATGATTATATCAAAAGCTATGGAAAAGGCATTGGCTAAAATTAAAGAACACTTATGGCTCAATAATAAAAGGACAAACAACCCAGTGTAAAAATGGGCAAAGGACTTGAAAACTCATTTGTCTAAAAGAGATACACAAAAATGGCCAATTCCCTATCAGGGAAATGCAAATCAAAATCACAATGAAATATCACGTCACACCCACTAGGATGTCTATAATAAAAAAGACAGATTATGACAATGTTGGAAAAGATGTGAAGAAATGGAACTCGTATACACTGTGGGTGGGAATATAAAATGGGGCAGCTACTTTAGGAAAGTCTAGAAGTTCCTCAAAAAGTTAAGCGTAGCATTACAGTGTCTCCCAAGAGAAATGAAAACGTATCCACTCAAAATGTGTACATGTATGCTTCAAGCAACATTATTCATAATAGCCAAAAGAGTAGAAACAATTCAAATATCCATCAACTGATGAATGGAGACCGAAAACGGTGTATATTCACACAACATGATACTTGGCAATGATACACACTACAACATGGATGAACTTGAAAGAAGCCCATCACAAAAGACTACATACTGTATGATTCTATTAATATAAAATGTACAGAACAGGCAAATCTATAAAGAGGAAAAGTAGATTACTCGTTGCCTTAGGCTGGGAGTGAGGAACAGGGGGAAAGAGAGTAACTGCTAATGGATATGAGGTCTTTCCGGGGGGATAATGCAACGTTCTAAAATTGGTCATGGTGATGGCTGCATGACTTTCTAAGTGTCCTAAAAACCACTGAATTGTATACCTTATATGGGTGAATTTTATGGTATGTGGATTATATCTCAATAGTACTGTTATGTTTTATTATTGCCATCTATCATCACCATCATCTTGAAAAAGAAAAAGTCATTTGACACCAAAAATGTAGGAAGGACATAATATTAAACTGTTTCTTAAACCAAATAAATTTGTCTTTATGGAAAAAATATACAACAAAATAAAAGATTACTAAATTGAATTACTTAATAAAATAGACCAAAAACCTCTTGCCTGGTAAAAAACAATATGTGTGTGCCAAGTTGCTTCACTCATGTCCAACTCTTTGCGACCCTATGGGCGTGGCCCGCCAGGCTCCTCTGTTAATGGGATTTCCCAGGCAAGAATACTGGAGTGGGTTGCCATGCCCTCCTCCAGGGGATCTTCCCAACCCAGGGATTGAACTCATGTCTCCTGAAGCTACCTGCATTGCAGGCAGAATCTTTACCGCTGAGCCACCAGGGAAGCCCAGAAAACAATACAAGCAAAGTCAAATGATAAATGGTGGACTGGAGGAAATTATTTGCCGCATATACCATAGATAAATGGCTACTATCCCTATATATCAAAATCTCATAAGCATAAAAGGGAAGAGACCAAAAATCTCATAGAAAAATGGGCAAAACTCAGGAACATAAAACCGTCATTTGTTGGGTGACTGGTCAACCAACAGAATAACAGCTTCCTTCAAGGTTCCTATGAGCCAGGCTTTGGGCCAGTACTTCACAGGGCTTATCTCAGTCAACAACCCCAGAAGGTGGGTGCTGTTATCATCCCCATCTACAGATGAAGAGATGAAGGCTCCAAACAGTTGATGTACGTGCCCAAGGTCATACAGCTGATGATCATGATCGTTAACATTTTTGCAGCACTTACTGTATTTTAGGCCCTGTTCTAACACTAGGCAGAGTTCTGAACACTGTTCACTGTGTTTTATAGATATTAACTCATTTAATCCTCAAACATTCTATAGGTCCAATAATATTATCCCCATTTTACAGATGTGGCACTAAAACACAAGAGGTTAGGCACCTGCCCGGGGTCTCACAGCTTGTGAGAGAAGCACGGCCAAACCCAAGCATTCTGGCACCAGATCCCCCACACTCCCCCAAGACACAGGGCACTTGTTCTTTCCCCATCCCTAAACTGGGGGTCCCCAGACTGCAAGAGCTGCTCCCACCCTCCCTCCCCTGCACTGCCAGGGCACACAGTAGGCGCTTAGAAAATACCCGCCAAGGTGAAAATTAATCAAAAGACATTGGTTCTACCATTTGAAAGGAACTTTGGCTCCCATCTCACCAACGTCTCAGAAAGCCCTTCACCGTGAAAGCCTCAAGATAACCAGACCTCATTTATCTGTTTTTTGCTTGGATGCAACTTTTTCTTTTTCATATATGGCCCATTTCTACGTAGGCTCTCTCTACGTACACTAATGGGGGGAAATGTGAATCCAATTAACTTCAAATTTAGCTCATAATGAACTTATCTCATTTTGCTACCAGCTCCATTCTCATCGTGTGGCAGTAATTAACCACTGGGGGTTGTCACTCCCAGACACATGACATGGAGATCCTCCCAACCCCTCACTTCAAACCCTTACAGAATTCATTACCCTGACAGTACGCAAACCCTTCACTTTGAATACCACAGGGCACCAACCAAACTCCCCCGCTATCTGCCTGAATGTGAGTGTGAGCAAGAAAAAGAAGAAAGTGAGCCACTGAGAAGCCATGAGTTATTGTGAATGAGATGGGAGCAAGAGTCTGGTGAGGGCTCCATGGCCAGAGTGGGTCTGGCTGCCTAGACAGCCCTGGGTTGGAGGTTCTCCCCAGAGGCAGGGAGTCTCCACCACAAAGTCAAAGCTCTAAGGAACATGGCAGAGCTGATCAGGGAAAGCTAAGTCCTTTGCAAACTGGCGATCATGTCCACCGAGGACTGTTAATGCTCAGGAAATCTGAACATCCCAGGCAGAGGCAATGGTGACTTGTTGTGTGACCTTAGGTAAGTTCGACCACCTCTCTGGGCCTTCGTTTTCCTATCAGAACACTCAAGCAGTGGGAACAGATAGCCTCTGGGGATTTTTTTCTGTTTTAACATTCTACAGCTCAGAGGCCTCATTTTAGCCCTGTGTTGATGGAAGTGGAGGCTGGCGCCAGCTGCTATGGAGATGCCCACCTCGCCGCAGCACTTCTGCCTGCAGTATCAGGCGCCCTGGAGCCCCTGGATTAAATCCTAGTGAAAGGAAGGTAAGCACCAGTCTTGTTTTCTTGTCTTCAGGAAAGGATCTTACGGCAGGAGATGAGGGCTATCAACCTGCACTTTGTTGCCAAGGGCCCCTCGTCAAATGTTCCCACGAGCGACCAGGCACCTGGCTTGGAGAACAGCTTCTACTCAGTGGTGGCTAGTTTTCAGAAGTTGGAACTCTGGATTCATTTCATTTGGGAAGCTCCTGTCTATGTGAATGTTGACTCAACTCCAGTTTGTAAAATATACACTGAGGGCCAAAGAAAATGTATCCAAAAACCACGTTTTGCCCCATGGCCAATTTTCAACCCTTCCCATTTCTCAAAGCTCTCGAGTCCTCTCTGAACCATCCCATACCACCACTCCACCAGTTTCATCACCTGCCAGGCCTTTTAAGGACAAGAGCCCAGCCTGGGTGTCCAGGTAACTACCAAAGAGGTAGCCACCAGGCAGGGCAGAACGGGTCAGGGGATGGAGGGAAAGCCCTGCAGGAGGTGACTCCTGAGACCTATGGCATAACCACAACCAGCTCCCTGGGGCCATCAGAACCTCCTGCCATCTTGTTTCATGAGTGACAGCCCCAGCCTCCTAGCCATGCTGGCTTCCCAGACACCCCTCGTCCCTTGAGCCCAGTCACTCCCCAAGCCCCACCTGACTCTCCATTACCTGGTACCCTCTCCTCCCTGGCCCAAACTGCCCGGGTCAGACTGTTCTTCCCTTTGCTCTATTTTCTAGCAATCTCATCTCAGTGGCCCTGTTCCTGCCACACCCTCTGTGGCCGTTTCTTCCAGAGCCCTGGCATCCAGCCCCTGATCCTCTTGGCTCACACTGAAGGACAACTTGGAATCACACAGAAACTTAGTGAGGGTTGACCCCGGGGGAGGTCTCTGAAGCTAACACTTCCAATTCTGTCTTGGTTCAATAATTTAACCAGAACTGCAGACACTTCCACTTCTATGACATTTTCTCAGAAAGCTCTTCCTCAGAGTCATAGAACCATGAGAAACCCTTCTGCATGTTAAGAAACATTATTAAAACTTGAAAAGAAAAGGTCATAAAGGTGGGAACCATAGCCTTTTCACGTCATGGGGCACTGTTAACTGTCATACCCAGGGATCCTACCTCTAAGAGAATGTACCTGTGTTTGATGATTCTTTACTACTTGATTAGAGCCCAGAAATGGGGAAGTTACACGTGAATGTGTAGACTTCTCCCAAGTAGAAAAGACAACTCCAAAGGTTTGGGTTTATTGCCCCGTAGGACATTAACCAATTCTGTATCTAATCTAGCAATTTTATTCCAACATTTTTTAAAAATGCCTTTCTACATGGACGATATTAAGCCCTGCTCCTCAAATGTTCTTGGAACCACTTTTACCTTTTTATAGGTTCACTCATTAATTTACGAGTTGAATAAAATCTTCACATGTGCTCATTCCATATTTGCACATGAGTTATGCTCTTAGTTCTCTAAAAATTTACACTTTCTCGCTTGTTACAGGAAAAAGTAACCAACCCTGAGTGAGACGAATTGAAGGTTTTCAACCAACAACAAAGCAGGTGACAGTAAACAATTGCTAGCTGACGGGAGGGAGAGAGGAGCAACCGACAGCCAGGGCCTGGAAAGGGGACTAATCCTGCTGCACAAACCCTGGTGTGTGCCTGTACGTGTGCATACACCACCAGGTATCTCTGTTCCAGCTGGCGTTTGAAACGTGTGACAGTTTGAATGGGGGTTGCTCCCTGTTCTGGGGTCTCCCTTTGTTTGGACCTGCCACAGGCAAAGGATGTGTGATCTGGGAGTGCAGACAGGGAGTGCAGACAGGGAGCATTCAACCTAGAGGGGGAAAGGCTGCACACAGCATGTGTCCTAAGTCACTTCAGTCGTGTCCCACACAGAGTGGACAGGCTAATTGCAGATGGGCCCATCCAGTCATTAAGGCAGACCTGGCTACCTCCTAATGACAGGTTTATTAGCCATTAGTTTAGGTGGTGCTATTTACCAAGAAATAATAACCCTCAATTTCTTTTCCCCAAATTACTGAATCCCCACTTTCGACAATTTCTGACTGACCCTCCTCTCATTGCTGGAGCTAAAGATCTAATCTGGATTTGTGAGCAGGAAGACAACTCGGAGAATTCATTCATAGGGCTCTGTTTCCTTCACAGCTTCAACCCTCCCCCTTCTTTCATTCCAACAGACTCTGTCTACTGCCCTGGAATCACTGGGAACTTCCGCACTCCAAGGACTGTGTTTTAATTGCAAGGGAATGTTTGAATTTCATCTGCCTGGCGTTTTAGAGCAGACACTGGGGTTCAGTCAATATTTCCATGTACATTTATGACATGATCTTCCTCCACTAGCAACTGTTGACCCAATGTAATAAACTTACAAAGGCAGGGTTCTAATGAGCAAGGCTGCAGAGCGGCTCTGCCATGCTCATGGCTCTGGGCATCCCTGCCAGGACAGGCGCTGCTCCAGGGACAGATGGAAGCCATTATTTACAGCAGGAGCATGGCAAGGGCCACTGTGGGCAAGCTCAGGTCTTCACTCACTCATTTGTTCACTCATTCACTCATGTATTATCTGATCCTTATTGAGTTCTAGCATCAGAGGACCTGGGGGTGACAATAATGATAATAATACCCACAACAATAACAGTGATTGCTTATTCAGATCTTACCAAGTGCCAGGCACCATTCAAAGTGTTTGTATGCATTATCTCATTTAAGTGTCACAGCCACTTGGGGAGATACAAACCTTGTTAATCCCCAGTTTGAAGATAAGATGGTGGTGTTCGGAGGCAAACCGAGGCTATCTAATGCCAGTCTATGCCTTTACCACCCCTGTCCCTGCACTAGCTTCAGTAGATGAATTGCAAAATATAAAACACACCTTCTTTTTGACCTGCAATTCTACTTCTAGGACTTTACCTATGGAAATACACAGAAAAGTACACCAAGAGTCACATTTAATGGGAAGGGAGGGACGGAGACAATCCAAGGGCTTCCCTTGTAGCTCAGTCACTAAAGAATCTGCCTGCAGTGCAGGAGACCCGGATTCGATCCCTGGGTTGGGAAGATCCCCTGGAGAAGGAAATGGCAACCCACTCTGGTAACCTTGCTTGGAAAATCTCATGGACAGAGGAGCCTGGTGGGCTGCAGTCCATGGGGTCGCAAAGAGTCAGACATGACTGAGTGACTAGCACTTACTTACACTTAGTAAAAAATAGATAAATCTACCTGCTGACAGACACATAAAAATGTTACTGAAAGTATACACAAGACATCGTTAACTTTGAGGTGAGGATTATGGATGGGAGGGCTGAGGTTGGGGAAAGGACAACTATTTTTCATTTTATATTTTTCTGTATGGTTTGAATATTTAACCACATGCATGTATTACTTTTTGTTCAAAATTAACTTTTTGATTTAAAATTAACATTTTCTTAAGAACCAGACAGTGTCTGTGCCCCAAGGGGCCCACTGACAGCCTTGAAGGGGAGGTAATAATGAATCTAAGATGCACGAAATGCATAATTCCCACCCCCCTCACCCCCCACCCCCCACCCCACCTCTGCTGCCACCTCAGCAGCTCCCGGGCCAGAACTGTCACGGTGGGCACTCCCTGCTTTCAAAGACAGCATTATGATGCCAAGAGCACCTTGGCCAAGTCACATGTCCACAGCTTATGATCATACCAGCCCTCCCCCAAGCCAGCACTCAGCCTCGTGCAGAAAGGAAATGCAGTGATGTCCCACCCACCTGAAACGTGCCATCAGGCAACCTCAGCCCTGACAATCTGGCTGTAAGTTGCCAAAAGGTGGGCCCAAAGCCTGTCCCTAGAGCCCCTGGGGCACCGGGTCTGGCAGGCCAGGTCCTCATTGGCACACAATTCCAATGAGCTCAGTGGTCTGGCTTCCCAGCTGCCAGCAGATTGAAAACAGCAAAATAAGAAGGGGGAGAGAGACTTCCGGAGCCAGGCAAACTGATGTTAGGAGAAGTGACAGGTGACAGGTGAGCAGCAAGGATGGAGACAGGAAAACAATATAATCCGACATAAGAAGCCCGGACTTCAACAGTCTGGGGTGCCTGGTGGAGGGCAAGCCGCCTGTTTACGGACCTCCAGAGGCTTTGCCACTGCAGCCGGAGAGGTTTAGTGATGCGAGTTCAGAGACGAACCTGGGTGCTGTCACTGGAGGAGGGTGAACTCTGTCTCTCCAGCATGACCATCTGCATCTCTTATCTGAGAAGCCCAGATGGCAAACCAGTGCTTTGAAGGTCGGCTTGGGACCTATATGATCACAGGTAGCAGATGAGAAAAGCCCAGTTGTCCATCTCAGTCCAGGATGAGTCCCTGGAGAACACTGGTATGGTGGATGGTAATGGAGAAGACCACCAGGAGACTGGATTGCTGATGGAAACCCGCCATACTTCCACTCCTGGTTATGGTATCCGCCCACCCAAGCTGGCTGGAGAATATTGAAAATGTAATCTTACCTCCCAATGTGTCAGAACCATGGTGTCCCATGGCTGGACTGAAACTTGGAAGTTTACCAGTCTCCCCCCAATTCAAGGCCGACAGTATTCTCATCATGTTTCCCCACCTCCAGGCTGCTAAGGCAGAAGATACTTCCCCAACATAATGGTTGGGAATGTCTTCCTTCTCAAGAATTGGTTTACACATAAACTATATGATTCCTAAATAGAAAGTGGAATGGGTCAAGGAACACACAGAAAGCATAGAGTTCCCTTGAGGTGACCTTCCAGACTAGGGGACATTACATCTTTGTAAAAGGGTGCAGTGTGGCGTTGGTAGTTAGGGACGCCACTGGGCATACTTGCCGAGTGGGTAAATTCACATACGATGGCTGGAGCTCTGTTGAGCTCTGTTTGCCAGGCGCTCTTCTATGTGTTTTATGCCTTGTCTCATTTAATCATCAAAATAATCCTACATTGTAGAAATTAGTATTATTGCTGTTGTTGACATTGAGAGGATGAACCTAGAGGTTAAGTGTACCGGCTCTGGGAGCAGGCTACTGGATTCAAATCCCAGCTCTGCTCCTTATTAGTTCTTTTGTAACCTTGAGCAAGATTCCACTTGAGTTTGCTCATCTATAAAATGGGGCTAATGGTAACACCACCTCCTAAGACTATTTAAAAGAACTAAAGAGTTAGTATAGGTGAGGCCCCTAGAAAGGTGCCCAGCCCACACATGTGTTCCCAGCTATGACTGTTATCCCCTCCAATATTCAGAGGAGGCCACTGAAGCTGAGAGAGGTTAAGCATCTGGCCCAAGGTTGCACAGGCAGAAAATGGTCCAGGAAGGGGCTGTGGGAGCAGGATTAGACACCAGGCAACCTGTGCTCTTAACCACCAAGTACCAAATCTAGGATGGGTTTGAAATATAGTCAAGGATGGTGGGAGGCACCTACTGGACCTCTCCAGCTAAAGGGTGAGGTCAGGGCTAGAGGACCAAGTAGGAGAGCCCTGGACTGGATGTCAGAATGCCCTTCCACTTCCTTACAGGGACTTCAGGCAGGTCCTCCCCTGTCTGAACATTCTCCTCTGTGAGCCCAGAGTTTCCTTCCCAGGTCACCCACCTGGAGGAGCTTAGACAATGGTAGAGAAGTGGGGACGATGTATTACTGGGTTCTCGGGCTCCTTCCACATCTGGCTGACAGCCCATTTATTTTAAGAAATAGTCAATAGGTGCGTGTTACAGCCAGAAAAGCCTCCAGTCAGCTTCTGAACTACTGTGAAGGGATCGAGGCCAGTCACAAACCCTAAAGCAGTGCCTCGGTCCATCGCCTTCTGGCCTGGAAGGAAACAGCCCTGGAGGATGTCATGAGATCCAGGCCCAGAAACAACAGAGCCCATCCAGATGACGCCCCCGCCCTCCAACTGTTTCCTCCAAAACACACAGCGAGGCTGAGATTAGAAATCGCCTCGGATGAGGCCCTCATGAGGAGGCTGAGCAGGTGTGCTGCTTGCCGAGGAAAACCAAGCCCACCCCACAGAGGCACCTCCCAGGGTGCAAGGCAAATTAATGTGCTGCAGAGAACATGCATTAAATCGCGCTGCTGGGGCCGCGGGCTGCTGACATGCCAGCCCATCCCTCCCCGGCCCTCCCCTCCCAGAGAAAGGCCGAGTCAGGTGCCAGGGCCTCTGAGAAGCACAACGTAGCTCCGACTCTCATTTGTAAACCTCTGCTGGTTCTGGTATCGCCCATACCCTGCCCCACTCCTGGGCCATCAGGATCACAGAAGGGAGATTGCAACACAGGAAGGGCCCTACAGAGCCGGAGCATCATGAGGGGACAAATGCCAAGAGCCAGCGGAGTCTGGGTTCATTTTGACAGTTATTCACCATCTCAGTGCCCACAGCTGGGCAAACAGGCTCAGAGAGGCTCAGAGTCCTGCCCAAGGCCCCACAGATAGCAAACAGCAGACCCGAGATTCAGTTCCTGCAGTCACAGTGAAGGCTTCCTGGAGGCAGCAGCAGTGGAACTGAGCCTCAGTAGGTAGGGTTCCTCCAGGGACACCAGGAGCAGGGCTCAGGCTGAGCCAGGGCAGGGTGGGCAGTATGGGTGGGTCCCATCACCATGAATGAGCCTCGAGGGGCAGTGTGCTTGAGACCGGTATGAGTTTCCTCAGGAACTGGCAGAAGTTGGGGTAAGGTGGGTGGGCAGCTGAGGTATAAGGAGAGAGAGCCAGGGTCCCAGGGGTGGGATTAAGAGCCAGGCTGAGGAGAGAACACACAAGTTCTGTGAGTGGCTTTCACACAGTCTCAAAGGCCACTTTGGAACTTTGGGGAGCATCAGCATTGGGGAGCACCAGCGTCTAAAGGACATGAAAGGTCGACCAGGCAGGGGTTCTGGCCATGTTCCCTGGGGGCACTGGGGGCCTCTAGGATGGCCACCCCCTCAACCATCAACTGAACCTTGATTCTATTTACATAAATGCTTCCCAGGAAGATCTTATCTGAACAAAAATTTTCTTGACACAAACTAAAACTTAACAATTGTTGGAAAATCACTAATGGCAGGTAAATGAAAAAGTCCCTTTGAGGGTGAGGCCCAGAGCTCCATGCACGGTAAGGCCTGGGCCCTACAACCCCTCAGCTCCATGATCCAAACAGGAGTGGGCACTGGTGAACAAGTCCAGCTGGGTCTAAACTTGCCATGCAAGTGTGCACGTGCATGTGTGTGTGTGTGTGTGTGTGTGTGTGTGTGTGTGTGTGTGTGTGATTTCTTTGTATTTATTGAGCCTGCCAGACAGGACCAGCTAGGGGAACACACACAGGAATCAGAATTCCCAGAATTTGCCACTGGCTTCTCTCTGCGCTACCAACAAATGATTGTACCTCCGTGAGCCTCACTTTCCAAATCTGGAGAATGGGGATGTTACCCTTCGCCCTGTCCGCTAGGATTCCTCGGTTTTGAGAATGGAGGAAGGAGAGATGGAGGAAACGAGAATGAAAAGGAGGAAAAGTCTAGCTTTCTGGTGAAAAAATGGAAACATTCAAACATGCAACCCAAAGTGGCACCAGCTTGAGTTTTAAAATCCCATAGGTCGGTGCGTGCCACCCCTGCCAACCCAGCACTCTTCATGTAGTCTCAGCAGGTCCCCTAATTTCTGCCACTCAGATTCCTTGTCTACAAAATGGATATAACACCCATTTCACAGAGCTGTTTGAGGTCTCAACCAGGTCATCGGAGAGTCTGGACTCAGGACCAGCATGTGGTCAAAGGCCTCCTCCCTCCCTCCTGCCCAGGCCCTAGGTTTCCCCAGGCTTCCCCTCCCATCACAAGCTCCTTCTGCTCCAGCCATCCCCACCAAAATGAACCTCACTGGGCAGGAGGACTCAGAGAATTAAAACACGCAATCAAACAGCTTCTTGATGGGAAATGCTTTAGAAATTTTCGGCTCCATTTACTTCTCAATCTAATTTTGTCCTCGGATGCACATTATGCGCAAGATGGGATCTCATGTGGTTTGCCTGCGCTCCACACACCAGCAGGAGGCAGCCCACGTCTCAACTGCTGCAGACGTCTTTCCACCGTCGTGAGTGGCATAATGAGGGCACCCCTGGGCAAGAAGGCCCATCCTGGGCATCCTGGCACCCACAGCCCAGCCTCTCCCACCAGTGCCCCTGCATGGGCATTGGGGGAGACATCACCAAGTCACAGCCCCTCCACATCCACAGCCAGCTCAGGCCCCAGTGTGGACTCTAGTCACCACCCACCCTTCAACTGTCTCCCTGCCTGGCTCCACCTCCTCCAGCATCCTAGCCCCTCTGCAGACAGACCCTGCACCCCCCATTCCCACCACCTCGGGATCAAGTCCAGACTCCTCGCTGCCCTCCATTCCTGCTAAAGTAGTGGCGCCCCAGCCCCCACTCCAACTCCAGCCCCAAATAGCTTGCTTCCCCCCAGTTTGCCTCCAAACCTCAGCAGATGTTGCTGCTACGCCTTGGCAGCCCTGGGCAAACTCCACCAACTTTACCTCCTGTGGAAAACCTCCTCAGATCCTTGCCCTGCCCACCCGTTAGTCCTCTCAGAACCCCTGTGCCTGCTCCACGTTATAGCTCTCGTCAGGCTGCCCAGGATGGCTGTCCGTAGGAGACACAAGACTGGACCCTTCCAGGGCAGGAACATTGTCCTATTCATTCATGTCTTTGAACAAAGGTGGCACAGTGCTTAGTGGGAGCCAAAGAAAAGCTTACTAGTCCATTCATTCATTCATTTATCCAGAAAACCTTTCTGGGGAGTTCCCTGGTAGTACAGGGGATAAGAATTCACCTGCTACTGGAGAGGATATGGGTTTGATCCCTGGTCCTGGAAGAAACCTCATGCTACAGAGCAATGAAGCCCAAGCACCTAGAGCTTGTACTCTGCAACAAGACATGTCACTGCATAAAGCAATGAAGACTCAAAGTAGCCAAAAATAAATAAACAAAATATTTTAAAAAAGAAAACCTTTCCAAGCCTTTCTTCTAGGCCCAGCCCTGTGTCAGCTTCTGGGGATTTTGTGCCCTTAAGAAAAGGAGGCTTTGAGACCAATGGGTGATAATTTTCCATCATTCTCACTGGAGAAAAGCCACCAGCAAAGCTCAGAGCTACCTAAGTTCTAAGAAAGAGAAGTGCCTGCTGCTACCTCCCACGACTCCCTAGGGCTGGGACTGGACCAGTGGGTCCTCACGTTTTCCTTCCCTGATACTCTTCATTCCAATTACTCAGCAAAACTCATCAAATCCTGAAGAAACAGCCCAGCCCCACCCCCAGTCTCCAGGTCTCACTGCTGCCTCTCACTAGGGCGTTTCTGGACTCCATACAGTCATTTCCCCCTCTCTTTAGGGGGTTTCTGGCCTATGTGCAGATGTCCCTGGGTCTGAATTTAATGATGCCTCAAATCCTATGGAAGCGGTTGACTACAGTCAATAAATGACCCAAAGAACGAGACCCTCCTAACTCCAAAGCCATGGCACTCTCAGCCCTGCTAGCTTGGATCTCTTCTCTCAGCTCCTAATTCTTCAAACATCTTTGTCCACCCGACACCATGAGCACCCTTCTTTTGTTCTGACAGTTTTCCACCTTAAGAGTTTAGTGTCCTCATGGCAGAAGTTAGAAGCTTGATCTCCCAGCCTCCCTTGCAGCTCAAGCACAGATGCCGTCTTGGCTCCATCAAGCAGACACGCGTGTGAGTCGTTAATTCAGCAGCAAGTGACACAAAGAAAGAGGTGCCTGTGGGGATAAAGGTCCTGTGGTGATGTCTGGTGTCCAGGGACAGCAGCATGAGCTGAGAGTTTTGTGTCCACAGGCCAGGGGGTGGCGTTTCCACAGAACCAGTTGTGTGGTATTTCAAGTGTGGTTCAGATGCTCAGCTGTGGTTCAGATGTGATTCCCGGCTGCGAAGCCTCCAAGCCTGGTTCTGTGGGCCTCCTGAGAATCCTAACATCTTTTCTACTTAAGCAGCCAGAGAGAATTCTGTTGTTCCCACCTCAGAGTTATGGTTGTCCCAGGCTCCGAGATGGAGAGCATTCGTGATCTGCTCTGTCCTCCACCAATCACCTTTTCCTAGACTTCTCCGTGACTTCTTCTCCCCAGCCATCCTTGCTCTCCAGTTTCTTCCTAGAGCTCTGCTTCTCTCAAGACTTGGTGTCCATGCATCTACACCAGGTAGATCCATCTCCACCGTGCCCATTCCAAATTGGTATTCCCAGCCCTGATGCCTCCTCCATCACCTTCTGGATGTTCCCACTTGAGCATTCCTGGGGGACCACAAGATATCTAAACCAGCTCTTCTTCCTGTCGTCTTCATCTGACTCCATTGCCCCAAATTCCTAATGCTGAGGCTCAGTTCCTTCATCCAGGGAGTTGCCCTCTGCATCTGCCTGCTGTGGCACAACCTTGGCCAAGTTGCTTCACCTTGCTGAGCCTCAGTTTCCTCTTCTGAAAAATGGGGTTCAAGTCTGTCACAACCCTGCCCCCAAAGGATGGAAGGAAAATTGGAAAATAACAGCTGCAAAATCAGTCAGTGAATTGTAAAATGTAGTCCATAAGCAAAAAGATATTAGCATACTTTTAGGATTTGGTTTCATTGAACAATTTCTTGCTCACCTTAGAGTGACACACGCCTGCCATTTCCCCTTCCTTTAGAGTGGGGAGGCCTCCCACTTTCTTCCCTGGACCAGATTACCCTTGGGATTTTTAAACTCACCATCCAGCTGTTCCCATCCCCCCACCCTCAAAACACAATTGTGACAGTCAAGCAAAGAAAGGAGAGAGAGGGAAAAAAATCCATAAAGGCTCGGCAAAGCAGCGGCCGGTGGAATTCTCCAGCTCCTGACCACCAGTTAGTGACGTCAGGATTTATAACTGTATTAAATGGTGTGACAGGGAGCCTTGATATATCAGTTCCCCCTTCTTCCCAAATCACAGACAATAAAAGCTTTGGCAGTGAAAGTCATTCATCATCATAAAGACCTGAGACATCCCAGTCATCAATTTCACTCACATCCTTAATACACTGGAGGGAACGCAGGAGTTGAGCACCTCCAAAAGGGGGAGGAAAAAACACGAAGGAAGATTGAACAGGAATAATTACAAAGGTCAAAGAAGGGATTCCTCTGGGGGCGGGAGGCATGGGCAGGGCTGGTCCCTGCCGGAGGCGTGCTCAGCCCACAGAGGAGCTGGGCAGCCGCTGGGCGAGCTCCAGGCAGCCCAGAGGCCCAGCCCTTAGATCAGACCCTGGGAGCCCTGCAGTTAAGAGACAGCTGACACAGGCTGCAGGACCAGAGCAGGAAGGACAAGGAGACCGACTTTGGGCTCCGCGGCTCCAGGCTGAGATCTATGGGAGTATTTGACTCCATCACCCTCATTATACAAGTGAGGTTTAGAGATAATCAGTTATCTTTTGTAATCTACACCTATATTGGCACAGATGGCTATTCCTGGTAGCTGGGGTCTTGTTTGGGGCAACATCTTTGGAATAACTATCCAGGACTGACACTACTGATTGTGAAAGATACTGTAACACTTCTGGGCCAGGTGGGAAAGAGACACTGCTCAGAGGCCCTCAGGACACCCTCTGCCACCCTGCCCTTCCCCTGGACCCTCCAAACACCTCAAATCCAGCATAAGTTTCCAGAGAAGAAGGACTGATAATTCCTGCTGTTGTCTCCCCATCCATTCGACAGCCCTTCCCTGAGCACCTACTATGTGCTGAGGCTGCTGAGGTCTGTCTGGGTACAGGCTGCCTACAAGGTGCCAGTTGTTGGAGGTGAGTCAGCCCAATGCCTTTCATCCAGATAGCATCCAGGATGGAGACCAGCCATGTCAGTCACAACCCCAGTGCTTGGCCCTGATTGACGCATCAGCCTTGCGGCCTGTTTTCTAAACTAGGTGCTGAATCAGATCTCCTTTGGTCAGATGGCCTGCCTGCCCCTGACACAGCAGCTTGGTGAGGAGCAGCGTGGCCCAGTGGTCAGTGTGACCTCTGGAATCTGACAGTTTGTGTTTGAAATCTGGCTCCACTACTTAGGAGATATGTGACCTTGAGTAAACTCCTGTGCTTTTCTATGGCTCAGTTTTTGCATCAGTAAAATAGGTATAATAAAACTTTCTCATGAAGTTATTTTATAGACAAGTCAAGTTAAGGTATGTAAAGTGCTTAGAATAATGCCCATTGCCTAGTGAGTGGGAAGCAAGTACTAATGGTCATTCCTGCTAGCGACTCTTGACTTGGTGGATCTTATCCAGAATTGAAATCAGCTCTGGAGGAGGAGCTCTTACCTTAGTCTGCACTCCAGATGCCAGCCCCTCAAACAGGGCTACAGACCACCCTATCCTTGAGGTGGGCACTTGACAGAATGAGCCAATGGGTCTGGAAAGGCAAACAGTTCTCCGGATGGGCAAGTTCAGATGGGCAGCAGGTGCCCCTAAGGATTCATGCCAAAACCAGCCTTACTAAACATTTATAGAAAACGTAAGGGTGGGAGTAGAAGTTCCATAGCCTCTCAGGTAATGAGAATAAAAGCTAATAGAAATTAAGAGATTTTTTTTTTCTGGGCTGTGAACACTGGCAGATAAAAAGGGCTGCAAACCAGCTGAAGCTAATACATTTGGAGAGAAATAATAATTGTAATAATATCTTGCATTCAAATGCCCCTTTTGCTCCTCAAAGATGTGTGTGTGTGTGAGTCAATAACATTGATAGTAATATAGGTGGATAGGGTTTGGGGTGATTGTGTGAGTGCTCAGTTGCTTCAGTCCTGTCCGACTCTTTGCAACCCCATGGTGTAACACACCAGGCTTCTCCTCTTACTGGGATTTTCCCAGTAAGAATACTGGAGTGAGTTGCCATGCCCTCCTTCAGGGGATCTTCCCAACCCAGGGTTCGAACCAGAGTCTCCTGCGTCTCCTGCTTCGCACGCAGATTCTTTACCACTGAGCCACCAGGGAAGCCCTCGGGGTGATTAGTAACAACTAATCATATTAGACAGCTCATTTGTTCATCCATCCATCTATCCATCCATCCACTCATTCATTCAATAAACACTCCCAGAGTGCCTATAATGTTCCATGCACCATGCTAGACAGAAGACAATCCAGACCCTCACAGTGTAAGGATAAAGTCAGGCTGGATACAAAGAATCATAAATCAAAGCACAATGGGATAACAGGTGTAATGATCCAGGGCCCACAGAGGGGATTATCACTCTGCCTGTGGGGCAACTGGGGAGGGCTTTCTGAAGGAGGTGGTGCTTGAGGATGGCTCCCTGGGGACATTCCCTGAAGTCACATAGACAGAGATTGGTAGGCCTGCTGGTTCCTCAGTCCCTCAACAGGTGTCAGGAGAGCCATTCATGGGCAAAGCTCTGCACCAGCTCACACACAACCCCTGCTGGGACACAGGGCCTGAGCACCCAGCACAGTCAGGTTAAAAGAAGAGGTATAGCTCCTTACAGCTCACATGTGCTTCACTGAAGTCCTGCAAGGAGAGGAGAAGCCCGGACTATAATTCCCATTGGGCGGATGTGAAAACTGAGGCTCAGAGAGAGAAAGCGTGTCCCAAAGTCACCAAGGAGTTATTTATGGAAGAGATGGTATGAAGATTTGTGATCTTGATTCAAGGCAGCCCATTGTTCTTCCTTTCACAGCAGACTACTGCCACCTCTGGGCAAATGACAGAAGCATCCTAAGCAGAGGAACAAGTGGAAGCAAAGGCTTAGAGTCAGGACTGAGAAGTTGAGTAGGAAGGTGATAAAAAGAAAGGTCTGGATGAAGGGTTCCATTGGACATGGATGAGGCAGATAGATGGCAGAGGACCAGTCAGATAGAGAAATGATGATAGGAGAGGTAATACTTTCTGTTCTGGAAGGCCGAGTCTGGAACAGAGGGAGGAACCAAGGGATGTGGGTTCTGGAAATGTCTCATCTGGGGAGAACCTGAGTCCTCCGTGTCTCCATCTTCTCCATGAGGGAGTTGTGCTAACGATCTCTAAGGACTCACCAGCATCACTATTGCAGTCTCTTGACCCTAGGGCCCTGGGGAAGGCATGATTGTCACAATACTGGGGCAGATGGTGGAGATACAGTGAGGACCAGCCAGTACTCACAGAGGTGGTGAGGAGAAGTCAGGCAGAAACCTCAAAAGAGGTGCTGACCCCCCTCCCAGGTGATGGTTCTCCCAGGGTACAAGGGGATGTGGAGTCCTCAAGGAGACCTTGATAGTGGGCACTGGGGAAGTGTGGCAGGCAGAATCATGGCCCCCCAGTGCCTGTGCTATGTCACCTTACAGAGAAAATGGGACTTTGCAGGCGGGTATTTAAATCAAGGGTTTTGAGATGTGGAGATGATCCTGGATTATTCAGATGAGCTCAATATAATCACCAAGTCCCTATACGGGAAGGCAGGGGGGTCAGAGTCACAGAGAGATGTGACAACAGAAACAGAGGTAAAGAAGACAAGATGATACCCTGCTTGCTTTGAAGACAGAGGAATGGGCCATGAGCCAGACAACATGGGCAGGCTGGGGAAGCTGGAAAAGACAGGGAAATGGATTCTCCCCTAGAGCCTCCAGAGGGATGGAGCCCTGCTGACACCTTGAGTGTTAAGAAAATAAATTCATGTTGTTTTAAGCTACGATGTTTGTGGTAATTTGTTACAGCAGCAACTGGAAGCTAATGCAAGAGGTCAGTGGAATATCAGTAGAGGGAGCCATCAGGGCTGCTCCATGCTGGACACATCCCACCTCTGGCAAGCTCCTCATCCGTGGCAATGGAGGACCCCTAAACCAAGCTCTCTGAACTGAGCTCCTTTCATGAGCTCCAGATGTTTAAAAAAACACTTATTTAGCAGTTATGTTCCAGGCAGAGTTTTAAGTGCTTCTGAAATATTAACTCACTTAATCCATGTAACAAGTTCCTATTCCCATTTCATAGATGAGCAAACTGAGGCATGCTCAGTTGCAACTGAGGTCACCAACTCATAAGTGGGAGAAGAGCTGATATCCGAAGATAGGTAGTCTAGCTCCAGAGTCTGTACAAGAGATTCTGAGTTTGATCAGCTTCCATAGACCCCCAGGGCGGCCAGTCTAACTGTGCTATGGGGGAATGTGAGAGAGCTCTGGTTGGATATCTCTGATGACAAGGAGTTTATTACCAAACAGAGGCAGTACAGTACAGGGGTTAGAGAAAGTGGGCTCTGCTACTTATTGCAGTGTGAACTCAGGCAATTTCTTTTAACTGTTAGTAGGGACAAAAATAGTACCTAGTTTCATAGATGAAATGAACCAAAGCACATAACAAATGCTCAATAAACATTAGCTATCACTGTGATTATCTCCGGAGGGAGCCTATTCCACTTTCAGAAAGCTCTGTTAAAAAATTCTTCTTTGCACTCAACTAAAACTTGCCTCCCCATGGCTTCCCCGATGAGCTTCGAGCAGCCACACCTCTTCCCAACCCAGCCCTGGGTACATGGGAGGCAGCAGCCAGGCCCCCAGTCTGCTGTCTTTTTAAGCCATGGGCCATCTGTGGATACCTAGGTTCCCCGCCCACTTCCTTTCCTGTACCCCGTCTTTCTCTGTCTGCAGCCCAGGTATCAAATACTGAGAGGGATCCAGTCCTGAGCCCTAAGGGAGGAACTCTCTAGCCCATACTGCTAGAGTTCATGATGGTCCATCTAGAACATTAGAAAGGATGGAAGTTCTGGACCTAATGACATGTTCAGTTCAGTTCACTTCAGTCGCTCAGTCATGTCCGACTCTTTGCGACCCCATGAATCGCAGTATGCCAGGCCTCCCTGTCCATCACCAACTCCCAGAGTTCACTCAGACTCACGTCCATCGAGTCCGTGATGCCATCCAGCCATCTCATCCTCTGTCGTCCCCTTCTCCTCCTGCCCCCATTCCCTCCCAGCATCAGAGTCTTTTCCAATGAGTCAACTCTTCGTACGAGGTGGCCAAAGCACTGGAGTTTCAGCTTCAGCATCATTCCCTCCAAAGAATTCCCAGGGCTGATCTCCTTCAGAATGGACTGGTTGGATCTCCTTGCAGTCCAAGGGACTCTCAATAGTCTTCTCCAACACCACAGTTCAAAAGCATCAATTCTTCGGCGCTCAGCCTTCTTCACAGTCCAACTCTCACATCCATACATGACTACTGGAAAAACCATAGCCTCGACTAGACAGACCTTAGTCGGCAAAGTAATGTCTCTGCTTTTGAATATGCTCTCTAGGTTGGTCATAACTTTTCTTCCAAGGAGTAAGCGTCTTTTAATTTCATGGCTGCAGTCACCATCTGCAGTGATTTTTGGAGCCCCCAAAAATAAAGTCTGACACTGCTTGATGAAAGTGAGAGTGTAGAGTGAAAAAGCTGGCTTAAAGCTCAACGTTCAGAAAACGAAGATCATGGCATCTGGTTCCATCACTTCATGGGAAATAGATGGGGAAACAGTGGAAACTGACATGTTAGGTGTCCATAAAGCAGGAAATTAAAATTTTTAAAAACTGACCAACAGTATGAAGAGTAAAAACCCATTTGGAGGAAACGATCTATAGATGTATAACCCGATACAGTTTTCAATGCAAATAAAAAGTTCTGGAAGGACATCTACCAAACCATCAACTCTACTGACAGCAGAACAATCTAAGAACTTGGTGAGCTGATACAGTAACATGTCGCTACATACACTTATTTATTTTACAATGAGCAAGTACTCCTTCCTGTTTTAAAAGGGATTAGGAAAACTGAGGGTGTTGCAAGAGATTAGACCAAGCTTCAGAGCAGAGAAACCAAGAGTTTGTGGTTCCTCCAGAGCAGCTTCCACATGGACTCCTCCGCAAAATATTCCCAAACCCCACAGTCAAAGGAAGCAATAGTTCCCTCCCCCACACCTTCAGACGTGCTGGTTCCTCCCTGGTATTTCTCTTTCCTGTTTGTTTTGTTCTGCCTTGTACATGTATCCACATTTACCTCCCTCATCAGATAATGAGTATGCTGAGAGCAGAGACACTGGAGCTGCAAGTTCGCTAAGGAACCTGAAGGAGCTGGGGTTTGACGGAGAGGTGAGTGAGTGAATGAGAGAATGAATGAATGATAAATGGTAACTGCTCCGCTAATTGCCAGGAGCTACAGTTTGGTGTGTTTTCTCCTGCAGATAATGGTCTGGCGGTGGAGATCTCTGACCAGGAGGACAAGCTAATGAAATCGCTATTTTAAGAAGATGGATCACAGCAGGGTCGGCTGAAAGGCTGGAGGCCCAGAGACTTTCTTGAAGGCTATTTGGAAAGGTCGGCTTCCAAGCTGCCTGCAAGTGCAAAAATCTATGAGTGTATTACCAGGAAGGCCATCCAGCTTTGTTTATTTTTATCCTACAAAATACAAGGTCAGAAACAACTGGAGTACTTTCCACTGAAATTATTTTTGTAATTGACACTGCTCTTTACACAAATATTAATTCATTTATTCAACAAACAGTTCTTAGGAACACTGTGCTAACCTGAAAGCAAATCATATTTACCTTTGATGTGCATTTTAACTACAGAGATGCTTGAATTTCATTTGGACTTTATTAATAAAATGATCAGACCTCTCTGGCTTCTCTGAACCTCTGACTATCCTTCCAAACACCAAGATTCCAAAATTCTAGGTTTCTCTAGAATCTGTAACAGTGAATCTATTTAATAAACACTGTAATCTCCAGTTGGATTCATCCTGAAGCTTTCTGGAGTGTAAATTGCCTTGTTTTCCTGGGGAAACTCCAATTTGGGTGCCGAGTTTTCTCTCTGGATTGTCATTCCCTGAAGCAGGTTCACAACGTTTAGTTTGGACAGAGTGTGACATTGCTGCAGTGGGCTGAAATGCGGAGCTGTCACGTTCTGGAGAACCTTCCCCCACTAATGGATGGCTTATACACTGAGCTGTTATTTGGGGAAAGCCATTTCAGGCAGGCAGAACAGCGTGAGCAAAGGCCTGGAGTTAGCAACAGGCAAGGCCGGCTGGACAGCCTGAGGTCAGCCCTTTCTGGCCTACCAAAGGGGTTTTCTGCTGAGCAGGAATAGGTGTCAGAGGAGACAGGAAAGAGGGGCTGGGGCAGGTCTAAAATTCACTGGAGCCAGCAGGCAAGGAGAGTGAGTGAAGTTGACCAGGTAGAGATTGGGATGAACAAGGAAGTGCGGTTCAGGTAGGGGAAAGCCCCTTCTAAACTCTACCCACCTGTGGCCATGGGAATGTGGACTCTGGTGGACAGGCTTTCAGTTTTTTTTTTTTTAAAAAAAGGAAGTTAGACATTTTAGCCTTTATGTTAAATATCCTAGTTTAAAGGCACTTTTAAATTTAATTTTTTGACGAAGATAAATTAATATATGTGTGCTAAGTCACTTCAGTTGTGTCTGACTCTTTGTAACCCTATGGACTGTAGCCTGCCAGGTTCCTCTATCCAGAGTTCAAAAAATTAAAAACGTAGATGATATTCAGCCAAAGGTCCACTTCCTACACCCACTTCACAGACTACACCCAAACAGCGTTATTGAGTATCCTTCCAGAATTTCTGTATGCTGTGTACACAAATACAAATATGAATTCCCATGGCCCCTCCCTTCTATATACAAAAGGTAGCATTCCGTAAGCACTATTCGTGCTTTTTTTCATAATGTATCTCCAAGGCCTTCTCAACTGGGACATAAAGTGCTTCCTCCTTCCCTGCTGCCGCACAGTACTCCGTACCCATGAGCTCTTCTTTACTGAACAGTCCCCTACTCATGGACATTGGGGGTGTTCGCCTCTGATTTGTAAAATGTGAGCTCTGATGTTTTTAAGTTTAAAAAACACTGTTGGAGCTGGACCACGAGAACATAGAATGCTGGTGTCTGGGTCTGAGTTCACAGAGCAAACACCAGCCTGTACTTTGCCGGCACCTTGACTCTGGCTTGCCGATGGGGAAGGAAATGACTTCAATGGAGAACAGCCTCAGAGAAGTCCTGTTGAAGAGTCTTTGCCTTTGAGGTAGTGAAATCCCTGTCACTAGATGTAACCAAGTACTGATAAAGAATAGATCCCAGGACTGGGTGATGGGTCAGGGTACCCAACCTCAAAGTTTCCAGAGTCCCTGAGGCCTGATTATGAGTTGGGCCCAACTGGCAGCAGAGAAAGAACAGAGATATGGCCCCACCCTCTCAGCACCTAATTCACTCACTTATTGAAAGGCATTTCCCAGGGCTGTATCTTCTATCCAGATGACCTTTCCATAAATCTTCGCAAGGCTTCTCCTGGCTGGGGTCTCAGATCAAATGGCACCTTTTTAGAGGCTCTACTTCATCTCCCACCCCTCTTGTCACTGCCCTGACCCCAGTTTCCCTCTCCTCCTGTCTTCTTTCTTCCTGTGCTATGAACTCAGACCCAGACACCAGCACTTCTTTCACTGCCAGTATGAAATTCCCTTGTATATCCTTTTTTTCTGTGTTTGCTGTGAATTGTCTGGCTCTTACCAGCAGGTAAGCTCAGCGAGAGGAGGGACTATCCACCAAGGCCTCGATGGTACTACCAGCCAAGCCCCGAGAGATAGCCCGATATACAGTAAGTATCAATATTATACTGCCTTTCCAAGGCAGACAACTTTGAGGAAAGCTTAATGGCTGAACACCTGGTTACAGAGTATCATGCTGTATTACAGCTTTTATTGTCACTTTTCCAGCATCTTTTGGCAGCCTAGATACATGAGGCATTCTTTGTATTTTTGCTTTTATTTTTTATTATGATTTCACTTTGAGTGAAGAAATATTTAGTTGGGTCTGATTGAACCACATAAAGGCTCATAAAACACAGGTCAAAGGAGGTGTTCCCCACAGAGAGGTCATTCAGAGCGACGTGGCACCTCGCCAGACTTTTTGGTACAAGAGCCCAAGAACATACTAATAGCTGCCATTCATTAAGTGTTTACTTAGCCAAGCATCAGGCTAAGACTGCATGGACCATGCTCACAGGCTTCCTGCAGGGAGGACTATCTTGGGCCCCATTTTACAGATAGGGACCTTGGACATGGAGGCTAGTAACATGACCCAGGTCACATAGCTAGAATACAGTGAAGCTGGATTTCAAGAGCAGGCAGTCTGGCTTTGCTGCTGACATTCTCAATTAAATGCTAAAAGATATGCCTTCTGGAAATTTAAACTGCGATTTTTTTGTGTGTGTTTTAGTCCATTGAACCACATGTTGGCAGCAGGCTGTGGAAGCCATGGCCTTGGATGAACCCCAGTTCCAGCTCTAACTCACTGGATGTGGCCTTGACCAGGTCACCTCTGCCCTGTGGACCTGGGTCTCTCCAGCCGCGAAGTGAGCAGTTGCCCTGCAGGACCCTCCCACCTGCACATCTGTGGTCAGGATGTTTGTTCTGAAGGAGACTAGAAAAAGCCAGTACTGGGTCGCAGACCCTCCAGATCCCCTTTCCTGCCCACACACACTCAGATGGCCCCTTAGTGGCTCTCAAATCTTTTCCATTCACTCTCCTTATATCCTCACAATGGCCTTTGTGGCAGGTGGGCCAGGAATTGTCATCCCCGTTTCATAGATAGGAAAACTGCGGATCAAAGAGGACAATATATTTGCTGAAGGATAGAACAGTTAGGTTTGAACCCTGGGTGGCGAAGACCCCTGGAGGAGGAAATGAAAACCACTCCAGTATTCTTGCCTGGGAAATCCCATAGACAGAGGAGCCTGGTGGGCTACAGTCTATGGAACTGCAAAAGAATCGGACACAGTTCAGTGACTGAACAATAACAGGACAGTCAGGTAGTAAAGTCCAGGCTTAAACCCAGGCTGACGCCCGGGTCTCGGTGCTCTTTCCTTCAGCCCTGTTTACATGAGAAAGGCGGAAGATGGATTTACAATCCTTTCTTTCAAGTACCAAGTTTGGGATACTGGGGGTCTACACACTGAGCCTGGGGGATACCAGCAAATCAGAGCTGGTGGTTTGGTGCTTTGGAGCATCTGTCTGTCTTTGTGGGTGCTCATCCACTGATCCCTGTATGGTCTCTGCTACTCAGAGGGGATGTGTCAAGGGAAGCCCCAGACCCTAGGACCTGGGTCATTCACCAGGCAGGTGTTTCTCAAAGTTGTTTAACCAGAAGACACCTCTCTCAGTCTCCTCCTGCCATTCCAGCTGCAGACGCAAAGCGATGCTCCTCAGGGGAAGGTGCCAGCAAGGACATAGGCTGGCCCCATTCCTTTGTTCTCTCAGGCAAAGTGAAGAAACCCTGCCAGGTCCTTTGCTGGCGTCCACCTACTGTCCTCCCTGGCAGGTAGGGACAGTGGCTGTTCTGTCATCAAGCCTGTGACCCCAGGACACACCTGTAGATAACTAGCCCCAGTCAGGACCCAAACTGCTGACCATGCAGGAATGGGCAGGTCATGTCACTGCTTTGCAAATGGTGAGCCATTTCTGAACCATGGCCCCAGCTGGTGGAGCAGTTTAACTTAATATTTTATATGGCATAAAATGATGGAGAGAGATGGACTCCTTCTCTAATGAGATCGTCCCTGGGTGGCCGTCTAGCTGAGCTGAGGACCCACTGCACTCTGGGCCTTGTGAGGAGGGGAGAAGGGGAGGGTGAGGCTGGAAGACTCAGGTCTTCCCCAAGGAGCTCAGAACTGTCAACACATCCATGAGGGCAGGTGGTATTAAATTAACACCACGTGGTGACATGGAGACCCACCCTAACAGCTTTCAGGGGCATTCCTTCCAGGTGTTCTAACAGCTCTCGGTGGGGTCGTCAACTTCCCCCTAGAGGGTGTTTTGAAAATTTGTGGGGGCTTTTATACGCTTGACAGGCATTACTGATTAGGTGTGGAACAGTCCCACACAACGAAGAATCTGCCTTTCATGCTGCACTATTGTCCTGTCCTGCCCAACATACATGGAGGTGAGAAATCTGCTTATAATTATTTATATCTAGAATGGAACTTCATTTACATATAAATGTGGACTTGCAGTTTCCATGGTCTTAATATACACTGGATTTTCTAGGAATGCAACTACCGTGTAAATCGAGTAAAGCTCGTACTTTGTTTTACTTGGAACTTTGCCAAGAGTTTCTCACCTATTTGTAAATTCCTGCTCACAGTATGTCAGACACAGTAAGTCTGTGTTCAGGTTTGTTGCTGAGTTCATGGTGATTCTGTGCACCGGGCAAGTCCTGGGCTACTCCTTTATGTCTTGCAGTTTAGATATGCAAGAGTATTTACTTATCAAAGTACATAGCAATTAATTAAAAGCAATTTCAGTTGTTTCTCCTTTATCTAATTAGTTCAGTTCAGTCGCTCAGTTGTGTCCAACTCTTTGCGACTCCATGGACTGCAGCACGCCAGGCTTCCCTGTCCATCACCAACTGCTGGCGCTTGCTCGAATTCATGTCCATCAAGTTGGTGATGCCATCCAATCATCTCATCCTCTATTGTCCCCTCCTCCTCCTGCCTTCAATCTTTCCCAGCGTCAGGGTCTTTTCCATTGAGTCAGCTCTTCGCATCCGGTGGCCAAAGTATTGGAGCTTCATCTTCAGCATCAGTCCTTCCAATGAATATTCAGGACTGATCTCCTTCAGAATGGACTGGTTTGATCTCCTTGCAATCCAAGGGACTCTCAAGAGTCTTCTCCAACACCACAGTTCAAAAGCATCAATTCTTTGGCACTCAGACTTCTTATGGTCCAACTCTCACATCCTTTATCTGATAGTTGAGCATTATTTTTATTTTATTTGAAATTACTTGTGAAGATAGGCTATATTTTTATGAACTTAATTTCAGGAGAGTAAAGGGGCACTATGACTATTTGCTACCCTCAGGGGACACCGGGTGGGACTGAGCAGAGAATCCTGGTTTCAGCACAGCACTCCAGTGCCCCATTAAGCAGGGGAAGGGGCCGAGCAGCGTCTCCTCCAATCATCATACATGTGCATCTGCTCTGCACACGTGTGTCCATGCCTCTGTGTGTGTCCTTATATTTTTTCACTAATGGGATCATACTAAACACATTATTCTGCAAAATTATTTATTTACTTAAACGTATATCTTGAACACATTCATGTCAGCGCAGATAGCTCTACTTAATTCTTTTTAATGATTGCAGAGTAGTTTATTGTGTGAAGGAGCCATAATTTATTAAACCACCTCCTAGTGATAAACACTGAGTTTTTGCCATTTGTTTTTCATGATAAATAACTCTGTCATTATTATATAGATTTAGGCATCACTGTGCATCTGTGTGAATGTATCTGTGAAATAAAGTTCTTAAAGTGAATATAAAAGTTCTGTGTTAGATGGTAGGTATGTCCACTTAAAATTTTGAAAGTTGTTGACAAACTTCTTTCCAAAAAACACTGCACTGATTTATATGCTTATAACTGTATATGAAAATATCTATTTCAGAAACCTTTCCAGTTGGGCCTCAAGAAACATTTCAGTCTTTGATAAGCTGATAGGTTTTATTACAGCCTCGTGTTTATTTTAATTTTTAGCTTTAAAATTATGAATACAGTGCATATCTTCTTATATGCCATGGGACATCTGCATTTTTCCTGTTTATTTCCTTTACCCATTTTTTCTATTGATTTTTCTCTTTTTTTTCTAAAAACCTCTTTATATATATTAAGGAGATTAGCTTTTTGTCACCTGTGTTCCACTTAAAAATTTTTTATTCTTTGTCTTTTGAATGTTTTTGCATACATATTAAACATTTATATTTTATACAAATATAAATATATTTATAAATATATATTTTATAAATATATAAATATATTTTATTTATATTTTAAGCAGTAATTGATATGATTTTTGTCTTTTGTATTTGGAACAAACTTTAAAAGGCCTTTCCCACTCTAAGGTTATTAAAATATTTCCCTTGTGTTTTTTTTCTAGCTTTACTATGGCCTCATTCTTTCAATTTAAAGTTTTGATCAACTTGAAATTTATTCTGACACAGAGAGTGAGGTATGGATCCAACAGGCCAATCGTCCCAGCACCGTTAACTGAGTGATTTATATTTCCTCTACTGATTTGAAATGCTGTATCTATAAACACCCAACGAGTTAGACATGGCTGAGCACATGGTGCAATGACAAATGACCTGAACTCTGTTTGCTGCTCCATTTGTCTATTTGCTTCATTTTCAGTTAGTAGTTTTAATTGTTGTAACTCTATCATGAAATTTTAAAATAGGCTGTTTTATTCACTTTTTTTATTTCAGAATTTTTCTAGCTACCCTTGAGTGTTTTTGTCTAGTAATTAGTGTCATTTTGGCAAGTCTTAAGTTCTGTTGGCATTTTGATTGAAAATGCTCTGAATTAATAGCATAGGGGAACTGACATCTTCATGATGTTGTCTTCCTATCTAAGAACAAGCTGTAGCTCTCCATTTATTTATTTTTTTAATATTTATTTATTTAGGCTGTACTGGGTCTTAGTTGCAGTATGCAGGGCCTTCTACCTTTGTTGTGGCAAGTGGGATCTAGTTCCCTGACCAGGGATTGAACCCAAGCTCCCTGCATTGGGAGCAAAGAGGCTTAGCCACTGAACCACCAGGGAAGTCCCTCCATTTACTCTTTTATACCCTTTAGTGGAGTTTTAATGTTAAGTTTATTCCTCAGCATTCTCTCTTTTTCTTTTTTTTATTTTGGTGCTGTTGTTAATGTTTTCCCCTATTTTATTTTTCTAGCTAGCTATTGTTTACTTACAAGAAAGCTAACGGTTATAAATTATAATGGCATAATATAATATATATATAATATATAATAGCTAATGGTATAATTTATAATATTATACTATTGTATATGTGTTACATATTTATAATTAGAATAATTTTAATAGTTCAACATTATGTGTAATTCTGACTTATATATGGAGATATTTATATTTATATTCATTTTCTGCTCTATGATGTGACTTTAAAATAGACAGATCAAAACACAAACAAATCTTTGGTCAAGGGTTTAACCTAAAGACTCAGCTCACATCCAGACTGGCCTTCTGCAGACCCTGAACAGCTAAAGCACCCAGCTAGCTTTTAGCACTGAATGTGGGAGACCTGGGTTCGATCCCTGGGTCGGGAAGATCCCCTGGAGAAGGAAATGGCAACCCACTCCAGTATTCTTGCCTGGAGAATCCCACGGACAGAGGAGCTTGGTGGGCTACAGTCCACGGGTCGCAAAGTCAGACATGACTGAGCGACTTCACTTTCACTTTCACTTTCTGCAGCAAGGGTTTTCAACTCAAATTCCTTTCCAGATCAGGCTTGTAAGATAATGAGAAAGCAGGGGGGTGGAGGCCCTGTCTTGAGGGGCTGCTGCCACTTATCCTCCACCTTCCACGACCATGTAGGAATACCACCCAGTATGGCCAGATCTTCCGATTTTTCAAAAGAGCCAGAGATGCAGATTAAAAAATTTTTAATGTTGACTCAAATTTATAAAAAGTCCTACGTGGGCCCAACTAACCATATCTGTTTTCAGACATGGTTCTAATCTGTGGGTTAGGTTAGCCCTTTGGGCAACTGACCACCAGTTTGCCACATCAATAGATAAGAGTCTCAGAAATACAACCATAGTCTCAACGTTTACTGGATTACTTTCCATCTAAATAGGCTTGGGCAGATTGTAGAATATGTCTTCCTGTGATCTGCCTAAACCCATGAACCCCAAACCCAATAACAAACCCTCCATCTGCAGAGCAGGCCCCGCAGGGATCTCATGTGATCCTCACAAGGGCCCTGAGAGACCAGGACCAAAGTCACAGCAAGGAAGTGAGGGCACTAGGATTAGCCCCAGGTTATCTGTGTGGTAGAATGGCCGACTGTACCCGCCGGGTCTTCAGTTTTATCTCTGCTGCTTACTAGCTGTGATTTCTGGCAAGCTACGTATTGCCCCAGGCCTTTTAAGAAATGGATCTGATATAATAGTGCCCACCTCCCGGGGCTCCTCCAAGGGTAAAACAAGTTCACCTTACAGAGGGTCTGGAACTCCGTAACTACTAGACAAAGTGACTTACTATTATTATTAACTAGTCCAGGCTTCTCTCTACTTCATCACCCCTACCTATCCAACTATTTGTACTTCTTTGAAAAGAATAAGGGCCCAGGAGACTGTGAAGGCCGGCTCTACCTCTCTCCCTTCGCCTTTATACCTCCTCTCCCTGAGACTTGGTTTCTGCATCTGTAAAATGGGGATGCTGTCAGAGATCTTCTCACAGACCCTCATGACCCCAAGGGGGAGGAGTCATGGGACACCTGTGATGTTAGTAAAAGAATGAACCTCAGTTCATTCTGACTGAGGTTCTCCATAGATCCTTGCTCTGTTACTGACACTCCATCCCTTGTAGGCTCAGTTGCCCTCCAGGCTCTGGCCCCATTTCAGGTAGACAGTGGACCAAGTCACTCTTGCTTCTTAACTGATCTCCACATGGTACCTGGATCTGCAAAAAGAGCCCTGGCTACTCTCACCTGAGCCCCACGAGCTCCAGTCTCAGAGCTGGGCCTGCCCTGCCTAGGAGCCTCCATGAAGCTAGTAGAGAGCCTGCCTCATCCAGCAATTTCCCTAAAGTTCTAACCCAGATCCAGCCCTGATGCAACCACAGCCCACTCACATTTCTAAGAACACCTTGTTTCTGTCAGTGCTTCCTGTGTCTCGTGTATCAGTCTACAGAGACATCCCACTACCTTAGGCTCTCATCCCAGTGCCCCCAGCCTCCCACTGTCTGTTCAATACCCAGGACTGCCTCTTGCCTGTTCAATCAGACATCTTCCCAGAGTTGGTGGCTGAGTCTGTCCATCCGCTTTAGCCTGGTGCTGCTGGAGTAGGGTGGGGTGTCTTCCTGTCCCACCCTTCTGGTCCAGCCCCTTAGTGAGCCTGATGTGACCAGCCACCTCACAAGGAGTAATAATCACGCTGTAATGGGAGCTTGTGTGTGCTAGACCAGAGTCTAAGCAGCTCATGTGTTTGCAGCATTCAATTCTCACAGCAACACCATGGGGTAGGTGCTAGCACCATTTTACTGATGAAAAAACCATCTATTAGACCAGAATTCTTATTTAACTTCCTCAAGAATATGCAGCTACCACAAGTTCAAGTCCAGCAGCATGCCTCCAGTGCCCACACGCTTCATCTTCACACTGACAGCTCAAGCAACTGGTCTTTGAGAAAGGTAGTCTAAACCTCCTTTCCTTCTTGACTCCACCTGGAAACCTGAAACTCCTGGCAGCAATCTACCAGGAATCCCACTCACCCTATGGGCTGCAGCCCACCAGGACTGCCTTTCTCCCAGCCAGCTAAATCCCAGCCATCTGAACACTTCAGTCCAGGTCCCAGGGGCCCCGAAATCACCCAGCCCCTTGATGCGAGGCTTCCCTGCTCCGTCCAGCCCCCAGCCCACTGCCCATTTGCTCCTGCTCTCCTCTGGCTCTATCAGAGCATCTACAGCCATGTCTCAGGCCCCCAACCTGTTCCAGAACCTCATAACCTCATTAAAAGAAAGATGGCCCCTGTCAAGCCCCAAAGCACCAAGAAGCCATTTTCGTCATCACATACATTCCCTCTCTCCCTGCCACTCGCTCCTTGCCCCACCACACCCCAGGTGCCCTCACCTGTCACAATGGGGTAGGACTGTGGCCCAGGCACACTGCTCCCGATGTCAGCGGGGGTGGGACTGGTCAGGTTGGCCTTCATGTCATCCAGCCCTCCTGCCAGCGAGGCCATGGTGGAATAATCGGCGGTCTGAAAGAGGAAACAAGACAGATGTCTTAGCATGGAGGTTCCAAAGCACTCCAGCCAAATACCACTGCCACGTTTTGGGCTCAGCCAGCTAGCCCATACCAGCATCAAGGCTCCTGGGGGGCTCACGGATCCCCAGTATTGAGAGGACACATTCAGCTTGACAGAACAAGACAGGTATCCAGAACCAGGACATCTCCCCAAGTGAGGAGGTGGACAAGATTCACTGCAGCTTCACGAGAATTCAAACCTTGCTTCTTCATGGCCTGCAGGTTCCCTTCCCTCAGCCCCAGCCAGCCAGGGACAACCAACCTCCTCTATGCAAGGAGGAAGGCATCTATAACCAAAGCGAGGCAGAAGCATGAATCTTGTAGCCAAGACACTGGAAAGGAAAGTTTCTCATTTCTGTGCTCTTAAACCACAAGTGTACAATCACAAAAACGAGGGCTAAAGGAAATTTGGGTCATCACCTAGTTGAAACCCTCATTTCACAGAGGAGGAAACTGAGACCCAAGGGGAGAGGGCTTTGCCCAGGGTCGACAGGAGATGGTTCACCATAAACTCTCACCCCAAAACCATCGTATCAAAGCAAATGTTTTTGGATTCTGGAAGCACGTAAACACCAGTATGCTGAAAACTGATTTACCAAGTCCATTGCAATCATGTACACTTGGCCCATGAGTCCTACTCTTTTCTTTAAGCCATTGCATGAAACCAGAGCTCGTGAAGTGTCATGTCCTTGGCACCACTGTCAGAATGGTCACTGGAAAGGTTGTGAAGCTGCCGACATGGGTCTTCCCACTCCAGGAAAAACTACAGCAAGAGTGACAGGTCTCTTCCTCCCATTCCCCACCTCAATCTCAGGCCTATCTTCAGGTAAAGAAATTATTCACAGATACCCAAGCCAAAGAATTTGGCTGTGCCAACCTCTGGTGCAGGGAGTCTCCTCCATCACCCTGGCATTGCCAATGGATGATGCCTTTCTGTCTGTCCTTAGCAGACAAGGACAAGGAAACAAGCAGTCTAGTGAAAGGAGTTTACAGGCTCCCTGGGTAGGGTGATAAGGACTGAGTCACTGGGAGGGAAACCAGAGGAGTCACTGAGCAAGTGGCAGGCAGAGGGGACGAAGAGTCAGGCACATCCCTAGTGCTTTTCTCTGCAAATGAATTAGAAAGTAATTCCAGGGCAGCTCAAATGCTGAGCACAGTGGGTGGCAGCCATGTGTCCAGGAGGTACTGCAGGTCCAGGCACCCTGAGATGGATTCTTGTCCAGAGCTCCCAGGACTTTGCATCTGTCTCCAGCAGAGGCTGATTCTGCAACGTGCAGAGAACAGCATAGGCCTGGAGCCAGCCCCGGGGCTTCTACAGGAGAAGGACAAGATGGCGACCGGCCTCCCTGACATCAGCAATCACTATAAAGCTGCAGTAATTAAGACAGTATGGGACTGGCACAGGCATGGATAAATCTACCAATGAAACAGAATCAAGTCCAGAAACTGATCTGTGCATGTATGGAACCTTGATATATGAGAGAGGTGATGTACAAATCAGCAGGGAAGGATGAGACTCTAATAAACAGCGCCGGGGAACCAGTTATCCACTCAGAAACAAGGAGGGAAAAAAGAAATTGGATCTTTACTTTACACCAGACACAAAAATCAATTCTGGGTGGATTAGAGACCTAAATGTGAAAGGCAAAAGCATCTAACATGGTCCAGACTTGGGAACAAGTCTGCCCTTCATAGAAAAGAAAATGTATGCCCCTGGGATGCTCACATAGAGTTCCTGGTCACTGTGAGGACAGTAGGGATTCCTGGCCAACCCGCTGCCTTGCTTCAGTGCTTCTTCCTCTGGGAAGTCCTTTCTGACTACCACTCCCCAGGAAGCAGGAGTCCAGAGCAGCACAAGGACAATAAGAACCATAATATTCACAACTATGTCAAAGCTCACACTTATCAATCACTTACTCTATGCCAGGGGCGTTTATCTGTGTTATCCCATTTAATCCTCACACTTACCCCCATGTAGTAGGGTCTACATTATTCCTATTGTACAGATGAAGAAACTGAGACTTCTAACGTAGGAGGAAAGTGTTTGCCTAATGTCGTACAGCTTCTAGGTGCCAGAGCCAGGATGCAAACCTGGGTCCATCTGACTCCAAAATCTGGACAATTACCCTAACGATTTTCATACTGTGTCCTAACCCTTCAACAGGTAGGAAACCACTGTGCTAGTACTAACCTTTAAAATGGAAAACAGAGTCGACTAGAACAGAAGAGTCTCTCACATAGAACAAGTAAATCCTGTTTCATCATTCTTTGTTTCGATGTAAGTGGATACGTGTGTACTAGGTAGAGATGACAATATATTTCTGGCTGTAGGTCTCACCCAGCGGTCTTCATTCCAGGCAGCAGGAAGCTATTGAGTAAAGGTCACTGTCTAGACTTTATCCAGCACAGAATGGGACTTGTTCGTGCATTAGCCTCCTAATTTGCTTAAAAAATTAAGATGTAAAGCTCATTGGAGGCTCTCCTTCAGTGCATTGCCACGTGCAAAACCAGGAGGTCAAATTGTCTCTGTGAGGGTCTCTGGGGTTTCTGAGATCCTGGGATGGGGACAGTGCCTATCATCTCCCTAGGTTCCTGTGTCCTAGTAGAGGTCTGAGCATAGTGCATGCTTAGTGTTTATTGAGCTTTTTTGTGTGTGCAAGATGGCATGTGAGGACCAAACATGCTCTCTGACCTTTATCCACACATCTCAAGGGAAAAGACACGTGGTCCTGAAGCTCCATCCAACAGGGACAAAGGCACAGAGCCATTCATTGACACGGCACAGGAAGTGGTAAGGAAATGTTTCTTGGGCAAGCTGCTATTTATCCTGGACTTGAGCAATTTCTGACCCCCAAGCTGAGTAGAGCTGAAAGAAAGCTCAGAGGTGAGATGGGAGTGATCCAAAAACAAGGCACGTGTCAACAGCTGCAGGAGGAAGAGGTCCAGATGAAAAAGCAGACAAGCTGGGATTCGACTCTGAAGAGCCTGCACACTGAACACTTGGGTGAACAAACAAATGAGTGACCCTTATCCTCAGGAGAACCAGGCAGCATCTTGGCTACGAGTGGCACCCCTGTGCCCCTCCCTACCCCACTACCAGGTCTGCCCCCTTCCTAGACCCTGGGCTGGGCAGCTGTGTCCACAAGAGAAAGCCTCTATTTCCCAAGGAAGCATAGCCAACCGGGTTTAAGAAAATAATCAGAGGATGGCCAACCCTTCCTCTTAACATATTTAATATCGAGATGGAAGAGGCTTTTTATTTGATTCTGTTTTAGTCAGTAAATTCAGTATCAAGGTTTGTTCAGTCACTTCAGCAATTGGGTTTGAATCATCTCTTCCAGACACAAAATCTTCAACTTGTGTAAGACATGCAGTGGGAGATCCAAAAATCCAGTTGCTCAAGCACCAGAGGTTGCCAGAAGGTGCAACGAACTTCCCTAAAAGAGCTGGGGCTGAGAAGACAGCTGGGTTCATAAGCCAGCTGTCACTGCCCTTTACCATGTGTGACTCCCACCACCTCCTGCTCACAGGGCTTGAGCCCAATCTCTCTCCTTTGGTGGGGTTCTATAGCTCCTGCCCTGCTCCTGCATGAAATGCTGTCATTACATTTGCTTTGTAATTATTCCCTCATTTCTCACCATTCTCTGTCCCACTGAGCTGCCTGTGATTTTTTGAGGCAACTGCCTTCTCCCTCATCTCCTGGGGTCCCTGGACCCTCGTTCCACTGTCTATTCCTCAGCCACTCCAGGAACTGTCCTACCTCTGCCTGGAAAGTGTACATCACTCAGCCACTTAAACTCACAAGACTCAGTTCAAATGTCATCTCCTTGGTGCAGCCGTTCCTGGACCCCACATTCCTACAAAGAAATCATGATTCCCTTGTCTGTGTTTCCATAGTTGGTGTCATTTTGCACAGATCTCTATTATTATACTTCCCAACATGTATACTGGCTGTTTGTCTATCTCCCTCCAGGTTGCCTTGAGAGCACAGAGCAGGAAGTAGCCTGAGAGCCCCCTAAGTGTTTGTTGAATGAATGAATGCATGATCCAGGAGCATGATATTCACCACAAAATCCAAACGTTAACTGGGGAGGGTGTGAGCAAGAGTTGGAAATAATATGCTAAGCTGCCACCCCTACCCCTCAACAAGTCAGGTGACCAGAAGACAATGTCCTTGTCTACCATGAGGTGTAGTCCCTGAGGAAGTGATTTCTTGTTCTGGGACAGAATATCAGGCATTCAGCACTGATTAGAGGCAATAAAAAAAAGAGCCATACTAAGAACTTAAAAAAAAATCCTCTAGAGACACTCCCATTAGAACATTCAAATTCCATGTCAATGTCTTCTACAATTCATTACCCACCCCCCCCCCCAAAAAAAAAAATTTACTACAAGGACATTGGAAAACCTACATATCCTTCTTTGCTTTGGTTGCCAGGAAGCTTAGTCAAATTCAGAGCTTAGTCTCCACAAGTGTATCATTGCTGGCACCTGGTAGAATGATCTTAGTCTTTCCTCTGCATAATCTCTGAACTTTTTCAGCCTTAGCTAATGTAGATATAGATCATTGTTTATTTTGCAGGATACTTCAAGTCCTTTTTGAAAGTGGAGGCTGGGAGAGGTAGAAAGAATGACAGGAAAAGAAAGATGGGAGGGATGATCAGGAGAAAGACAAGGAAAGAGGGAACCCATGATTGGTGTCTCTTTTCCTGGTAACAGTGGCATCTATTTCCATATCTCATAGTTGTTTGGAAAGCCAAGGGCTAAACAGTGGGGCTGTGTTGGTGCACCCATGCCCTTGGGAACACAATCCCCCACCCTCCCTCCATTGGCTGTCAAGCCACCAACATCTGCAGGCAACAGTTATATTCCACATTCCTACTTTTACAAGTTTTGGGAGTTCTTTTTGTGGATTTTGTGCTTCTTCTCCCTTCCCATTAGGGCTCCTTGGTTCTGTTCTTGACTATGACCCAGGAAAGAAAATAAACTGAGGTCAGCAAGCCACAGGTCCACACAGCCAAAGTTATGGTTTTTCCAATAGTCATGTATGGATGTGAGAGTTGGACCATAAAGAAAGCTGAGCACCAAAGAATTGATGCTTTTGAACTGTGGTGCCAGGAGACTCTTGAGAGTCCCTTGGACTGCAAGAAAATCAAACCAGTCAATCCTAAAAGAAATCAACCCTGATTCATTGGAAGGAATGATGCTGAGGCTCCAATACTTTGGCCACCTCATGCGAAGAGCTGACTCACTGGAAAAGATCCTGATGCTGGGAAAGACTGAGGGCAGGAGGAGAAGGGAGCGACAGATGATGGGATGGTTGGATGGCATCACCAACTCAATGGACGTGAGTTTAAGCAAACTCCAGGAGATAGTCAAGGACAGGGAAGCCTGGCATGTTAAAGTCCATGGGGTTGCAAAGAGTCAGACATGACTTAGAGACTGAATAACAACACAGCAAGTCCCAGAGGGTCCACTCCAATGGAACCAACTGGGGTAAAAACTTCTCTG
Organism: Ovis canadensis; assembly: GCF_042477335.2. Taxonomy (NCBI): domain Eukaryota; kingdom Metazoa; phylum Chordata; class Mammalia; order Artiodactyla; family Bovidae; genus Ovis; species Ovis canadensis. Next base: position 52,232,201 of record NC_091246.1, on the reverse strand, counting down.
CCTACTTACATGAAAAGATGTTCAATGTCGCTCATTATTAGAGAAGCAAATCAAAACTACAATCAGACATCACCTCACACCAGTTAGAATGGCCATCATCAAAAAATCTACAAACAATAAATGCTGGAGAAGGTATAAAGAGAAGGGGAACCTCCTACACTGTTGGTGGGAATGTAAATTGGTATGGCCACTATGAAGAACAGTATGGAGGTTCCTCAAAAAACTAAAACTAGAGTTACCATATGACCCAGCAATCTCCCTCCTGGGCATGTATCTGGAGAAAAAGTCTGAAAGGGAACATGCCTCCTAGTGTCCATTGCAGCACTGTTTACAACAGCCAAGACATAGAGGCGATCTAAATGTCTATCGAGAAACAAATGAATAAAGAGGACGTGGTACATACATACAATGGAATATTACTCAGCCGTTAAAAAGAACAAAACAATGCCATTTGCAGCAACACGAGCGGACCTACCAATTGTCGCACTGAGGGTCGTAAGTCAGACAGAGCAAGACAGATACTGTATATCACTTACACGTGGAATCTAAAAAACTGATACAAATGAATTTATTCACAAAACAGAAACAGACTCACAGATTTAGAGAACGAATTTATGGTCACCAAGGGGGGAAGGGGTGGGGTGGAAGGATAGATTGGGGGTTTGAGATTGACATGTACACATTGCTATATTTAAAGTACATAACCAACAAGGACCCACCTATCCTTGAGCACAGGGAATTCTGCTCAATATAATGTAACAACCTAAATGGGAAAAGAACTTGAAAAAGAATAGATACATGGATATGTATGACTAAATCACTCTGCTGTACACCTGAAACTAACACAATATTTTTTTTTTTTTGAGAAAAGTCTCTCCTCGTGTGACTTAATTTATTTTTTTAAACCTTTTCTTCTGATGGACAGGGAAGCCTGGCATGCTGCAGTCCATGGGGTAACAAAGAGTCGGACATGACTGAGTGACTAAACTGAACTGAACTGATTTTGCATTGGTATATAGTCAATAACACAACATTGTTAATCAACTATACACTAATATAAAATAAAAAGTTAAAAAAAGATAGGCAATCATTTGTCAAGCATGGTTTAGATGAGTGGGCTCCACATTTTTAGTATTTGCATCTTGATTGATAAAATATCTATTGAGAAAAAAAAAAAAGTCCCCACCTACTGCCACAGACCCCTAGGAGGCCTCAAGTTCAAGTCCCACCAGGTAGGCACCAGGTATGCACCTCCTCTTGCACTCTCAAATGTCTGAGCCAGAAGGATGTTCAGGGTTATCTTTTCTAACCTGGAAAAACTGATTGAGAGAGGTGAACGGACTTCTTAGCTAATTTTTATCTGCATAAAATAAAGCTGTTGATCCTGTAGTAGAAAGAACAGTGAACTAGGAGCAATAACACAGGGTTCCTGCCCCAGCCCTGCCTCTATCTCACCTGTGTGACCTCAGGCAAGCCGGGCCAGTTCTCAGAGCCTTATTTTCCTCATTCATAAAATGAGATTTAAGTCTAACCCTCCGCCGCCTGCCTGCCGGGGCGACAGTGAAGATCCAAAGGATAAGGAGAGGGACCACACTTTGGACACTAGGCAGCAGGGAAGGCAATAGACTCGTAGCGGGGACTCGAGGCGGCGCGCGCCCCAGGGAGGTGTGTGCTTGGTGTCACTTGGGTCCCTAGGAAATTACCTGGAAAAGGACTGCCTGGGGCTGCACCAAGTATTGTCTCATCAGCACGGGGCACCACTGCCATAGCATGGAGGAGAAAAGAAACACAGACACGTGAGAAGGAGGGCAGCGCGAAGCAGGGCAGTGCAGGGGGCAGGCTGCGGGGCTGCTGCCTCGGCTGGCCTCCCGGGGCCACCACAGGGCTTCCCCATCACCTGCTGAGTCCTCCAGGTTCACCGCTGGGCCCGAGGCGGCCCTCGGGAGACGGGCCAGAGCCAGGCCAACCACTCCCCCACGTGAGGGACCAGACACCTGCTCAACTATGCACCTACCCAGAGGAGGACGGAGCAGGAGTGGGGGGTGGGGGGCGTGTCCCCAGGGCCTGGCCTGATGACAGGCAGGAGTGCGGCTGAGGAACCCGCCAGTTCTGCGGACAGGAGGAGGAGGACAGGGCTCAAGTCTGCCACAGGCAAGGTTCGTGCAGCGCGGAGCCAGGCCAGGCGCCTCACGTTCTCGGCTCCTCTCATTTTCAACGTGGGGATACAGGACCTACAGCACAGGGTCATGACCAGGCATACAGGAAGTGATAAGAATGTCAACTCCTGAGGGCAGGCCTTTTTGTTCTCGTTTTTTTTTTTTTTTTTTTTTCGTCTTCATGGCCAGTATCCCAGTGAGTTTATCAACATCGATATCCCAGTGTGATTTTACCAGATGTTATCATTGGAGGAAACTGGATAAGGGTATATGGGATCCCTCCACATTATTTTTTTAGCACTGCATGTAAACCTACAATTATTTCAAACTAAAAAGTTTAATTTTAAAAAAGAAAAAGAGAAACACAAAAAAACAATAAACTTTGAGCATTCCATCTCCACTAAACCAAATAGAAGATGAATCAAACTTGAAAAGGAAATTTTTGCTGAAAGGAGGGATGATGAATGACACCAGCAAAAGTGCTCCATAATCTATAAAGTGCTACTGCCAGTATTATCAGAGGGGAAGAACTGCCAAGAATTCTGAATAGCCTCACTCTTCCAGGAAGCCCTCCTGGATTTCCCCTCCTATGTTCCTAGAACCCCAAAGTGCATGCACATCCCTACAGCTGCACTGTAACACTCTGTATTGTACACTTCCTTATTTAAGGGCCCTCATTCCCCAACCACAGTGTGAATTTCATGAGGATAGGGCTGTGTCTCCTTCATCTTTGTAACAGCAGTTCCTGGCCCAATGCCCAGCTCTGAACAGATGTGACATAAATGCCTGTGGAACCAAATGAACTGGGACAGGTACCATGGCCTGGCTCTGCCAGCAGCATCCGAGGTGCTTCCCAGGGTCACTGAGACAGTAAGTGACAGAAAAATGCTTTGATTCATCAGAAAGTACCCTAGGCATGAATGAGACATGCTCATTATTCATGTGGTTCTCCAGAACTGTGTCCATCACTTGGTCAACATGGTCTGAATGGAATCAAGGGGCTTCCAAGAAGAGATTTGCAAGGTTTAACTGACTCATCTCTCCCTATTCCATTTACAGCATGCCAGGCGTCACTCCAGTCCATCCCCAGACACGCAGGTGGTGGGGACAGGAGGGAAAGCCCAGGGAGGAGAATGAAATCAGATATTCTGGTTTCTGTCCCAGAGAAACTTTTCTAGCACTGACTCATCTGGAGGCCCCCTTCTCCCACCATGGCCACTTAGAGAAACTTGTGTGTGTGTGTGCCCAGTTGCACAATCATGTCCAACTCTTTGTGATCCTATGGACTGGAGCCCACCAGGCTCCTCTGTCCATGGGATTTTTTCAGGCAAGAATACTGGAGTGGGTTGCCATTTCCTCCAGCCCAGGGATAGAATCCGCAGCTCCTCCATCTTCGGCATTGTAGGAGGATTCCTTAAGCCATCAGAGAAGCCCTAGAGAATCTTAGTGAACCAAATCTTAGGACCCAGGAGAGCTCGGGGGTTATGGAGGTTGATCTTCAGCTGATGCTCAAAACTCACCGGTGATAGGAAACTCCCCACTTCCTGAGGCAGCCGCTTGGTGGCCACACAGCTCTGGCTACCACAAAGTGCTAACGCCTCCCCACGCTGGTCATGAGTGTGCTCTCTGGGGCCCCAGTTCCAACGAATGTCCTCTCACAGCATAAGCAGCTTGCTTCTGCTTTTCTTCTCACCTCATTGCCTGGTTAACTCATGCTGGTCTCACAGTCAATGCAGAACTCACCACAAGCTCAAGTGAAATGGAAAGTGATTGTGCATATGATTGTTTTGAAGTATTCATTTTCTCCCACCCCTAACCAGTATGCTATTTGTAAGGGAGTGCTCTGTGCTTATAAACCCTCCCTGGCTCCTCACTGCCTCCAGGTAATGTTGACCCAAACCATACAGACCCCAATCCAAATCCCAACCTGCTTTTCCAGTTTCAACTCAGATCTACCTACTTCCGACACTCTACCCACGACTCCAGCCACACCGCACTCGTCCTAATTCCTGAGCACCCCAGGCACTCCACCCAGTGCCTCTGTTCACTCTGTTTTCCATCCTCATCCCAGTCCAAATCATTGTTCTCTAAGGCCCGGTTCCAATGCCATCTCTTCCATAAGTCTTTTTGGTTGAAATAAATCATTTTCTTCTCTGAATTCCCCCAGGATTTTCACCACCCTGTGTTTGGGATATTTATCACCTCTTGATGAAAGTGAAAGAGGAGAGTGAAAAAGCTGGCTTAAAACTCAACATTCAAAAAACTAAGACTGTGGCATCCGGTCCCATCACTTCCTGGCAAATAGATGGGAAAACAATGGAAACAGTGACACACTTTATTTTCTTAGGCTCCAAAATCACTGCAGATGGTAACTGCAGCCATGAAAATTAAAAAACATCTATTTCTACTTTATTGACTATGCCAAAGCCTTTGACTACATGGATCACAATAAACTGTGGAAAATTCTGAAAGAGATGGGAATGCCAGACCACCTGACTCACCTCTTGAGAAATCTGTATGCAGGTCAGGAAGCAATAGTTAGAACTGGACATGGAACAACAGACTGGTTCCAAATTGGGAAAGGAGTACGTCAAGGCTGAATATTGTCACCCTGCTTATTTAACTTATATGCAGAGTACATCATGAGAAATGCTGGGCTGGATGAAGCACAAGCTGGAATCAAGATTGCCGGGAAAAATATCAATAACCTCAGATATGCAGATGACGCCACCCTTATGGCAGAAAGTGAAGAAAAATTAAAGAGCCTTTTGATGAAAGTGAAAGAGGAGAGTGAAAAAGTTGGTTTAAAGCTCAATATTCAGAAAACTAAGATCATGGCATCCGGTCCCATCACTTCATGGCAAATAGATGGGGAAACAGGGAAACAGCGTCAGACTTTATTTTCTTGGGCTCCAAAATCACTGCAGATGGTGATTGCAGCCATGAAATTAAAAAACGCTTACTTCTTAGAAGGAAACTTATGTTTCCTTCTAAGCATAGACAGCATATTAAAAAGCAGAGACATTACTTTGCCAACAAAGGTCTGTCTAGTCAAGGCTATGGTTTTTCCAGTAGTCATGAATGGATGTGAGAGTTGGACTATAAAGAAAGCTGAGAGATGAAGAACTGATGCTTTTGAACTGTGGTGTCGGAGAAGATTCTTGGAAGTCTCTTGGACAGCAAGGAGATCAAACCAGTCCATCCTAAAGGAAATCAGTCCTGAATACTCACTGGAAGAACTGATGCTGAAACTGAAGCTCCAATACTTTGGCTACTTGATGCAAAGAACTGACTCATTGGAAAAGACGCTGATGCTGGGAAAGATTGAAGGCAGGAAGAGAAGGGGATGACAGAGGATGATTGGATGGCATCACCAACTCAATGGACATGAATTTAAGCAAGCTCCTAGAGTTGGTGATGGACAGGGAAGCCTGACATGCTGCAGTCCACGGAGTTGCAAAGAGTTGGACACAACTGAATGACTGAACTTGATCCCAGTCATTTGACATTGTATCTGCTCTCCCTCTGAGATGAGGAGGCACGTCCGGGCAGTCTGACTGGGGACAGTAGGCTGGGCGGGACATATCCTGAATGAAGCTGAGCAAGGGAGAGAGGGAAGGAACAAAAGATTCTGGGGTCCACCCTGAACCTCAAGAAATCTGTAAGATGAGCAGGGAGAGAAGACCCTGGGCTTGGAGCATTGTGGCTTTTGTCCTCCCAAACGCAAGAGAAGAAATGACAAGGCTTGAAGCACAGAGCTCCACTTCTGGAGGACAAGAGCCAGGACCCAGCGGCCAAGGCTTCCTGAATGATAAGAAGACACAGTGGGAGGGAACTGTGTGGAGGAGGGAGAGGAGGACTCCCTCCTTGGGAATTGCCAGGGTCTGCTCAGACTCTGCCATCCAGATCCTGATGTAGCAAAGAGGAGGGAGATTTCCAAAAACAAACTCTATCTCAGAGCAGCCAAATTCCACCAACTTCTCTCCAGGCGGTTCATGATGGGGCCTGGCTGTCCCATCCTGCTACAGGGAAAGGAGAAGAGCAGGGAGGCTCACTACCACCAAAGGAATGCCTCTTGGCTACCAAGGGGCCTGAAAGGGGGGCATGCAAAGGGATGTCCTCCATCCTTAAGTACCCGGTACAGGAGTGGGGGACATCCCAGGATGCTCATAGTTCACTTTCTTTTGGATTTATTTCCCAAATGCAGGAAGACAAAAAGGCTATCCATGCGGCTGTAAAGAAACAAAATACCTCTGTAGTGCAAGATTAATAGGGTGTAGGCCGGGAGGGGAGCTTGGATGCCCTTCCCCACCACCACTGCCCTGCCACTGCTGAGCGGTGACATGCGTGTGTGTGTGCACACACACACACACAAATACACACTCCTCAGGTCAAAGGTCATCTCTCTGCCCCTTCTGTTCCCCATCAGGAAGAACCTTCTATCAGGCAACATTCTGAAAAGGTAAATAGGCAGTCTCGGGAGGGCATTCCTTCTGTCACCAAGGTCTGCTACAGCCAAACAGACACTGCCAAGAGAAATGCCAGAAAAAGAAGGCTGAGAGAACCAGGCCTCTCACAGCTAATTCAGACTCCAACTCAGACGATTCTAGCATCTCTGACCTAAACCCTCAGACACAGGATAAGTCAGGAGTACTCATATTTGTTGGATGCTTACTACACATCAGCTACTGCTCTAGGTGTTAGCGTGTGTAAGCGTGCGTAAGCGTGCGCGCATGCCCAGTTGTGTCTGACTCTTTGTGACCCTATGGACTGTAGCTTGCCAGGCTCCTCTGTCCACGAGACTCTCCAGGCAAGAATACTGAAATGGGTTGCCATGCCCTCGTCCAGGAGATCTTCCCAATCCAGGGATCGAACCTGAGTCTCCTGCATTGCAGGAGGATTCTTTACCACTGAGCCACTGGGATGCCCTCTAGGTGTTAAAACCCATTAATTTATTTAACCCTTACAATGACCCTATGGGTAAGTATTATTACTCCCAGTTTACAGAGGATGAAAATGAGGCACAAGGGACCAAAATAATGTGTCTGAATCACCCTGCAGCAGTGCGACTCCAAGCCTGAGATGCTGAACTCCACTAGACACCACCTTCATCAACCCGATCCTGATCTGGATGGGAAAGCTGAGAACAGAGTGGAGGGAGCTGCATGCGGGGTTAGACTCAGGTCCTGTCGGATCCCACAGACTGTGTTCTCCCCCATGATGCCACAGGGCCCAGGACAGAGAGACCGACTGCCAATCCAAAAGCATCTTCACAGGCTTCATGAAACTCCACCTGTGACAAGCCCATTCCTCCTCCCCGAGCACCCTTTCGTTTCCTATCCTCCAATCCTGTCTCTCCACGCCTTCTCATCCCAGCTCAAGAATGACCTCCAGTATGAAATGTTTCCAGGTGGGTTCAGCCAACAATGGTACGAACCTCATCCTTTACTCTCCCCACTTCATCTCAGAGGGCAGTCAAAATGATAAACTCAGAGGACAGCCGTGCTCACACTGATGTTGGCCTTAGGGAATAATCTTCATATGAGCGGGAAATAACAGAAAGAAACAAAAATGTAACATTGCACTATATAGAGAAACATCAGGCGTCAGACTGCTTGGTTCAGGTGCTGTGTTCTTTACTGAAGGAGACATTCTGGTTTCAGAAAAATGAGAAACAAAAGGAAGGAGGCACTAGGCTTAGGCTGAAGCTTTTCTGTGTAAATTAATACTATTATGTAAATAATAGGGACAAAACTAGCACAATAACAATGGTGTTTCTGTTTATTCACCTCTTTATGAAGATTAACTTAAGAGCCTTTGTTTTTAATTATTAGAAATATGTTTGCATTTTTCAGTCATGTGTTAATTTCATGAATCTTGCATTTCATACCTGGAAAGAAAGCATAATAACCATTCTTTGTGCTAATACCTACAGTTTATTTAAGCAAGCAAGCATTGGCCTTGAGACTGGATATAAACAAACATACTTCTGAAGGCTTGGTTTGAGCTTGGTTTTTAACAATTCCTTTCTCTCTCAGATACACACACACATACATACATACGTACGTTAAATTTAGCCTCCTGGTTTTATTTCCTTCACCTCTCAACCACAAATCAAACTTCAAATAATATAAAATTGCTGGCTAGAAAGAGGCTTACCACAAATAAACAAAAGCTTTCAAGCCAAAGGCAGAGATGTTCCCATCTCCCCATCCAACCCTCTCCACCTCCTCTGCCTGCTCCAACAGAACACCCTCTCTCTGCCCAACTGCCCAGGAAAACCCTGAAATCTCTCATTTTCCTTTCCAGGAGAAGAAGAGATTTGATTCCCCCACATAAAAAGAAAAGTTCAGTAATAACAGGAAGCTGGGAAAACCCAGGCAGACTCTTCCCTGCCATCCATGTCAAGCTCACAAAGAGAAAAAAAAAAAAAAAATCATACCATCCGACATGGTTGGAAGAGTTTAATCCAAAGCACTGCTAATTAATATCCCCAGCTTTCCAGAAGCCAGTGCCACATACAGCTGCGAGGGCAACAAGGCTGTTCTCCCTTCAATTTTATGGGAAGAACATTTTCATTACAAAGCCTCCTCCCAGGCTCTCCTCTCTCACCAGATTAGCTAAGAAGGAAGTGGATGATCCATATATCAGAACTCCTTCTCTCTCCATTAATTTTATTATTTATATCGCATTTTTAAAGTTTATTGGTACAACCCTCTGTGCACCTGGCCAGAGCCCTCTGACGAACAGTGGTATCCTGCATCTTTTACTCAGGGGGACTTTATGAATTGGTCACCAGAAGATATCAACTTTTTGAAATTTGCCTCAGAGAGGGAGCTGACTCCAGCGGCATTTCCTGCCTACTCCCCCACCTCCCACTCCAACACACGCTCACCATTTTAAAAAACAAATACTGAAGGTTCTAAACCCACTCACTTGTGAAATGTATGAGTACTTGATGGCTTAGCATGAGCTCTGGGTGCTTCCTAGGGGACTCCCTAAAACCCTGGGGGAGGGGTGTCCCACATGCCCCCACCCAAATCAAGCGTCCCCAGCTGAGCCAGCAAACTTGAGCTGTTTTTTAACCCAACCTGCCAGACCACAGACAGGCCTGGAGAGGCCCAGTGTCTTACCATTTTATTCTGAAACCCCACGTGCTCAGAGCTGTCTCTTTCCAAGCCTCCTAAAGGGACCCCAAATCCAATCTAAATGTCTCGAATTTACCTGTTTGTCTTTTATACATATAAATAGCTGCATTTCCATTCTCTCTTTGTTTCTCATTTTCATTTGGTTCTAATATCTGCATGTAAATGTCGGAAAATAGCATCTGTAATTGGAGATTATGAAGTATGGCCAGCTCCTGACAGGCTGCTAAGGAAGATGGATTATCCTCATTTTTCTGTAAATTTTGTCAATTTTGGAATTCATAAGCTATCAACACTGATCAAAATGGGACTTCACAGCTGTGTCAAAAAAAAGAGAGAGAAAGAGCAAGAGAGAGAGAATGCGCGCGCACCCTGGAAGGCAGGCGGTTATGTGCAGGGGCCAGGCAGCAGGCAGCGAGAGGTTGGCACAGCAGACTGAATGCCCCGTCATGGGGCAGTCACCCTCTTCCTGTGCCCTCCCCTCCACACTGGCAGCTCCCTGCTCACAGGCTTCCCTGGAATTCAGGGTGGGGCTGCCTAGCCCCCTGGCTAAATCAAATAGCTAAATCACGCTACTGGAAGGCCACAAATTCTTCAAGGCACCCACTCAAACCCAAGGCTTAATTTATTGCCAGGCGCAGCCTTCCTTATTTATCCGAGGAGTCTGCGGGCTCCCTCAGCGCAGACCTCCGAGATGTTCTACCTCTTCCAGACCATCACGGCCCACTTGAGGCAATTGTGCTGGTCTCTCTCTCTCAATTTTCCCATTACTGGGAGTAAGTACTGTTGGGACTCTGTAATAGCCCGACTGCAGCCCATATCAATAACAGATGAGGTTTAATCGTCCAACACAAAAATTATTTAGGCGCCGTAAGGACATTCAATGTCATTTGCATAATGGCATTTCTATCGCACGCACCTAACCCGTCTTGCATAAACAAGGCCTTGGGACCATAAATAATAATAAATCATGACGTCTGCACGCCTCTTGCAGTAATAGGAGCCACTCTTTGTGGAAATTATTTCAGCAGGAAATGGGCACTGTAATTTTAAAGACATGTGGTGCGGGGAGGTGCGGTAAATCACGCCTGCGCACGATCCCTGGGAGCAGTCGGGGCCCTGTCCAGAGCCCACAGTGACATCCCAGGGTGACTGGAGGAGGGGGACACAGGACACACCACTGTCCCAGTAAACTGTAGAGGCTCGGATGAACAGAGCCCAGTGTGGAGAGAATTGGCTTTGGACCTGGAGAAGCCCAGGCCTCAAGTCAGAAACTATCTTTGTTCTAGCAGAATGGAAGCTCCATGAGGGCAGTGATTGGCAATTTCTTCCTGAGCAAGTACTCAGGAAATACCCAAAAGACATGCAATGAGAGGAGACAATCTTTGGCTCAGGTAAGGAGTGGATGAGAAGAGCCTGAAAATAGGTTAAGGTGAGATAAATGGAGACACAGACCCAGAGGAATTAAGAAAGGACGGGGCATAGAAGCATAGGTACCACTGATCTGTGAGCAACAGAGTGAAAATGTCCAATAAACTCTAAGCTGTATTGCAAGGCAGCTGTGGGCTACTAGAAAGGCACAGATGAGGGATGGTGAACAGAGCAGAGTGTGAGCCTACAGGTTCTGGAGGCAGACACAATTGGGAGAGAATGCATCATGCATCTCAGACTGGCTGCCTCTCTCCTCTAAGCCCCAACTTCCTCATCTGCTAGACAGCATAATACCTGAACAAGCAGCCCTCCTTATCTGTGAATCCTGCATCCATGGATACAGAGGACCAACTGCAAGGGACTTGAGAGTCCCTGGATCTTGGTATCTGGAGGCAATCTGGATCCAATGTCCTAGGGATAGGATACCAAGGGATGACTGTACTCAGCTCACAGTGTTCTGAGGTTTAAATGAGATAATGTGAGCAAAGTAACCCGTGCTTGATGAAGCTTTGCCATTCTTATTATTGGTACAACTACTACTATTATTTTTCAAGAAATAACAGGAGAGAATTCAGGTACAGCTCTGCTTCTTACCAGCTGTGGGCCTCAGCTACCTCTGATCTGTCCAAGAAGAGCATGATAAAATGACCCCTACCTACTCCCAGAGCTGCCATGACAGCTCTGAAACAAGGCAGCGCTGTGAAGCGCCTTGTTAGTACAACATGCTGTCTGCTCAAGAAGGACGAATACCAACATTCCTCACGAGTCCAAGCAAAGAACATGGGGGAGAGGTCCCTACACCTGCCCCTGTCATCTCCAGCCATCCCTGGCAGCACCCTCAAAAGTTTATGGTTTCCAGAAAAGTCCTGACAGGATACACCCTAAGGCAACCACAGCGTTGCCCCTGGGAGGGAGAAGAAGGGACTGAGATTGGAACTGTTATCAACAGTTTAAGTCTTATCTGTAATGTGCTAATTTTACTGGAAGAGAAGTACTACTTGTGTCACTGGGATTTTTAAAGCTGATGGAGTTCCACACCTCTAATGGCTTGGCTCACCCTATTCCCTCCACTGGAATACATGAGGATGGAACAGCAACAAAGGGCCAACCAAGTGATTTAACAACAACCGCACTCTTCACCCAAAGGAACTGAGAGAAACAATATGATGTAATTTCTCCGTCCAGTCTGCCTTGCCAGACTGGGAGGCCTGGGCTGTGTGCTGTGCTATATGCAGAAAGATGTAAATTTCAGACCCCAACAGTCTCTTGGGGGGTAGGTGGCTCTGGCACCTAAAATGCCACCTTCGGCTTACACACTGACCTCACCCTTGCCAAAATAAGAAAACCACTCAGAGCCAAATAAAGTCTGGAGTTTAGTTATTAGTCTTGTACCAACGTAAGTTTCTTGGTTTTGACAAGTGGATTGTGGTTATATGATGTTAACAATAGGGGAAACTGGGTGGGAAGTATGTGGGAACTTTCTATACTATCTTTGCAACTTTTCTGTAAATTTAAAATTGCTCCAAAAAAAGATATATGTAAAAATAAAAAAAGGAGAAGCAGCCAGACTTCACTCATAATAAGAGAAGAGCCCATTAAAACCATAATGTACCCTTTTTCACCTATCAGATTAGCAATGATTCAAGGGGTTGATCCTCCACTGGGAGGGGGCTGTTGGGGAAAACAGGTCTTCTCATTTCAGGGAGAAATGTCTTTGAAGAGCAAGGTCTCTATTTTTCAAAATTTACCATGCCCACACACTGATCCAGCCATTCCACTTCTGGGAGTTTATCCTACAGGTATAGTCTCATATGGACAATGATGCTCACTGCAACCTCTTAAAATTTTTTTTAATTTTTATTCATTTATTTTGGCCACACCCTGAGGCTTGCCAGATCTTAGTTCCCTAACTAGGCATGACCAGGGATTAAACCCATGCCTCCTGCAGTGGAAACATGAAGTCCTAACCACTGGACCTCCAGGGAATTCCCACTGCAGACTTTTTTGAAAAATAAAAAGGTTGGAAGCCACCAACAGAAGCCTTGTTAAGTAACGTATGATACTCCATATAATGGAATACTATGTAGCTGCTAAAAAGAATGAAACAGCAGTCTATCCATACAGAACAATCATCATAAATATTTGTTAATGGAAAAGAACAAAAATGGAACCATGAGGGGGGAGGACTCTCTCTATATATATATACACACACACACATCTACATAAATACACACATATATCTTACCCTCATCAAAGTATTGTATGTAAATCTCTAAAGAACAGAGAAGAAACTGCTAATAATGGCTGCCTCCTAAGAGGGGAACTAGGTGGCAGGGAGAAAAGGAGCCAGGAGGAGACTTTACTGTATCCATATACATTTGGTATTGTCTGAAATTTTTACCATTTGCATGTACTACCTATAAACTTTTTTTCAAATAAAATAAAAAGTGTTGGTCAGGTAAGTGGCAATGAGCACATTCTGCCTCATGACTCTGCCAATGGGCCCCTCAGGCCCCCATCTGTCTTAAAGGGTGCCCTTCATACCTCTGCATCACCCAGCCTGCTTGGCACGAGTCTCTGGGCAACAAACTCAGCAACTGGCGACTGGATGCACGAACTCCTGGGACTCCTATGTCCGCCTGTGTGTCTAAAACCTTGGCCCCACTCCTCAGCTCAGGGAAGGACTGAGGCCTTCCTGCATCAGACCTGCAGCTGCAGACAGCATCTGAGCTAGAGGGGATGTGGGGTATCCTCTTTCATCAGTTTTCAGTAGGAAGTTGAGGCTTGATGTGGGAAGAAACTTGCTCAAGAGGACACTGCAGGGAAGTAGGCTGACCCAAATCAGAGCTCAGGTTTCAGGAAAGTAGCGCTTGCAGTTTGAACAGGAAAGAAACAATTTCCATTTTCTGGCTCTCAACTGTTTCAGTGGCAAAATGGGAATAAGACTGTCTGTCTGCCCTTTGTATTCCAAAAGTGTGAAGAAGAATCAAACAAGGTCACAGGTAGGAAAGCAGTCAAGAAACTTCTCAGCACCTTCCATTGAAAGAAACCTCTGCTGATGTGCTGGGTGGGCCTTGAAGAAGATCCAGCATGGCTACATTTACACACCCTGCTAAGTTGCCAGGGTTGTGCTTAGATGCTGAGACAGCTTTTATGTTGCAGTTTGCTCCAACTTAGTCAGAGAGGTACTGTCATTTTTCACTCTTCCTTTGTGCAGATGCAAAAACTAAGGCACAAGGAGATGAAGTGAATTTCCCACGACCAGACAGTTAATAGAACTGTAACCTAGATCATGCAGCTACGAATATTAATGTTGGAGGCAGAACTCTTAGCAGAGATGCTGCTAGCGGTAGTGGAAGCTGGTTTTTTTCCCCAAAAAGCTTTATCTGGCACAGGAGTTCCAGTTGCCATGAAAGGCCATGGCCAACAGGCATGGAGACTCCCATGGCAGGTCAGCTACCTTCAGCACAGCCGATTCTACCCCAGGAAGATTGCGAAGACTCGGTCCTGGCCACTCAACAGAGATCCTTCTCTCCTAGCAGCCTCCTGTGTACCCAGCCCTAAGTTCCCCCATTCAGAATCTCTTCTGTCCTTGGACATTCTCTCCTCTAACGCTCACCCCAACTCAGCTAGACCCACATATTCTTCTTCAGCTCAGTTGTACCGCCCCCACCTCAACTGCTTCACACCCTTGTTTTCCCATTCCCTGTGACATGAATGGGATCACCTTGTCTGGTGGCTCTCTGGTCTGTCTGCAGGATGACTGAATGAATATACCTCTCCAGTGACATTGCCTGAGCTGGGTGTGGTTCCCAGGGGGAGTGCTGGCAGAGAAGCAGGGGTGTCTCAGGTGCCCAGATCCTCCCCGGTGTCTGCTGGCTGCCTCCTAGCATCCCACAGGCGTTAGCTCCAATCCATTTCCCATCCTTTCCTATCCCTCATTTTAAATGTCTAAGCTCAGCCTCCAGAACATGAGCCTGGAGTTTTACCATGAGTTTGGAGTTTTACCACCCAACATTTCTTTTGAAATTCAGAACTTATTGGTAAGATAAAGCTGATCTTACTCGCTTACTTCAACTCTACTGAAGACAATGCTGAGGATTTATGAATTGGTTTGACACTCACACATATACACAAAAGCCACATCTTTGCAAGCTATGTAATACCCAAAAAGAAGGCCTAGGGATCTCTGTATAAGGATGCAAAGTAAAATAATACTGCAAGAGAATTTTCATAATAAAATCGGAAAAGATAAATGAAAGACTTTCGGAAGAATAAACAAGCTTTCAAACAAGTGCACCTACTAGCGATTATCATATTAACTTTATTCATTCACTTGTTCTTTCATACCTCATTACTTTTCAGCAAAAGTTTAAGGTAGCTCACAATGGGGCAAAAAAAAAAAAAAGAATACAATGAGGCAGGGAAAGGCAGAAAGGAAAGCAAGAGGCAAGTATAGAATGGAACCAATGATAGTCAACTGGAGCCACCACGTTTAAGCAGGCTCTGCACTGCACAGGGAGCCCTGTGGAAACCTCACACAGTCCTATAAAGCAAGTGCTCATCATCCCCATTTTGTGGATGAAAAAACTGAGGTTTAGCAAGGCCAAGGAACCTGCCCAAGGCCATGCAGCTGGTAGATGACAGATCTGGGACTGAACCCAGGCAGTTTGGTTCCAGAGCCCGCACTCTCAAATACAACACACTCCACACCATCAAAGTCAAGACTGGGGCTAGAAACTTAGGAACTTGCTAGAGAAGGGACCACATCTGGCCCTCCCCTAAATACTTTTCTCTCTGAGCTGAATAACAATGGGAAGCTTTTTGATTCTAACAAATGGCAGGAGGGAAGCTCCTCTATGCCCGTAGTTCAGTATAGCCCCACTTGGGAGTTGACATCCTCTTGAGGAAACTGAAGGGCCTGGTAGGAACCTGGGGCTGAAGCTTCAGAGATCGGCACAAGAGCTGCCTGCCACAGGGATAGGAACTTCCATAGAAAATTGTTTTGGGTCCACTTCAACACACCGATATAGAGATGATGGAGACCCCAGAGTTCTCCTCCATTTAGCGCTGTCACAAGGGTTATGTCCCAGAAGGTATTCAGGGCAGTTATAGCCCCTCCCATCTCTGTCATTAAAAAACCAAAGAAACAAAACTCTCTTTGGACAACTAGCTTTGATCAATGCCACTTCTAATACCCTCTGGGATGAAATCTGTTTCAAGAAAACCAAAGTAGCTTGTGAAAAGGGATTGCTATTTACAAATCTGTTCAAATATGGGAAACAGGTCCTAAAACCAGTAACTTTTATTTTAGAATAATTGGCCCACGGCCTTTCTTACTGAAAAATTCAGACCACCTGGTCCAACTGTTTAGGACATTCTTGAGTGAGATAGAAGAGCCTGTCTATAATCCCAGCACCACCACGGGCTGCAAGGCCTTGGGAAACGTACTGAGTCATTTTCTTCCTCAGTTTCCTCATCTATAAAATTACAAGAACAAGGACTTCTCTGGCAATCCAGTGGTTAAGACTTCGCCTTCCAATGCATGGGGTGCAAGCTCGATCCCTGGTTGGGGAACTAAGATCCCACATGCCTCACAGCCAAAAGACCAAAACATTAAAAAAAGAAGAAGAATAAGGAATATTGTAATAAATTCAATAAACACTTGAAAATGGTCCACATAAAAAAATTTTTTTAATTATGACAATAAAAGTCCCCACTTCACAGGCCTGCTAAAGGAATAAAATGAGTCAACTGGATAACAGAAGAGAAAACAAGGTATTGGTGATATAGGGCACAGGCTCACAGGGCTCTTTGGGGTTAAAGTCCATTTAGCATATTAGGAAGCCACATGAGCTGCGAGATGTCTCCAGGAGACACTTGAGAATCTAGCTACCAATAAGCAAGACTCTGATGCTGGGAGGGATTGGGGGCAGGAGGAGAAGGGGACAACAGAGGATGAGATGGCTGGATGGCATCACTGAGTCGATGGACATGAGTCTGAGTGAACTCCGGGAATTGGTGATGGACAGGGAGGCCTGGTGTGCTGCAATTCATGGGGTTGCAAAGAGTCGGACACGACTGAGCGACTGAACTGAACTGAACTGAAGCAATTCCCCAGAGAATCTGAAAGCCCCACAGCTTACTTTCCACGTGTCAGTTCCTAACCTCCCAAACCACAAAGAATAAATGATGTCAGCTACGCTGAGAGCCAAAACAGGAGGGAAATGGTTACCCAACTATCCCTTCCAAAGAAGATCAGAAGCCCAGAAAAAGATTAGTAGCTGGAGAATCTACAGGGCTGTCCCCAGGGCACAGAGAGCACAGGCTTTCTCCAGATTTACTCCATAGGCTATAATTTCACACCCAGGTGCTGTTCATAAGGGGATGAGTTGAAAACAATCTGTAAAAATTAATACACCATCTCATAAAGGAGTATCCCACAGAGAAGCAATGCTCCCTTCCCCATAGCTCCAGGTGCAGCCCCGCCACCAATCCTCAACCCCAACACCTAAAAGTGAGAAGTGCTGAAGTTGAGAAGATGTAAAAAAATCTCACTGCAACCAAACTTCCTGCACGTGTCTTCCCAGGCAAATGGAATGTAGACATTTAAAGTCTTGTTGTATATCAAGGAGCATCCCTTCAGTTTCCTAATCTTTTAAATGAGGAAAATCATTACTAAGCGGGAAGGGTTTGTTATGAGAATTAAATGAGATAATACAAAGTATTGAACCACATGCACTGTCCAGATATTCTATTATTATTATACTTGTGTCTGCTCAGTTGTTCAGTCATGTCCAACTTTTTGCAACCCCATGGACTGTAGCCTGCCAGGCTCCTCTGACCATGGGTATTCTCCAGGCAAGAATACTGGAGTGGGTTGCATTTCCTCCTCCAGGGGATCTTCCTGACCCAGGGATGGAACTTGCGTCTCCTGCATTGGCAGGTGGATTCTCTACCACTGTGACACCTGGGAAGCTATATTATACTACATTTGATTATACTGCAGTGTGTGTGTATGTGTTTTAAGATGGGCTTTTCAGAATCATCAAATCCAGCCTGCATGTTCTGGCCGCCTGAAACTTCTCCCCCTTCCCCAGACTATACATGCACAAGGCTCTTCCTCTTCTCCCAACACCGTCTTCCTCATCTTCCTCCCCACCTGCTTCCTGTGCAGCCCCCATGAGTCTTGTCTGCATCACTCAGGCATTCTCTGAGGATGTCAATAATAAGGATAAATACATCTATTGAGGGTTCCCATGTGCCAAGAACTGTCCAAGACCTTACACACACGGCCTCGTGTTCTGTCCTCACACTAACCCTGTTTGAGGCACACTAGCATCCCCATCTTCCTTTTGTGGATGGGAAAACTGAGGCTCAGTGAGGCTGGGCAACTTGCTCAGGATCACACACCCAGCTGGTACAGGTGCCAGGTTCCAGAACCAGATGAGTTGCAGAGCCCTGACTCTGAAGCACCTTACCTGTGGCCAGCACGGGTGACCAGTGCAGTGCTACCTGAGCCTCCAGACAGGCCGAGCATGACAGGGCATGGCAGGTGCCCCCAAGAGCGTGGTCCCAGGCAGCAGCTGTCCCAGTCCTCCTGTCAGGAGGGACATTCACAAGCTGAGAAGTATCCCAGTCTGGGTTGGAATATCCTGCTCACCCTTCAAATCTGATCTAGGATTCTGGAGAATTCCTGTCCTCTGTGGTACCAAAAGGGAAATATGAATTTGCTTGTTTGTAAGGGAAGGTTCTTCTAACACAACCCTAGAATTATTAATTTATTATGGAGATTTCTCAGCTCCTCAGGCAGAAGTTCTAAAAGTGATACAAATTGTTATTTTGATTACATTAATAGGATTTTCCCCTCAAAGCCTAAGCTCATTTGCCTGTGTAATCTGTAGCTGGGCAAACAGTGAACGCAGGGAACGCCTGGGGAGGAGAAAGTTCCCAGCAGCTCCTAGGCGCAGTTGTTCTGCCTCTGCGTCCGGTCTGTCTGTCACCCCTCCCACCCGACAGTCCCCGCTCTGTGCCTCCTCTCACAGCCCCCTCCTGTCTATCCAGCCTGGCTTCCTTCCCACCACGACCCTGCCTCTCTACTCTGTGGAATCTCAGCTGTGACGAATGCTCCTTGATAATAGTAACGACAACAGTCATAGAAATAACATTAATCTAGTGTCTCTTATGAGCTGGATGCTCTGCTGAGCCCTTTTCTATGTTCATCTCGTTTAATCTGTACAGCCCAAATGACACAAGAACTATTATTATCCCATAATATGAGAAAACCGGGGTTAAAGCAGTGGTAAAGTCAAGTGAGTTTAACCAGTAACTCTGCACACAAAGGAAGAAAAGCTCATGTCTGTCTAAGTGACAGCGCCCAGCAAGCTCAGGTCCAGGAATAAGGAAAGAATCCCACAGGTCCTGGAGGTAACCCTGCCATCACACATGACCCCATCTCCCCAGGCTCAAAAGTAACATAACGGGTGGTGAAGTCCCAAGCAGCTGCTTTGGAAGCCTGTACTCTTAATCCCACCTGCAGAGGTGGGTCCCTGACTTCTTTCCCAGTGGAAAGCGGGCCTCTCCACTTGCCCCAGGAATTGCTGGGCAAGGTAGAGGGGTCTGCACACTCACTGTGCCTAACACCGATCCCAGGGCTCTGCTCCCCAGCAGCATCCTGTCACACCATCTCCTCATGAGAACCCCACAAGTCAGCCCAGGCCAGTCCCTCCATACTGCTAGAGGACTGCCTGCACCCCTCCTGACAGGTGCCTCCTTCTTGGGGCCCTCCCACTGTCATCTTCATCTGCCCTTGACCTCATTGAGCATCCTCTCTGACTCTGTCGGTCTTGCTCTCCATCCCCCTGCCCAGCCCCATGGATGGCCACGGGAAGGACCTTATCCTGTCATTTAGAACCAGTCTGCCTCCAAGACCTCACCCCCTAAGCTCCTGCTGAGTACAGCCTCTCATCCTCTTCCTTTCACATCCTCATGCTGATGAGCCAGCTCTTGTCAGAAATTTGTAGAAATTACAACAGGTGGATAAAGTTATCTGCCCTTTTCGTGGCCAAAAACAATCATCCTATCACCAATACCCTTACCCCAACCCTGGAATTGTCCATGCATGCTAAGTCACTTCAGTCATGTCTGACTCTTTGTGATCCTGTGAACCATAGCCCACCAGGCTCCTCTGTCTTTCCAGGCAAGAATATGAGA
Source organism: Ovis canadensis (assembly GCF_042477335.2). Lineage (NCBI taxonomy): Eukaryota > Metazoa > Chordata > Mammalia > Artiodactyla > Bovidae > Ovis > Ovis canadensis. Next base: position 52,212,256 of record NC_091246.1, on the reverse strand, counting down.
GTGGGTTGCCATGCCCTCCTCCAGGGCAGTTTCCTGACCCAGGGATTGAACCTGCATCTCATATGTCTCCTACATCAGCAGGCAGGTTCTTTATCACTAGTGCCCCTGGGAAGTGAAAGTGTTAGTTGCTCAGCCGTGTCAGACTCTTTGCGTCTGTTCATGGGATTTCCCAAGCATGAACACTGGAGTGAGTTGCCATGCCTCCTCCAGGGGATCTTGCCAACCCAGAGATCGAACCTGGGGCCGTCTGCATTGCAGGCAGATTCTTTACTGTCTGAGTCAACAGGGAAGCCCCCAGAATTCTCTATATCCTTTTAAAAGCAATGACACTGAGTTGGTCTATGTGATAGTCTTCAATAAATTCATTGTTTCACAGCCAAGACATCAAGAAAGGATCAATAAATCCATCTTTTTTTTCCAAAAGAGACGAGAGAAAAGACAACCCCATCTGTCACAGGGTGCCAAAGCTCGGAACTGGCAGAGACCCTAGTGGTCATTTCTTTCAAACCTCTCTCCTTGAAAGCTTGAAGACTTCCCTCAGCCTTCTTCCCAAGAGGCCACACTGCCCAGGCCAGACACTCCCAGTGACAGGAAACCCAGAGCCAATCCACATGCGTGCAGTTCTGCCTGTTTGGAAAGCTTCTTTTGACTGAGTTGAAAGCTGCCTCTCTCTAATTCCCACTAGGTCCCAGGTCTGCCGACTGGAGCCACAAATGCGTCTGCTCCTCCATGGGAGCCCCTCTGAGATCTGATTCTACTCTTGGGTATGCAGTGCGTGCTCAATCACTTCAGTCGTGTCTGACTCTCTGCGACCCCTGGACCATGGCCCGCCAGTCCACTCTGTCCGTGGGACTCTCCAGGCAAGAATACTGGAGCGGGCTGCCATTTCCTTCTCCAGTGACAAAGTAGGAAGTGAGTGAAGTGAGAAGTCGCTCAGTCGTGTCCGACTCTTTGCGACCCCATGGACTGCAGCCCACCAGGCTCCCCTGTCCGTGGGATTTTCCAGGCAAGAGTACTGGAATGGGTTGCCATTGCCTTCTCCAGTGTATCCAGTGAGTTTTCCCTTTTCCAGGCAAATTCCACTTCTTCCACAAGTGCCTCACAAGACAGGTTTGGTGGTGGTGTAAGCTCGATGAATGGTGGTTCAAGGCACAGGCCCTGAACTCTGATTGCCTGGCTTCAAGATCTGGCCCTAAATGTTTCTACTTATGGATCTTTGGACAAGTTGTCCTCTCTCCACTTAATTTCCTCATCTGTAAAATGGGAATAGCTTCACACCACTTACTCCATAGAGCATCAAGAAAAGAGCTTCGCAAAGAGTTCAGCACCGATTCCTGGCATACACTAAGTGCTTAGCAATGTTAGAGGTGTAATCCCTTCCCCAACCTGTTCACTTCCTCTGGTCATCTTCCAGTTAGTCAACATCATTCTTAAGGGGAGACACTCACCTGGAATCCCACGTTGCAGGTGTGGCCTGACCAACACAGAATAGTTTACATTCACTGGCAGCCACATGACTAAGTTCACAGACAACTAAAACCCCTAGATCTTTCTCACCAGTGCTTTGTTAATCTTCATGACCCCTTGCGTGGTTTTCTGAAATCTTACTTTTATAACTATAAAGTTATTATTTTTGAAACCACTGAGCCATCCCTACACCGAGGTATGCCCACTCCTGCTATCGCTATAACTGTTACACCCATACATACAAGCCTAGAAACTCTTCTTTCATTAGTTAACACTGGCACTCTGAGACATATTAGGCAACAAACAGGAAGAGGGTCTTTCATTTCTATTTAGCATGATTCTGTGTTGCTTGAATCTTTTTGCAACATACATGTGTTACTTCTGTTTTACCAAATTGGAATCTACTCTGTGGCACTTTTTCTAACTTCTTGAGTTGAATGCTTACGTTTAACCCATTACTCTTTTACCATCTATATTAAATTAATGCATTTAAAGCTATGCATTTCCCTCTAAGTACCCCTTCAGCTTTATTGTGCAAGTTTTTATATGCAGTGCTAGGTTTTGTTTTTGGTTGTTCAGTTCTAATATTTTATAATTTCCATTAGGATTTCTTTTCTGACCCAGGGATTTTTTTTTTCCAGAAAATTGCTTTTGATTTTTACCTTAAACTACAGAAGACTGGAAACCATAATTTGCTTTGGACTATTAATTTGTAATTTCAGTGCACTGTAATCAAAGCACATGGTCTATGATGTAGATTTGGGGTATTGCTGACATTCGTTTTCACAAGCAGCACACAGTCCATTTCTGTGTGTTCTTTGTGGGTGTTTGAAAATCATGTATACTCTCAAATTGTTGGTTTTCATTCATCTATTTGATCTAACTTGTTAATTATGTTGTGCAAAACTTACGAATGTCTCTGCTAATTTTTTGTCAATTTGATCTATCCATTAATAAGAGGGGTATGGTAAAGTCTTCAGAAAATATTATGGGATTTTTCCCTTTGTTCATCGATAATTTTTGCTTTATATGTTTTGAGATTCTGTTGCTTAGAATATACAGGTTCAGGATTTTTATATTTTCCTGTGAATTTTCTTATCATTGAGTAATGGTCCTCTTTGTCTTTAAGGATACATTGGGCTTTAATTTCATCTGAAAGGGATAGTACTCTATCATATTTTATTTGGTTTACTCAGCTCCTTACTTGCAGCCTTCCAGTACCATTTTGTTTTAGGTTATTCCTATAAGCAGCATATTTCTGAGTTTTAGTTATTTTTCATATCCTCTGTATTATCTAGCAAATTCAATCTATTTATATTTATTGGGACTGCTCAAATATTTTTCTTTATTTCTACCATCTACTATCTAATTTTTGCATTTTTTGTGTGTGTCTATTGGGTTTTTTTTTTTTTTACTTTTTAAAAAAATTTTAGTTGGAGGTTAATTACTTTACAATATTGTATTGGTTTTGCCATATATCAACATGAATCTGCCACAGGTATACATGTGTTCCCCATCCTGAACCCCCCTCCCTCCCCGTACCATCCCTCTGGATCATCCCAGTGCACCAGCCCCAAGCATCCAGTATCATGCATCGAACTTGAACTGGCAGTTCGTTTCATATATGATATTATACATGTTTCAATGCCATTCTCCCAAATCATCCCACTCTCTCCCTCTCCCAGAGTCCAAAAGACTGTTCTATACATCTGTGTCTCTTTTGCTGTCTCGCATACAAGGTTATCATTACCACCTTTCTAAATTCCATATATATGTGTTACTATACCGTATTGGTGTTTTTCTTTCTGGCTTACTTCACTTTGTATAATAGGCTCCAGTTTCATCCACCTCATTAGAACTGATTCAAATGTATTCTTTTTAATGGCTGGGTAATACTCCATTGTGTATATGTACCACAGCTTTCTTATCCATTCATCTGCTGATGGACATCTAGGTTGCTTCCATGTCCTGGCTATTATAAACAGTGCTGCGATGAACATTGGGGTACACATGTCTCTTTCAATTCTGGTTTCCTTGGTGTGTATGCCCAGCAGTCGGATTGCTGGGTCATAAGGCAGTTCTATTTCCAGTTTTTTAAGGAATCTCCACACTGTTCTCCATAGTGGCTGTGCTAGTTTGCATTCCCACCAACAGTGTAAGAGGGTTTGCTTTTCTCCACACCCTCTCCAGCATCTATTGCTTGTAGACTTTTGGATCGCAGCCATTCTGACTGGCGTGAAATGGTACCTCATTGTAGTTTTGATTTGCATTTCTCTGATAATGAGTGATGTTGAGCATCTTTTCATGTGTTTGTTAGCCATCTGTATGTCTTCTTTGGAGAAATGTCTATTTAGTTCTTTGGCCCATTTTTTGATTGGGTGGTTTATTTTTCTGGAATTGAGCTGCAGGAGTTGCTTGTATATTTTTGAGATTAGTTGTTTGTCAGTTGCTTCATTTGGTATTATTTTCTCCCATTCAGAAGGCTGTCATTTCACCTTGCTTACAGTTTCCTTTGTTGTGCAGAAGTTTTTAAGTTTAATTAGGTCCCATTTGTTTGTTTTTGCTTTTATTTCCAATATTCTGTGAGGTGGGTCATAGAGGATCCTGCTGTGATTTATGTCAGAGAGTGTTTTGCCTATGTTCTCCTCTAGGAGTTTTACAGTTTCTGGTCTTGCGTTTAGATCTTTAATCCATTTTGAGTTTATTTTTGTGTATGGTGTTAGAAAGTGTTGTAGTTTCATTCTTTTACAAGTGGTTGACCAGTTTTCCCAGCACCACTTGTTAAAGAGATTGTCTTTAATCCATTGTATATTCTTGCCTCCTTTGTCAAAGATAAGGTGTCCATAGGTGCGTGGATTTATCTCTGGGCTTTCTATTTTGTTCCATTGATCTGTATTTCTGTCTTTGTGCCAGTACCATACTGTCTTGATGACTGTGGCTTTGTAGTAGAGCCTGAAGTCAGGCAGGTTGATTCCTCCAGTTCCATTCTTCTTTCTCAAGATTGCTTTGGCTATTCGAGGTTTTTTGTATTTCCATACAAATTGTGAAATTATTTGTCTAACTCTAATTTTGTATTTTTAATGGTCCAAGCTTCTTCTTTGCTTTTTCCTTTCTCTCCCCTGTTTTCTCTTGGACTCACTGATACTTTATATATCTCCTTGCCTCCTCTGGTTTGGAAGTTATACATTCCATTGTTATGCCTTTAATGATGACCTTTAATTTGCTTACCTGCATCCCTGACATAACCAGATTCACAGTTTATCAGTATATTTGTCCTCCAGCCAAGTAATACAAGGGTCTTAGAATTTCAACTCAGAGCAGCCCACTCCCAACCTTATATATTATTATTTTCTTTTTTCACTTTGTTTTTAAATCCCCCAAACCAGCCATTATGTTTGTTGTTGTTGTTTAGTCACTAAGTTGTGACCAACTCTTTTGCAACCCCAAGGACCATAGCCTGCCAGGCTCTTCTGTCCATGGGATTTTGCAGGGAAAAATACTGGAGTGGGTAGCCATTTCCTTCTCCAGGGGGTCTTCCCAGCCCAGGAATTGAACCCACATTCTCTGCGTTGGCAGGCATTTTCTTTACCACTGAGCCACCAGGGAAGCCGATGCTTACAGTCAATAGTTATTTAAATTATCCATTGTATATCAATTATTTGATTATCATTGCTTCTTAATTGGGACTTAAATCTTATTCCTTCTTTCTGTGTTTCATATCCTTCTCATAGGCAATATATATTAATAGTTGGGTCTTGTGAGCTTTTCTTAATGTACTTTGACAGTTCCTTTCTTTTAATGGGTATTCTAAGACCATTAATATTGAAAGCAATTATTGATATAATTTGATTAATATCTACCACGTTTGTAATTGTTTTCTATTTATTGAACTTCCTTTTTATTTCTTTTTTCCCTGCTTTTCTTCTTCCTTTTCTGGGTTTAATCAAATATGTCATATGAGTCCATTTTATCTGCCCAGCACTATTGAACTATATACTTAAATATGGTTAAGAGGGTAATTTTTGTATTATGTGTTTTTATCACAATTTATAAAACATTTTTAAGTCAAAAAGATAGTTTTGGTCATTGCCCTAGAATTTTCAATACACATTTACAACTAATCTAAATTAACCTTCAAATAACATTGTACTTCTTAAATTGTAGTACTGCTGCTGCTACTGCTGCTAAGTCGCTTCAGCCGTGTCCGACTCTGTGCGACCTCATAGACGGCAGCCCACCAGGCTCCGCAGTCCCTGGGATTCTCTAGGCAAGAACACTGGAGTGGGTTGCCATTGCCTTCTCCAATGCATGAAAGTGAAAAGTGAAAGTGAAGTCACTCAGTCGTGTCTGACTCATAGCGACCCCATGGACTGCAGCCTACCAGGCTCCTCTGTCCATGGGATTTTCCAAGCAAGAGTACTGGAGTGGGGTGCCATTGCCTTCTCCGAATTGTAGTACAAGTCCCTTCTAACAGAGTATTCCCAATTCCCCCTTTTTGTCCCTTGTGACCTGACTGCCATTCATTTCACTCATCCATATGTTATAATCATATGGATATATTGTTATATTTTTGCTTTAAGCAATTTGCTTTTAGATCAATTAAAACAGAAAAATCAAAGAATTTTTATCTTCATTTATTCCTTCTCTGACACTCCTTTTTTTTTTTTTTTTGCAGATCTGAGGTTCTGACCTATATTATTTTCTTTCTCTCTAAAGAATTATTTTTTTAAGATTTCTTGCAAGACAGGTCTGCTGGTAATGAATTCACTCCGTTTTTGTTTGACAGAAAATCTTCATTTTTTTCTTCACTTTAGGGGGACAATTTCCCAAGGTATAGCATTCTAGGTTGGTAGGTTTTGCGTTTCAGTGCTTAAAATATTTCACTCCACTCTCGTCCTGTTTGCATGGTTTCTGACATGAAATCCACTGTGATTCTTTTCCTTGTTCCTCTGTAAGTAAGGTGGTTTTTGTCCCTCTGGCTTCTTTCAATGTTTTCTTCATCTTATGTTTTCTGATGTTTGAATATGATATGTGCAGGTTTAGATACTGTGGTATTTTCACCTACTGTTTGACATTTTCTGAATTTCCCACATCTGTGGTTTGATTATCTGACATTAATTTTGGAAAATTCTTGGCCATTACTACTTCTCCTCATTTTTCCTTCATTTGGGGGGTACAATTCTAGGTTGGTGAGTTCAGATGGTAAAAAATTCACCTGCAATGCAGGAGACCCAGGTTCAGTCCCTCAGGTGGGAAGATGCCCTGGAGAAGGGAATGGCTACCCGCTCCAGTATTCTTGCCTGGAGAATTCCATGGACAGAGGAACCTGGTAGGCTACATACAGTCCATGGGGTCACAAAAAGTCGGACACGACTGCGCAACTAACACTTCAAATACTTCTTCATTCTCTCTTCTCTTCCTGGTATTCCAATTATGCATATGTTATTCCTCTCAAAAATTGTCCCCAAATTCTTGGATCATGTTCTATTCTAGTTTTTGGTTTGTGCCTTTGCTTTTTCATTCTTTTTTCTTTTACATTTCAGTTTGAGAAGTTTTTATTGACACATCTTCAAGTTTACTGATGCCTTACTTGACTATGTCCAATCTATGGATGCACCTATCAAAGGTCTTCTTTATTTTTGTCACTGCATTTTAAAAATTTTTTCTAGCATTTCTTTTCCATTGTTTCTTAGAGTTTCCATCTCTCTGTTTACATTGCCAACATATTCTTTCATGCTGTATCATTTTTCCAGTAAATCCTTTAACATATCAATCATAGTTATTTTAAATTCCCTTTCTAGGGACTTTCCTGGTGGCCCAGGGGTTAAGAATCCACCTTGCAATGCAGGGTATGTGGGTTTAACCCCTAGTTGGGGAACTAAGATCTCACATGCCACATAACAATTAAGCCCACTCACTGCAACAACTGAGCCTGTGCACCTCAACAAAAGATCCTGCATGACGCAATTAAGACCTGACGCAACCAAATACTTTGTTTTATCCCTGTCTAATGTGTTCTTTGGAAGGAATGATGCTAAAGCTGAAACTCTAGTACTCTGGCCACCTCATGCGAAGAGTTGACTCATTGGAAAAGACTGATGCTGGGAGGGATTGGGGACAGGAGGAAAAGGGGACAACAGAGGATAAGATGGCTGGATGGCATCACCGACTCGATGGATGTGAGTTTGAGTGAACTCTGGGAGATGGTGATAGACAGGGAGGCCTGGCGTGCTGCGATTCATGGGGTCACAAAGAGTCAGACACGACTGAGCAACTGAACTGAACTGAACTGAATGATTCTAAAACCTGCGCCATCTGTCAAATTCTAAACTCTAATGGCTGAGTCTGGTTCTGATGCTTCCTTTATCTCTTCAGTCCATGGTGGTTTTTTTTTTTTCCTCGCCTAACTTTTTGTTGAAAGCTGGACACGATAGTATTGAGTACAGAAATTGACGTAAATAGGCCTTTAGCATGAGGTTTTATGTTAATCAGGTAGATCTCAGCTGTAACTCTGTATTGTCTTTCCAAATTTTGCAGTAGCTGCTTGCCCTGCAACCTTAATTCTCTGATGGGTAGAGAATAGTCGTTGCTATTCAGTTTGCTCAGCTTTATTTCTTGTTGCAAATATGGGAGTGGTGACTCCCAGGCTCTTCATACATCAGAGCCCAAACCAGAAGTCTCCTATATCCTTGTTACTGAAGTACATTGTTTAGCAATTCACCAAGAGTGTATCTGCAGTAAACTCTCTTTTTGTCTGAAAATGTTTTCCTTCACTATTAAATGATCATTTATCTGAAGACAGGTCAATTGTTATTATCTCTTAACATTTGAAGATATTTTCTATTGCCATCTGACTTCTGCTGATGCTTTAAAAAGTGTCATCACTCCCATATTTGCAACAAGAAATAAAGCTGAGCACACTGAATGACAGCTATTCTCAACCCATCAGAGGTTGCATCTACTGCTGTTACTCTATGCCACACAGCACAGCACAGGCGGTCAATGTCACTAACATGGCACATCTGTAAAAATTTCTTGGATGAATGAATGAATATATGAACGAAAGAACAACCCAGCAAGGCACTGGCAGCTCTTTGACAATTCACTTGTAATCTTTAAACTCCACATACACAGAATTTGCCTGTCATTTAAAAGAGCGGAACAGACAGGAAGAAAAAAATGTAAACAAGTCAAAATAAAAATAAGAGATGAATTCCCAATTTGTTTTATCTCTTACAGAATGTTAGAGCTAAAATAGATCTCAGGATGAGCCAGTCTAATCTCCCACCCCAAAGGCAGAAACCATGACCCAGAGAGAAGTGACTGGTCTAAGAGCAGGCCACCATGAAAGGCCAAAGTCTTCCCAGCCTCAGACCTTCATGCTGGCTGTTCCCTCTGCCTGAGACACTATTCCCACCACCCTCCCCTACCTTGAGCTCGAAGGTGCCATTCTCAGACAGACATTCCTGGCCTCCCATCTCAATGAGGTCCCACTCTTTCCTCTCAGTGCACCCTAATCTGTCTGTTCTCCATGCTCGTCACACTCTGTAATTACTGGTAGTGGTACACTGCTTTTGCTGGCATAATTATTTTGTTAAAATCTGTCTCTCCATTGCTATTGGTAAATTCTGGGGACCATATCTGTCTTTGTGGTTGCTGTGACCCCAGCACTTAGCACAGTACTTGGCACATAGCAGGTGCTCCATAAATATTTGCTGAATGAAATCAATTGAGCATTCAGGAGATGTCTACACTTGCAGAGGTCAGGGGGTTGACTCCAGAAGACAGTCTACACCCACAAAAAGCAGAGATTGGAGAACGTGGCTTCTTACCAGCTACATCATTTGGGGCATGTTACTTAGTTGTTCATCTGCCAAATGAAGATTATACTGCATATACTCTGTCTCATATTTGATGTGAGCAAGAGTGCTGTATGAGAGGTTGCTGGGATTTTTTAGCGAGCAATTCCTTTATCTTCAATTATGCCTCACACTCTGCCAGACCCCCTGCAGGTGGTGGCCCCTGTGGGCAGGACGCAGGTCTGTTTAATCGTCCTCTCCACTGCCTACCTCCTCAGGGTCTGGCCCTAAACCTCTGGGCAGAGGATGCTGGGCGCTGCCTGCGGGCGGTGAGGACAGTGGCAGCCCCTGGTGTCTAGACACCTGGTCCTGGTGTCTCACCAGGAACCCGAGCCCTGTTCTACGCACTGGAAGAGCTGGGCTCATCACTGGCCTCCCAAGACCTTGCAGCCTCCAGTCCTTTGCGGCTCTGAGCCACAGCCCCTGTGACTCAAGCCTCTCTGACTGCCCTAGTAAGGACCCTGAGGGAACTGCCCTCAGTGTCCCTGCCAGGCTGCAGCAGGAAAGGTCTCCTGTTGCCTCTCCTGTCCCTTCCCCTCTTCCCATCAGACCATCTCACTCTTCTTACGCTAGAATCATTCTCTCAAGTTGGAAGGACCCTGACTTTTAACTGATCAAGTCCTCAGTGGGTTCTTAAACTTCTAATACAGCATATATGATTCTCCTTATATGCCTCCAGTGATGGGATGCTCACTACTTCACAAGGAGGCCCACTCCACTATGAGAAAGCTTGGGCTATTAGAAAGTTCTCTTAGCCTGTCTCCTTCCCTGCTCACAGCCCTAAGTCTTCCCTTCTTTAGACCAAACAGTCCCAATTTTTCCAGTTATCCCTTCAAGGAAAGGCTTTCTTTTTTTTAATTAATTAATTTATTTTAATTGGAGGTCAATTACTTTACAATATTGTGGTGGTTTTTGCCATACACTGACATGAATCAGCCACGGGTGCACATGTGTCCCCCTGTCCCAAACCCCCCTCCCACCTCCCTCCCCGTCCCGTCCCTCTGGGTTGTCCCAGTGCACCAGCTTTGAGTGCCCTGTTTCATGCATCAAACTTGGACTGGTCATCTATTTTACATACAGTAATATATATGTTTCAATGCTATTCTCTCAAATCATCCCACCTTCGCCTTCTCCCACAGAGTCCAAAAGTCTGTTCTTTATATCTGTGACACTGCCTGCCTGGAAGAGTCCATGGGCAGCCTAATTGTGTTTAACTGTGGGGAATCCAGTGGCTACCAGTGTGAACTCTGGACCTGGCTTCCAACTTAGCTCCACACTTACTGTGTCCCTGTGGCTAAGGCACTGAACTGATCTCACCAAGCCTCAGCCATCCTGTCTGCACAATGGGGATAATAGGAGTTTTGTGACTTTGTAATGAGATGGGGCTGGGAGAATTCTTCTCAGAATAGGACCAGGTCCCTGGTAAGCAATGAATACAACAATTATTAACAGTAATGATTAGAACCTGGTGCATTCATGAGCTCAAACAAGAGGCAAGACAGCCTGGACTAAGTGGGTCAGTGAAGGGCTCCCAGGGCAGGCAGGACTCCTGCTGGGCCTGAACAGCATAGATTTAGAAACAGACTGAAAGAATGTTCCATCCAGGGAAACTGTGAGCAGGAGTTTGGAGAATAACAACACCAAGAAAGAATAATAACTGAAGTCCCTGCCTCACTCCAAGCTCAGAGCCAGCCCTGGGGTTCCCACACTTGGGCATGCATTCACACACACACACACACATACACACACACCAGCCATCGTCCATGGCCCCCTCGCACATGAGGAGCCCAACCCATGTGGAGCAGTGAGGGGTCAGGCCTGGCTCCAGCAGAGCACTGTGTAGGCAAGCAGAGGGCCATGGGGATGGTGAAGGGCTGGGATGAAGAAAAAAAGCTGGGATTTAGATTTTGAGCAGTGGGAAACCACAAGGGCTATTATATGAGGATGAGCTTCAGGAAGAGAAAGCCACCAGTGCAACAGAACAGGGCAAGAGGCAGGAGCCCCACAGAAGTTTGCTTCCAGGAGAGCAGACTAGCCCAGGCCCCAGACTCTAGGCTCTTTGGGACACACTGTCTCTAAAGCAAAGCCAGGCCTCCTCACTGCCGCCTGCCAGCCCTTTGGGGTTTAGGGCCATCCTGCTTCTCCAGCCCATATTCCAAACACTTAGCCTGGCCTGCAGTTCCCTGCTGTACTTCCACCCTCCACGCCTTCATCCGTGCTGCTCCTTCTGCCTAGAACACCCTCTTCAACCAACTCTACCTTCTCCACAGAGCTGCATTCTGCCCATCCCTCAAGGCACAGCATGAAAGACACCTCCTCCAGGAAGGTTTTCCCCATTCTTAGCCTGGCACACCTGTCTCCTGTCCCCGCTTCTCTCCCTACCTGCTCTCCTCCCAGAATTCCCTGAAGAAAGAAAACATGTCTGCCACCTCCTCATTTCCTCACAGTCCCCAGCTCTTTTCCTGACTTAGGGAGAGTTCAAACCATCTCTGATGACCCAGCTCAATCCTGCTCAGAAACACAAAACCAACCCCTTCCCAGGAAGAGGATGCCCATAGAAGCAGGCAACTCTCAGCCCCAGGCCCACCAGCCTGGAGAAATGCCACTGAGCAGAGGGCAAAGCAGCTGACGGGAGCAGGAGGCATTCCTGGTGGCTTCTCTGTTAGCAAGGGACAGGACTTCTCCCGGTTTAACCCCCTGCGACCTTTGAACTTCCTGGGAGGTCAGCAGCTCGTCCCCCTTCCCCAGCTGTCTTCCTGTCTCTGGCCCAATGGGAGGGAGGGCCCTGGGCCCGTTCCATTTTGCGCCCGTATTGATCTGTTGGCAGCAATGGGCTGGATAATTAGCCAGGAATTAGGGTTTCTATTACAGCCAGGAGGCTGCTCCAGCTGATTTATCACCTGAATAATTTACTGTGATTGAAAGGAAATTAAAATGAACTCCATTTGACAACTGTGAGCTTTTATGGGCTTTAGTGAAGGCTCAAAAGCCAGATTAATAGCCTAGTGTTGGTTAATAGTCTGCCGAGAGTAAATACGGCAGGCTGTGCTCGGGGGGTGGCCTTCCTGCCGTGGCCGGAGGAGGGACCAGCTCCCGCCAGCAGTGTGGCACCCATGACAGCGTCAACATGAGTTTTACTGAAACACATTCCACTGTTGGAAACACACACACGCACATACCACCTGCCCGCGTTTCTTTTTTTTTTCCCCTTCTCCTCCAAGGTGATTTTTACTCACTCCACATGGAGGAAAACAGAATTGCTTTTTCAATAACCATTTTGAAAAGGAAGTGTTTCATTGTCCTAGGAGTGTGTATACATTAACCCATTCTACCCAGGGACAAGGTCTGACTAAGTTCCTGTATAAAAGGAAGAAGCATGGATGCTTCCACCCGGGACAGATCTTGGCAGGAAGAGCAGACAGGTGAGGGTGGGCTCTGAGCTTGTGGAAGTGACCGGCAGGACCCCAGCCTGCCCCTGAAGAAGTATGCTCCTCCCGTGGCAGTTGGAGGCAGGGGGATTAAGGAGGATTTGACCGCCCAAGCCTCTGGCAAGACTCTGAGGGTTCTAAGAATGACCAGTGGACTCTGGCTGCAAAAGGCCAGTTCTGAAAACCAGCCAATCAGAAAACTGGCTCCTAGAACTGTTTGGGGACACAGAGGCCCATATATCTGTCTTTTCCAAGGTAGACAAAAGATCTTGAGGCCAGAGTCCAGCTTTGCAGCCTCGACAAATCCCAGAAGCCTGAAAATGGGATGAATGGCCTGAAAAAAAACGTTCCAGTCTGTAAAACGGGCTCACAAATCTTGCCCGGCCTATGTAGCGTGCATTTACATGGAGAGTCTGATGAGAGGATGGATGTGAAAGATTTTCGGAAACTGTAGAGGATCATGCATAGACAGGGAAGATCACTGCCACTACTGCTGGGCTATGCTAGGCTAATGTCAAAATCACACTCTCTGCTGTCCCAGATACAGAAGCTGAGGTCTGGAGTAAAAGTGACTTGCTCAGCTGGACAGAGGCTGGACTCAAGTCAGACACTCCCAACTTCAAGGCCAGTAAACGTTCATCTTCCTCCGCGAACTGCCACTAGACCCTGGAGTGCAGATCAGCTCACATTTGGAAGAGGGGCCGGCCTTGGTGGCCAGAGCTCTGGGCCCTCTCCTGATTGCTGTGGCTCACGAGGCCAGGCTGCCAGCAGGTATGAGAAACCTGTACCCTTGACGTGCGTCCCTTCCCAGCCTGTGGCCCCTTACTCGGCCAACATTTATCCAAAGTGACTGGGAGTGCAGAGCGAGGGTACGTCATTCATAGTCCAGTGCCTGTGTGCATACCCGCAGCCCCGTGGTCTCACCTACTATCTCTCCTCATTACGGCCCATTACGGGAAGGTGAAGCAGATTAACCAGAAAGCACTGAGTTAGTCATTATCCCGCAGGCAGGCCCTGCCTCAGAGCCCACACAGTCAGAGTTAAGCCCGCAGTGTGCCATTCTGAAGGACACTGCAAGGCCAGACTGCTAGGAACAGGGTTCCTCCTCCAAGGCCCATCTCCACACAGGCCTATTGACCTGTCCCCCGCTGCCACTTCCTCCAGAACATCCTTCCTCCCTGTGCTCCCTGCGGAGGCAACATCTCCATTCATCAGGGTCCACAGAACTTGCTCCCTCGCCTTGCAGGTTCTGAATCCACATCACATTGCCCCTGTGAGGCTGGGGGCTGAGCTGATGTCTAATTCATCCTGCCCTCCTGCCTCTGGGTGCCCAGCACTGTGCCAGGGTCACAGCTACCATGTAAGATATATATATGCTGGATAAATGAGCAAATGAGCGTCTGAGCAAGTGAGTAAATGGATACGTGGGTAGACTCCTCCAAAGCATGAAGCCCTATAGTCTGCCTGGGCTTCTAGGGCATTCCAAGCTGAATGAACTAGGATTAGATTCTGTGTTTCCATGAGAATCACATGAAACACAGAGGGAAACATGATCCCTGACACCTAATGTCTGAATTAAGTAAATAAGAGCTTAGTAGAAATGCCAGGTATTTTGTGCAGAGGTCAGACAAACCCTATCCTTTCTGTGGGCCTCTAAGAAGTGAGGAGATTGATAGCTTGCTTCTTTTTAGAGCCCTACTGGCTCAAAAATTACATAATATTGTCAAAGGTTACAAGATAACTTTTCTCCCAGATTCTGGAGAGACAGGTAGGCTTCATCCAAGGAAGGTTCCAAGTTGAGTCCCTTTGCTTTCTCCTTATGGGGTCAGATGGAATGCGGCTTCAGCCATCTCTCTGAAGGGCTCTGAGCAGTGGGACAGGCTGCCTGTGATGGAAACAGACACTTCTCCCTAGAGCCCAGGACCTAGAGTATGTGAGACTAGCTCTGACCTGCACCTATGACTGTGTGATTCCTGGAGGAGGTGTCACTCAACTGCAGGAGAAAGACAAAAACGCTGAGCATCATCTATGAGACCGGGCCCGGCTGCCCTTTCCCAGCCCCTCGCTGAAGCCCAGCCACACTTTCCTTCCTTTCTCACTCCTGCCACACTTCCTCTGGCCTCAGGGTCTTAGGACTCTTATTCCCTCTGCCAGTCAGTTCTCCCGACCACGTCCCTTCAGGGCTCAGCAGAAGCCACTGTGGCCTCCAGGCTGGATCAGCACCTGCTTTCAGCCTTTAGAGAACCTCAGACGTCTCCTCCTCAGTGCCTAGCACATCTGTCATCCGTGACCCTCTGAGTAATCCTTCTTTATTGTGATTCTTCCACACATCTGTAGTCTCCCTGAGGGCAGGTCCAAGCCTGTCTTGTTCACTCATGTACCTAGTGATTGGCTCTGTGCCTTGCATATAATAAACACTCATCAGTGTCTGCTAAGTGAATACATAACTTGTTGGGTGAGTGAGTGAGTGAATGAAAGTCGCTCAGTCATGTCTGACTCTTTGCGACCCCATGGCCAGGCTCCTCTGTCCACAGAATTCTCCTGTCAAGAATACTAGAGTGGGTATTCATTCTCTCCTCCAGGGAAACTTCTCCACCGTGGGATTGAACTCAGGTCTCCTGCAATTCTTTACCATCTGAACCACCAGGGAAGCCCAGACTTGTTGGGTGACCTTAGGCCAAGCCTCTTTGCCTCACTAGGCCCCAGTTTTCCCATCTGAAAACAGAGTAGCTCGATGGTCTGTGAGTGCCCTCAGACAGTCAGTCAGACTGTCGCAGGATGGTGGTCCCTGGGGCCTTGCTCACTCCTCCCCGTCCAAGGTCCCCTCCGGCACCTCCTCTCTCCACGGCAGCCTGTCCTGCAGCCTACACTGTTTGGGGTGACTGTTTGGGAAAACTTCAGAAGCCATCCTTTCATTAGCCTGCAAAGGAAGCTCAGCAAGTTAGTCTTCACCACCAGGACCAGCCAGCAAGTGCTGGGGAAGTCACTACTCTCAGGCCCCTGCATCTCACCCAGTGAGGGGAGCTCTCAGCACAAAGGAGTCAAGTCTGAGCCACCTGTGCCTGTGAGGTCTCCAGCCCAGGGCTTGTCAAATGCACGAGGACCAGGAAACAGTCTCCTGAATCAAATCTGGTACTCAGGGGAAACCTTATCCAGGTCCTGAGAGCCTCTCCCTGGGCAGAGCCTTTCTGGTCCCTTCCTTCTCTGCAGCCACAGGCAGTGACTGCTTCTCAGCCCAGGTTAGAGCAGGGGGATGCTAGCAAGGGATCATCCTGCTTTCTTCCCTCTCTTGCAAGTGACCCAGCTGTGAGTCTGTCCAGTGAAACACTTCTTCATCTCCAGACTCTTGGATTCAATTCTAAAAGCATGACAGGGCAACGTGACAAGAGGGCTGACAATTGGGGACACGCCAATGCCATCATCACCTGGTTTATGGCCATACGGTGCTTATGTATTTCCACTTGCATCCTGACTGACAGGATAATGACCCAAGACCACCTCAAGTGGCTCAGGAGATCACTACACCACCCTGTGTGAAGAGCCCCGGGTAAGCACAGCACCACTCAGCAATGGCAGAGCAACCAGACACAGAACACCCCCCGCTGGGCCCGAGCGAGCAGGCACCAGGGCCAGCAATCGCAAGAGCCCCAGATGCATCCTCTACACCTCCTGGGAGGCCTCCACTGGCCAGGTATGGCTCTGAGTAAAACCTGGCACTCTCACCCACACCCCGCCAGATGCCTTTGGGTGCATCACCCAGGCCTGCATGCGGGTGGCGGGTGGCGGAGGCAGCCAGTCGGGATCATACCTGCTCAGGCTTGATGGGCTCCGCGGTGGTGAAGATGTCTGAGTAGTGCTGCCTCTCAAACACGCGGTCCAGCACCTCCAGCTGCTGTTGCGTGAACAGGTCTCCCCGCATCTGCTTCCGGAGGAAATCTCTGCCCGGCAGTGAGTGGCCGTTCGGCACAGGAGACTCCTGAATACCTTTGATGAGTACGAGAGAGGAGGGGTGAGTGTGGGTCCCACAAGCTGCTGGGCAAGACAGGCCAGACCCTGGATTGGGAAGAGGGTCTGGGAGACACACAAGCCCACCTCCTTCCCTGATGAGAGGGAGCTCAGATAGGGAGGGGTTCTTTGCCAAGGTCACCCGACTGGTTAGACCAGAGCCAGCTTCCCACAGTCACACGCCAGGCCCTGTGTGAAGCATGCATCATTGCAGTTAATCCTCACAATGAAACCAATGCCGATGGTATTATTTCCCCCATTTTGCAGATGAGAAAATTGAGACCTAGAAAAGTCTCAGTGACTGAACAACAAAATCAAGATCACAAATGCAAGTTGTCTTTGATAGAGCAATTGCACCTCTGGGAATTTACTTTACAGTTAGACTTACACATATAGGAAGTGATACATGTACAAAGTCCTAGTAGCAAAAGACTGGAAACAACCAAAGAGTTTGTTTTAGGAACTGGTTAAATAAGTTATGGTATGCTCACACAGTAGAATTCTGTGCAGCAGCAAAAAGGAAAGAGGACTTCCTCTGTGAAGTGATGCAGAAAGATTTTCAAGATACATCCTTAAATGAAAAATAAATAAATAAGATTCAGCACAGCACGCAATCTTTTGTGTAAAAAAGGAAGAAAATAAGACTTTACAAGCATTGTGTGTGTATGTATGTGTGTGTATATATATGGCTGTGTGTGTATATATATATATATTTGTATATTTATCTTTAACTTATATGCAGAATACATCATGCAAAATGCTGAGCTGCATGAAGCACAAACTGGAATCAAGATTGCCGGGAGAAATATCAATAATCTCAGATATGCAGATGTCACCACCTTTATGGTAGAAAGTGAAGAACTAAAGAGCTTCTTGAGGAAAGTGAAAGAAGAGAGTGAAAAAGCTTGCTTAAAACCCAAAATTCAGAAAACTAAGATCATGGCATCTGGTTCCATCACTTCATGGCACATAGATGGGGAAACAATGGAAACAGTGACAGACTTTATTTCGGGGGGCTCCAAAATCATTGCAGATGGTGACTGCAGCCATGAAATTAAAAGACATGTGCTTCTTGGAAGAAAAGTTATGACCAACCTAGACAGCATATTTAAAAGCAGAGACATTACTTTCCCAACAAAGGTCTGTCTAGTCAAAGCTATGGTTTTTCCAGTAGTCATGTATGGATGTGAGAGTTGGACTATAAAGAAAGCTGAGCACCAAAGAATTGATGCTTTTGAACTGTGGTGTTGGAGAAGACTCTTGAGAGTCCCTTGGACTGAAAGGAGGTCAAACCAGTCTGTCCTAAAGGAAATCAGTCCTGAATACTCATTGGAAGGACTGACGCTGAAGCTGAAGTCCCAATACTCTGGCCACCTAATGCGAAGAACTGACTCATTGGAAAAGACCCTGATGCTGAGAAAGATAGAAGGCAGGAGAAGAAGGGGACAACAGAGGATGAGATGGTTGGATGGCATCATTGACTCAATGGACATGGGTTTGAGCAAGCTCTGAGAGTTGGTGATGGACAGGTGATGGACAGGGAAGCCTAACGTGCTGCAGTCAATGGGGTCGCAAAGAGTAGGACACAACTGAGAGACTGAACTGAACTGAACTGATGTGTGTGTGTGTGTGTGTGTGTGTGTGTCTCATGTTGCCTTCCAGAGCCATACAGAAGGCAACATGAGAAATATTTAGAGTGGTACCCTTTTCCCTGGTAGCTCAGAGGTTAAAGCATCTGCCTCCAATGTGGGAGACCCAGGTTTGATCCCTGGGTCCGGAAGATCCCCTGGAGAAGGAAATGGTAACCCACTCCAGTATTCTTGCCTGGAGAATCCCATGGACGGAGAAGCCTGGTAGGCTACAGTCCATGGGGTCGCAAAGAGTCGGACACGACTGAGCGACTGAGCGACTTCACTTTCACCCATTTAGGGAGGTAGAAACTAAACAAATGGAGGCAAAAGGGAAGGAGACTTTTCATAGCATGATTGTTTTGTTTGCTTTGTTATAGGACTTTAAATGTATTGCCTATTCAGAAATGTAAATTACAAAGAAAGTACAGGATTAAATTCTCTATGGGTTCTGTATTGTTAGCTCTTCACACTATCACAGTCCCTGGTGATGATGCCTACATTTCAAAGAAAATGTTACAAACTATCACTTAAAAATTAAATGGGTTGAAATATATTTTGTGAGGTTTGGGTCTGAACCATTCAAAACAAGAGAAAATAAGGTGGGTGAAAGATTCCAGTGAGGAATGGCCTCCAGGGCCATCATTCCCCAAGGCCCTCTGGAACCAAGTTGCTCATTCAGGGCCACCCAGAAACACTGCCAGTGGCCAGGCCCAGAGGAGAGGCCTCCGCTTGTGCCACTGGGAAGCCCTAGGGGGAACCAGCACGTGTCAGATCTCTCCCTGGCAGGTGCCCTTACAGAAAGCCATCCCCCATCCCGCTTCCACTGCTGCCCCACCAGCCCACTGCTGCCCTAAACTTCACTCATCAGGTCAAAGCCCCACCCACGTGAAGAAGGAAGCCAAACCAAGGAGCCTTGAAGCTGTGGGATACTGTGTCCCTGAGATACTGCCCGAAGTTGGTGTTTCCCCTGATGTCTTATCTGGGGGCAACTACAATACAGGCTCTGACATTTGAACAAAGACACCAGCTTTGGGTGTTGACATGAGTGCCAGCCTTTCAGAGTTCCCTGTGTAGGCAGAGAGCTCAGAGCACCCCAGCAACCTCCACTGGAAGGGTCTTCAGAGGTGGCTCAGGACACCCCTGAGAAAATGGATCCCAGATCAATTCTGGCCCAAGAGGATACCTTAGCTGGGCTATAGACTGAATGACCAGACACCCCAACATGAGGGCTCCTTAGCGGGATCTCCAACTCAAGTCTTCCAGTCTGGAGCCTGAGGCCCTCCTCCAGAAGCCTGTGACACTGGCCTCCCACGAGACAGGTCCTTGCTCCTGCCCACGGGACATCATCCTCAAAGCCCCCTCTTCCATCATGGCCTAACCCAGGGGGCTTATCCCACAAGGGCACCAAGACTAGCAGCATGTGGGAGCTCCTGGCTCAGACGGTGTCTGCCCAGCAGTGTTTTCCATTGGCTGGCATTCACCAAGCGGCCCTGTGTGCACAGGTGTACACACACATACACACATGGGGGAAGAAGGCTCAGCTGGCTTCTCCTCAGCTGTTGCTCTGGCGAGTCATCCTGACCCCAGACACTCCTGCCAAAGCATGACCTTGGCCTGAGTTCCCCAGTGCTCCCACTGAGGAGTCTCTTCCCATCGGAGTAACCGTGTCCACCTTTAGCAGACATCTTCCTGCCCACCAATTCCACATAAACTGCGTCCACCTTTAGCAGACGTCTTCCTGCCCACCAATTCCACATAAACTCACTAGCCCCTGTCCTCCCTGCCAGGCTCCAAACTCCTAATAAAGGCTCCTTCCTGTCTGCCAGCTCCTGGCCACTTCTGCCAAGGCCTCGCCCTGTTGAGTCCACCACTTCCCTCCCAATTGGGCTGCCCCACCAGACATGCCCCCACCTCGGCCTCTGGAGGAGGTCACTCCCTGGCAGCCAGGCTGCCCTCCTGTCCTCTCCCACGGGCTTCACAGGCTGGGGCCCTGTGCACAGCTCAGAGCTCTGGAAAGCCATAGCTTTGCCTCCACTGAGGAAGCTCGGAGAGGGTGGCTCAGCTGAGGGCTCCTGTGGGCAAGGTCACTGTGTGGTCACCAAGTAGGGCCTGGCACAGAGTTAAGGCTCAGGACACATGCCAAATCAAGTGCACACACTCAGGGTCCTTGGAGGCCCAGAGCCCAGGACACTACTAATTCTGCAGCACAGGCAGCCTCACCAAGTCTTCCAGAAAGAAGGCTCACCACGTCCTGCTCTGAAAGTCAGCCACAGCACCGTGGGCTGAGCCTGGGAGAGTGTGCAGACTGTCCCGGTGACCCAGACACAGAGTTGAGGGCTGTGAGCTGGGAAGAGCCACCTGTCCAGTCATTCACCCCAGCACTGCCTCTGCTTTTTCTCTCCTGGCCACTCCTGCCATGAGGTGGGGCATGTCAGGTGGGAGGGAGGTGAAGTCTACCTGCCACTTTGCACAGATGCTAAAAGTCTATTATTTCCTTAAGAAGGCCTGGGGCCCTCCTAAACATACAATCATTTATTAATTCATTTAACAGATACAGATGTAGAGTTTACTCTGCACCAGGTAAGAGCCTCCCAAAGGGAGTCATGCTTGAAGTGGAAACAGAGGACAGAATGTCAGCAAGAGCAAAGGGGCGAGGGAGGGTATAACAGGCAGAGGTGGAGATGAAGGGGACAGGGAGCTGGGTGAAGAGACCCCAGGAGACTCTGGACAGGCAGGTGGGGGATGGGTCACAGAGGCCACAGAGGTAATCAGAGCCTCATCAGAGGAGGAGTGGGGTGGGGAGCCATGGAAAGGAGCTGGGGAAACAATCGCCCTTCACATTTCTCAGGCCCAGAGACTGAATTGCTAGTTCCTTTAGTTCAGGCTGTGCTTTCTAACCCCTGCTTCCAAAGTTTGGAAAGACTCAATTCAGTTCAGTAGCTCAGTTGTGTTCAACTGTTGCTTTGCGACCTCATGGACTGTAGCACACCAGGCTTCCCTGTCCATCGCCAGCTTCAGGGGCTTGCTCAAACTCATGTCCAATGAGTCAGTGACGCCACCCAATCATCTCATCCTCTGTCAATCCCTTCTCCTCTTGCCTTCAATCTTTCCCAGCATCAAGGTCTTTTCCACTCAGAACTGAATGAGTCATTCTTCAAATCAGATGGCCAAAGTATTGGAGCTTCAGCTTCAGCATCAGTCCTTCCAATGAGTATTCAGGACTGATTTCCTTTAGGATGGACTGGTTTGATCTCCTTGCAGTCCAAGGGACTCTCAAGAATCTTCTCTAACACCACAGTTCAAAAGCATCAATTATTTGGTGCTCAGCTTTCTTTATAGTCCAACTCTCACCTCCATACATGACTACTGGAAAAACCATAGCTTTGACTAGATGGACCTTTGTTGGCAAAGTAATGTCTTCACTTTTTAATACACTGTCTAGGTTGGTCATAGCTTTTCTTCCAAGGAGCAAGCATCTTTTAATTTCATGGCTGCAGTTACCGTCTGTAGTGATTTTGGAGCCCAAGAAAATAAAGTCAGCCACTGTTTCCACTGTTTCTCCATCTATTTGCCATGAAGTGATGGGACTAGATCCGATGATCTTTGTCTTCTGAATGTTGAGCTTTAAGCCAACTTTTTCACTCTCCTCTTTCGCTTTCATCAAGAGGCTCTTTAGTTCTTCTTCACTTTCTGCCATAACGGTGGTGTCATCTGCATATCTGAGGTTATTGATATTTCTCCCAGCAATCTTGATTCCAGCTTGTGCTTCTTTCAGCCCAGCATCTCACATAATGTACTCTGCATATAAGTTAAATAAGCAGGGTGACAATATACAGTCATGACCTACTCCTTTTCCAATTTGGAACCAGTCTGTTGTTCCGTGTCCTATTCTAACTGTTGCTTCTTGACCTGCATACAGATTTCTCAGGAGGCAGGTCAGGTGGTCTGGTATTCCCATCTCTTGAAGAATATTCCACAGTTTGTGGTGATCCACACAGTCAAAGGTTTTCGCGTAATCAATAAAGCAGAAATAGATGTTTTTCTGGAACTCTCTTGCTTTTTCCATGATCCAGCGGATATTGGCAATTTGATCTCTGGTTCCTCTGCCTTTTCTAAATCCAGCTTGAACATCTGGAAGTTCATGGTTGACATACTGTTGAAGCCTGGCTTGGAGAATTTTGAGCATGTGAGATGAGTTCAATCGTGTGGTAGTTTGAGCATTCTTTGGCCTTGCCTTTCTTCGGGGTTGGAATGAACACTGACCTTTTCCAGTCCCGTGGCCACTGCTGAGTTTTTCAGATTGCTGGCATACTGAGTGCAGCACTTTCACAGCATCATCTTTTAGGATTTGAAATAGTTCAGCTGGAATTTCATCACCTCCACTAGCTTTGTTCGTAGTGATGCTTCCTAAAGTCCGCTTGACTTCACATTCCAGGATGTCTGGCTCTAGGTGAGTGATCACACCATCATGGTTATCTAGGTCATGAAGATCATTTTTATATAGTTCTTCTGTGTATTCTTGCCATCTCTTCTTAATATCTTCTACCTCTGTTAGGTCCATACCATTTCTGTCCTTTATTGAGCCCAACTTTGCACAAAACGTTCCCTTGGTATCTCTAATTTTCTTGAAGAGATCTCTATAGATTTTCCCATTCTATTATTTTCCTCATTTCTTTGCACTGACCACTGAGGAAGGCCTCTTTATCTGTCCTTGCTATTCTTTGGATTAGAATCATCTGCATTCAAATGAGTATATTTTTCCTTTTCTCCTTTACCTTTAGCTTCTCTTCTTTTCTCAGCTATTTGTAAGGGCTCCTCAGACAACCATTTTGCCTTTTTGCATTTATTTTTCTTGGGGATGGTCTTGATCACTGTCTCCTATACAATGTCACGAACCTCCAACCGTCCTCCTTGGAAAGACTAGGAGCTGGCAAGATGAATTTTGCATTTGTACTCATTTGGAGGTGATATGTAGAGTCAGCCTGTCAGCCACAGGTGATCCACTGAGCCCATACTGAAGGTAGATCCCTCCTCATGGCATGTGCCCAGCTGCCAGGATAAACACTAACCATGCACACCCATGCCACCTCCTCCAGCATGTCTTCCTTCATGCCCTAGTCACTTCTCCATCTCACCACTTTGTCCCTTGTCTTAGAAGCCAAGCCCCTAGGTTCTTCACTCTGACAGCACTATTAGCTACCTTGGGGAGAAACACCACAGTTAATTTATCTCTGTCCTTTCCAAAGAGAACATTTGCAGAATAAATGAACAAATTAGTAATACTACCTTCACTCCGCAGATCTGGTCTGCAAATGTCACATTCCATCTGACCTCATTCATTCATTCATTCATTTGTTCATTCTTGCCTTAATCAACCTAAGGGAGCAGGGCACTAGGCTAATGCAAGGCAAACAGTGATAAGCAAAAGCTGGCCCAGCCCTGTCCTTGTGGAGTTATGCCCAGTGGAAGAGGCAAACGTTAACTGAAAAATAATCAGACCAGTAAAGGTGAAAGTGTCCACCATGACAAATACTCTGACAAAAAGACTCATGGTTCTCAGGGGCCAGGGACATGGCTGACTTATCTCTGGGTACCACAGACAGTGGGTGAGCACGACCCATCCACAAAGATGCTGTCCGACTTCACTGGAGAATGCGGTCTTGGAGACAGGCTCCAGAAGCACTCAGACCCATTTTATTCCAGGGAGGAAAAGCTGAATTTGCAGTGTGAACGGTATGCTTAAATATATGGATAGACATGGGCAAAGTACAAAGGTATACAGGGGGCATGGTATCTTTAAATCTTTTTTTCTACTCCAAATCAAATAATATGTAATAGACCCAGTGCTGGGCTTAGTCAACCATGGCTCGTCGAATTAACATTCTGGAAGCTAGCTTCAGGGGAGCAAGGGGCAGGAAGCTGTGTCTCGGGGAGCAAAGAAATGCTGGCTTTAAATTTCAGGTTAAACCAATGTTATTCACAACCCGGCTTTGAAGCTAAAAGCTTTACACAATCGGGTCTGGTCACGCAAAGAGGGAGGAAGCAAAAGAGCCTCAGATTCCCATCTGTCAAGAGAAAGCTGTCTCTTGTGTGTCTTAAAAGATCATAAACCTATTGCGTTTTCTTTAGAGCACAGCAGATTCAGGGGTTTTGCATTTTTTCTTGGAGGGTCCTGGTTTGTTTCTTTAAAAATCATCATGTACTTTATGTCCACAGATGCACCCTGGGAGAAAAGAAATAAAATAAAAAACAAACAGGAATCTCCCTAATTCCGCTGGCATCATGGCCTTTGGGATGCAGCCGGAACCCCAGGAGCCCAGGAAAGGAGGCTGGAGCTACTGAGTCAGTCTCTGGCCTTTCTCGGAGCCCCATTTCCCTGCAGAGCCCAGCTCAAGTCAGAGCTCCGAAACAGCCTCTTTTATCCTCAGCATGGCCTGGCAGCGGAAGGGCCCAGTGGGAAAAGGGCTGGGAGCCAGCACACGTGGGTTATCCCTGACTCTGCTCTTACTTGCTGGGTGGGCCAGACAAGTTCCTCTCCCTCTCTTGGCCTTAGGTGCCCCACCAATAAACTAAGGAGGCTGTTAGTCATTTCTAACCACTTTCCTCTTTAAATTCTATGTAGATTTTGTCTGCAAAATTTAAGTATTAAATGAGCATTGATCTATTTTTACATTTTGGTTGTGCTTTCCATTTTGGTTGTTTGTGCAGTCTTTGTAAGGAAGTAATCTACAACCCAATATTCATTCTACCCCTAAATGATGGCCAAATGTACCCAAGGGATTTTCTGTTTGCTAATATTTGGTTTAGAGGTGGACATGTGGGTGGGGGAGGGCTTCTAGAAGGAAGTCAGAGACAGGAGAAACCTTTGTTTTCCCACTGAGCTACGTTTTTTTGAAATTGTGAAAATAGCTCCCAGATCCCACCGTTAATGCTTCTCAGCACTACAGTGGGCCCTTCCCTTACCCCAGGCTCTTAGGTCCTCTCCCAGTCTGGCTGGCAGTGCTCTGAGGAGGCTGACATCTAGCCAGTCTGCTGCTTCTGGACTCTGGCACCCACCACACTCACAGCCCTGCCTCCCTCAGTGAAGACGGAGACAGAGCCAGGTCTCACTGTGTCATATGTCACAGGAGTCTGGAGCCAGCACAGTTGGGAACACCGAACTGGTATGACCCAGGGCATTTCCAGCTTGAGTCAAGTGAGTCCAGGGAGTTTGGGGTGGTTTTCACCAGATGGGGAGATAGCAATCATAGCTGTCATAGCTAATTGTTAATTCTTTTTTTTTTTTTTTTTTTTGACCACACCACATGGCTTTGCAGGATCCTAACTCCCCGACCAGCGATAAAACCCAGGCCCCAGCAGTGAAAGCGCTGAGTCCTAATCCCTGCACCGACAGGGAATTCCCTGTTGTAGCTAATTCTTAAAGCAATCCATAAAGCAGAAACCAACCAAATTCAGACCATGCTAATCTGTAGCTTTAAGAAATTGTTTCAGATGCAAGAGAAGCTTGCTGAGGGTAGTAGTGGCTCCAGAATTTATCCTCAGGAGATGCTAGATAAGACCATGGGCTACAAAGGGGAGGTGAGGGTGGACAGCATATTTGTTCTGGGGCTACATCAGCAAAAGACCCTGCATACACTGAGAGAACACTATGTATCCCTAGCAAAGATGAAGGGAAGAGAAGACCTCTGAAGACAGAGGTGATGGGGGCATAGGCTCTTTAATCCTTGGTCTCACACTGGATGGAACACTGCTCCATGCCAGCCTCCCAAACAAGTTATCTTCACATCTTTAAATTTCACTGACCCTCGGGGCATCTGGGGGGCAGTGCATATTCTTACTCCATTTTACAGATGAGAAAACTGAGGCTCAGAGAGGTTGAGTAGCTGAGGTCACTCAGCTGGGATTTGTATGTACTTCAGTCGCTTGTCTGCAGATCCAGTGCTCTCCCCACTTCCCTCCTTGGGTCAACTACTAAGACTAAAACCTCTGTTTCTTCATCTGTAAACCAGTAAGCAGGACATGGTAAATGCAACAGTGGTAAGCAGGACCATCTCGAGGGTTTTATAAGAAATAAATGAAATAATCTCAGTGACAGACTTAACATGAAGTTAGTGTCCAAACAACATTAGCTGCTGTCTGCATCATTTTCACCAGGAAAACCTTTCTAAGGCTGCCGTAGGACAAAGCCCAGCCCTCCTAGGACTCCATGATCTGCCCCTCCCGTCAGGAGCTTTCCCAACACCATCCAAGCAGGCTACTCCCGATTCCCCAAGAGTCCATGTTCCCCCATTCACTGTTCCTTCTGCCGACTCACCCTTCACCCCAGCCCACCAAAGGCTCGTCTGAAACCCACCTCCTCTCGGATACACAAAGGCTAAACTAATCACACTATCTTCTAACTCTCCTCAGCAAGTTGCACGGGCTACCACTGTTATCCTGGATTTCACCCCTTTACAATCCACTCTGTGAGATCCATCCTCTTGGAATCTCCATTTGATTGCTGAGGAAACTGGCAGAGATAACAAGTAACTTGCACAAGGTCACAACAAGGTCACATGGCAGAGCACTTGCACACCTTTTAACGGTCTTAAAGTGAAGCCAGCCACTGTGGTGGATGTGGCACAGCCCACTGAGCAGGTTCAAATCCTCACTCCATCTCTTAGAAGCTTGTGGTACTTGAGAAACTTTCATCTCTAATCCTCATTTTCTCATACATAAAATGGGATAATACATAATGGTACGTGGAATTGATGAAAGAATTGAATAAGGATACATGTAAAGTGCTCAGCATAGCTCCTGGGACAGAATAAGTGCTCAGTAAACACAAGCTAGTTCTAGAATTACTCCGGCATACCTTGTTTTCTTAAGCATTGCTTTATCATGCTTTGCATATAATTGCCTTTTTTTTTTTAACAAATTGACGGTTTGTGGCAACCCTGCAGCAGATGAGTCTATCAGTGCCTTTTTTTCCCAGCAGCATTTGCTCACTTCATGTCCCATGTCACATTTTGATAATTCTCACAATAGTTCAAACCCTCTACCAGCAAAAAGATTATGAGGCACTAAAGACTTAGATGGTAGTTAGCATTGGCACCCTACTCCAGTGCTCTTGCCTTGAAAATCCCATGGACGGAGGCGCCTGGTAGGCTGCAGTCCAGGGGCTTGCGAAGAGTCGGACACGACTGAGCGACTTCACTTTCACTTTTCACTTTCATGCATTGGAGAAGGAAATGGCAACCCACTCCAGTGTTCTTGCCTGGAGAATCCCAGGGACGGTGGAGCCTGGTGGGCTGCTGTCTATGGGGTCACACAGAGTCGGACACGACTAAAGCGACTTAGCAGCATTTTTAGCAATAAAGTATTTTTTAATTAAGGTATGTACATCTGTTTTTAGACACAGTGCTACTGCAGACTTAACAGACCACAGTATAGTATAAACATAACTCTTATATGCACAGGAAAACCAAAAAAGTGTGTTGACTCCATTTATTTCAAGTTGATTTGCTGCAGTGGTATGGAACCAAACCCAAAATGTCTCCAAGGTATGCCTGTTTTTCTTTCCTTCCCTGCTCAGAGTATAAGCTCTCTGAGGGCTGAGCCCATGTCTGACTCACCACAAACAAGGGAGAGGCTGATTAATGTTTATTGACTGAATGAGTGACCTGGGAAGACTTGAGGGGTTGAAGGCCGAATGGCTCAGGGGAACTCAGTAATGGGACAGTCTCTAGCATCATTGGAGAACTCGGGAGAAAACCTCTGGGAGTGACCTCCATTATATCAGTGACCCCAAAGGAGGAAAGAGTGAACCAACTAAGAGTTTATGTTCTACGTTCTAAGAGCCGAGGCAGTTCACAAAATTTTAAACAAGAGGATGATAAACTGCCAAAACTCAGTTGAGCACTAAGCTTCCTGGCAACACACACCAAAAGGAAAACACAACAAGTCGTATAGTGTATGTGTTCACAACAACAACAAAATGCCGTTAATTCTTCCACTCAAAATAATTCATAGCACTTCTATTCTCTGCATGGTGTTTTGAATGCTTAGGGTGACTCTAAGATGACTAATAACCCAGATGTGGGTCCTAGAAGAGGGACTATCAGAGCCAGACCTCAATTAAAGGAAAGGAACAAGTTGCTGGGATAAAGGGATAGGATTCCAGCCCCAGACAACTAGCATCAGTCAGCAATATCTTGAGAGCCTCTATACTATGAGCCAGGCCCTGTGCTGGGAATCAGGGTGGCAGGACTGAAAAGGTCTCCCGGCAGCCCAGAACCAACATCGATGTTCCGGGTGATTGTATAAATGCCATCCTAAACCAGGGCCACACACTGAGAAAAATCAGAGCGGCATGGAGGAAAATTCCATTGGAACAACCATTATTCAGCCATTAGTTTCACTCAATCTTTCTTCTCAGAGAAGGAAAACGCGAAATTGTAAAATTGCTAAATACGTTCAGGTTCGACCAGAGTGAATCTGATTGTGCTCTGTGTTAACCAGTGAGTCACAGGCTGTCAGGGAGGGAAAGACCCCAAAGGGCCAAAGATTCCACACTCGGTTTGGGGCCAGAAGGCAGGACTAAGGGGAGCTGAGCCTAGGAAGACATGAGGCCCCTGACTCCTGTTTCAATCCTCACGATCGATTCGTTCCTAAGCTACCTGCACCAAATTCCCGCTGAGTGTCTGGCCCTGCACTTGGTACCTGAGCTAGAGAGGGACGTTTCAACCCTTGACTTCAAGTGGGGGATACAGACGAGTGAAAAATTCCAATGTACTAAGCTAAGTCCAGAGCCCTGAAGGAGCCAAAGGCAGAGGTAAGTCTGAGAAGCAGAGGCAGCCCTGGGAGCTAGACAGAAGTAGTCAATCCTCATACAGAGCTTACTCTGTGCCAGGAACTATTCTAAACACCTTATCTATTTAATCCACACAACAACCCAGTGATGTCAAGTTTGTTACTGCCCCCTCTCACTTTACAGATGAGGAAACTGAGGCACAGGGAGGTTAATCACCTTGCCCAAGGTCACACAGCTGGGAGATGGAGGAGATGGGATCGAAACCCAAGCAGTCTGGCTCCAGAGTCTGCACCTAACTCTATGCTAAACTGCTCCACTTAATCTAGACTGGGAGCAGAGGTGATCCAGAAAGCCCCCCTGGAAAAGATGAAGCCTGAGTCTTAGGGATAAGTAGGAAGGAGTTGGCCAAAGAAAAGGGCAGGGAAGAAGTACATTCCAACCAGAAGGCACAGCACATGCAAAGGCCCAGAGGCACAAAAAAGCCTAGGTGCATGGGAATGGCTATAACTCAGGGAGTTTAGTGGGCAGAAGGAGGGCAGGGGGTGGGTTCTCCCTGTTTAACCACTGTGTACCATTACCCAGAGCCGAACATATACTCTGAGGTACAAACAGTACAAACACATTATTGAAGCTCTCCTCGTGCTGGTATGAAGCGATGGATTTCTTTGTGCTTAAATGAATCAAGATGACCTCAAAGCACGGACAAGAAGGAAGTAATACCTTGTGCATTGCCCCAGGACAAGTCTGTTCTCTCTAATCCGTACTGTCCAAGTCCATTACCTTGTATAGTAGTACCTAATTACTCCACCTTACAGAGAGATAGGCACACTAATTAGGAACGATGTTAACCACCATAGTGAAACTATTCCAAAGCAAATGAAATATTACTAGGAGCAAAAGGGTGATTTGTTTCTGTGAATTGTGCTTTCAAATGAGATCAAAGAATGCTAAAGGCTTCATTTTAATTATACCTGGAAGGACTTCTCATGTATGCATACCTTTTTCAGCTTTCATGAACACAGCAGTCTGTCCCCCACACCCCACTGTGCAGAAATAAATAAATAAAAGGGTTTAAAAATCATATTTACTCTGATATCTTTGCATTACCCCCATTTGAGTTTTTAAATTATTGTCTTTATTTTTTTCCCGAGGACAATATAACTAAAAAGAAGGTTTATATTGTGGAGTGTATCTATTTGATCATTGCACAAATGTTTTCAGGAGAAATCACTATATTTCTCCAAGATGGGTATGGGTTTTGTCATAGATCAAAGTGATAGGGAGGAAAAAAAGATAAATCATCAGAGATCCAAAAATACTTTTCATTTGGAGAAGATATCAGGCCATTTCGATGGGGCTGATGGAGTCCCTGTTCTGTCTCCATTACCTGAGGCAGGCAGCCCCAGCCAGGAGCCAACTACTGAGATTATATTCCCCATAAGATGGTCCCCAATATATATATATATATATGATCTTCAACCTCTATTGATTGACCAATTTCACAAGCAAAGACTGGTGAAATGAAGCTGAAATGAACATCATGCTTTAACTCATTGAACCTATCAAGCCTGAGTTAATCTCACTGTCCACTGTCTCTGATAGAATTCAATTGATCAATCATGTTTCGGTGATAGTACCATTTCACTGGCTTATTGCTTCTTCATTTCAGAGCTTGACCTGTTAGATATACTCAGACTGGCTCGACTACTCTTGGATACACAGAGATCAGCCTCTGTCTGCCAACGTGTGTCATCTCCTGTCCCAGCTGAAAAGAACTTGAGAGGCTTTTGTGTAAATCTGTGGTATGTTTTTCCACCCGAAATACACACATCAGGGGTGGATTTATGATGGTGTGGAACTGAACAAGCACAAATTATAAGAGGAGCTCTTCATTCTGCACGGAAACAGCATCATTGCCTTTTACATAGCTAAATTGATGTGCTCAGGCTCTGTATTCACCGGGGGCAAGTTCTTGTATTATGTTGGCAAGTGTGTGTGCCCGGAGTAAGGCACATGTGGAAATGGTAACAACAATTACAATAATAATAACAATCATCACTCCTCAAGTACACATTCATGCTGACCTTTCATATCCATCCATCAGCTTCTCTGATTCTCACCGTAGCCTCAGGAGGTGAGCAAGAGATTATCATTCTCATTTACAGACAAGAAAATGGGTTCAGAGAGGGGACATGTCTTGCCCAAAGTCACACAGCAGAGCTATCGGGCTAGTTGAGCCTGCGAGTCCTGATGTCTCAGCACCTGAGTGCCTCTTAACCCACTGAGTCTAATTTCCAGGGAATTTCAGAACTGCTGAGTCATTTAGGGTACACTGCTCTGTCCCTGGCTACCTAGATGAAGGAAACATCCTCAAAATTAGGCTCAGAGCATTTTAGAGCTGAGGATGGATTCTAAGATCAGCTGCAGAATCTTCTTAGCTTAGAAACTGAGACCAAGAGAGCAATAAACTGTTTTCCAAAGTCAACAAGACACTCTGCAGCCCAATCAGGACTCAAACCTGGATCCTGAGCCCTGAACTCTTCATGCTTTCTCTCAACACTTCCCCTGATCCATGCCAAGCCAATGAGCTCCTGTCAATATAGAGAATTTCACTCTCCACTGTCAACATAGCCCAATGCACTGCTTTGGTTCTTCTGTGGCATTTGATTTAATTTTCCCAACTGCAAAACAAGATGTTGTGCTTTGGGAAAGAGGGGACAGGGGCTCCACCCAGCTGTCTGCCTGGGGGAGGTGGCTCTTGAAGCCACAAAGCTGAACCCAGCGTGCAGGTCTCTGGAGGAGGCCAGGGCCATGACAGTTTGCAAATAAGCCTTGCATCTGCTTAGAGCCGGCAGTCTGCAAACACACTAATGGACTTTCCTCTGCCCACGGGGAGCTTTGGAGAAGCAATAAATAAAGCAGGCGCCTCTGGGGGGAGCCATTGCTGAGACCAGAGATGGCACTGAGATGAGGGGCTTGCTGAGGGTCGGGGGAAGGGCTTCTGGGCCTCCCACTGCAGCATGCTGCACCCCTCCCTCCCCACAGTGCATCTTTCAGTAACCCCAGTCCCTGCAACCCCAGTCCCTCAGCCTGTGTTCCAAACAGGCCCTGGTCTAATTACATCAATACACTTAGAATTCAGTTCAGACATACAACCCTTGTAGGTTGGAGGGGCTCACGTGGTCTGATGTGGCCACAGAGTAGAGACCTCTTTGGAGGGGTTTGAGAAGAGGCCCAGAGGCCAGATGGAGCCCTCGCCCAGGAGAGAGTGAGAATGGCTACACAGGTTCAAGAGCAGGTTCAGGAGACAGTGAACAGGGAAAGTGGACTGGAGTTAGGGACTCTCTGGTGGTGGAGGACACAATGCACCTCTGAATTGCCCTGTGAGACGCTCTGGACTGCCCTCCACTTCTGCCCCATCTTACTGGAGTGAAGCCCATAGCTTACAAGTCCCCACTGCATCGGGATTCCCCTGCCCTGCAGCCCCACCTTCCTGATGTCTCTCTTTCCACTCTGCTCCCACTTCCTCTGCTCTTGCCACACCGGCCTCCTTGCTGTCCCTCAATCACCAAGCTCGCCCCTGCCTCACTCAGACCTTGGCATGTGCTGTTTTCTCTCTCTGGAACATTCCTCTCCCAATATCTGTTTGGCTCCCTTCTCCTGCCTCTAAAGTCTCGGCTCAAATGACATCTCATCATTATGACCACCCTCCACAAACCCTACCCAGCCCTGCTTCATTCTCTATTTCCTTACCCAGCTTTGTGGTCCTCCAGGGCACTTAACAACATGCTGTTTGTTTTCCTTTTCTTTTCTTTTTTTTTTTTTTTTCCGTTTGGCCACACTGAGAGGCTTGCGTGATCTTAGTTCCCTGACCAGGGATTGAACCTGTGCCCTCAGCAGTAAAAATGCACAGTCCTAACCACTGGACCTCCAGGGAAGTCCTTGTTTTCCTTATTTCTTTACTCTTTCCCCCCTCATTAGAATGTCACTCATGAGGGCAGAGGTTTTTGTCTATTTCATTCATTGCTGTGTCCCCAAAACCTAGAATAGTGTCTAGCACATGGGAGCACACAATAAACACTTGTGTAGTGAATAGATACAAGTGGACATTTCATTGAAAGTGAAAAAAAAAAAACAGGTACAAAGGAGACAGCTACTCCTTGGTGACCTCCTGTTAGGAAAGAGTACTCACCCCCTCCCTGTGGGCATCTGATGATGCCCCTTTCCCTGCCTGGTCTGGGGCTTGGGAGACAGAACTCTCTCAGGGAAAACAACGGGGGCCACCAGGCCTTGCCCATCACCGAGGCCACAGTGCCTGGCTCTGAGTCAGGAGCCAAAAAATAGATGAACAACTCCCCAAGGGGAAGGCTCAGCCTTGAAAGAGTTTAAATGACAAAGATGGTGGTGTACTGAGTGCCAGCTCTGGCTCTGCCACTTGCCAGCTATATGTGCAATGAGAGTCAATAAATTCTGCCA
The DNA here is from genome assembly GCF_042477335.2 of Ovis canadensis. Lineage (NCBI taxonomy): Eukaryota > Metazoa > Chordata > Mammalia > Artiodactyla > Bovidae > Ovis > Ovis canadensis. Next base: position 52,178,598 of record NC_091246.1, on the reverse strand, counting down.
AGCCTGCAGTGCTGGGTCAGAGAAAGCAAGCCAGGGGGACCCCAAATGAGACAGTGTCATCTGCATAGCAAGCACCCCCTGTCAGGCAATGAGGACAGGGAGTGAGGATAGGATAAAAGAAGACATTTGCCTAATTTAGAGGACAAGGTGCGTACAGAGAGGAGCACCTGGCTAAGCTGTATCCCTTGGTTCAAGTATTCCTTCCTCTTTTGCTGGTGCTTTGATCCCAAGCATAGCCCTGTAAGGGGAGCCCATTCCCTGGCCTGGGGGGTGGGGGGGGAGCCTAGAGAGGGAAAATTATGATTCAAGCAGGGGAAAGTACACTACAGGAGCCCCGAAGAGCAGGTAGTGGGGCCCAGAGATGAGAATCTCTCTGGTGTTGGGGGTCAGGGAGAGGGATCAGGAAAGACTTCCTGGAGGAAAGTGACGGTTGCTCAATTGTGTTCGACTCTTTGTAACACCATGGACTATATAGTCCATGGAATTCTCCAGGCCAGAATACTGGAATGGGTAGCCTACCCCTTCTGCAGTGGATCTTTCCGACCCAGGAATCGAACCAGGGTCTCCTGCATTGCAGGCGGATTCTTTACCAGCTAAGCTATCAGGGAGACCCTCTTGGAGGAAACAGTTGGCATTTGAACCAGTATTTGGACTTGGGGGCATGAGAGAGGAGGCAGAGGGTATCCCAGACAGTGATAAGCTGTGGGTGGAGCTCTCACCAACTGGGAGCTTGGCACCCATGAAGGAGCCCCAGATACACAGCAGGCCATGCTCTCTGACCCCCCAGCACAAGGTCTTATACACAAAATGCAGGATATATACAGATTTTGCTTTTTCAAGTAGTCACAGAACTTCCCAAAGGTAGAGATCCCAGAAAAGAACTCATTTGTTGCAGTGGATCTCAACAAGGGTGGTCAAATCAGAGGAGATTCTGAAAATCGGTGAATTACTGTTATTTGGGGAGGAGTTAAGGCATTTAGTGGGTGGAGCCTGGGGTGCTCCCTAGTCCAGTCCAGTACAGTGAGGGACTGCCCCTACATCCCACACACCTTTGGAATAATACATATAGGTTAGTGAGAACTCTCTTTATAAATACTTGAGCCATGAACCTAGCTCTATTTTACTTATATATACACAAACTTGGTGTTTCAATTTACACTGAATTTTCCTGGAATACAACCATCACATAAATTGAGGGAAGATTATGCTTTGGTTTGGTTGGAATTTTATCAAGACGTTCACAATGTCAGAAAATCAGTTTGCTGATGGCAACACCACCAGAGGCATTTGTATTGCCAGAAAACACAGCTGTCCACATTTGTAGCTGCCGTATTCATGGTGATTCTACGCATAAGTGCAAGCAACTGACTACTTTATTATGTCTTCTGAGCATTTACATAATGAAATACATCATTTTACTCTGATTTTATTTTTCTTTCCCCTTTTTGTTACAATTGGAGCATTGTATTGATTTTTAAATTATGTGTCTAGGCAGGTTATATTTTCTCTAAATGTCATCTTAGGATAGCAAAGGAAGCACTACAAAATATTTGTTTTAGAGAGGCGAGATAGAATAGACAGGATTCAAACTCAATGGATTCAAGGCCCCTTCAGTTCTGTCCACTAGGACTACCTCAAGACTATCACCCCATCTTTCTGAAAAGGGAGATTCAAAGATTCACTGGATTCAAGGCCCCTTCAGTTCTGTCCACTTGGACTATCTCAAGACTATCACCCTATCTTTCTGAAAAGGGAGAGCTATAGGGAGAGAAAGAGCCCTCCAGACTCTTTTTCAGGAACAGGAAGACAGATACCAAAACTGACTATAAATAAAGGTACTTTAGGCACGAATAATAAGAGTTTGTTCCTAAAAGACATCACTGGATTCCCCCTCTCCTTTTTAAAAACTCAATTCCAGATAGAATAACCTAGCTAGGACAGAGTCAAGACGGGACCCAGCTTCCGCAGCAGCTTCTCTCTCCTGCTGGTTATTCTCTCAGTCATCTGCATCAAGGCAAAGAGCAGAAAGCCAGGGGAGAAAAGACACCTTGACAAATCAGTGATCCTGCTGCCCTGCAAACATGCAGAATGAGCTCTGGAGCTGGGAAACAGGAGGCAGAACTAAGGAAGGCGTGCGAGCAGGAGAGGAGCTGCCGGGGCCTGGGGTTATATGCCACCTCTGCCACTAACAGAGCGGGCAAATGCACAGGCTCAAAATCAGACTGCTTGGGGTTGAATCCCAGCCCTGCAACTTACTAGCTGCATAACCCTAGACTGATTATTTAACCTCTCATCTTTTCCATCTACTAAAGGGCAACAGTAATAGTACCCACACTTTCTTAAAGCTGGTGTTACACACGGTGTCTGTCACACAGTGAGTGCTTCAGTCTCAATGTCAGCGGCACCAACTACACTGCAAGAGGGGGCTGGGAGCAGAGACCTGGGTCCTGGCTCCATCTCTCTTGTGGACCACTCACACTCAACTGGTCCTCTGAGACCATCAATTCCAGCTCCCCCATTTCGCAGAGGAGGACACTGAGGCCCAGAGAGGGGAAGAAATGGACAGAGTTCACACAGCAAACTAGTGTTAGATTTCCAATCTAGGCTCCTTCCGCAACATTGTACTGCTTCTTAAACATGCTAAGCATCAGTCTGTACATTGTGGATGAGGTTGGTTGTCACAGGGTGGCACCAGGGATCACTAAATGCAATGACAGAGGGGGAAGTCCTCAGCAAGCCTTCTGAAGCCTGTGCCACCTCAAGGAATTCAGGCCACTACTCAGCACACAGTAGGCACCTGACATATTTATCGCGTGCATTGCACTGTCTTTTCTCACTGCCGAGTAAATTCCCTGAGGTCAAGGGCGTTTCATACCAGAGTATTGGACACGTGGCTGGTTCTCAGTAAATATTTGTTGAGTGGACAAATGAGTGATAGATAGTGTGTCTGAAAAGAGAACTCTTCCGGGCGGAGGCGGGTGTCAGAAGGAGGGAGGAAAAGGAACCCTTTGGTTCTCTAACTAGAGGGAAAGCAAGAGATTGAAGAGAAAAAAATACCTCCCCATAGCCACTCCTTCACATCTGTGCCCTGCCAGTTCCCAAGCTGGACACTGAGAGAGCCACTGGAATGAACTGGAAGTCGCCCTGCCCATGGAGCTCATCAAACAATGGAGGAGGCAGGAGAAAGCTGCCGGGCTCAGAGGCAGCCATGTGGCTCGCATCCTTCTTTGTGGGGATAGGAGGACTTCCTGTGGGAGGTGCCATGCCACAGAGATCGGGGAAGCAGGCAGGACAGAGATGGAATGAAGGCACTCTCTCCAGAGCAGAGGGCACAGAGACAGCATCACCACATGTGGTGTGCTGAAATGTAGCCCCGAATTTGTCAAGCCATATCCCCTAGCAGCAGCGATGTCTTTGTGTCTTTTTCTACTTTTCCAATGGAGCAAAAGACAAAAATTGATGCCAGGTTGTCACTCGACAAGATCAGAAGTCCCCTCACACCCAGAGGCAGAGGGAAGAAGAGACCACTGGGACACCAGGAGGACGGGACAGTCCAACAAGAGAGGAAGGGATTTATGAATCCCCAGCCCAGCCCAAATCTGCACTGTGGTCCAAGGCGACAGCGGTGGGCGTCGTCCACCCCAGCACCTCGATCCAAGGCGCCCAGGCAGCCCGGCCTCTCCTCCGCCGGCTCGGGGTGCACAGCGTCCCCTGGGCTCCTGGCACTCAGCGGGCCGGTCCCCCGCCACCGGTGTCCCTTGCCTCCGCGCGCATCGTCTGCTCCGCTGCCCGGCTCCCGGCTGCCGCCGCGCCCGCGCTCCCCGGGGCCCGAAAAGCTGGCATCCGTTGTTACCATAACAAACTCAATTGTTCTCAGCAGGGCCCCGACAAATAAAGTCATTCATTACGGGCCTCTCCCCGCCGCCGTGGGCTGCGCGGCAATCAGCGGGCCGCCCGCCGCCCCCTCGCGGGCCGAGACACGCGCCAGCGCGGGTACCTGCCGGGGCCGGGCCCGCGGCGCCGCGGCCGCCACGCTGTGCCCGCGGCCCCGCCGAGGCCGCGCCGGCTGGGGGAGCGCCGGCCGCCTATTAGTTTTATCTCCGCGCGTCAATTGACTTATACTGATTGGCTTCCTGCCGCCAAATGTCAATTAAATTGCAAATACTCGGCGGAGGCCTCCTGGCCGAGGGCGCCGCGCGCTCCCTTCCTTTTTGCGCCGAGTTCTGACCGCGGCCGCGTTTCTTTCTCCGGCCACCCGGTGCAGGCAGACACCATGCACTCCTGCAAGGTGTCCCCTCTCCGTTCTGGGCCGACTTGGCGCCCCGACACCCGGCGGCGGAGAAGCGTCTGGCCTCTCCCCTTCGCCCCCAGGCCCTCGGCCTCTTGTAGGGGCTTGATTTCGCGGAGTGGCACGGAATATTCATCAAAGATCCTGGCACATGACTCCTAGTGCGACCTTGAGCAAATCCCGTCCGCTCCGCTCGGGCCTGGCTTTCGTCGCCGGCCAAGAGGGCCTGAAGGAGAAGGCGGCCGGGGGCCCTGAGTCCGGGTGTGCGGAGGTCAGCAGAATCACGAGCATTCACTCGCGCCGACTCTGGGCCGAGCCAGGCACGGGCACCGGCCGGTCTTCTCAACAGCCCTCTTAAGTAGGTATAATTATCCCTCTTTTACAGGCAAGAGGATTGAGGCTTAGGGAAGAGGTTACAGGCTAGGGAAGAGGCCGACTGGGTTTCAAAATGGGCAGCCAGACTTCAGAAGCTTATGGCTTCGTTATTGTGCGCTGTCCTCTCGGGGAAGGCACCGTGAAGAAATAAGAAAGGGAAAGAGACAGGGCGCTCGCCTAGAGCTGGGAACCCGCCACTGCCAAGAACAGTTCTTCTTGCCAGTTGTTCTACATCCATATGAAATTCTTACAATAATTGTATGACCTAAGGGTTAGAGTCCCCATTTTACAGATGGGAAAACTGACCCTTGGAGAAGTTAAGGAATTTCTCCAAGGTCACCTGGGATGAACTACAAGTGCCTAACAACTACACTCATACCTACATGGAGCTTGACTGTTTATAAGCACCTTCTCACGCGACACTCCTTCTGAGTTGACACAGGACTTTGAGAAAGGAATTCTGCCCTCTCTTTGCCAATAAGACAGGCCGGACATGGCTTGCCCAGGATCACCAACACTCAAAGCCAAGGCCTTGCAGTTCCCAATCCCATGCTCCTGGCCCTTCCTCCAGGAGACCTGGAGCAAAAGTGACTCAGGCACAGGCCCTGCTCCTCCCCTCTCCCCACTCTGTGGGAAGCTATAGAGGGGAGTCAGGCTGGAAAATGCTTAGGCTCGTGGGAAGAGCCAGAAAGGGGGGCTCCCAGGAAAAAAGGCATTTTCTGGAAGGACCAAACGTTAGGCCCTCAGAGAGATTTGGCGGGTTTTCCTCCACCGTCTCCCATAACCCCACTCCCCACCTTCCTCCTTGGCTGTTTCTGTCTGCCTCCTACAAGCTCTGCCTTGGGAGCGAGTATGCAGGTTCTTAACTGATAAAATGTGCCAGCGTTTAAAAGATACAAACCTGACCAATCGTTCTTTTCAGAAAAGAGATGTTAGCGGAACAAAAGTACCATTCAAAAGTGCCGGATGGCATTTGTGTCTCAGAAAGAAAGGAAACGAAGAGAGAGAAGATGGAGGAGGAGGGAGGGGGAGCAGCAGGCAGGAGGGAGGAGGCAAGATCTGGAGATGGAAGGGTTATCCGGCCAGCTCTTCGCATCCAAGTGGAAGATCCAGAGGGCAGGGATCTGACTGAGATCACAAAGCAAGATAGTGGCGAACTGCAGCTAGGAACCCAGGCCTCTCTACCCTGTGACCTGTTCATCCTGCCACCGCAAGCTGCCCTTAGCTACAACTCGAATTGTTCACTTCCAAGACAAAGCAGAGCTAAAATTCTGCCAATGTAAATTCTGGTGCATATATCTTTTTCTTCTCATCCTGGCCTGAATAATCCTATCATTAGACTTAGCAAAATAAATGAAATAATCATCTGAAAAAGAGAGAAAGATGGGAATTCCCTGGCAGTCCAGTGGTTAGGACTCAGTGCTTTCACTATGGTAGCCTGGGTTCCATTCCTGCTTGGGGAACTACAAGATCCCACAAGCTGCAAGGTGTGGCAAAAAAAGAGATTGAGAGAAAAACAAAAGCTAGGAATTTAGAAAGTTCTCAACACAATCTTTTTTGAGGAATCTGGATTCAGGATTAAAATTCTTCTCTGAAGATAAAAATAATGGGAACTGCTATTATTAAAATTTGCCATGTGCCAGAGCTGATCAAAATACTATAGGTAACATTTTTTTATTACCAGGAAAAGCAGGAATCACTATCCCCTTTTAACAGACGAGGAAACTGAAGCTCGGAGACATTCAGGCCCTTGTCAAAGCTTGCACAGCTACTGAGTGGCAGGGCTGGGCTCAAACTCCAGTCCACCCACGGTGCTACTCTGCTGTGGTGTGAAGTCCACATGTGATCAGCCAACTGCACTGGAAGGTGACCAACTTGAAGATGTCACAAGGAACTGTGCACAGCAGCGTCAGGAGAAGCGTGAGAAAAGACTGAGTATCTGAGTGAGGAAGCAGGCTCTGTGCAGAGGTTCCCCTGAGCTCAGCCTGGCAGGGCGATGGAACGGCATAGCTGAAACAAAAGGTGGGCTCGAATTCCCCTGTTGGAGAGAGCTAAGGACATTCCCACTGATGCCATCCTGAGTGACACTCTGTGAGAGGCAGACCAGGGTGGCAGGTAAGGCTACTCTGGAGCCAGCTAGCCAGGGGCCAGTCCCAGTAGTGCCTCTGGGGAGCTGTGTGACCGTGGGTAATTTCCTGAATCTCTCTGAAACTCTATAAAATGGGGGTGATAAAAGTTTCACCTGGTACAGTGGCAATGAGTATCAAACGCATTAATAGTTTAAAACACAAATGGCAGGGATTTCCCTGGTGTTCTAGTGGTTAAGACTCTGTGCTTCAAATGCAGGGGGCAGAGGTTCAATCCCTGGTGGGGGAACTAAGATCCCACATGCCATGTGGCCAAAAAAGTAAATAAATAAAAGGAATGTATATGGCAAATCCTAAATAAGAACTAGCCATTAGAGTTCCAGTTCCCATTTGAGGCTGTGATCTATATATACTTGGGGCATATGCTCAGGTAAGGCAGGCAGAACAAGGGCCCTAGACACCAGCATGGAGAGCTGTGCATATCTGTGCATGTGCACACAGGCATGTGTGTTTAAATTACAGGAGAGCTCTCTCCCCATTTTGAATGGTTGTCATGAAGTCCTTTCTATGGACCCAGGCAGCAGCACTGGAGGGTCGAGGCATTGGAGTCAGGCAGGGGTAAAAGGAAGAAGTCTGGTGTGCAGGGCTCTGGGTTCTCCCCAACAGCCTGCAACCCCTGACCAGATGGGCTCCAGGCTTCTGTGACACGCAGAGTCCCTATTCAGTACATATTTGTTACCAAGAACCAGCCCTGTGCTGGGCACTAGTGCCAAAATTGTGACCACTACAGACACTATTCCCGTCCCCACGGGGCTCACAGTCTCTCAGGGAAGACAGATGAGTGACAAATGTGATATTTTTGTCAACAGGCAGGTTCTGTGTGCTGCAGATGGGGCCAGGGGAGCTGACAGTTAGGAGTAAGCCCTGGGGAAGCCTTCACTTTTAGGAAGTGACATGAGCTGGATCCTGAAGTTGTGGGTAAATGGTGGGGTGGGGGAGGGAGCAGTTTCCAGGTGGTGGGAACAGCATTATCACAAAAGGTGTCCTTTACTGAGCACATATCATGCATCTGGATCCTCCCAGGCACCTGGTATGCATTACCTCATTCAGTCCACATAACCACCCAAAGTCCACATAACCAACCAAACAATGGGTGCCCTTGTTTTACAAAGAGGGAAACTGAAGTTCAAGAACCTGCCCAAAGTCACACAAGTAGATACAGGTGGAGTCAGCACCAGGACCCTGGTTACCTGGCTCTACCACCCATGCATGTGACCCTCAGGCTGCAAGCAGGAAAGAACAAGTGGTATTCAAGGGATGGAAAGAGTTTTGGTACGACTGGGGTGAGCATGAAAAAAGGAGGGTGGAGAGGGACAGGGCTCATGAGGTGGGGATGGTTCTGACCACAGAAGATCTGGCAGACTTGTTAAGAAGTTTGGATGAATTCTGAGAACAGTGCACAGATTTGAAGAGTGAAAACTCTTCAGGCGAGTCACTGATCAGAACTGTATTTTAGAAGTGCCCCTGGGGCTGCTATTCAGGAAGTGGGCTGTTTGGAGAAGTCAGTGACACTGGAGGTGGGGACCTGCTTGGAGGCTACAGCATCAATCCAAAGGAAAGGAGATGGTGCTTTGACCAAGGCAGTGGCAGTGGGAACTGAGAGAAATCAGCAGTTTCATGAGCTAGTTGGGCCAGAGATGCAATGACGTTGAGAAAACACCTACGGTAAGGACTGGTTTGTGGTCACAGGCAGAGGTGCAAACTTTCTGAGTAGTGAGGATGGAGGCCTGCTTCTGGCTAACTTAAGTTGCCAGGAAAAATAATACATAGCAACCCCTCCCTCTCCTACAGCACCAAAAAAATGTCAAAACATTTTCCAGTTGGCTATTTTATCTAACAGGGATATGTTTATCTCCAGGGAGATGTTACTATTATCCCCACAGACAGGAGGTGAGCTGCCCAAGATCACACAGCCAATGGAGAACTATCCTGAATCCAACTCCAGCTCCAGTGCTTTCTCTGGCACACCGCCGAATGTCAGAGCCCAAAAGATTGCTCAGCTCATCTGTCCAAATCTCATTTTAACACAAGGAAAACGAGACTAGAGAGAAGTGACTTGCCCAAGGTCACACAGCCAGCAAGTAAAAGCTTAGAACCGAGGACTGGACTCCCAAAAAGGTTTGCATCAAGACATCTCCACCATGGAGGTGAGGAAGGACAAGCTTGAACCCCAACAGCAATGTCCCAGCCTCCTCCTTCCCTGAGTAAATGCTGGCAGATAAGTGAAACTCAGACAAATGGTCCACCTGCCTAGGCACTGCTGCCCTCCACCAAATTACCAAACTCACAAATGGTCAGTGCACACTGCCCTGCCACCCCTCTTGTCCCTAACCCTAGACAGCAACTAAGCTGTCTTGGGTCGATGGTGCCACCTGGTGGCTGGCACTGGGAAGTGTCTGACCCCCTTGCTTTTCATCTTGCTCTTTTCTAGTCTCTGAGGGAGCTGTGCCTTTCTGTTCCCTCTCATAGATCAGCTCATCTCACTACAAGCATATCTCTTCTAGCATTTTTCAATTCTTCCTAAGTGACTTTGGGAAATTCTATTTTTCTCCCTCACCTCCATTTTAGTCCATTAGCCCAAGGAAGGAGTAATGCAAATAATAAACTTGTGCCAATGAAAATTGGAAATTTCAAAGTGAAATTACACACACACACACACACACACACACACACACACGCACACACCACTGGCATTCTGCAGAAACTCAGAAGCCCCGGTGGAATGAAAAAAAAAAGTCTCCCTTTTTTTCAATTGTCTTTCATACCTGTTTTTCCTCAAAGGCTAGGAGGCAAGATAAATACCAAATTTATTTCTTTATTTCATGTTATTTTGTTTAATTCCTAATCAACATTATTTGCTGTGGTTTTTCCCACCAAAACTATGCCTAGGGTCTGCCCTAAATGGAGTACAGAGCTCAGCTGGGATGGGGAGATGCAGCTAGATCCCCAAACATCCACTTCCCGGGCCCTTGGAGAGCACTAGGTAGCTGCTGTTGGCCCTGAAGGAAGCCTGGTGGACAGAGATCAGACCTCAAACCCTTTAGATAATCTGCTAGAAGTGAAAGCCTCCACAGCTGTGCCTTTCTGTGGAAGTTCAAGGTTGGCAGAGGACCCAGATGCCCTGCACATCTCCGTCTGCTAGAGAACAATTTCCAAAGCCCAGGAAGTCTTGTCACTCGGAGCCCCCAGCTCAGATGCCTGCCACCACGGTTCCCACTGCATTCAGGAAAAAAGAACAGGAGAAACTGACAGCACCTTTCTTTTAATAAAAACCACTTAACTGTCCTCCCTCTCTGTACAAATGATGAATAAGCTCAGAGTCTGCAGCAGCCTGAAGCAGAGATTCTCAAACTCTAGGCCAGGGACCCCTTCAGTGATCCCCAAGACCCTTTCAAAGGGTTTGTGAGTTCAAAGCTATTTCCATAAAAATACAAAGTTGTTATCGACCTTGTTCACTCTGATGCTTTTCCAGAGGCTCTAAGATGTGTAATACCACAACAGATTGGAATCAGAAGCAGCTATGAGAATCCAGCTGTCTTCTATTAAGCCAGATACTAAAGAGATTTGCAAAATCATAAAGCAGTGTTGTTTTAAATGTTTTGGTTTGGGAAATATAGTTCTTTCTTATTTTAAACAACATGCTTTTATGTTACTTGCTTATTACTGCCATTTTTAATGAATTAATAAATATTTTAAAATTTTGTCCATTTTAATTAACCCACATAAATTCAAAAGCTCTTTGGGGTCCTTGAACGTCTTTAAGAGTTGAAAGAGGTTCCAAGACTGAAAGTTTGAGAACCACTTGTCTGAAATAAGGCCAAGAGGACTCGAGACGGGACAAGAAGCTCAGAATCTTGGTACCAAAGAGAACCTTGACCCCATGTTTTAGATGAGGAAACTGAGGCCCGAAGAGAGACAGGGATTTCCCCAAAGTCACCAGCAAGTTAGCCACAGAATGAGGACTGGAACACAGAGCCCCAGGGTCCCTCCCCTGTCTCATGAGCCTCTGGTAGTTGGAGCTCTTTGAAGTCCGGAACTGCAGATTGTGCGGCCAAGGATTAACCATATTCCAAAGGCAGAGAGCACAACCATAGGATCCTCTGCCTCGCTGAGGACCAGGGCATGCTGGGTGGGGAAGAAAGCCAAATTCACACCACCCTGGACTCCAGACGGCCTCAGCAGGGAACCTGCCCGCCATGAATGAGACCTTCTCCTCTACTGTCCCCTCAACTGCTGACCCACACTTCTCCTTCTGGTTGACCCCAGAGCTGACTCACACTGTGCCCCCCTGCCCTTTACATCCCCCAGGGCTCCCTGGGACACCAGCGCACAGCCCCGTGGGAAAAGCTGGTTGGGGGAGGGGGAGCTTGGGTAAAGCAGGTGTGCAAACAGGGTTGGGGGAGGGTGTTCAGTGGTGTCGGCTCTCACGAGGGCTCTCACTCACTGAATCAAAGTGAAACTCGGGGATCCAGGGGCCAGGAGGAACTGAAACCTGACCCCTACACCCAAGGGACAGACCCCACGCACCAGGGAAAGGCCCAAGGAGCCCCTCTAATTGACCACCTGGCCTCAAGTCCCCTGCTTTACCAAGGAAGCCTCAGACCCTTGTCCACCTGGGGCTCAGCTGAGGTGCCAATGACTGCAAGGCCAGAAGGACAGGAAAGTGGCCAGCCAGGCTGGGAGATGGGTCTTTAGCATCACTGCCACTAAGCGCCTCCCTGTGCCTGGACTACCCTATCTGGCAGATGTGGACTGATGACCCCAGTCTCACTGTTCTGAGCTGCCAAGGGGGTGGAACTTCTTGGCCTGCCCTACTGCCTCTCCTACCTCACCCACCTCCTACCTCACCCACCTGGCCTGAGAGGTGGCCAGTTTCCTGACCACATGCGCACACGCATATACACACATGCACAGCCCCACCCAGCTCAGTCATTGCCCTGCCTCCCACAGACTTTAGCTGCCATAGGCTGGACTCAACCAGACTTGTTCTGTAGAATCCAAAATAGGACTCCAGAAGCTCAAAGGCATTCAGGTAGAGAAAAATAGACCACAAATATCGTGAGCAAGGTGAGTAGGGAGCAGTCTGAGGACCTCAGGCCCAGGAGCCCCTGACCATTGCTGCCTTGTAGAAAAGCCTGCCCAGTGTTGCCAGACCTGATTTTTTTTCCCAAGAAAAGCCAGACACCCTATGGGAAATATCCTTGTTTTTAAATGTCAGTAACTAACTCAAAATCATTTTAAATACAGGACAAGCCAAGTAAAGCATGACTAGCAGGCTGGCAGTTGTGTTCAAAGTGATGCTCTCTGAGCAAACATGTTAGTCCAGGCCCCTGCCCAGACAAAAAGAGCACTCGGGGAAGGGCCCCCTGCATGGCCAGCATGAGGGTACATGAAGGGGATACCTTGTGAAGGGCAAGGAGGGAACCTGCCCTGCTGAAGCCCCAGGAGAGGCCAAGACAAAGCAGTGGTCATTTCCTTCTCTCTCTGCAGAATCTGTCTGGTCTCCAAAGTGGCATGCTGGTCTGGATGAATCCAAGGGCCTCAGCCAGAGGTGAGGCACCAATGACCCACTGAAAAATCCCCCAGGGACTAGATTGCCTCTGGAAGCCAGGCCAGGTCAACAGGCCAACCTTAAGGACAGCATACCAGGTGGAGGGCCTTGCCTGGATAATGGCCAAGAGACAGAAGAGCTCAGAGAAGATGCAGGGACAAAAGCACCAGAGGGATAGGGAGGAGGAACCGGAGGCCAGGGAGGGAAGGTCAGGGCTCATTGTCTAGAGTTGAGGCCCAGGAGTGACAGGCTAATGGGGTCAGGTCAGGGCTGCTGATGGCTTTCAACGGTGGGGGCAACTAATGGGCTGAGCAGAATGGAGGAAAGGAGAGGAGATAAGAAACTAAGATTTGGCCCATCAAATGGCAGTAGAGTACCAAGGATGTTCTGAGGAGTCCCTTCTGTCCCTCTAGGTTTCCTGAGTTTTTACTGTGTGACCTGGTCAGACCCCTTCTCTTCTTCAAGCCTGTTTTCCCATCTGAATGATGACTAGGGTGACATGTCCCAGGTGCTCTCCAAGGGCCTTCCAGCTCTGACAAGGGCTGGTGAAAACCAAGCTTGTGACCCCAAACCCGTGGAAGCCCAGCCATCCCAGGCCCAGGTGTTCTGCCTTCTGCCCTCCATAATGGAGGTCTCCACTGTCTTGTGCATCCAAAGGCCTCACTTCATGGAAGACTGAGGCTTAACCCTTTTATTCTTCCATCAAGGGGGCTAAAGGTCCGGAAGGAAAAGGAAGCAAAGGAAAATGAGTGGCCCTTTCCTTTGCAGCTGACACCTGGGGGCGCTGTTGTTCAGTCTTGGCGCCCAGAGGGAAAGACAGTTACAAACAGGAAGTCGGTGGGGGCAAGTCAGCCAGTTTCAGCTGCCAAATAGAACTACAGATGGAACCTGCTTGCCCTCAGCCTGTGACCGGCCTCACAAGCCCTCAAAGCCCCAGTCTCCCTCAGTGGCCATTTATTAAAGTCTTAACTTCCACCAGGCCCTGGAGCTATAAACCCTTTGCTGGAATAATTTCATTTTATCCTCAAAATAACACACAAAACGTGTGCCCCCTCTACTTTCCAGATAACAAAATGCAGGCTCAGAGAATTAAGTAACTTGCCAAAGATTTCACCACACGGAGTCCTCAGACCAGCTGGTCCCGGGCCTGTGAGCCTGGGGCCTGGCCTTAACATCTCGTCTTTTTTATTGAGGCGGTAGGGGGTGGGGAGGTGGGGTGCAGTCTCCAGAGATCACCAGTCTCTGGAACGGTGGCGCCACAAGGGTGCCTACAACTCGGAAATCCCAAAGTTGTCCACACATCTCATTCCCTGCTGGGAATCTGAGCAGAGTCTCTGCACCTTCTGCTCCAGCCTTTGGTCCCAAGCCCAGAGCAACAGACAAAGTCTGAGCGTCAGCAAAGGAGAGGAAGACCGGGGCCTGCCCTGAAGTCAGAGGGTCCCTGGGGCCCTTCATGGTCTGTGAACTTCTGAAACCCCTTCCCTCCCCAGTGTGGCTCCCACGGAGGTCTGAGCTGAGGCTGTTGGCCCTGGAGAAGGAGAGAGAAGAGCTGGTGAGAGAGAGAGGGAGCTCATACAAGAAAAGAGGGTGAGTGAGTGTGAGGGTGAAAGAGAGAAGAGAGTGAATATGAGGAAAGAGAAAGAGTGAGAGCTGAAACGAGACAGAAGGGGACACAGAGGAAGTCCCTTAAACAGGACATAAACAGAGGCAGCGAGGCCCAAACAAAAGACGCAGGGAGAGACACAGACAGAGATTGAGTCACCCCAGGAAGAGGGATGGACACAGTCATGGCAGGAGCCCTGGTCCCTGCGCACGCCCCTAAGCCTCCCCGCGAGGGTCTTGCGAGACTTGGCATCTTTTCAAAAGGACAGGCCTCTTCCTGTGCCCTCTGTCCCCAGAAGGCAGCCCAGGACCCAGAAACTCCACCTGCAGTGTATCCCCAACCGCCCCACAAGAAGCTTCCAGCCCCCACAGTCCACACCAGCGCTGGACTGGCCAGCTTCCTGAGCTAGTGAAAGGGATTCGCACTCGGCTGACCTCGGTGTGTTCAGGGCCTTTCAGACTGGGGGGATGAGGGGAGGGGAGGTCGAGGGGACCTGAATGGGGGCCCTGGAGACAGCGGAAGGAGGCCCCACCAGAGATCAAAGGCCCAGGAAGGAACAGAGGGTCTGGGGCTGCCCTTTCACCCATGGCCACTATTCACAGCTCTGCCTGCTCTGCCAAGTCCAGCCCACCACCACCTCCTCGGGGCCTTCCGGGAAGGGAGGCACTGCCCCAGGCTCTGTCCCCCTCACCCAGCAGGATTCCTCAGGTCCAGGCCACAGCTTTCTCCACGGACGCCCTCGCCCTCGGGACAGCCCAACCCAGAGATGCAGCTGCCCCTCCACCTGGGCAGCACCCCAGCCTGACTCTCAGCCATTCACAAGCCTCTTGAGCCCTCTGTGCACGGGGCCCTGTGCCAGGAGGCCAGGTTGGGGATAGAAACAGGTGATGTGGCCCCGCCCAGTCAAGCCCACATGAAGGTGAATGCAGAGTCAGACAGCAGGAGGGAAAACAAGTAGGCAGAACCAATTTGGAATGCCAGGCAGTCAGAGAAGCACTTGCCACCCAGAGTGTAACAGGCCTCAAAAGTCACGGAGTCCAAACCAGAATGCTTTCTTTGGCTCTTCTGCCACTAGCCCTGTTCATGCCTCCAATGATGAGGAGCTCACTACCCTTCCAAGCTGAGGCTTCTAACCTTGGTCCAGCCTGGCTCTTGTCTGAAAGCTGTTCCTTGCACTGAGCCATGATCTGCCTCCCTGTAGCTTCCTTTAGCCAACCCCAGCTCTGCCCTCAGAGGCCCCATGGACCTTCTCTGCTGCCTCAGCCACAGAACTGTTCATCTGAGATTTAGACACAGTGGCCACGTTCCCAAGGCTGGTCTTGCAGGCAAATGCCCCAGGAAGAGTCCTAGAATTTCTAGGCTAAAAGGGCCCTTGGCAATCCCCTGGTCTGATAGTATTCTAACTTATTTCTTTTCGCTAAAGAATTTTTTGCTCAAATTGAGCTTTCCATGGAAGACAAAAATAACCAACAGAAACATTCCTGGTTGAGGAGACTAGAGACTCCCCACCCCCACCACCACCATCCTCACTAATTGTGAACCCTCTACAGGCACATGACCAATCCATTCTACCGAGGACTATTTACTGAGCACCTACTATGTGCCAAGCAGGGTGTCCCTGGTGTCTCAGTGGTAAAGAATCCGCCTGCCAATGCAGGAGACATGGGTTCAGTCCCTAGGTCGGGAAGATCCCCTGGAGAAGGAAATGGCAACCCACTCCAGTATTCTTGCCTGGGAAATCCCATGGACAGAGGAGCCTGGCAGGCCACAGTCTGTGGGATCGCAGAGTTGGACATGACTTTGCAACTAAACAACGACAATGTGCCAAGCACTTGTATTCAAGCCATGTCATTCAGTACAGAAGCCACTGGGGACATGCGGCTATTGAGCCACTGAAATGTGGCTAAGTGCAACTGAGGAAATTTTCATTTTGTTTGATTTTAATTCACTTAAGTTTGAAAACAGCCATGCCAAATATTTTTCCCTTCATAAAGTGCCACTTCCTATGAGTACCCTTCCCAGATCCTTTGGGTCAATGTCAGCCCTTCCCTGCCCTGCCTTTCTGCTCTGGTGGCATCCTCCCATCACAGCATCACCCCACACACTGCCTGTCACAGGGACTTCAGGTTACCACTATTGCCCACCAGCCTGCCAGGTCTAGAGGCCAGGTCCTCTGTAATGGAACTCTCCCATCACCCACCCCTGCCGTGAAACCTGAGCAGGAGCGCAGAGCCAGGAAATGCCCACAGGGTAAAATCCAAGTCCAAGTGGGAGGAGACTGTGAACCAGAGTTGAGCAAGCCACTCCACTGTGCACAGCCTCAGTCACCCATCTGAGAAATGGGATGAGGACCCTCAGCTGTCTTCCTTTCGGCCCTTTATTGCCTGTCTTGCCCCATGGCCCTTCACTCAGTCTGCTGAGCGCTCTGGAGGAAAATGGTGTTACGGCCCGCAGCCTCAATGGGCCAGAACCCAGTTCACCAGCATTTCCCCTGTGTTTCCCCAGTGACTGATTCTTACTTTCTCACCACACTCTTGGCAGCATCCAACCTGCTGACCACGCCGTTTTGCTTGAAACCCTCCTCACACCATCCCCAGGCTTGGTCCAGCCCAGGGAGCTGGGGAGCTGAAGCCTCAGGGGCTCTCCCCACTCCTCAGCTCACCCAACCCCCTGGCCAAAGCTCTGTGGCTTTGCCAACATCATGAAACTCCATGGGGCCTTGGTTTCCTCCCCTATAAAAAAAGGGGTAGCAATCTCCACCTCTTCAATTCCTCCTAAATCCAATGCAAGTATTCAGAGAGCTATAGGGGGAGGATGGAAAGGACAGTGGGGAGCACCTTGCTATACTCCTCCCAGGCAGTTTGCTGATACAAGCAAGGGCACTTCCAGCCACCTCTCTGCCCAACCACAACCACCCTCAGTGATGCAGGGCAGGGAGTGGGTAGGGGCTCTACCTGTTGCTTGGTCTCTCAATCTTTCTAATCCTGTAAGCTTTCAGGACCATCAACTCATTCTCCCTTAGCCCCAGGCCACAGATGGGATTACCTCCTAAGTTTTTCTGGGGATCAGGGCTCAATCATAAATTCCAAAACTGAGGATCTGAAAGATCATCAAACCCTGCATCTGATTCTCGATACTCTTACACAGTAGCCCAGCAAATGGCCACCTGGGCCCTACTAACACACCTCTGGTAATGGGGCACTCGCTACTTCCTGAGGCAGCCCCTTTTTGCCTTAGACCACTCTCATATTTGCAGACTTGTACTCTGAGCTGAAACCTTTTCTGCATCTGCCTCACACTGGCGTCGAGGCTAAGCAGCAGAGTCTCATTCCTTTTGCCTTCCATGTCAGCCCTCCAAATATTTGGAAGCAACAATCCAGCCCTGCTCATTCTCCTCTTCTTGGTACCAAAACATCCTTAGAGCCCTAAGGTGTTCCTCCAAATACTTCTTCATCAGGTCATCCCCATCTGGACACATCCCAATTTGTCACTGTCCCTCTTCAAGGTCAGTACTTTGGGTCACAGCCTTCAGGAAGGATCTGCCCAGCACAGAGCAGTGTAGACGAACAATACCCACATCTTGACCATTCTACACTTTCTCAAGCAGCTTGGGAGGCTAGAGTGACCACTCACCAGAGACTGAAAGCCGTTAGCGCACTTGACAAACACAGTGACACAATCTCCCCCATTCAGGACCTGTGTGTTTGATGGTAAACATCAAACTCAATTTTTCTTTTTTTCTCTTCAAAATTCTACCTCTAACCTTCAGCCTCTGAGGGAGCGTCAAATACCCGCCCCTCCACATGGTCAGTCACAGCAGGCTCCAGCTTGGGCACAACTGCAGTGAGTCCAGGTGACAATGAAAAGATGACACCATCAACCCCATAAACCAACAGAGATGGTAGGCCCACTGCCTCCTGCAGGAACAGGGCACAGCAAGCCACCAAGTAAAAGACTTCTGACATCTGTTGACATCAGGAGCAGGGGGAAAGAGGTGAAGCAGTTTCCAAAAGCCGTGGATCATCTCCCATAGCTCGACACAGAGGCTGTGGGCCCAGCTCCTGCATGGCCTGGAACACACAGACCACACGCCAATCCACCACTGGGCCGACTCAGTTTTCTAGTTACGGATCGTAAGTACTTAGGCACGTGCTCACACAGAACATACATCCCTTACAGGGAGTTGAGAAGGGGATCTATTCCAAAAAACAGAATAATTGAATCAAGATTTCTGTCACGCTGCTCTCAGGCCCTAGACCCTGGCCTTTTTTTCCTTTCCTTTCCTGACCAAGGTTTTACAGACTCCCAGGGGGGTCATTCCTCCTCTCAGACCCATTAATGTCAGCCCAAACTGGCAGCCCATCCAGGGAAAGGAGATCAGGGTTAAGGTGGACCAGTGCTTGGGACAGAGGCAGCCAGTTCTGGAGGCCTGGGCAGCATACTGAGGGTTGAGAAAAACCAACAGGGAAGATTGACATGGATTTAATCCCTGGGAGGCCCCTGCACTGGCCCTAAGGGCAGAGATGAGATTATTCACTTCCTCAACCACCCCCCTCCCAGCACCACGCTGAAGGCCTGGGAGAGACCCCACTCGCTAAGCCTACTACAGGAGGGGTGCCCCTCTCACTATGCCCAGATCCATCCTCTCCCCAGGGGTCCCCCCAAAAGGGGCCATTGCTGCTGTGCTCATACCCCCACACCTGCCAAGGGACCGGCTTCCTAGAGGTGGCAAAGCACAGGCCATGGAGTCCTGCCAGGACTGCCTTTCCCTCCAAAGGGTGAAGATGGGAGGAGGCCAGGGAGAAGTCCAGTCCCAGCCGGCCCCTCGTCCTTTCCCAGAAGGCTTAGCCCCTTCCCCGAGGGTCAGGTGGAGGCTGGGCCCGGCGCCTCCAGAGCTCTGCAGGTAAGGGGAGCGCATAGCAGTCATTTGTGCTCCCGCTCCTGACAAAGGGCCTGGAAACAGATCCCTCAGAGCCGGTGGGTCCATCCCCAACGACGGCGCGCGCAGCGTCTCTTACCTTCGTCTCTCTTGCGCTTGTTGGTGTCGGCGCTGGGGGATGTGATGCCCAGGATGCCGCTGATGGAGTAGGAGGAGCCAGCCGAGTCCGTGCTCACCGAGGACACCTGCGTCACGGAGCCCGTGGACACTGCGCAGAGGGAGAGGACGGTCAAGGCCCGGCAGGAGGCTTGGCGTGGGGGGGGGGGCGGCGGGAGGCGGCTCCGGGGAGGAGGAAGGTTGGGCCCCAGCCATCGGGCCAAAACAAAGGCACTCCCCCAACACCAGCTTGGTGCGCCCAGCGGAGAGGGTGGGGGGCGTGCTAAGGATGCCTCCCCCTGAACAGCAGCCACACCTGGAAGATAAGAGCGCCCCCCCTCCCAAGAGAACTGACAGCGGTGAAAGGAACTCAAACCCAGCCTATCCAAGGATGCAGGAAGCAGGGGGATGGAGCAGAGAAACTGGGGAGCTGCAGCCCACAGCCAGCCAGTGCTAAAAACAACATACTATTTAGGCAGGGTCACTGCCTATTTACACATCCACCCAGCCACGCAGACATAAGTATCTGCACACTCACACACATAGCCAGCAAAGCACCTAATGAAGACTGTCTCTTTTTTTAATAGTTCCTCACTGTCTTTTCTCCTTCCAGTTTACCTGGATTTTAATCTTTAATATTAGTTATACAATATTAAAAGTGAAAGTGAAATTGCTCAGTCGTGTCCAACTCTTTGCGACCCCATGGACTGTAGCCTACCAGGATCCTTCGTCCATGGGATTTTCCAGGCGAGAGTACTGGAGTGGGTTGCCATTTCCTTCTCTAGGGGATCTTCCCAACCCAGGGATCGAACCTGGGTCTCCCACATTGCAGGCAGACGCTTTGCCATCTGAGCCACCAAGGAAGTCTTATATATATATTATATATATATTATATATATTATATATATTAATATACTCTATGATATATACATTGATATATAATAATGTTAATCTTTTTTGAGAACTTACTCTATGCCAGGCATTCTTGCATTATCATATTTAATGCTGAGAACAAACTTATAAGTTAGGTCACTGGAAAGGTAAGGGAATCAAGGTTCACAGAAGGTAAGTGACTTGCCCAAAGTCACACAGCTAATGAGACAGTGCAGTGACTGGAACCCAAGAACTAAAGTCTTAAGCCCTGTAGTAATCTGCTCCTCACCAATGAATAATGAAAAAACAATAATATGCTTCACATTAATAATGTATTTTTCGTTTGATGCTTGCAATAACTGAATGCTATTATTCATTCTCATTTATCAAGTGAAGAAACTGAGCCTCCATACGGCAAAGTGATTGGCTCAAAGTCATCACACTAATAAGCAGTAGCACCAGGGCTCAGCCTTGGGTCGTCTGGCTTAAAGTCTAGATTTCTTCCGCCCCCAAACGTGGGTTGATGACTTACTGTGAATGAGGTATTAATATCTAAGTTCCTAAGAATAAGAAAGGGGGAGGGGAGGTTTCAGCAAGTTTCACATTAACTCCTGGCCCCAGAATCTAAGAGGGAGGCCCTTCGGTCATCAGGGGCCTCTCAAGCTGTACAGCTGAATTTCCATTTCTGGGCTGTGGGAATTCTTTCTCGGTTCATTAAAACCTGTAGACCAATCTCAGGCACATTTCCTTTGGCCATAACTAGCTGGAGGCAGGTGGAGCTGCTTTTGACTCTAAAGCGTAAGAAAATACTGGAGATGGAGGTGATCCGTTGAGAAGCTGTTTGTTGCTTTTCTTGGAGCACATCCAGCTTTTGCCCCTCCAGACCTAAGGGGAACAGAGCTTTCTTCACATAGTTGAGTTTGATTTTAGATCTTCCTTGGGAGACACAGAAGTAGAAATCGTTAACTTCTCTTTTCCTTCACCAGAAGAAGCGCCTCAAAATAGATTTATGCAAATCTCACAACCTTTTTTGTGTTAAGGTGCAAAGAACAGAGGAAGAAAGAAGATCACAAGTCATTTGATACTTTAAACAACAACAACCACATGTAACCAAGGTTCACCACGCTGCTGACAGAGCTGATGACATTTGTTCCAATATTTTGTGATCACACTTAGCTCAAAAGACCCAGGTTCCAATTCTGGCTTCTCCACTTACTGGCCATGTGACCGAGGGCTAGTTATTTCTTCTCTCTAAAGCTTCCATTTCCTCACTCTTTGGTAAGTTTATAAGCTATTAGGGGTGGCATACACATAAGATATGGTTTTTATACCAACTTCTGAGATTAGGCATTCTGCTGACTGTCAAGTGGAATTATTCCTCTCACCCAGTTGAAAGAATATTATCAGTTACCCTTAGTAGTCATTGCTATAGGACCTGAAATAGTTAAAGCTGCAAATGAAATCCCAGACACAGATATTTCCCCAGAAACTTCCCTCAATCCTCTTCACTCCAGCTCAGCACAGCTGGTCCATCCCTCTCTTCTGTTCCCACAGCACCCCTACTTTCTTCTTGAGCCTGATCTCAGTATTCACAAACTTCTCTCTGTAATTGTTGTTGTTCAGTCGCTAAGTCATGTCTGACCCTTTGTGATCCCATGGACTGTAGCCCATCAGGCTCCTCTGTCCATGGGATCTCCCAGGCAAGAATACGGGAGCGAGCCACCTTTTCCTTCTCCAGTGGTGGGGCAGGGGGGTCTTCTCAACTCAGGGATCAAACCCTCGTCTCCTGCATTGCCAGGCGGATTTTACCACAGAGCCATCAGGGAAGTCTGAAAACATCTGTCGAAACCTGGGCTCTGGGCTCTTTGTGATAGTCCCCATTAGACCAAGAAGCCCTTGAGAACGGGGGATTTTGTCCTACTCCTTTATAATGTTAGTCTCCACAACAGGTTGCATAGCAGGGGCTTAGCCGATGCTTTTTGGATGGATTACTAAATGAAGACTTATTTTATGTAAAGGAGGAATTCTGTCTTACTTTGATGTAAAGAGGCAACCATTAGCAATCAGAGAGCTTCATGCTTTCTCCCAGCTAACCAGAGGTGTTTCTCTTATCCCAGGTGGAGAAATAATACACCTTGAGTAGAAACATGTCACTTTCATCTCAGGATCTTTGCAGGGAAGGGAAGGCAAGGGAACCTTCTGAATTCCTGAGTAGTAGGAAATATAACTCCCCTCCTTGGTCACTGTCAGACTTCACCCGTGAGTGTCAGAAACCCCAGTGGCAGCCCTTGACAGTTCACGGAGCAACGAGATCGAAGCAAGAGAGAGAGAGAAAGAAAGTTTAGGAAGTTTTGCCACATCTTCACTCAAGACTGCAAGTGCACAAAGAATTGTAGAAGGGCTGGTTGGTAGAAGAAAAAAACACATTCAAAACTACTTACTGACTAATGATGCAGAAAATGTTATGAATAAGTATCCCTTTCTTGATTTATTACTTTAATTATCTGACATTCTATAGACCCCCATTAGTGGATTTTTTTTTTTGGCTTAGATTTCAATTTTCTGTCTCATGGTGAAAGCTATTTATCATAATAATCAGTAAAATTCAAAACCTTTTAGCAGTATTTATAAAATTCATTTACCAGGTTCAGCCCTTGGAGAATGACAAAGAAGGCGCATTAGTACGTGTGCCGAAGTGTTTTATGCAGAATTATCTGTCCATAAGAATGATTAAAAGTTCTTTTGAGTACTTGGAGCCCATTAGATTTTTAAATTTTTTTTTAAAAGTTCTTCTTACCTATGCTGTGACTGGAAGCTGGGACCGGCTGGTTGGGTGGCTGCTGTACTTTTGTCCGGATGATCCTGTGAACAATTGAGAAAAAAAAATGCTATTTACCATCACAGTGGAGAAGAGATCTCAAGTAGCAATGCCAGAAACCCATATCAAGTTGGGTCATGGAAGTGGGGACAGATTATAAATCCAGGTCCGGAACTGGGGGTTTGGAAAAATTATAGGTTAGTTCTAGCTCGGCCCCTACCTCCCTGGGTGTCTTTGGGTAACTGGCACCCTTCTTTGGGCCGCAACTGCCTCTTCTGTAGGAAGAGATTGATGTGTTAGTATTACAAATAGTCATCCTATTCTCGGAGCAGCTTCAGCTCCATCAGGAACTCACTGAGCAAGTTAGAAAGTTTCTTCCCTTCCCTGGACCTCAACCTTCCATCTGTGGAATAAAGCCACTGAACCTGGTGACCTCCCTGTCCCCTGGCAGCTCTCACACTCTGGTTTCTCTGCCTTAGAAAGCCACAGGAAGAATAACATCCCTGCCAGGTGGCACAGTGGTTAAGAATCTGTCTGCCGATGCAGGAGACACAGGAGACGCAGGTTCGATCCCTGTGTTGGGAAGATACTCTAGAGGAGGAAATGGCAACTCGCTCCACTATTCTTGCCTGGAAAATTCCATGGAGAGAGGAGGCTGGCAGGCCACAGTCCATGGGATCACAAAGGAGCAGATATGACTCTGCTACTGAGCACACACACACACCATAGGAAATTATCAAGGGGGGGAGGGGAGCAGTGTGAATGCTGCTACAAAACTGGAAAGGGTTAAAGTGCTGCCACTTTAACTCTGGCTTGGCTTGGCTAAGAGGAAGCCTGAATTACACAAAACAGTGGAAAGGCTCTACAGAGCTGGAGCCAGGGTTATCCTGCATGGTCTTCCCAGAGACCTTGCTCTAGTTCTAAGATGAACTTGATTGTGACCCTGGGCAAGTCCACTCCACTGTGGGGGCCTCGATACAATGAGGGAATTGGAACAGACCACTCTTTGCTTACTTTAATCCATCCTTTTTAGAAAAAAAATCTTATCATAAAGCCCAGTGTATAAAATGGTCAATAGCAGTGGCACCTTCCCTTTGCTACCTGGCAGCTCTGAGGCCCTTCAGCAGAACCTTGGGCTCAGATAGTAAATTTCCAGCTGGGACAACATGTGAGGCCTTCATGAGACCCCTGAGCCCGATGCATTGTAAAGCAGCTGAACAAAGTGAAGTGAAAGTGAGTTAGCTGCACAGTCATGTCTGACCCTTGGCAATCCCATGGACTGCAGCCCACCAGGCTCCTCGGTTCAATGCAGGAGACACAGGAGAATCAGGTTCTATCCCTGGGTTGGAAAGATACCCTGGAGGAGGAAATGGCAACCTGCTCCACTATTCTTGCATGGAAAATTTCATGGACAGAGGAAGCTGGCAGGCTACAGTCCATGGGTTTGCAAAGGAGTCAGGGATTGACTTGCCTGGGATTCTCCGGACAAGAATACTAGAGTGTGTTCTCCAGGGGATCTTCTCGAGCCAGGGATCGAACCCCCGTCTCCTGCATTGCAGGCAGATTCTTTACCAACTGAGCCACTAGGGAGCGGCTGACCAGGGCCAGGCCAAAAGTTACTTGGGGTCTGCAAGAAGATTCCTTCCCTGGCACTTAGGAGAAGGGTGGATGGTAATAAAATGTGCAGCTTCTTTGGAAAAGTTCTATCCCAGCCTCCAACTGTGACCTTTTAAAGAACATTTATTAGAGTGCTTCCTAATTATAAAAGTCCTTTGTGCTCATGGTAGACTATTTGGACAAGTATAAGGAAGACATCTAAAACCACATTTTGGTGTATTTTCTTTATGCTCACATTCCTATGTGCATTTGGAAATATCCATTTTTTTTTCTTAATAACATCAGGATTAAACCATGTGTACAATTCTATGTCCTGCTCTGTTCACTCAGCTTTATATAAGAAACTTTTTCACATTTCAGAACATTCTTTCTAGAAGTTCGTTTCAGGCTGCGCTGGTCTCCAGCTTGTGCACCAGGAAAGGGAGAAGAAGAATGGCAGATGCCTCCTCTAAAACTCCTCAGGCTTGGCCCCTGCTCTCTGTGATCTCACAGCTCGATGCTGGGCATGGAAGGCACCCAGCATCCTCAGCTGACAGCCTGGAATGGATGTTTCTGTTCACACCACAGCCCAGCCACAGGCTCTCTGCAGCCTAGGCCACCTGAGCTCTGCGGAGGGAGGGCCTTTTGCTGTTTTCTGTTGAGTCAGCAATGTTTCGCCTCAAATATCCTCACAGTGTTTGCTTACTTGTTTTCTCCAATATTCAAACCACTTATTTTGACTAAGCAAACAGGGACTGTGTTAACAAAGACCTAGGAGTGAGGCAGTTTTTTAGACTACAGGAATTAAGCTAGCATCTGACCTAATTTGGGGATGTCTGTGTACGTCACCTTCTCTGTGTACATGTGTGTGTGTCTACATATATATCGCTAGATGTGTGAATATATATAGAGATGCAAGATTTAACTATATTTATCTATATTTTGATTTATATATATACAAACATATGGTAAAATATATTGTAACTGTTTCCCATTGAAGTCCAGCATAAGGTCCTAATTTTCAAAGCATTGTCTTCCATTAAATTTGTACATAGGCAAAGAAAATTATATTTTCCTTATTTTTCTTTAAAAATAGTTATAAATTGTCAGTAAAACATAATCAATTGTTATTAATCATTGAGTGGCAGCTGCAGTAGGGTAAGCAGGTCCCAGGACCACAATTCTAGAGTTTGAACACCAGTTTTACCATCTGCCAGCTACATGACCCTGGGCAAGTTACTTAACCTCCCTACCTCAATTTTTTCATCTGCAAAATGAGACTAAGAATCATTTTTGCCTCATAGGGTTATTATGAGAATTAATTAAGTACTTAGACCAGTGGTTGCTGCATAGTAAATTCTTGATAAATGTTAGCTGTTGTTATTTTCATCGGTATCTTCATAAAGATTAATGACCAGCTTCAACCTTAAAAGGTTCGTATTTTCCACAAATGCCTTAAAAACACATGTGATCCCCTTGGGAGCTGGGGAGGGGAGGTAGCCATCCCCACACCCTATTTTAAGGCTGTGGCAGGCCTGTCTTTTACAGGAGGACCTGAACTGTAGGGAACCCTTCAAAGGTATCTCCAGAGACAGAGATTCTGCCCATCTGCCTGCAGCAGCTGCCAGCATCATCTTCCACAGAGAAGAAATGGGAGCTGGAAGAACAACACTGTGATTGAATTAGAGTGATTCTTAAAAAACAAAGAATTAACATCAGGACTCATCACCATAAGAGTCACACTCTGGACTTTTCTAAACCAGAAACAATTGGGGCTAATTGACAGTCAGTACTAAGAGGTATATCCTTTACTTTATCTTGCCTGACCTTGAATGCCATAGGATCATTCTAGATGGTCTAATGGGGGAGGAAGCTCAACAATCAAAGAATTCCTACAAATAAGGAAACTAAAGCCCAGAGTGTTCAAATGACCTGCCCAAGGTCACATAGCAAGTCAGCTCCCATGCCTGGGCACTTTTCTTTGAGCCACATTCAAAGGAGGTAGGACTTTAGCAGAGGGACTAAATACTTCCTACGTAACACATAAAGCCTAGCTGGATTCAAAATCCATCTAGAATCCAAAGATTCCAAGTCTGAGCAACTTTAGATATTACAGACATTGGCAAGGGTCCCATTTCAACATTACCCTCACTGCTTGGAAAGGCTATCTTCTCACTATCACCCCCAGCCACCACCCCGCCCCCACTACCACATACAAAATTCCACTGAAAGAAAATCGTGTTGCCTTAAAAGAAGAAATGAGGTTATAGGGCTGAAGAAATACCCATGTCTACTGCACTGATCAAACTGCCACTGGTGCATAGGTGCAGAAAGAATCTTGGGCCATCAGCTATACTAAGAATGCAAAAACCAAGGGTCCAAGCTTTGAGACAGCAGCCAAGCTGCAGAGAGCCCACAGGTGACAGGCAGGCCTGCAAAGGACATAGAGAAGAAAGAGGAAAGGGAAGAACGATCCCTGAAGGCTTGCTGCCCAAGTTAGGCTGAAGAACAGAGTTTATAAAGGGTCATCCCCAGCCACACCCTTCGCAAGACTAGGTGCATTTGGCCTGCAGAGTACATTTATTTTCATTTGAATTAGTTGTCAATATTGGTAAGTTGGGAGCTTTACATGAATACATGAATTTCTAGCTTCTCCTGAAAAATCAGAACACCCAGAATACTGGCCCCGCGTTCTCACAGGACAACCACGGCTGGAACTAAATAGGGCTGCCCCCTCTAAGCTGGGAGTGCCACTCAGTTTAGAGCCATGGGACTGGAACAGACAAAGAAGGAAGACTCCATCCGTCCCCTCACTCCCGGCATTGGGCTCAGCTCTAGGAGAGTCTCCTCCAACTGTCTCAGGTTGGATTCCAAGCATCCTTCCTGCACGTTGTGAGCATCCCAGCATGTATTTGTCCTTAAGAAGTCACACAAACATGATGGTTTGTGTCCTAGGAAATCTCCCACAATCCCAGCAGAACTGGTTCAGTGTTGCTTCACCCCAGTCAGTCATAGCTTCCCAGGCAGAATCCCCAGAAGGCAGCAGGAGTTCACACACTTCTGGTGGGCAGGGGGGCGGGCGTGGCGGGGGAGAAGGCACTGTGGCCCCCAGAATAGCTACCGATCCAGCCACCCCCTCCCTCGCTAGCTGTTTGAAGTAGTGGAGCAGTGAGACATTACCTCCCAGGGAAGCAGGGGCTGGGAGAAGGAGCTACGGACCTCTTACACAACATTTGCAAGACAGTTACTTAGAAGCTGCATCTGTTAGAATGCAGTGGTATCTTTATATGAAAGAATAAACTGTACCGGGATGGCTCAGGCTTTGTCGGGGTGTGGGCAGGGGGAAAGCAGTCACACAAGACACAAGACTGCCACCCCCCTCCCCACCTGCCGCCCTTAGTTTATTTGCATTGCACGGTCTGTTGCTAAAGACACCAAAGAGCTCTCATTGAAGAATGTGGTAAGGAGCCAGAGAGTGCTCCCAGGAGGAGCCCCAGAAGAAGCACAGGAAAAGGCTATAGATCACAGAGGAAGCCTACAGACAGGCAGCAAAGCATCCAGGCTGCAAGGCTGGGGAAGGGAGTGGGAAGGCAGTGGGGATGACTGCTTCTCCTTGTCTCTCTCCTCACAGTTCCTTAGTTCTCAGTTCTGCGCTGGCAGAGTCCTATCCGGGAGTGGAGCAAAGAAGCAGCCCTTTTCTTCCCATCAGAGGACCTGGGCTCCACCCCGACATCAAGCTCAAAGTCAGAGTTCCTGTGCACTCCTGTGCACTGTGAATAGATCCTGGGCCTTAGTTTCTATACTTGTCACAAGAGAGTTAAGCCTTGAGGCTGTCGGAGATCACAGATGTGGAAGCCCCTTAAAGGCACAGCCAGTGGGGCCACTGGGCCACCATGTGGACAGGGACACCGCGGGGAGCCCTGAGGCTAGCCATGGCCCCGCAACTAGCAGCCGGACGCCCCCCACAGCACCACTCGGGACACAAAGCACCAGCTGAGCTGTGATTTCCCTGGACACTGCTTCAAGTGCCCCCTCCACAACCTTCACCACGTCTGTAATCACTGTGCTCGGTTTGCTTCATATGCTTCTTTCAAATAACGTACTTTTTAATTTAAATAAACTTATTTTATAAGGGAATATCAGTTCTTTACCATAATTGGGGAGAGGTAGTTTGTAAAGTTCACTATCACTGGTTTGATGTGCTAGTTTTATTTTTCTGAAGGACATTGAAAAAACAGTTTTCCTCCCAGTATGACAGAAGATAGAAGCTGGGGCCAGCAAATGATTTGTGCTTGTCCTGCAAAGGCATTTTCTCATCGACATTAGTTGCCGCTGTTTAAAGGTATAGAGATTTCATATACACAAACACACACATACATACACAAACAAGTGCTAGTTTCTGGATTCTCTTTAAGAACGGAAAAAATCGGGCTACCACTGGGCCCACATGCCCAGTGGCTTTCAGTTGGAGCCGGGAGACAACTGCCCCTTCAGTACAGCTTGTGTTCCTAGTTTGCACAGACCCAACCTTCCTGGCGGCCTTATACCTGAGCCACTTCCCCCGTGGCACCACTTGCCTGGCCCCACGTTGGCACTGGAGTTTATGACCTCCACGGGCCACCTGAATTATCTTTGAAACCACCTGTGTAAACTAGATTGAAAAGTCTCTGGGTCCACTAGTTTTATGGAAAACTGCTCTGCTCCTTCACCGCTCTGAGCACCTCACACCTCTCTCCACATTAAAGGTTTTGGAGACACAGGTAAGGGGGGGAAAGTCACGTTGCCTTGTGTCATGGAAGCCTTTCAAAGAGCTGGAAGTAGGGGACTCTAAAAGCATACAGACCCCCTCCAGAAAGAACTGGAGTTATTCCCCCACAAGCCCCCTAAAAACCTACTCCAGTATTCTTGTCTGGAGAATCCCAAGGACAGAGGATCCTGGCAGGCCACAGTCCATCCACAGGGTCCCAAAATGTTGGACAGTGACTGAAGTGACTTAGCACCATATGGCATGGCAAACCCACCACAATAATTGCTACCTTTCCAGCGATTTTGTGCCTATTGTCGGGCTGTCCAGACCCCTCAGTGAAAGCTAGAAGCCCTTCCTGGACAAGGAGCCCCTCTAGAACAGAAACGAAGGGATAGATCATATGTCTGATTCCCCTCACTCTTCGTGGTACCTTGTGGGAGGTCAGAGCCAAAGTAAAGATTTGCTGAGAGAAAAAATCAGGCTAATGGTTTATGAGACAGCAGGACTCTAAATACCAACATGAACACTCACACGCACGGTGATTCTGTGCATTTGAGTCATCATGGAAGCAACAACTGTCAGGACCAGAGGGGATCTTAGAAACAGTCTGGTTTGACCACCTCGTTTTGCTGCAGGGGTCCCCTGTGCCCAGGCAGGCTCTGCACTAACAAGAGCAGGGCATGACCTTGGAGAAATGGGAACTGTTCAGGTTTTCAGTCTGCTGGCTTCGCTTTTCTTTGTGGGGTTTAGAGAACCATCATTTCTGTCATCTCACAACTATATCCTTGACTCTACTGGTTTCAATGGAGTTGAGACCACAACTCCTACAATAGAAAACATTCTTTCAGGAATTCAGTTCTGAAAGCTCCGTTGGATGTATTCTGGACCAGACTGGATAAAAGAAAGCCCTCCCAAGAAGATCCTCTGCCTGGTACTTAAGGTATCGCTCTGGTTCTTTCTGTCCGAGGATGAGATTCAGGGCAACTGAGGAGAAGGCAACCCCCTAACTGCACAGCATCTTAGCATCCTGGATGTCACTCTTGGAAATCACAGACCCGTATCAGTACCACCAGATCCTGGGCTCTCAGAGAGAGGAAGAGCCTTGTCAAGGTCACACTCTGAGTATGTGGCACGCCTGAAAATCTGAAAGGAGCTGAAATCTCCCAACTGCAAGTCCAGGCTCTGTTCCCCACACTCAGTGTCTCAACCTCTGCCCAAACTGGAGGCAAAGATTTTCCTCCTGGGAAGCTCTGAGGTGGGCCAGTGCTAACCTTGGGGACTGGCTTGCAAGGAAGCGACGTTTGTGAAGACCTAACAGAACAATTCGTTGTTGAGTGCTCCACACGCAGAGACAGGTAGTGGAGGGAGTAATGGAAATGACACTGGAGTCAGAAAAATTTGCAGCAGCCGGGTGCTGGCAGAGCCTCCTCTCCCCGGGCTTAGGACTTCTGCCTACTTTGGAGAGAAGAGTGATAGAGAGACCCATCCAGCCCTGGGCACATCCCTCCTGACTGATAATGCCTATGGGGACTTGGTGAAAGGAGAGACCAGATCTTCAGGAAAGGCACGTGCATAGCCACCAGCATTCCCACCCCACCCAGACCCTCAGCGTCCCAAAGGCACCAGCCACTCACCTGTTGATGGAACTGACGCTGGGCACTGTGTCATTGTCACACACCCGTTCCGCCAGCAGCCGGTCCCTGATCTCCCAGGCAAACATGGTGGGATTTTGGCGTTTATACTCAGCGATTTTTTCCACCACTTTGGGTGTGGCGACCTTTGGTTTGGATCCTCCAATTACCCCAGGCTTGATGCTCCCTGTCTCATAATACCTACGACCCAAGGAGAAAGGAGCTTAGCCATGAGAAACCAGAAAAATGGACATTGGTAACAAAATAATGGACTACTCTGTCCAGGAAATGCCCAGATCTGTGCTGTCTGGTATGTAGCCACTAGCTGTGCATGTGGCTTTTGAATGTTTGGAAGGTGATCTGTTTGAATTGACATCTGCTCTAAGCATCAAACACATATCAGGTTTTCAAAAATTAGTACAAAAATAAAGTCACAATCTCAGTAATGTGTTTTCCATTGGTTATATGTTGAAATGATCATCTTTTTAATATACTGGATTAAATAAAGTATACAATTAAAAGTAATTGTACCTGTTACTTTTTCCTTTTCTAATGTACTACTAGAAAACTTTAAACGTCCTACATGTCTTACATTACAGTTCCACTGGATAGCGCTAGTCAGAATGCTCAGCCTTAATTAATTAATTAATTGTCACATTTATCTACCATTTGATAGTTCACAGAAAACTTTCCAGTTGGTTTTCCCATTTGATCCCCACAACACTTCTAAAACACATAATTTTTAATTTCTAAAGTACAACATTCAGTTTTGAATGACTGAATGTGTGCATGATTACACAAACAGGTCTCCATCTACAGACATAAAACAGACACGTAGAGGTTACATGGCTTGCCCAGGGTGACCCAAGACCCAGGGCCAAACCAGGACTGTGGCCCAGCTTTCTGAGCTAAAATTTCCCCAGAAAGTTGCTTTGTGCCTTTCTTTCGTCAGCTCTCCCATTCCCTAGCAGACTCACCTGCTTAACTTCTTTTTCCATAAGAGAAAAACAATAACCCTGGCATAAAATTTAAAAGAATGTCAGATTCCAGAATTAACTGGCAATATGAGTTACACATAAGTCAAAACGCAAGCAATCCAAAAAAAAAAAAAAACACCAACCAACCACAAATCACTGCAGCTCTTCCACGGACCTCCTCTGAGGTAAATCGCTGTTTCTAAGGACATTTCCATGCTATCAGCTCTTCCTCGTTAACGCAAATAGGATGTCAGGGTTTTACAGTAAAACCGAAACCAGGGAGAAGAGTGCCATGAAAGATCATTTCGGGGAAAAAAATTACTTGACTCCTTTTCTGAATCTGAGCCTTCACTGGATGTCTCTCTCAACATTTACAGAGGAATTTTTGACTTCCTCTTGAAAAGGAGATTATCTTGTAGTTGGAAAAAAAATATTTTTAATAAAAAACACATTTTAGAGATAACTGAAAAAATTTAAATCTAGCAAGAGTTTACAATAGGTAAGCAAAGGTGGGTCTATGATGGGTAGGAAAGATAACACAGGACAACGACTGGTTACATTGAAAGAGATGCTGAAATTCACAGCTTGGCTAAGACTGGTTAGGGCCAAGTTACTGAATATTCTAGAAACAGAAGAAACAATTTGGAAACAGTGATACGGATGCACAAATTTTATTTTTCATTGAGAAGACTGTCATGAACTAATTTGTGGACCATAAAGCAAAACTTAATCTGTGCTCCCTCCTTCTATAATTGCTAAAAGTCTGCTATTAGTCACAAACAGGTTTTTAGAAATATCCAAGAAAATACTTTTTTTTGCCAGAAGTCTGAAAAGTATCTAAATCAAAGCACACAGCAATCTTGGCAGATTCAGCAGATCCTTTTAATTTTATAACAGAAAATGATCTGTTACTATAACACAGCATCTCATTATTTAGGCGCAGTGCCTTAGAGTTTACAGTCTTCCTCGAATTATCTTGATTCTCACACCAGTCCTGAGAGGCCAGCAAGATTTTATGTAATCAAAGGGAAAACCAATGATCAGAAGATTAAATCCTTGTCTAACCCCCTTTTGGAACTTAGAAACAGTCCCAGGCTTTCAAACCTGACTCTGAATCCAGTGCTCTTCCCACTAGAACAAGCTGCTGCTTTAGTTATAAAAATTAATTGACACTAGTACTAATAATAAAGATCCCTTGAAATTACAGACAGCTCTACTGTTTACCAGGCATTTTCATGTGCATCTTGTCACTTATTCACTCAATCAATAGTCGCAGAGGGTCTGTTAGGACAGACACTGTCTTGGGATGGGGGTTCAGACACATAGAACACCCTGTGCTCAAAATATGTTAGCCCAGTGGGACTGCAAAATTCATGCAGAAACTCTGAGAGGGTGGCAGGATGAAGCTCTCACCACCCCCAGTACTCGCCCTGCTTGCATGGCTGGGGGTGGCAGTGCCCAGGACTCTCCATCCCATTTGAGCACTGCCAACCGTACCAGTCTATGGTCCTGACACAGGAGGTCTCCGTCTTCCTTTTGTCTGACACATAGTCCAGGCACTTAGAAGACAGCCCTGACACTCCAGAAATCCCCAGCTGGCAACTGTGTCAAGTGAGGATTCTGACCACCCTTTCATCTCAATAACCACCCTTTCACCTCAGCAAAACACCCAAGCAGGACTTATACACGACAAGATGAACAATAGCCACTAACCCACAGTGTGGTTTGGTGCAAGGAGCATTAGTTTGAGAGTATAGAGGTGTAGATGCCGGTCAGTGGCTCTGATACTAATTCGCAGTGTGACCCGGATCAACTCACTTAGCCTCTCTGGACCTCAGTTATCCCATTTGTATAATAAGGGGAGGATGTTTGCCTGGCCTGCCTTGCAGTGCTGTCATGAAGACAGAAATGCAGAGTGGTTAAGGAAAAGCTTTGCAAAACAGAACGAGCATGTGTTGTGGATTAAAATCCTCTGTTTATTACTATGTAACATACCACCCAGTTCCAAATGGCATGAACCTCCCAGCCAGGCTTCAGTGAAAGAAGACAACAGCCCAGCTTTCTGGATGGATTTAAATGGGTCTCACATGCCACTGGGCTCTCCCTCTTGAGCCCCTCCGGAGCCTTGAGCTCTGTGGACTGAATGCCACACTCCTGGCAGACCGCCACCTTCCTGAGATGACTTGGACTGCCCCAGGGACCCTGCCTGCCTCGCCACGCAGCCTCTGAAAACCACGGCCACCACACACCACACGCTCTCCACAATCTGTCACCCCTTGTGTGCCCATCAAATTCTTCAGTGACCGAAAAATTTAAAAAAAATCAGTGGATGGAACAAGCCCAGTTCAGAAATTCCCAGTCACACTGTTTTAGGGCTGAACTTGTTTCTTAAAAGGCAGTTCTAATTAGAGTGACATTTTGTCCACTGTGGTTCTTAGTTATGAAAATAATGAGCTATGAAATTCCAATTTATTGTTGACAACTTAAACGGCCAGGCACCGGAGCGACGCATAACTTCCGAGTGCCACTCTACCTAGTGACAAATCTATTCCGGGCCGCGGGAGGCTGCCGGCTGGGCCTGGGAGGGTCCCTGTGTCCTTCAGTCCCCCCAAGGAAGATGTGGAGGGCTCCTGGGCACCAGAACATGAGGACCCGGCATCTGGAGGTCCCCTCTGAGAAGGGCTCAGCATTTTGCTCTGAGAAGATTCCAAATAGCAAGCAAAATGTCGGCTCAGCAAAGACATCTCAGCAAAAACAAAGGAAGGGCCTCCTTTCTCTCTCTCTCCACCTCCGTACAATGAGAAGGCTTCCCAGGAAGACATCGAAGATCCCTCGGCCCTCCAAGTCTGATGCTGAAATGATCTGAGATACCGTTCTCCTTTCTCTTTCTATCTTGTCTTTATTTCTCTTTGTTTCTCTCTTTTTGAATCAATCCATTTCTTTTCTGTTTCTTTTCTTTCTCTTTTCTCTACCTCCCTCTCCTCTAGTTTTTTCTTTTTTCTTTGCATTTTCATTCTCATCCTGTTACCTAAAATCACTTTCTAACAAGAATACCATGCGCACAGCCTCCATGGCTGGGATAAACTGGTATAGTTGGGAGCATGAGGAATAAACAGGGGGATATGGTCTCTAAAGGTGCTGCCAGACCCCTGGCCCTGAAACTTCTCTTGGCCTCCAGCAAGTCTTCTCAAGTTTAAAAACTGTTATTCCCTCCATCCGAGAGAATGTCTTAAATTCCAGCAGGTGGGAAAGAGTAAGCAGAAAGTCACAATGGCACTGACGTGCTTCAAAATATTTATTTTCCACTCAGCCATCTGTTCTCAAACTGTAACACAAGCTACAGGCCAAAGGCTGTTTTCTGACCTGCAAGAGAAATCCTGAGAGAGTACTGACAGCTAAACCCAAGAATGTTCCTGACTGCCAGGGGAGACCTATAACAACTTCACTTGCCTGGAAACATACTTGCGACTTTGGTTTTGGGGTGCAGCAAGATGCAGACGGTCTCAGAATTCTTAAGGCCTCTTCCCAGCCTGAGTGCTGATTGGCTGAAAGCATCTGAGTCACTCATTTTGCCCTCTACAATTTGTCTCCTCATATCAAAACGAGCTTTCTTGGACCATCTCACCCAAGAAAATAAACAGGCGCGTTAAGAGGCTACAGAGCCCTCTGGGAGAATTGGCATTGTTGGTATTTTTCTTGCAGCAAATTGCAGGGTCAAGTGGCAACTTTCAACTGTCTAATTTGAGAGTTGGTGTTTGTTTGTTTGTTTTCTTTCTAATTTCATATATATTTAGGATGCCTGTCACTATGAAGGAAACAAAACATATAGAAGGAAAACTCTGCAGCCCAAAATAATAAGCTAGATGATAACCCAGAACTGAAAATGACAGCTGACTTTTAAAAATGGAATGTGCTTTTTGAAAACATTAAAATGAAACATTGAAGTCTGGTTATGTGATTTTATAACTTGTGGATTTTCCACCCAGCCCTGCTCAGGCACCAAATATAGATAGGGGAATTCCCAAGAACCTCTTATTCCTGGATTCTTAGGAATAATTCAGCAGGCTTTCAGAAAACATGTTACCCCTTCTAACTGAGACATCCCATTCTGCAACAAAGGCTTCCTGGGGTTACTTTGAATTGAATGCCCTCAGAAGGGCTCTGCAAAGTCCAAAGTACTGTGCATGTGGAAGAAGCGCCACCAGGATTCTCACTATGACACTGCCACATTGGACAGCTGCTGGGTCGTGTTTTAGGTTATTATTTGAAAAATCAAGGGAAGCCTGAAGCTCCTGCCTTTACCTGCCAAGAATTTTGCTGACACAACCATGGCTGACTCGAAGCTGCCTGGAGATGTCACAGGGCCTGACGCCTTGATGAGCAAGTTCCACTATCCTTTGGCGGACTACATCCGGGAGTGGCCGTCCATTCACAAAAACCCCCCCAAGCTGATTCACTCCTCCATGTCCTGAAACAGATCAGAAATAAAAGGCAAGGGAAAGGGTGGTTAGAACCAGTCACGAAGGAAAAGAAGTGCCGCTTTGAGGACCCACAGTCCCTCTGATCAGAAATGGCAGCGGGCTGGCTATCTTGAGCCTGGGGTCTGATAGCACAGGCTACATGAATACCTCAGATTGCTTTTTGAAATAACCTTATCCTTTGTCCTTCTTCAGCCAGTCAGTTGGGCTATTGATGGTAAGCATCCTCATACCGTGTTTCGTTTAGTTGCTAGCATTTTCTTTGTAATTTTTTTAAACAATGGAATATATGAAGACCTCAATCTGTACTTGGGACAGAACTTATTATATACACGATGCTGAGGTCTAAGATAGATCCTAGGGAGAAAATACATTTAAAAATACATAAAATGTAAAGAGATTTTTAAAAAATGAAACTCTTTCCCTTTTAACAGATATCTCCCAAAGTGAAAAGGATTACTTTAATAAACCTAGATCTTGGGGACAGGGGAACGTTTTTAAAATCAGCAATCTGATTCAAGAGCTAAGGATTGAAAAAAAATTTTTTAAATAGTTTTGCAGATTGCCGAGACAAAACCAAACCACTGCCTTGATAAAAATCCTTTCTTTAAGAAGGTGAGGCTCATACCTCAATCAAGATGGCAAAAAAAAATTTAAAAAGTGAGGCTGACATGCAGACTTGACCACTGTACCCTCTCAAAGCACATAAAAGAAATAGGTCAAAGGATCACATTTCACTCTACTGCATCAGAATTTGTTATAAAGAAGTTTCCCTGGAATTTTTGGAGTGTTTTCCAATTGGCAAGCAGCTTTATGTTGGTTTAGGGAAAATAAAGAAGCCAGAGGAGGCTTCTGAGTCCCAGGTTGTACAAGGGTTCTGGGATGGACTTTAAGTAAAAAGAGTCTGGGAAAGTATCTCCTCCGCCCAAATAAGCTCCATTCTCATAAAAACATCAAGGTTCATCTGGATGGAAACAGAGATGCAAGTAAATTAAAAGCCAAACCAGTAAACACAGAGTGATCCAGTGTAGCAACATCATCGACCTTGTAGCTGTTAATCAGCCACTAACTGACATCATTGAGGACTGTCAAAAGCCAGAAGCCAAGTCTAAGACTTTCCAATGCTGCTGACAGCTCAGAGACCAAGGAAGAGGAAATCTTCTCCTAACCTGGGACTTTGCAGGGACTGGGTTGTACCAGGGAAGCCAGGGCATCGTAGAGGTCGCACACACACACACACACATGCACACACGCACAAGTATACTCCAACTCTAAAACATAAAATAGCCACCTCATCTCAGCTATTCCCCAGCACTGAACTACTATCCAGGTTCATGAACAATATCTGAAATAGAGGAGAAAACTACCCATAACATAATCTATTTCCTAAAAACTGCCAAAGCTATTCACTGCATTTTCTCATCAGAATCCAAATTGAATATTTCCCCAAATTTTCAAACTCAGGCTGATTTCATGGCGGAAAAAAATTTTTTTTATAGATAACAGTACTTAATTCGAGTTCTAAGCTGAATTTCTCTCTGATTTTCAAAATGAGCTTTAATCAGTTTAGATTGTTCTAAAACAGTCCAGACATAAGAAAAAGGGAAACCATCCTGAACAGAATTTTACAGTTAGGAACACAACTGCATAGTTCACCTAAAACAGAAAGACTACAGCCACCCTTGGTCAAGGGTCTTAAGAAAGCCTTGTTCTGGGGTTGGGAGCCCCTAATAAAAAAAGGTTGTATGGATCTTTCAATAACAGGCTGGATTTAAGAGGCAAGTAAATTAAAAACTGAGAGGACAAAAAGAAAGCTAAAAGCACCTAGCACACTTTTGAGACAATCTATTAGTCCAGGCACCAGGGCCATCTGCAATGGCTTGTTCCCTATACTACTGGCAATTTAAATTTTCTGCCCAAAACACAGTAGCAATCTTTGGAGGATTTAAATTCCAAAAACAGTCCTGCAGGACATTTGTGATCTTTGGAGACCATTTGTATTATGGGGGAAAACCCAAGGGTGAGACACTCTAGGTGATAGCAAGTCCCCACACCCTCTAGTCTTGACCACAAAGCCCAGGCTACCAATGCTCTTGTAGAGCCTGATCCTCGTATCCACAGCTGACACTAGACCCAGGATGAGCTGGAGATCCCCTGCATCCCTCAGCTTCCTGGAAAGGCTCCCAAAAACTCTTGGTCCTCTCTGCCACTGAGAGAACATGTCAAGGGGGGGGTGGGTTGGTAAATTAAAAGTGTCATCTGAGTAGGCAATGTCTCTTACTTACCCCAAGATTGGAAAGAATCAAAACCAGAAACCCAAGAGAAGGGAGGCAAGAGGATGGAGAAAGAAACCAGAAAAAGTGGTGTGAGGGCAAGTGTACAAAGAGCAGAGACTCAATGAGATGAGACAGCAAGGAGAGTGCCTGGAAGGGAAGCTCAGGTTAGAAACGATGAGAGGGAGAAAAAGGGATGGATTGGCCGGAATGGGGCAAAGAGGGGGTGGGGGGAAGGTGAAGGTAGTGTATACAGTGGGAGGCAAGATGAGAGAAGAGAAAAATGGACGTAGCCCAACAAGGAGGTATTTGGAAGAAAAAGGGACATCTGCGGAGGGGGGACCTTTGTTTTCTGGGACCCCAGCTCCCACCCTGCACTTCCTCAGAGAAGCCAAGTCCCAGCCTCTACTTTCGACAGACCGGAGTACAGTGAGGGTTCATCATGTGGGAGGTGCTGGGGGAGACACAGACTAAGCTACACTTTTCAGGATCGAGTAGAATTTTCAGAAAGACACGGACTGACACAGAGACAGATGCAATAAATCAAGGCAAAGACCAGGAAACTGACTCGCAGATACAAGAGAATCACAGCCCCGCCCCTACAGGGCACATAGAGCAGGGGTTGCAGGAGGGGAGGGCAGGGGGGAAGGGATGAATACCAGATGCCCTTGGGACTTTCCTGGCTCTGGTCTGGAAGGAGCTGGCCTCCACAGATGCTCCTCAGGCCCTGATAAGAACATGCTACCCACCAGGGTCCCCCCGTCCACA
This sequence comes from Ovis canadensis, assembly GCF_042477335.2. Classification (NCBI taxonomy): domain Eukaryota; kingdom Metazoa; phylum Chordata; class Mammalia; order Artiodactyla; family Bovidae; genus Ovis; species Ovis canadensis. Next base: position 52,139,438 of record NC_091246.1, on the reverse strand, counting down.
CCCACAATGACCATGTCTGGGCCTAGGGTCTTGGGGAAAGGGTCTGTGCTGACTCAATGGTAGATTGAACTCCAGGATCCACAGGGTCATTGAAATTCCTCCTATTAGTATCAGAAAGGATGATTAAGGGTACACACAAACATGCAAACAGGAACACAGGGAAGGGCAGAAATGAAATCTTACTGACTCTCAAACTGATAGGTGCTGGCACACATGGGCAGAAGGGCCATGGATACAGACATAGTTAAATTAGACAGACAGTGCCTTGCACTTATATGTAGCCATCCAAGTGGCCACTGCCTACTCTCTGGAATCTGAGTCCCTCTCTTTCCCTTTCCTGAATCCTCAAAAGACTGCCTCCAGCACTGTCCCTGGGAATTTCCTGTCAGTCCTTTTGTCTCTCTGACCTCAGTATCGTTCTCTGTAAAATGGATGTAGCTGAAAGTTTAGAAGACAGTTGGTTAGGAGACTGGCTATAAAAGTGCTTTGTAACTGGTAACCATAGGTGGGGGTGGGGACAAAAAAACTCAGAAGCCCACACCCTGGCAGTGCCTGCCCCTCCCCCTATACCAGCTATCCACAGAAGCCACCCAGCTTCAGTGGGCGAGAGGGGATAGGAGTTGGGGTGGTAAGCAACTGACCAGAGTCAGGAAGAAAGACAAGTAGGTCTGAGCCCCTACTTACCGGGCAACCTCTCAGGATCTACTATGCACCCCCCCACTCAAGCTAAAAAAAAACTGGGGCTCCAAAGTGGAGCCTATATTATGGAAACAAATAGCTTTGGATATCAGGACCAAGGGCACTTCCAGAGAAGACAGCTCTGGAAGCTAGGCGGGCTGGGGCCCAGCCCCCACCGTGCTGCAGGGAAAATTGAAAATGGGAGGAGGGAGCACTTCCGAAGGAATGGGCAGATGAGAGCCCTGAGGAGGAGGGATAGAGAGGGGCATTAGTGGTTGGCTAACCCACACCTGGAAGAGGCTACCTTCTTCACCCCCATGCACGGCCTTGAGACCACCAGGTCTTGATGCTATCTGTCCAAGCGCCTGGGCACAACCTCTGGGCAGCCAGGCTCTGTGCAGAAGGGGAGAGTGGATTCCCACAGGCAAGGATAGAAGCGCAAGAGCAGCCCTCCCCATTTTGTCCTCAAATCGCTCCTTGACCGAGCTAAGGGCATGGTCACCTCTCAGAGTATTGACAGAAACTCCTTTGCTTTTCTGGCTCAGTCTGCGAGATCAGAGCTTCCCCAGAGCCAGGCTAAGTCTGTACAGGAGACGGCTGCTGGGGGCGCTGGGGTCACCACGGACTGGAAACCGTTTTGGCATAGGCCCCAAACGGTGAGGAGTCATTCAGGCTGGGATCCGAGCTAGCGGCTTCTCTTCGAAAATCTCCCCACGGCTTTGGTGGATGACCTCGGACTCGGGGAAATTGGACACAAAGAGAAACTGACTTGCCCGCAGCCAGTCCCCACAGCCTAGATCAGCATTTCGCTGCCTACCAGGCCATTCGGCCTCCGGGGCAGGAACGGACATCTTCACCCGGGGAAGCTCGCCTTCTCTCCAGCCGGGTCTCGCCTGCCTTTGTTAAATAGGGGACCTAAGGCTAGGTAAGCAGGATCCTGCTGTCTGAAGGCTCCCGGCGCGGAAGCAACTCCCTGACCTGCGGCCCGTGGGGGCCGGAGCTGGGCACCCGGCTGAATGCTGCTGAAGCCTGGCGCCTTGCTCCCAGCTCCGCAGCAGCTCTGAAGGAAAATACGATTCGTTCCACTTGGAATTTCCTCGAAATCTCCGAATCTAATCCAGCTTTAACTCACCGTGAGAGGAGCGCTCATCTCACAGGAGGCTGTGCTAATGGGTGAACTGCAGATCCCGACGGGTCAGGGAGTCGGCTGGCCTCGCCTGCGCCCAAAATGACCCTTCCCCGTCTGCTACATACGCGGTGTCTTTCAGAAGACGAGGGCTCCTGAATGGTGACTAATTGGCTTCTTCTTCTATTTTGTTTTGTTTTTTGTTTTTAAGGGAGAAGCCATCATGAGGCAAACGTCCTGCACAGAAGGACTTGATAGTGTCTTTAAGGGTCTCTGTATGAACTGGAGGCTTCTAAGCAGAAGCTCAGCTCAGGGTCCGCTACTTCGTTGATTTTTCAAATCCCACTCCTCAACTCCAGAATGCCTTTGGAGCTCTGGACCTGGTGTTCTCGCTTAGCTCGCAGCCTCTTTCTCCAGACTTACAAGCCCAGAGGCACTGCTGGGGCCCCACTTTCCCTCCAAGCCCCAGTCTTTATCAGCCCTATGGGTGAAAAAGGCGCCATCGGGTTTAGGGTGTGGGGCGCTGAGACTCAGACTGACCTCTCCCTACAACTTCATGCTCTCTAACTGGCCCGGCCCAAAGCTCTCTCCAGGTCTGAGTCCCGATTCTCCTGGCACACTGCGATGTTGCTGCCAGAGCCCCGGAAAAATTGCAGCTGGCTGCGTACACTACCGGTTGGTGGAGGCGGGATTCCCGGTGCCAGGTGCTCCTGGCCGGGTCGACCAGGCGCTTTGCTCCACATCCCCTGCCTGGGAGCCCTGCACTTTGCAAACTTGACAGCGCGGCCTCAGAAGTCCTGGGTCCTCCCATCCTTAGTACCTGCCCCGCGGTCTGGAACCACCAACCCCATCCCGGCGGGAGAGTGAGAGAAGCGAGCTCGCCGCCTACTTACTATGCATGGATGCAAACGGGTCGTGCTTACAGTGTATTTCCATCGGGGCGCTCCAGACTGCAGGCCGGCCCACGCTGCCGCCTCCCGGCGCCAAGGGGCTGCCCAGCGAGGCTACGGAGCCGCGCCGCCAGGCCGGGAACTGTGCGAGCTGGGTTCAGAAAACACTGCTGGAGCCTCGGGGCCTCTCTCAGAGCCGCTCTGCTGGAGATCGCCGAGAGCTGCGCCTAGAGGCGGGAAACGGCGCTAGTGCAGTCCGGCCCGGAGCTGTGCACCCAACTCCCGGTGGCTTCCCTCCCGGGCTGGCTCAGGCGGCGGCTCCGCACCCGGCCCGGGGTAGCTACGGCTAAGGCACCCGCAGCTTCGGGGGCATAGTTCAGGGGCCCGCCTCCGGGACCGCCTGGAGCCCCCCCGCCCGGCCGCCGGAAGGAGCGGCTCTAAGGAGGCCTGTGGGACACACAGCCCTTGACTTCACTCGGTGGGCAGCGAGGCCCGCGGGCGGCCAGGCTGGTTCCGCGGCTTCGCTGCCTCTGGAGTCTCTCCTCGATCCCTCTGTCTCCACCGGATCCTCTCTCTCTCTGCTGCGTTGAGTTCTGGGCTCGGACGTGCGGCTTCAGCTTCTTTCCTCTCGGCTCTCCGACGTCTCGGACGAAGTTGCAAAGAACTTCCTCTCTGGCGGCGCTGGGGTCCGGGCGGGTTCTGAGACGCTTACGCCACTGACGTTGGGGCCAAGACTCCGGAGTCCCCGGGAGCCTGCAGCCCTCACACCCTGGGACCCAACGCTTTCAAAGTTCCCGCGGGACCCGCTGCTCCCTCATCGCCGGGACCACGAATGGGGACAACAGCGACAGTCTCCTCCTCGTCGGAGTATTTGTCTCGCACCCACCAACTCTTCGAGCTTCCGCCGCTTTCTCTTGGGGGTGGGGGGTGGGGGTGGTCTGGTTCGAATGTCTTTCAGTTGCCTCTTCCGGGACGGCCGCCGCGCCTACCCCAGGCGTAGAGCGAGGGACAGAGAAGAGACCGAAAGGTCCCCTAGACCAAAGCCGCCGGGACTGCCGGTGCTGAGATGCAGCCTCTGTCGGCTTTTACTGCCAGCGCAGCTACCACCACCGCCGCCTTCGGCGCTAGCCCTCCGCCTGCTCGGCGCGCAGAGTGCGCCACCGCGCCGCCCCGGAGCCGCTTTCAGGACCCGCTGCGTGTGGACAGCGCCGCCCGGGGCTCAGCCTCCCTCCGGGCGGGGGCGGGGCGGAGGCTAATCTGCCAATCACGCTTCATCAAACCAATCAGAGCAGTGGCAGCCGGCTCTGAACCGAGACACCACCCTATTGGCTGAGCAACCGGCGGGCTCCGCCTGATTAGCCGATACCTGGGCAATGGGAGAGAATGGAGGGCGGGGCCCAGGCGGCGGCGCCACGTTCATTGACAAACGCGCGGGGCGAAGGCCTAGCGGAGTGCAAATTGGGGGAAGGGGACGCGGATCCACACAGCGCCAGGAGAGTCCCGCAGCAGATCCGGGGGGAGCCTGACCTCCCAGCCGCAGCATTGGGACCCTAAAATGCCCCGACGGATTGAGGGCAGCCTAGGCGAGGACGGCGGGTGGGGAGTGTGGATGGGGAAACAGTCTCCAGAAAACACGCGTGTGCACACACACACACACACACACACACACACAACGGATGTTGGAGGAAAACAAGGAGCTCAGTAAAGATCCAACTTTCAATCTAAGCACCATCAGACTTGCAATGGAAACGTAGCTTGTGCACATCTGCTCCGTTCTGACCTCAGTTTGCTCGTCTGTAAAATAGGAGAGTTGTCCTACCTAGTTTTTATGGAAGGCTCTCCTCCCAGTGGAAATATTTCATAATTTTCTCAAGCTCCAACTAAGCTGCCGCTGCTACCTCTTTGTCTACCCTCCTCCCCTGCTCTAACTAAAGAACTCTCAATTCTGAGCTAACCATAGACAGAGACATGAGGTTGGGGGACCATCTCACAATCCTTTAAAGTTAGTAACCAGGATGCTCCTTTGCGGGGGGTGGGGGGTGTCCATCTGAGGCTTTGGACAAGGTTGTCCAAGCACTGAGCCCCGAGTCCCTCTTTCCAGCCTCAGACAGGAGTTGCCAGATGCTTTGGGGGCTAATGATGCGACCAGCTGAAGACTTCTGTCTGCACGGGCAAGTCTGCCTCCGCAGCAAGACATGAATAAACCCTGTCCCGTCCAGTGCTAATGAGAGTCTCTGAAGCGGTTGTGTGGGCGAATAGGCGCATTCAGTCTGCAAGGGCCATGCAGAGGCGCGCTAAGCGTGTTATTAACGCTGTAGCTTTCAGTTGTCGAGAAAACCCGACTTTTCCCTTCCAGGGGAAGTGCTTATCGTTTTTAAGACAAAAATGGGAGGATTTCTAGCAGACCTTTTTTTGGTCCAGAAAGGCAAGGTTTTTGACCAGCAAGAATCAGTTTCCCAGGAGTGTGAGGCCCTGGGACCACAGGCAAAGGAACTGGACTTTGAAATGGAAGCATGTGATAGCCATTCTTCGCCTGGGCGGCAACAGTTCTGTGCGTGCCTACGTTTGCTGGCACCCAGGACAGGAAGAGTAACTGAAGACTCCCCTTGCCCAACAGTTCGTGGGATTTGATCCAAGACCCACTATTTCAAATTCACAAGTGATGATCTTCTAATATTACACATAAATCCACCGAAACAAGGGCTCTGAGATGTCTGCTCTGGATCTGGACTTGTAAGGAAGACAGAGCACCAGTTGACCCTGGGAGGACTCCCAGGACATTCTTTACTTCAGTTACCCTTCTTTCTACCTCTGTCCAATTTCTCACACTCAGAACCAGATCGGCCCTCGGAACCACCTTCTGTTCCTGTCCCAGATCCAGCTGCTCCTGAAGGGTAGATAAGTTTCCAGCAGTGACACTGTCCCCAACCCCTCCAGGGCACAGCTGCAGAAAACAGACCCAGGAAATCCTCTGGGGGCCCAGGAGGCTGCTGTAGGCACTGGGGTGGGGCAACATTATCTCTTCTTTGTCTGGAACCCTGCCTGTCCTGATCTTCCACCACACCCTCCTCGCCTAGGAGCTGGAAGATCGAAACTACGCAGAGGAACCACGACTGAGTTAGAGTTCCCCCGTTCACTCCACCCGGTGGCGCTTGATGGATCAAAAGTGGACTAAGAATTCAAAACGGCAGTTCTGCCCTCCCACCGGAGAGGCGGGAGTATGGGAACTCCCTGAGGGGAAGCAGTCAGAGACACATCCACCTCCAGCTCTACTCTAGTTCAGGCCTAGAAACTCAGATTCTAAAGTCTTACAGCTCAAAGAGCCATGAGGCTATGTCTTCCCCATTTTATAGATATGAAACCTGAAGCCAATACAAGAGGCTACTTGTCCAAGGTCACATAGCATGTCCGGGATAGAGGAAAGGCTGTGAACCAGAAACCTCTTTTTCAGAAGGGTTTCTCCAGAGCCACTCTTGGCATGTGGAGAGTTGTTGTTGTTTTTATTTTGGTGTGGGGGGAGGGGGTGGAGGAGAAGGGAACCCAGATAGGATATGTCAATACAACCCGGTTTTCCTTCTGATACCAGTGCAGCTTGGACCGAATCTCCCCTCAAAGCACTGCCAGGGTTGAATAGAACCATATATTAATATATTACTCAAACAGGAATGGGTCAGATTTCCATTTTGCACAGAAGGCTTTTGGGCTTCTGGGCGGTGTTGGGCAACCTAACCTGGGCTGCAACAGCAGCCCACTTTCCACCTTGCGGTACACAGCGGGGAGGGCGTGTACCTCCGGATAGGAGATTATTCACAGCTGCCTGAGTGGGCCGGCCTCCCCGATCTTCTAACACCAAGAGGCACCATCAGATATCCTGGCCACCTAAACCAGCCTTATAGTCCACCAAATGGTGGCCCAGAAAAGTTACTTGACTATCCTGGGATAATACAGCAATTCCTTGACCAGCCCAGCACCGCTCCTTAGTCCTGCCTCCAAAAGCTTTCCCAGCTCACAAGTCTGGGTCTAGGAGACACAGGTTATCAGGGAGCTGGTCTCCAAGCTGCTGTGCTGAATGCGGTAGGGCGTTGCTGTATGCAACAGCCTTGTGGTTTCATTCCCCAGGCCCTATACTAAGGGAAGGAGGCAGGAGACTGGGAAAGGAAAACTTCCAGAAAGAAATTTAATTTGTGTAAATCGAATCGCCTTTGAAAGTTTTGCTATTGAAAGAAAGCCCATTCAGAAAAATGTTTGAGAAGCCACCTTGAGAGGAACATCCACCTCAGTCTCCATACACAAACCTGACTGTACCCGGGACATGCTTCCTCCCGGCCTCTCTTCTGCTTTCTCCTGGGCCTGCCCCTCCTGCACCCAGCTGTGCCTGTGGGTTGGGGCTGCTATAGCACTCACTGGGCCTAAGATTGACTCCTGCAGCCCAAGTCCAGCCCATCTCCCTGTTCCTGCTTTGGGTAAAGCGAGGCCTACAGAGCTCAGATTGGTTGCTCAATTCCTGAAAGCCAGAGATGCCTGAGCAATGCTATCCTAACTTGGTGGGTCCCTTCTAATCCTCATTTTAAAAGCATCAAAGAGAGAAAGCAACTGACCCTAAGTTACACAGCAATTCGGGTCAGAGCCATTTCCTGCATGATTCCTTTCTCCTGAATCAGAGGTCTACTCTGCTTGGCCCAAGTCTGTTTGTAAGAATGGTTGAAGTGGGAGGAAAAGGGGAGAATTTAACCATATTTTTCAAAAACTGTAAAATGCCTCTATCAGGTTTTGTTATTACCACCACACCTCAAAGGCCAAGAACTCTGGGACTACCTTTATTTATCACAAAGGTGCTTCCTGCTTTTCCTAGGGCTCAGCTTCCTCGTGTGTCTGAAAAGAATCCCTGAGATGAGACCTTTCAAAGTTCTGAAAGATGAAGATCCATGGGTAGAGGGTATTAATCCCACCAGGCTCATTCCAGAACTAGGGGAATTGATGCCAAGGTCCATGAATGCAGTGTTCAGCCTACCCTGCTCTCCCTGGCCTTGGGACTCCTTAACCCCCACCTCAGCTAACTTGCCTAATTGTCATTTTTCTCCATGGGGGGGGGTGGGGGGCACGTGGGGCTCTATTGCCTTTTCAAGCAAAAATAAGAGGTTTAAGGGCGGAAGAATTACCTTCCAGTCCTACTCCTTCCATACTTCCTTCTGTGTAATCTCAAATAAGTCCCTGCCCCTTTCTGGACCTCAATTTTCCCTTTTTTGGTACCACAAGGAAGAGGCTAGACAAGAATATGCCTAAGTGGCTCCTTGTTCAGGTAGGATCTCACCAGATCTTGGACTTAAGCTAGAAGACCAGATATGCCTTTCCCATCATTCAGATGGGGAAAGTGAGGTTAAGTGAAGACATGGAATACAGTTCTGAAGGATGTAAAGGGTCATCAAGGGACCCATAAAAAGCCTTGGAGTTGGGAGGAGGAGACACCCAAGCAAAAATCCCCAAACTAGACTTGGACACCCTCAACCTGGGCAGTTTCTCAGCTCTCTTTTATTCCCCAGCCGTGTTGGGGGCTGGAACAGACAGGCGCAAGTGTAGTGTTACCTGAGATATCCTTTCCTAGGTAGGGCCCTCATCCAACAGAAAGGTGAAGAGGGGCGTGGCTCTCCAGATTTTTAAACTGGCCAGGCCTGCGGTCCCCAGCCCCACCCAGGCCTGTCTTGAAGAGGAAGGAAATGCTTTATTGATTAAACGATTATTCAGGCGATTGAACTAATCAAAGAGCCCATCGACCGCCATGAATTACAGTCTTTGTAGACAGCTTGTCTAGAGAGGCAGCCAGGCCAGCCACGCAGACCCTCTCGAGCACCCTCTCAGGCTTTTGACCCACTCCCAACGCATGCACACCCCCTAGTCCCCAGTGCAGATGCTTCTGGAGTCTCACCTACTAAGGGAGTAGTGGGGAGAGTGGGGGTGGAGCAAAGGGGGTTTCCAGGTTCCCTTTCCTGTGCCGTCACCCTGGGGAACCTTCTTCATTTCCCTGCCTCTTAGATTTCTGCCCTCACTTCTCTTCAGTCATGATTTTGGAAACACATATGAGCCTAGGGAATTGTCCTGGGTTTCCAGATACAAGTTCACCCCCCACCTCCCTCCTTTTTGACCCGTAATTAGGGAAGGTGGAGGTAGAGACTCGAAGAAGCACAAGGATATGGGGAATGGAGTTCTGTCAGGGCCAGAAGTGTGTTTGGATGGGGGTTAGCACTTTTGGCCTAATGAGTGAAAGAGGCACCCATACCCTGGCTTTTACCTCAGGGCAGACAGAAGCTTCCTGCAGCCTGCCACCTCCTCTCCGACATAAACACCCACCGTTACCCACTGCCTGGAACTGTGGGAGGCACACCAGGCTCTGTGCTAGAAAAGCCTGCCTGTGTGTATACAGGTTCAGAGCTGGATGCCCCAGTTAGACACACAGGTCCACCTACTTTCACTCTCTTCCTGGCACCCACAAGATAAAACTTGAGCATAAGTCAGAGGCTCATCTAGGTAAGAGTTAAGGCAGACTGGGGATCCCTAGAAAAGTCACAAGTAGCTTATAGGTAGGCGAGGTAGGCTGCCTCCTCTCACCTGCCAGGGTTGTGCCTGCAACAGAAGACCCTTTTGTATAAATGGTAGGCTCAACAGTACCTAAAGAGTGAAGCAGTGTATACCACACATTGAATGGCTGCACACCTCTACTCCTGTTCTCGCAACAGAACGGAACCTGAGCCTGACTGATGGCAGCCTTAGTACAACAGACCCCCACAGGTTCCAGACCTATCTTTGTGTCTAGAGGCACGCACTTTTGTATACACTGGTATATGCCCAGTGAACAGCAGCTGACATCCAAAAATGGAGGGGTCAGTGTAACCATCTTATTCTCACTTCCAGAATCACTTGAATTGTGACAGGTGAACACAGACCCTTAAAGGAGTAGATGTACAGACACTCATTAAAATTTTCCACATATATAGCCACGCATAGACATACATTTTGGATACTCAAAAGAACAGTACCCAGAAACAGCAACTTATAAACAAATACTAACAGATTCATCTATATAAATACACACACACATGCACATAGATTCTTCAACACACACACTTCCTCTACATACATATATATGTACATAAACACATATATATAAAGGGACACACAAATTGTCATTGTCACTCAGGCACATTCTGAGCCCCTATGTAAACACACAGACCCAAACTTTCAGACCCCCAGATAAACATCCACATGAAAATTCAGAAACAGAGAAAAACACACGCAAATTCACAAACACTTGAACTGAATCAGAAGTGTGTGAACAGATTGTTGAAGAGAAACATGCCTCAGACAGACGCGCAGTCAAAATCCTTGCGAAAATGAGGCGCACCCCCTCCCCCAGGGCCGAAGTGTTTGAGGACCAGCGCCCCGCTGGGTCTCTTGAGTTAGCAAGCCTAGAGCGCGTATCGCGGTCCTACCTGTCCTGCCGGTCCGAGGAGTCGGGTAATTTTTCTCTAAATCCATTTTGATATTTCAGAACTTGATGTAATGGACAGGGAAAAAAAGTTTCCACTTTTTTGTGCTTTTTTTTTTTTTTTTTTTTTTGGTGTCAGGGGCCGCTCACAGGTCGGAATAATTCAAGCCTTCCGCTCCCCCGCCGAGCTGGGGTAGCTGATCACTGAGCTGAAACTAAACGTTTTAGGTGGAAAAAAAGCGTCCGAAGGCACCGTGAAATGATTAAGGAACTAAAGAGCTTCTCGCCATGTGAGATCATGTCCTGTTCTCGCCAACATCACAAGATGTCCCCAGACACGCCGCGCCCCCAGCGTGCCGCCCCGCACTGCAGGCCCCGAACTGGGAAAGGGTGTCCGCGCTCTTCGGCCCTGCCTGCTCAGCGGGCCGGACGGGGCTGGCCGGGTCGGGCCGGAGCAGTGCAGGAGGCCGGGAGAGCAGCAGTACAGCCGCCGTGCCGCCCTGGACTTTTATAGGGGGTTGGTGGGGGAGGGAAGGAAGGCTTCAACAGAGCCGGGAGCTAGCCTGCACTCTAACGGCAAGAGGCCGACCATAGGCGAGTCGGGAGCCCTGGCCTCGCGGCCGCAGCTTCTACAAATCTCTGAGGCTGGGTGTCGTGGCCCTCTGTTCTGTGCGCGAGGCCGGTGACCCCTTTAGGTGCAAACCCCGCCACGTAAGAGGGTTCAGGCCACGTTTTTGTTTTTTAAGAAGTTAGCCACTCTCCCAAGCAGGTGCAATTTGGAAGGGCTTTAGAGGCAAGCAATGTTGCCAGGCATAGAGAGGCGTTCCAGTTTCCTCAGAGTCACCCCTAGGGCGGCGCCTGCCCCCCAGTTCTCAAGCCACTTCATCCCCACCCAATCTGCAGCTGTAATACTATTGCTGGGTCTAGGGCAGAGCCAGAACCCCCAAAACACCCCAGTACACACCCTGTCCCATCCTGGACGGGAGCACAGACGGTAAGCTGTGAAATGTTGGAGATAAAATCCGGGCCTCCTCTTGGGAGAACCGGCGCTGAGCAGAACCAACTCAGGAGGTCCTGAGGGTTGTCGGGAGTTCCGGACACCTTACCCCGGCCCATAAGTGGAATCCCCTCGCCCTCCAGCCCCGAGCCGTTGCGGTGTCCCGGAGCCCCAAGACTTGATTTCAGAGGGCACATCAGCCCGAGAGACCGGGAAGAGGTTTAGCACGTTCAGCCCGCTCTCTTCGGCTCGGGCTCAAGACTTCCCTCCCCTTTCTAGTCCCAAGTCCCGAGTCCAGCTGCTTGGCTTGGCCACTGGAAGCCCGTGGGGCCCCGCTGCGGGGTGGTCGCAGGGGCAAGGTTCTCTGCGGGCGGGGGAGAGATCCGCAGGAGGACGCTTGGCCCTCCGGACAATGCAGTTTCCAAAAGTGAGTCGTCCTCAGAGAGTGTTGTTTGTTTTTTGGAGGGGGTGGTCACGAGGATGGGCCGCAACCTAGGGGGAAGAGCCCGGAGCTCGAGAAAAGGGGGGCGGGGGGCTCGGGAACCGGACATCACTTATCCCCTGAGCCGATTTCGCCACAATCGGAAACGTGGCGGTGGATTCCCCGGCGGCCCCCTCCCCCAACCCCATCCCCCCAAGTAGTCTGCGCAGTCCCCCTGCGCCGCCTCTTCCTGCAGCCTACGGGTACGGGTCGCTGCCCCAGAGACTAGATTTTTGGGCACCTCCGAGCGCTGGACTCTCCCTCGGCAACCGGGCCCAGGCCCTGCTTCCCGCCCTCCTGCCTAGCCCGCGCCGGGAGGCTGAGCCAGGGAGGAGCGGCCTTCTGCGCCTAGAGATCTAAAGCCCTCCCGGAATTGACATCTCACCCTGGGCTGGGCACGGGAGTTGTTTGGGTTGTTGTTGTTTTTCTATTTATAAGGTTTGTTTTGGTTTTGTTCGTTTTCTTTTCATTATCTGAGAGTCTTTTGTTGCTGGTGTTTTGCGTGTTGGTTTTTCGTGGATTTCATTTTAGTGGGTTTTGCTCTGTGAATCTTGGTCTTTGGGGTGGATTTTGTTTTCTGTCTTGTGTTTTGACTTTTGTGTGCGTATTGTACTTTGTCTTTGTAGGCTGTCATTGTGTGTCGTTTGAAAGGCTGTTCGATCTGCGCGGTGTTTTGATATTTTTTTTATTTTGTGCTAGTGGGTGTCGTTGGTGTGTTCTGCGTTAGGTGAATTTCGTGTTTGTATGTGTTTCGTTTTCTTCGATTTTGATTTTGTTTTTATGTGCAGTGCGTTTAATGAAGGTTTTGGCTTATGTTTTCGTGTGTTGGCTTCAGTTTTTGTGTTTGTGGGATGCTTTGGTGAGTGTTGCGTGTGTGTTTAGCTTTGTGGGGGATTTTGGATTGGGGCGGGGAGACACTGGTCACTTGATTCCTGTCCTCGTCCAGGAAGGGCAGAGGATTAGGCCAAGCACCAAGAGCCTTGGATTCGTGGTGCTCGGAAATACCTGACCCCGGCACCACCGCGTTGTACTCTGAGCGCTCCAGACCAACGCGAAACAAATGTGCGTTCCCGAGGGGGCGCCCGCCCTCACTCGTAACCCCGCCGGTCGTGTGGCACCAGTGCCCAGAATAATTCACAGCCCCCCCCCCCAACTTGGGGTACCCAAGCCCAATCGCCATCCCCTTGCCCACCCTATCGGTTGTGGATCGACCTCCCCTTGTGACTGGCCAGCCTGCTTCGAACCTCCGGGACTCTCGCGGCATTGGACCGAAAGCCGCTCCCTGCCGCGGAGAAGGTGGCGAGTCTCTTCGGGGGACCCGGAATTGACCCTGCGGCCCTAGAGATACTGGACAAGGGGCTACGGACGCTCCGACTCTAGGCGCACATCGGCATCTGGGCCCCCGAAAAATCCCCAATCTCACTTGCCCGTAGCCCTAAATCCTAAAAACCCCACTCCGCTCAGCTTTCGGTTTGGAGAACTTGCCCCAGTTCACCATCGACACACAAATCCACACTCAAACATATGCATACTCAGCTAGAGAGCGAGCGAGCCCGCGCCTCGGTAGCAGCGGCCTGCGTGGCAGAATCAGCGCTGGCATCATCTCAAGGAGAAGCCAAACTGTAGTGACCGGAAATGTCCCAAGGACAGAATAGGGGTATTTTTTGTTTTTTGTTTTTCTTTCCACGTCGCCGGAACTTCTTCAACCTCGATACACCTGGATTTGTTTAATGCTACACCGGGGGAAAAGGGAGAGGCACATTCAGAGAAGCAGAGAGATCTATCTACTGCCTAAACCGGCGAGGAAGTGCGGGCAGAATCTATAGAGAAAGAAATTTGGAGAGGGAGAGACAAGGCTGTGCGGAAAGGTAGATTGGAGACCCAGGAAAGGGGTTGGTGCGCAGAGTCCTCCAAGGCCCCCGCGCGCACCGGCATTCCGTGAAAGGGAGAAAGCAGAAACCGAGAACAGAGAGTGACAGGGAAAGAGTCGCAGAAGAGGTTGGCCTAGGTACACAGAGAGCTTCCCTCCAGCTGAGACGCTGCATCCCGGGGACTGGGAGGCCGGCGTCGGGAGGCTAGGAGTCTAGGCTCTGCTCTGCGGCCAGAAAACACCCAAGACTCCAGGGTTTGTAGAGCCAAGACTGAGGCTCGATTTCGGCCCTGCGCCACCCCGAGACCCGCAGCCCGGAATCCAGGAAAGGCTGGCCCACCGCGGTCCGCCGATGGGCCTCTCTCTGCGCGAGCCCTGGGAGCGGCGGCGGGGAACGACTCCGGCCCTGTGGCTCTGGGCTGGAGCCTACCCTGAGGGCGGGTGGGAATCGACAACCAGCCCAGAAGCTAGGAAGAGGCCCCGCCCTAAAGCTGGGGGCCCAGTTCTGGGAGCGGCTGAGGCCACTGCGGAACTCGCGGGATTCGGGGTCCGTGCAGCGCGCACGTGGCACCGCACCTTCCGCAGAAGGCGCCGCCGATGCCCAGCCCCGCCCCGCTGCGTTTGCTGGGTCTGGATGGTGTCAGGATTGAGAGTGGACGCTAAATCCCGACGAGTAGGTTCCGTACGGCCTAAGCTTGGGGCTTGCCCAGGGGCGGCGCCCGGGTGAATCGGGGCGCCTCTACACTGGCAACTAACTCCCCTGCCGGAGAGCGCAAAAACCGCGCAGCGCAGGCCAGCCGCCGACGCAGGTTTTCCGGCGGTGCCCGCGGTGTAAAAAGGCTGAAGAATAGTCTGGGTTGAAGCACCCATTTCTACTGGCACTGGGGTACTCTGCACAAAAAGGGCTTCGAACTCTGGCTGCTGGTTCGCTGGGACACCATGTGCTAGCGACTCGCCACCCAGAAACACTGGCGTAGTGCTAGAAAACCCGATTGGGGCTGTCTTTAGGGAATCTGAGGCTCATGGTGGGTTATTGCTATTCTTGCTTTACTTTACTGTCTGTCTTTCTTTAATTAGAAGTGTTATTGAGAGAAGCCTCAAACAGCGCAGACTCGGGTTATTTTAATGGGTTCATTTCAACTGAAACCGACTCAGTTCAGTTCCACGACTGGTTTCCAGCGCACAGGTACATATGGCAGACGTCAAGTGAATGCTGTGTACAGGGACGCGATTTGAGGGCAACTCTTGGAGAATTCTGAGATAAAATTCACTATCCTGTGATTACATTCACAATTATATGAATATGGAAAACAGGGAGTCAGTTGCATTTAAATTTTGCCAACACGTCCCAGCAACCCACTAGTATTACCTAAGAACCCAAAACGGGGTACTGAAAAGATTACTGGCACTCTGATTATTTAAGATAGAAAACAGCATAAATCAGTTTATTTCTTCCTATATATCCTTTTAAATTTAACAATACCATGATTTGTAAGTAATAAAATCATATTTTGCCAAAGAAAATTTATATGTAGGATGTTTTACTTCTACCAATATTTATACGATGAACTGTTAGCTTTCCCCACCCCCTTTTTCTTCTGCTATTTCTCCGTGTAATGTAATGTGAACTTTAAATATTCATGCGCCAACCCGGACTTGCATTTATTTAATATGTTTTAAACTAATAACATTTTAATGTGATATAATTTGATTCCATGAAGTACAGGAACATAAAGGAGCCTACTTCACAAGCGATTTTGAGTGCGTGCACGGGTTAAACGATTCTTACAGTTTTTGGACACAGATCAGAATGTTAAATGGAGGTGAAGAGCCCCTGCAAGTAGGCCCTTTAATGTTCTTGCTTGCTTCATTCTCCACTTTTCTGTAATAACTTCAGAGCTGTGACAGAGGATCACAGCAAGAGTCGGGTGTTTTCCCTGGAGCCTGTAGGGTGACCTTGCAAATTGCCAAGTGAGCATTTCAGTCTTGTGGCAGGTTTTGGACTGATTTTTATTATTTCTTTTGAGGGGATGTTGTATGGAGAAGAAAGCAGATGGCAGGATAAAAAGTCTGGATTTGAGAGCATGCCTGAAATAAAACTGTGTGCTCTGGAATTCTTTCAGATTTGCTGCTGATTACCTGTTTTTAACAAATTGACCAGTTATTTGTTGGCAGCTTCCTCCAGGACTCAACCCAGAATAAGATGGGGGAAAGGAGCTAGGCTTAGGTCCAAAGGGCCTTTGAAGTGAGCAGGATAGCCAGTCCAGTGTCTAGCAACCTCCAAAGACACTTCCCCAAAGTGCTTATATTCTCTTTTACTTTGTATTTGAGGTGGGAGCTAAACCTTCAACACTGAATGCCAACTAAAAAATTGTCAGCAATAAGAAAAATTAAAGATGTCCCCTAATTTATTTTCAGGCAGATGAAAGTCATTTGGCATATCAAGTTGGTATGAGGAGCTTATGAACATAGAATAGAATGAGAAAGTTGTTTCCCCTTTAATCATGAAAATATTTCTAATGGCAAATCATGATGCTTTATTCTTGTTATCTACAAAAGTGTCTACACATCACACAAGGAAACTAACAATCCACTATTAGTAGTGAAGAATCCAAAGTGGAGCATTGAAAAGATTGGAGGTCTAGGACAAACTATTCATATGGAAAGTATCATATTAAATTATTTATACTAAAATGCTGCTAAAATTTCAATGAAAGCAATGTTTAGGACAAGTGTTGATAATTTTCTGGCGACATCTGTATAAATTCTCCCAGAAAAAAATTAAGGAATGTATATCCAGATTTTGTATTAACAGCATATGTTTACATATATTATAGTTATAATATATATATAATATATGAGGGGCTTCTTTTGTGCATAGGCAGATAGGGAACTCAAAGATGGGCTTCGTGTTAGGTACAAATCTGAAAAATAAGGTATGAGATAGAACCAGCTTGGTGAACTGAAAGGGGGGCAATTTTTTTCCTAGTTTGGTATTACAGTTGGTGTCTCATGTCTCATGCAATTTGCACGTAGACTCCTGTACCCCATGAAGTGACAAAAGAGAATTAGGCAGGGATAGAAACCTGCCAGTGTCGGCAGGCGGTGCCTCAAAGCACTCCTTTGGACACACGTTCCTGGTGGTGGGGAGTTTGCTGCCTCTAAACCAAGCCTGACCTTTTGTCTTTTGACCTCCGATGCATGAAATTAGGTGGCAAAAGAAAATGTGAAGAAAAGGATACAAAAACATGGAAAAACAGCCCTCTTTCACAATAGTCATTGTATTAGATCATAGAGGAGCTGCCCTGCTCAGCCCGAAGTGCTTGTTTGTAAGGCTTCGGGTCTTCCTGGCCACTGGTGTTCCTGTTCTCCTTTGTGGGAGATCTGCATTTGTTGGGGGAGGGATTAAGCACTCTTTTTAATTAAGCTTGGAGCTGGGTTTTGTCCCAGGTCCAAAGCCTGCCTAGCAAGTGCTTGGTTCCTCCATTTCCCCCTGAGGCCCTCAGTGCAGGCCCAGTGCCCAGGCTGTACCAGCCAGGACATCTTTTGGAGACCCAGAGGAAAGCTCTGTCCCTCATGCCCTTTTGGCCACCCAGGAGGGAGCTGTTTCCAGCGAGCACAGTGGTTGTGGTTGTGGTGGTGGTGGGGGTGTTGGGGGGTACCAGCGTGCTTCCAGGTCCAGAAGGGCCACACACTTCAAGTGGATAGCCCTCCACTCTCTCTCCTAACGTATTTGGGGGAATTTGACGCCTAAGGTCCTGGGGTGCCCTGTCCCCTCAATCTTAGGGGCCAATACAGTGCCCTCTACTGTCAGGAGTGCCAGAAAGGAGGGTTAGAATGCTAACAGAAGTGCCCTCAGGGAGTCTCCAGGCAGTGATCCAGGAAGTGGTGCCCAATCCTGTCAAGAGCCCCAGCATGATGTCACTTGAACCCCAGATCCTGTTCAGAGAGGAGACAGACCTCTACGTAGACCGTAAGAATGTGTGGATAGATGTCACCAAAGGGGACTGTGGGAAAACCCAGCAGGGTGGTCAAATAGGACTCTGGAAAGGGGGAGGCCAGAGGAGACCCCGCTGGGGGTGTGACCTCTATGAGTGTTGAAGGGTGAGTAGGACTTTGCTAGATACATATATTAAGTCCCCTACATACAGACAGACCTTCAAGTTGCACGAGTGTGCCCAGCTGGGCTACTGTACTACTGTACTTTTCAAGGTACTGTACTGTAAGATTAAAAATGTTTTCTTTATTATTTGTTTACTATTTGTTTGTTACTATTATTTGTTTGTTTATTTGTGTGAAAATTATTATCAACCTGTTACAGTACAGTCCTTTATAGCTGATTGTATAGCGGATAGCTGGGGACTTAGGCTAACTTTGTTGGCCTTACAAACAAACTGGACTTACGAAAGTGCTCTCAGAATGGAACTCATTCAAATGTAGGAGACATACTGTAATGACACAGGGAGCATAATTAATGTCCCCATTTTGCAGGTGAGACTGCTGGAGAGCAACATATTGTGCTGGCCAGTAAGTTCGTTTGGGTTTTTCCAAACTCTCTAACAGAAAAACCTGAATGAACTTTTTTGCCAACCCAATATATGTCAAATACTATGAGAAGAGCTGGTTTTCCTGGTGGTTCGGTGGTAAAGAATCCACCTGCCAATTCAGAAAATCCGGCTTTGGTTTGGAAAAGGAAATGATAACCCACTCCAATATTCGTGCCTCGAAATCCAATGGATAGAGGAGCCTGACGGGCTACAGTCCACATGGTTGCAAAGGGTCAGACACAACTTAGGGATGAAACAACGATGGAAACAACATGAGAAGAGTTGACTAAAGGCTTAGGGGTGATAAGAATGGTAAACGATTCTGAGGGGAGGAATTCAAAGTGAAGTTTGGGGCGTGGGGCAAGGAGGCTGAGTAAGGTGGGCAAGCCTCTGCCACCCTTCCCTTGAGACTGTCAGATTCTCTCCTTCCCATATGGAGTGGACCTATCAAAGGAAGAGATAGGAGAAAGACTCTAGGACCAAGAAGAGAAACACAGGAAAGCCTAATTCTATCAGTTTTCCATGTTTTGCCCTGGGAAAATCTACAGCATTCATTAAAAACCAAAAAACAGCCTGGAAAAAGAAAATAACAAACAAAATCCCACATCAGCCTGGCATGTTCCTCATGCACCTTAGGAAATGAAGCTCCAGCTGGTGGTTACCCCTCACTGCTCAGGCCACACAGCCCTGATCTCTCTCCTGTCTGTGGCCCTGTGTGTCTGAGATGGAATGCTGTGTCCAGTTCTCACAGTCAGGGCTCTACCTCTGGGACCCCAGCTCTTCTGGCAGTAAGTCACTCAGTTCCCTGATGACAGTAGCTTCTAAACTTCAGTGTGAAAGGAGTCATGTGCAGATCTTTGGGTCCCAACTCCAGAGAGCCTGATTCAGTGGTATGGGACTGAGCTTCAGACTGACTCAGGAAACAGAGTCCCCAAGGAGAGTAATCTTAAGATTTGCAGGTGGCACCCATGGGAACATCTGAATTTCCTTCTGATCTCTGCAAGGCTCTCTTTCTTGCTGAGCCCTTCTGGTTAAGCACAGGTCATGCTGCCTGCTTCTGTGCACTGCTGTTTCTGCGTTATGCACTCCATGAGTAAACATATCAAGCTCTCAATGGGCCCCACACTACTGCCTTTATCACACTGTTGTAGCAGTTTGCCCTTTTGCTTTCTATCATGATAACAGGAACGGTGTCAAATGCTCATTTGTGAGTCTGAGGAATGAATGAATGTGGTGAAGGGGAAATCCTCTGTGGACTGGGCCTCTGTGTTCCATAAGCCTAGGTCCTGCTATACCATATCCTAACAGTATGGCTTTACCTCCCTGTCCCTCAGTTTGTTACCCTATATAATGGGGAGATTAATTGCCATTCACTCAGTCTACTTCTCAGGGCTGTTGTGAGGAAGCTGGGCACTTGTTTCATGAAGTATTATTACAATGGGTTTAGATTCCCCAAGGCTGTTCAAAGAAAATGTTTTTTTGGTTGGCTAAACATATTTCTCCTTTGGTAGAGGAGTAGATGGCCCAGCATTTGACAGGAGTGATGAGTGAAGGTTCGTATAGGAAGAAGCCGACAGTACTCATGTGTTGAAAAATTGTGTGGTTCTTTTCGAAGTATCCTTTACTGGCACTTCAAGAGAGAAAGCAAAGAACAAAAAATTCAACTCAAGCACATCTGAGAGCCATAGGTTAACAGCTGTCATGAAATTGCTGCTAAATTTCTGAAAAGACGGTGTTGGATGTAGAATTTCTGGGGGGATAAAAAACACAGCTGGGTGGAGCTGAAAAGGGAAGAAAACCTTTGATTCTAGACGGAAAATGAAAAGATATAATCCAGTCAATAATACATTAGTGAGGTGAACTCTACTGTACACACACACACACACACACACACACACACATCTTATGCTTTATAGAAAAAATTTCATTCTGTGGGAAAGAAAACTCAGAAAAGATGAGTCATAAGTCATGCATTCTATCTGATTCTCCACTAACCCCTAACCCCAGGAGTCCTCCAATGGGCATTCTTTTCACAGAGAAGCCAAAAAAGGCCAGAACCTGTAAGATGGTATAACTAGGCATTTATCAATTAATATATTGCTAATTAAGTAATAAACTAGTAAATAATTCATTAATAGCACAGGGAATTGGGGTAGTGAGCCTCATTACATTGTATGAGTTGTATCTAGTCTGGCCTCTCTATAGCACCCCAGTAAATAATCATTGAGCCTGAGCTAGAATAGCTCCAGGGACAGTGAGATTACTAGCCCCTTTTGAAATTGGTATTAATGAAATGGCCGCCAGGAAGTCCTTTCCTTCACTGAACATGCACTGGCCTCCATGTAGCATCTGTCCACTGGTCCTAGTTCTGCCGTTTTGTCCTCTGGTCCTAGTCATGGCCCTCAGGAAAGAACAAACAAGGTGGTATAAACTTTTCTTGGAAAATGTCTGCTTAGACAGTGCAGGGGGTTAGGGAGAGGGTTTCATTGTTTCTTCTATGTGACTGGACAAGTAATCCCAGCTAGAAGCAGTGGTCTTGGGATGTCATCTGGGGTAAGTATTTTCAGGAGTTAAGCAAGAGTGGGATTATGGACCTGAGAGCCTAATCTGCAGAACGTTCTGGAATCCCATTCCCAAAGCTGTGTCCCCATTGGCTACAGATTCCACCCAAGTCTGTCTTTAAAAGGACAGTGTTACAACCACCACTATGAAAGCACTGTTCCTGTGATAGCCCTGGAAGACCATCGCATCCAGCACCTTGCCCCTGTTTGACAGGTGGAGGCATTAAGGCCCAAAGAAAACAGAACTGCCAAAGGTGCCACACTGAGTTAGAGGGAGAGGCAGGGCTAATAAGCACAACTGACATTTCTTTAGTGCTCACTGTTTACAGGCCACTGTGTTCCACACACACTGTCACCATGAGTTGGGTCTAGTCTGAACTCTGAGGCTCAGAGACACAGAAACTTGCCCAGGATCATGGAGTTAGAAGATGGCAAGGCTGGAATTTGAAAGCCAGTTCTGAATTCACAGCCAAATTTCTTTTTTTTAATTTTAATTAATTAATTTTTTATTTGTTGGGTATTTGCTGTGTCTGGTGTGTTTGTTGCTGCATGCACGCTTTCTCTAGTTGCAGTGAGCAGGGCTACTCTCAAGTTGCGGTGCTTGGTCTTCTCCTTGCAGTGACTTCTCTCCCTGTGGAGCACAGGTTCTAGGCGCATGGGCTTCAGTAGTTTCTGCTCAAGGGCTCTAGAGCATGGACTGAGTTGCTCCACAGCATGTGGAATCTTCCTGGACCAGGGATTGAACCTGTGTCCCTGCACTGGCAAATGGATTCTTACCCACTGTACCACCAGGGAAGTTCCCAAAGCCAAATTTCTTAACTGCTAACACTATACTACTTCCCTAGAGCCCAGTCCTCCTCCCTCCCCGACTCACCCTCACCCAGATTCTACCCCTCTGCCACACTGACTCCTAAAAAAAAACACGCACCTGGACACAGTTTTGGAGGGTTTGTAAGGTACTTTGGTGACTTCCTAACACTTTATCTCAGGGGATCCTAACAACATACCTGGGGGACAGCCTGTGTAGAAATTTGCACTACCATTTCACAAGGCAGGATCAGTTGGGGTCCCTTTGATCTGACTGGACCTTCTCCACCACTCTCTATCCATCTGAGTGGAAGCCTGGCAGGCTGAGAAATATATAATGTAAGAATGGGGAACCCAGGCCCCATTGATAAGACAGAGAGGAACAGACATCTGAAACTGGCTGGAGAAACTTTTAACCCAAAAGAAAAAAAGAGTGCATTTTCTTTCTCTATGTGTTTTAAGTAGAATAATGAGATAATCTTGGATTTAAAAAAAACAAACCCTACTGTTTATATTTTAATTTATTCTTAGAAGGGTAGAAAGGTCTAGAGGAAATGCAATATGTGGGTCTTATTTTATAATTTGTGATGGTAAGCCACATTTAATCCCTTTCTTCAGTGAAAGGATTTATGAAGGATACAACAAAATGTAACTATCTGTTGCTTTCATTGTATTTTTTCAAGATTTTTATTTAGTTCACAATGTTACAACAATAAAGGAAATTAAAAGGAGAGAAAATTATCCATAATCCTACCATCCTAACAAATGAACTGCTCAGTGTTTCTCTTCTGTCCTGACTTACATGCTAGTTAAATTTACATAGGTAATTTATTAGTGTAGTTACCTCTTTGTATTCAGGTTTCTTACTTAACAGTTTATCATTATAATTCCACATTGTCTTCATAATTATCATTTAAAATAGCATTTTAATAATATTTCATAAAATAATTAGTTTAGTGGCTGCTTAATACCATTTTAAATGGATATGTCATTCCTTAGTATTGTGTATTAAGGAAGACTCAAATTTTCACTATCACAGATAATCCCAAAGTGCATGTCTTCATACCTCTCACTTTCTCCTTTTTTTTTTAATCTCCTAAAATCTCCAGATCTAGATTTGCTAGGTTAGAGGGCCTTTGCATGGTTCTTGTTACCTATGGGAAAATCACTTTGCAAAAGGCTTTTATAAATTTATTTTGCCTCCAATAATGGATGAGTGCTATAATTTCATACTATTCCCTTGCCTCAACTAAAGGAAATCTACTAACAAATGAAAGATAATGTGATAAGGAGCAATTTTACCCCTGAAATAAATGGTATGACAAACCTGTCATCAGTTCTCTACTCTCTTATCTGTGTTGCTGTCATAAATTAAATGCCTTTACCAAGAATGTGAGGAAAGCAGCAGAGCAATTGCTATACCCACTTTATAGCTGAGGAAACTGAGTCTCAATTCCTGGTTTTGCCCACAGATGCCCAGTAAGCCCTAGAAAATAAAGGATACTCTTTATTTTCGTGGGCTCCAAAATCACTGCAGATGGTAACTGCAGCCATGAAATTAAAAGATGCTTGCTCCTTGGAAGAAAAGCTATGACCAACCTAGATAGCATATTAAAAAGCAGAGACATTACCGACAAAGGTCTGTCTAGTCAAAGCTATGGTTTTTCCAGTAATCATGTATGGATGTGACAGTTGGACTATAAAGAAAGCTGAGCTCTGAAGAGTTGATGCTTTTGAACTGTGGTGTTGGAGAAGACTCTTGGGAGTCCCTTGGATTGCAAGGAGAACAAACCAGTCAATCCTAAAGGAAATCAGCTCTGAATATTCATTGGAAGGACTGATACTGAAGCTGAAGCTCCAATACTTTGGCCACCTGATGTGAAGAACTAACTCATTGGAAAAGACCCTGATGCTGAGAAAGATTGAAGGCAGGAGGAGAAGGGGCGACAAAGGATGAGATAGTTGGATGGCATCACCGACTCGATGGACATGAGTTTGAGCAAGCTCCAGGAGTTGGTGATGGACAGGGAAGCCTGGCATGCTGCTGCTGTCCGTGGGGTCAAAAAGAGTTGGACACAACTGAGAGACTGAACTGAACTGCCCAGTGAGTTAGTGGAGGTGGCGAGATTTTTGTGATATCATTCTTTGTAGTGAATCAAAGTTTTGTGATTGGTTTCTTATAACCTCGTGGCATATCCTGGCGTGTTTATTACTCCCTTGGGTTTTTGGAGAAGCTGGGAAAATACATCCACATCAAGTAAATTTGCAACTTTTTTTTCTCCTTTGGCTGTTTTGCGTGGCTTTCAGGAATCTTGGTAGCAGCAATCTCAGTTTCTGGACCAGACTGAGTCTTAAGCACTGCACTTCCAGCGAAATCCCATATTTGTCATTTCTTTTTAAGCAAGCATCATAGACCTTCTTGCTCCCAACTGCTACTCAAAGCATGGGCTCACCTGGGGGGAGATCTTTGATATATTCTTGCCAGAGAATCTCTGAACTTCAGAGCTTGAAGGAACATCAGAGATAATCTCATCCATTTGGTTTATTTTATTTTTTTTAATTTTTATTTTTACTTTATTTTACTTTACAATACTGTATTGGTTTTGCCATACATTGACATGAATCCACCACGGGTGTACATGCGTTCCCAAACCATTTGGTTTATTTTAGAGATGACAAAGCTGAGTCCCTGAGAGGAGAAAGGACTTGCTCAGATTTATTCAGAGTTGGCAGCAGAGTCAGTATCCACCTCATTTTCTACCTTCTGGTTTAAAATATTGCCTCAGCACATTAGTGGGTCCGTTGTGTTTCCTGAGCTAGTAAATACTGTGACTATTTCAGGGTCAAAACTATTTGGGAAACACTGGATACCTTATGTTTCCTTTGAAGCTCCGTGGTGAAATAAGTCTGGTAATATCAAGTTAAAAAACAATTTTATTAATTAAAAGTCTTTAGTACTCCAAATGACATTTGCTTTTATTTACTTATTTTGGTGGGATTTTTTTTTTTAGGTGGGTTTTGAGCAAATATTTTTTTACTAGATTTTATGTATAAATTTAATATTTGTTATATAGTTTTTGATTCAGTAGTACATACACATGGCTCAAATTTCAAAGGCACAAAAGGAATCTGAGGAAGAGCCTTTTCTTATCTGTTTCCTCAACCACTCAGGTCCCATCCCAATCTGGCAATCAGTGTTCCCAGAATACATCCAGAGGTAGTTCATTGGTGTACACTTAACAATATAGCTCGGTGTCACATGTTGGTACATAAAGAACTTTCTCATTGTTTGTTTCCATAGCATGGTGTTCTGATCAATATTTGAATCTCCAACTGGAATATAGTCTCCACCCTCAAGGGCACACAGATTCCTGGAAAAAATGAGCTGTCTTCATTATGATCCCTAAAAGAGGTAGGAATTGCTCACGAGAAGCATACAAAGTGTGGTGGGCATGTGGAAGAAAGAAACGATCCCTCTCAGGTAGGTGTGGTTTGGGGTAGGAGCTGTAACCTGGGAAGGTAACTGAGGCAGGAGAGTCTCAGTTGAGGGATAGCGCCAAGCTGTTACTCATCACACTGACCTTTGTTTTAAAGCAAAGAAGCCCTGGATATCTGTAGCTGGCCAATATCAACATTTAGATGCTAGGCACAAAAGCTTCATTTTTATTAGCTATATTGGTTGCCCATATATCAGAACCAGTCTTAAAGTGGAATCAGACATGTATATCAGATATCATTTGGAGTAATGAGTGTATTTTCCTAATCTTTCCAACACCAACCTTACAACTCATCTCCAGTAGCATGCATACTAATTAATTTGTTTTCCATATAGTAATAAGATTAACAACCTCGCATTTACACGGGGTACTGAGTCATGTTCAAATAAAACAAGTTCTAATGAGAAAAATTGGATGCGGCAGCAAATCATGTCCCACTTGGCATCCAGGTTTATGTGTGTTTGTCTGTCTTTGTTATACTTATTTGTGTCAGGATCTCACTGTAAACAAGATGATTTCTTTCATGTTGGGTTAGTCTGGGTAAATTTGTTTAATGAACAACAAAGTCATTGCAAACACTGCACAAATCTGAATGCCTTGCAGCTTGGCTAGGAATCTTTTAAGCTGCTGCAAAAAATAAAAGGTGTCAACAGGAAAACAATAGTGGGGGAAAAATGCTATTAATATATACGCTCTTATGCAGCCGGGACCAGCTATTTCTGGATAGTTGAAGAGTTCGTGGTGAAATGGGATATAACCTTGGACAGTCACTCTGCCTCCCCTAATCTGAGCCTCAGTTTCTCCCTCTGTCAATTGGACAGAGTTTTCCAGGCATGTGAATGTCCCATCAGAATAAACTGGGGGGGGGGGGGTGGGTCTTTAAAAGACCACAGGTGGCCAAGCTGTTTCACTAAATCCTAGTCCTTTAAAATTCCAGATTCTAAGGGTCACTGTCCCAGAATCTGTATTTAAAAAAATAAGTTTCTCAGGGACTTCCCTGGTGATCCAGTGGTTAAGACTTCGCTTTTCAGTGCAGGGGACACAGGCTCTATTCTTGGTCAGGGAGCTAAGATTCCCACATACTTTACGGTTTAAAAAACTACAACATTAAACAGAAGCAATATTGTAACAAATTTAATAAAGACTTAAAAAAATAAGTTCATCGAGTGATTTGATGACTAGTCTGGTTTGATCCTCACTGGACTAGACAGATTACCAAGATCTTTTCCAGGTCTTAGGTGGTTTCTTCCTGATTTCATGGTCATAAAACACCATGATTCTAAAAACTCATTTTAGAAAATACTGTTGCTTTCATTTGAGCCAAGAAAAAGAACCATTTATGGTGCCAGGAACCTGGATTCTAGTTCTTTGACAGATGAAGCACCAAACGTCACTATACTCTGAATCTGTCTCTTCATTCACAAAACAAGGGCTCTGAAACAGGCAATGTCAGAAGGTCCTTCCTCTCTGACGTTCCAGGGCCCAATTTCTGACCCCATTGGGAATATCCATCTGCATATAAACTGCCATCTAGTTCACTTTCAAAAACAGATATTGGCATGAAGGCTGGTTGTGGTCATCTGCAGTAACCCAGTCATTCTTTCTGAGGCCAAGAGTAACTCTTCTGGCCCCTCCCTCATGGTAGGTTCTGCTCTATCTGGCACTTTCCTGAATAAGAGCCAAGAGGGTATGCCCTGGCTGACAGCCTGGCACTTCCAAGACCCTCATTGTTTTCCCCCATTTGAGACTCAATTCATTTCAGCTTTTCTTTCTCCTTCGTGGAAGGATCTATATCTCCAGTCAGGGACCCACTCCAGTACTCTTGCCTGGAAATTCCCATGGACGGAGGCGCCTGGTAGGCTTCAGTCCATGGGGTCGTGAAGAGTCAGACACAACTGAGCAACTTCACTTTCACTTTTCACTTTTATGCATTGGAGAAGGAAATGGCAATGAAGTCCAGTGTTCTTGCCTGGAGAATCCCAAGGATGGAGGAGCCTGGTAGGCTGCCGTCTATGGTGTTGCACAGAGTCGGACATGACTGAAGTGACTTAGCAGCAGCAGCAGCAGCATACTCTCCACCATTCCCAGCCCAGATGCCCCTGTGTATTGATAGTGAGACCCACAAAACATCTGAGGAATAAATGAATAGGTGAGTGAATGAAAGTCATCTGAGGCACTGAATGTTAGGCTCCAGCCCTAACATTAGGCTCCAGCCCTCACATTCAGTGCCTCTTGGTCCTCAGTCGGGTCCGTACTCAGTGAGGTGGAGGGAGAAGGCTTGTCAGATCTAGAGACTGCATAGGAGTGAGCTAACAGCTTGGTCCCTTTGCCCAAACAGAGCTCTTTGTCAGTTTTCTAACTTCATATGAATGGGATCATATTGGGTGTATTCTCTATGTGTTTCCTCTTTTACCCAATGTCACACTTTATTTCCTGACTGGAGGAGGGGTTACCAGCATTTGCTTCATTCATTAAACTACACACATGTTCTTTATGTATTTTTCAGTGTGTTAGTCGGTCAGTCATGTCAACTCTGTGACCCCATGGATTGTGGCCCACCAGGCTCCTCTGTCCATGGAACACTCCAGGCAAGAAGACTGGAGTGGATTGCCATTCCCTTCTCCAGGAGATCTTTCCAACCCAGGGACTGAACCCGGGTCTCCCATATTGTGGGCAGATTCTTTACCATCTGAGACACCAGGGAAGCACATTTTTGCAGTATCTGTCACAATTAAAGAAGGAAAACTGAGGGAGTCCAACACGGTTACTGTCCAATTTTGTCCTCAAGAGACAATCTAGAATGTCTTAGAAAAAGACTCTGCTGGGGCTTCCCTGGTGGTCCAGTGGTTAAGACTTCACCTTCCAATGCAGGGGTTCGGGTTCCATCCCTGGTTAAAGAGCTAAGATCCCATACGCCTTGTGGCCAAAAAACCAAAACATAAAACAAGCAATATTGTAACAAATTCAGTAAAGACTTTTTTCAAAAAAGAAAAAGACTGTTCCTCTTAGGGAAAAGTGACTTGGGAATCTTTTACAAAGTATAAAGATCCTTGGGGAAGTTTTTCCACTTGGGGACATAACCTCACAGCTTCCTAATTACCTTCCTTTTTTTTTTTTCCACTACTTAGTGAACATTCACTTTACAAACAGCAGCACTGCCCTCCCTTTCTACCTCAGACATAAACCCTTGTGCTTTCACCAGCAAGTCCCGTAGCTTGCCTGAGCTCTGGTTTCTCCACATGAAAAATGATGGCATTGCCTGCAGCTGGTGGCGGCAGGGTGAGGTGGGCACACACACAAATGTGGTTTCAAGACCCAATCTGCCATACCTATGATCAGGTCTGAATCCACACATGTGGCAAAGTAACAGTGTGGAAAATGGGGGCTACAGGCTTTGTGTTGATAGATAAACCTGAGAAAGAGTGGGGAAATCACTTTCCATTAAGAGCCCCAGTTCAGTAACACTTCAGTGTTACCTGCCTGAGCTGCCTTATGCATTGCTCTGTGGGGAGGCCGGGTTTAATGAAGTAGGATAAACCACACAGGCACATTAGTTAGCCTCAGCACAGGCAGGATTAACTTTACACTCCATTTGCAAGAGCAAATCTCCTCTCCTAGAGTTTGTTATAAAGGGATTTAGAATCACAGAATGATGGAGCTGGAAGAGAGCTCCTAAGACATCATCATAATCCTCCCCCGCCATTTTACAGAGGGTCAAAAACTGAAGTCCAGAGAGCGGAAGGGACGTGCCCAAGGTCACCTACTGAATTAGCGGTGGAGCTCAGGTTGGAACCTGGGTCTCCTGATCCCCAGGCCTGTGTCCTCAACATTTTCCGATGAATTACTACCTGGTTGTCTTGAAAAAAGAGTGGTTTTCTTGATGGCTTTACTCCATACCCCGTCACGGGTGTGTGAACAAGCCAGGTGATTCTGAGGAGGAAGAATCTGTTGCACGGGTTGCATTAGGAACATTCTGAGATTTTGGGTTATTCTAGGAACTGTACCCTAGGGGCTAAATAGCCCTTATAATGCCAGAAGCAGCATCAGCAGCTAACAATATTTAACACTCACCATGTATTGCTAGGCTCTGTTCTATATTCTGTAGAGTGTTAGTGTTAGTTGCTCCGTTGTGTCCAACTCTTTGAGACCCCATGGAGTATAGCCCACCAGCTTTTTCTGTCCATGGAATTCTCCAGGCAAGAATAGTGGAGTGGGTTGCTATTCCCTTCTCCAGAGGATCTTTCTGACCCAGGGTTTGAATCTGCATCTCCTGTGTCTCCTGCATTGCAGGCAGATTCTTTACTGCTGAGCCACCAGGGAAGCTCATATTCTATGTAAGCGCTTCCTATATTTTCATTCATTCAGTCTTCACAACAATCCTGCAAGGCATTTATTATCATGTATATACTAGCATCATCCTCATTTTACAGAGGAGGAAACTGAAGCAGAGAGGCTAAATAACATGCTCAGGGTCACAGATTGCAAATTGCTAAGCTGGGATTTGAAGCAAGGAATCCAGCTCCAGAATCTGGGCTCTCATAGTCGAGCCCCATCTACCTTTGTGCCTATCCCACCTTTCTTCTGGATGCCACCCTCCAGTAAACATATACTCCTCCTCTCTCTTGTGTATTGTCCTCCTCTCTGGCCATGCTATACGGAGAGCTTCCAGTTCCTGAACTTCTGCTTCCTTTTCCTGGAGGACCCTTTTCTTATCTGCACCTGTCAAAGATCTTCAAGGCCCAGTTCAAATGCTCTAGATACAACATCATATCCAGAATCTCTCTCTTTTCTATATTTGTGATTCTTACCCTTTTTTCAGAGGGTGCTTCATGTTTTCAAGAGAGATGGACGTTCTTCCAGACCCACTCTCTAACCTCCCCACTGCTGGGTGCCCTTACAGGCCAACCTCTGTAGATGCCATCAACCAGACCTTCTTGTCCTTGTACTTTTTTCTTGTTCTTTTTGGTTCAGCCAATGAGAGGCATCAGATAGAAAGCTGAGGACAGGAGAAGACAGAAGTGAGAATGTTTATTTCTTTGATGCTCTGAATAGGATATAGCTGGGGATGTTGGCTTACAATGAAGAAAAGTAAGATGCTGTTTAAGACTTTTCTATGCTTCTCTGGTTCATCAGAATAATCCTTAGCATGACATTCAAGGCCCTTTGTGGCCTGGTCCCTGCTCAGCTGGCAGTTTCATCACTCCCCAGGGACCTCTCTGTGACATATCATAACAGAAGGGTCTGAGGTCCTGCGAGGAGAAAGGTGAGGGGAACACAAAGGCTGCCTTTAGAGTCATCAAATGCCCCTTTGACAGGGAGGGTCAGGAGACCTTCTGACCAGTTTCTGGAGTCAGAATCTTCTGCCAACTGCACATCTCAGAGAAGAGCAGCAAGGATGAGTCAGCAGCAGGTCTGAAGAGTGACTGGGAGATGCAGTGGGAGCCAGGAGAGACATCATACTGGGAAGGAAGAGGGATCTGGGGTGGGGGGAAATGGGGTGGCTTGGATCCATGCTGGAGGTCAGAAGAGCTGCATAGATGGGAAGGAGCCAAGAATACTGGACTCTCCAGAACTGAGAATCAGGCTGATGATGGGGAAGGCTACGGAGAAGTAGATTTGAGCTTCCTCAGGGAATATTTTTCTACCAACCAAGTCTGCCACTGTTAGGTTTACCTGGGGGCTGTGAGCCCCAAATCAAGGAAAATAAGGGACAAAAGCCCGAATCAAGGAAACCTAAGGGAAAAAAGAGACTATTTGAGTTCATATAAATGGGTGGTTCAGGGTAGAGTTTGAGGGTGTCGTTGGATGTCTCGCCACTCCTTGCTGGTTCTGGCTTTGTACTAGTTTAGTTCTCTCACTGTGCAGCTGGGCATTGCAGACATAGCTTCAATTCCTGCTCTACGCAATCTCAGTGAACCTAATTGAAAAGCATATATACAGCCTCAGAGAAGGACTTTGATAGGTCCATGTCCAGAACCAAGCCAACCACTTGGCTGGAAATAGCTGATTGTCAGGCCTGGTCACCTGTAAACCATATCAGATAGTATCCAACTAGGAAACAGAAAGAATTCTGAACAGAGGGAATTTATTGGTTATACACAATGGATGGAAAAGCTTCAGGAGCCTTCATGAGAATAGTGAAGCAACCCAGATATTAGCAGGCTACTGCTAATCCTAAATTGATGGGATGAGAGAGGTGATGGTGCTGGAGGGGTCACCTAGTAGAAGGTAGACCACGGTGGGTCTGTGCAGTAGGATTTGGATCTAAGCCATGGGAGAAATGCAGCTGCAGTGCAAGATTCTGAATCCATCTCTCCCTATACAGAGGGGGACACAAAGGGCTTCTCCCTTTCTTCCCCCTCCAATCTCCTGCCAATGCCTCCCATTGATCAGACCCACCAAAACCCAGCTGACATGGGAGTCTGGGACTGAGGACCTCTGGGGTTAGTCCCCTCCCCTCTGCCATACAAAGAAGGGCAGAGGAAAGGCAAGGAGGGATGTGAGGGCAAACAGACCAGGGAGCAGCATACCACCCATGTCCTGTTAGAACCACTTGGCATAAAGAAGTAGCTGTTCCCCCAAGCAAGTTGGTGCTGTTATCAGAAGGGGAAAAGAATGCTAGACAGCATTTACCAGCTGTCCAAGTATACAGCAGGTTGCTTTGTGAGGTAGTGAGATGTCCATCACTGAAGGTGTTAACAGACTGGATGCCTGTAGTCATGGATTTGAAGGGGCATTACTGAGTATAATGGAAGATGATTAGGACTGTCCCTAAATCCCTTCCATTCTTACCTTGTATATTTCCTGTTTTTAGACATGTTGTTTTTTCCATAAGCCTAGGTCATTCATTGCTGTGAAAAGACTAGCAAACTTGTAAACTGCAAGCAGATTTGATTTGTAACAAACTGAGGAACCAATTGGGCCACTGGTTGGAAATATTTCCCACTTGCATCTGGTCTTTCTTGCTACATCTTTGCTAGTGTGTCAGCAGTATTGTTGCCAAAAAATGAGACCTAAAAGTTTACTTTTACCCTTTTGGCAGAATCAATAAACTGGATTATTAAAGTTTTGTCTTCCCTCTTTGAAACTCCCAGAAGAAAAGAAATCACAAGAACAGATCTTGGCATAGAAAGAAAATGAGACAAAGAATGTAATCATACTACTAGTGAATGGTTTTCAGACTGACATCTGTACGTTAAGAATATGTAAAAATACCAATTTCATGCTCTGACAACTTATTCTGCATCAGGGGTGGGGTAATGCCTTGGGAATGCCACATGTCAAAGCATTACATAATGTCAGTTATTCATGTGCGCCTTTGATGAGATATCACTGGGAATGGGAATTCCTTAAGGGAGAGATGTCTTAAGAAGAGGGAGGGAGAGGGGAAGCAAAAGGAAAGGAACGAAAAGGAAGCAAAGAAGAGACAAAGGAAGAAAGCTTCCAAGTCAGGATAAAAGAATGACTGTACAAAGAAAAGTTAATATACACATGTATATTTAAACATATATACAAACCCAATCAAAGCAACCGTGTGAAGGAGTTACACATCTACTTTTATTTTCTACAGTTAGAATATCCACGTTGGATTTTTTTTCACATGTAAAAGTTATTTTTCACCTGAATTTTTATAGTATCAACAAATACCTCACCCAAATGCATAATTTCATACAGTGGCTATCATATAAGTAAAAATTCACATTTTCTAAGTTCTTTATCATAACAATTTCCCCATATTATCATATAGGCTTCACAAAGACCAATTAAATTACTTAAGGATATTCCAAAGTATACTTGTGCTAAAATTTACTTATCTATTCTTGTGTCATTGGACTTTTAGGGTTCCTCCTCATTTTTCCATAATTACAGATAACGGCAGATGCGCATCTTCATACATTCAATGCTTTCAGCAAACTTTTCTATGACAGGTACTGTGTTAGGCAATAGGGATTATCTGGAAGGATTCCACTTCTGGGTCAGGAGGGAAATACAAATGAACGCACAATTACAATTCAAAACTCTAACCGTCTGCTACCTGATGTGTGGTTCACAGACCAGCAGCATCAGCTTCACCGGGGATCTTGTTAGAAATGGAAAATCTTAGGCCCCGCCCCAGACCTACTGAATCAGAATCTGAATTTTAACAAGATCCCCAAGTGATATGTATGCACAATACAAGTTTGAGAAACTGCCAATCCCAATCCTCTCTTGTCTGCCTTGGCAGGTCACTGGATTGATCATTCTCAAGTCTTCCTTGCCTTTCCAGTTTCTTTTCTATTTTTCCACAGCCACAAACATGCTCAGGTCTCTCTTAAAAACATGCTAAAACCCCTCAAACCTTAATGTTACTTTTGCTCTCCTAAGACCCTCAAAAGACTTGCCATGTGTATTCTCCATAACAGAACTTCTCTCACCAGGGATTGAACCCATGCCCCCTGCAGTAGGGGCTCAGAGTCTTAACCACTGGACCACCAGGGAAGTCCTTAACCTCATATTATTGATGACATGCTTTGAGATTTCTTTTATGGAATCTGATAATTCTAAAACAGATTAGGATCTCAAAAGTCTTGCTAGTCAATGTTCATTATACAGTCACTTAGATCTAAGCCTTGAGGCACAAAACCAACTAGGAATAATAACGAATGAGAGTAGATCCTTGAAATACTAGCTCCCTATCCCTAGGATATTAACATAGTGAGACTATTATTGCTTATATAGTTTGATTTATGGTATATATTTTTAAAATTTCATGATTTCATAAGGAAAAGCAGTCTCCAGGAAAAATTAAAAGCCATTGATATGAATGTCTAAATTTTCAGGAATGATTTCATAGCCTGGATGAAAATTGTGTGCTCTCTCCATCACCTTGCAATTTGAAGAACTGAAAAATCATGAATAATAAAAAAGGATGTTAAACTTTTCAACAGATCCAGATGGGTACCAATGTCATTGAGAATTCCTGAGAATCACCTTGATTGTTGCTTCAGACTAGGAGCCTGAATTAATATTGCTTCCCATTTGGGCTTTAAGTGACACAGTTTCTATAATTACATTTTAAAACAGTACTGACGTTGTCTATTATTTTTGGCAAATGAAAAACATCCAAACTTTAAAGGGTAACGTTCAGTCATTTCACTTGCCAGTCTCTATTTCTGCTTTAACCTTTCAGAATTGGGTGCAGCTGAAAGAATGAAGGACTGTGAACTGGAAGCCAGCACTAACATTTTTACTGGATACTTGCAAACTCTGTCTTCATTTTGGGTCCTAGATTTCCCTTCTGTAAAATAATGGAGCTGTTGTCCTAGATGTCCCTTTCAACCACTGTTCTAGAGTTTCTTATTCTACAGTCACTGGATGAAGAGAAATTGTCAATGAAATGACAGGGCAGCCATAAGAACTCAAGTCTCTTTTTTCAGGGCTTGAAGATGGCTTTTTTTTTTAAGTACTTTTTTTTTAAACATGGACCATTTTTAAAGTCTTTGTATAATTTGTTACAATATTGCTTCTGTTTTATGTTTTGGTTTTTCAGCTGAGAGGCATGCGGGATCTTAGCTCCCTGACCAAGGATCAAACCTGCATCCCCTGCATTGGAAGTCTTAACCACTGGACCACCAGGGAAGGCCCCCATAAAGAATTCTTAATCTTGTTTTCTAATCTTAGGGAGCAGGAAACTGGGTCCATTTGTGGATCATGTTGCTCATCATTCCTACTCTCCCTCATCTCCCAATCTCCCCATGTCATGCCATGTTCTGGACAGTGGGAGTCACTGATTGTTTCTCAGTGTGAGAGTCACACTTACCAGTTTTCTTTGCTTCTCTTATTCCTTTGTCAGAAGATCCCCCTGCCTTCTCTACTAGTAAACTCTTTTTCTTTTCAGTTTTACTTTTACTCCTATATTTTGACATAATTTTAGACTTAAATATAAATTGCAAAATGAGTACAAAGAATTCTCAAATACTTTTTACCCAGAATCCCCAAATGTTAACTTTTTATCACATTTGTGTTATCATTCTCCCTTCTCTCTTCCTTTCCTTTGCCTCCAACACAATTTTTTTCTAAATCACTTGAGAATCAGTTTCAGACCTGATGTCTTTTTACTGCAAGTACTTCAGATTATACAGTCTAAAAAGACAAGGACATTCTGTTACACAGGGATTGCCAGATGGCTCACTGGTAAAGAAGCTGCCTACAATGCAGGAAACATAAGAGATGAGCGTTTCATCTCTGGGTCAGGAAGATCTCCCAGAGGAGGAAATGGCAACCCACACCAGGATTCTTGCCAGGATAATCCCACAGACAGAGGAGCCTGGTGGGCTATCGTCCATGTGGTCACAACGAATCGGATGTGACTGAGCACACACATTCTCTTACATAATTGTAATACAAATATAAAGGACTGTGGGCCATGGGGGCCAAATCCAGAAAAAAAATCAGGAGAAGAAACAGCTACACAGCAGTGTCATCAAATCTAGCTTTATTTGGATTTTGCCAATTGTCCCAATAATATCCTCTATGGCAAAAGAAAGTCCCAGATCACACATTGAATTTATTATGTATCATGTCTCTTTTATTCTCCTTTAGTGCAGGAGAGTTCTCTGTCATGGTTTTTATGACACTGACATTTTTGAAATGTTTGAAGGGTCAAGTATTTTGTAGAATGTCTCTCCATTTTTTTTGTTTGTCTCAGTTTCCTCATGATTACATTCAGCTTATATGCGTTGGTAGGGGTACCACAGAAGTGATGTGTTCTTCCCAGTGAATCACATCTCTCTCTGTAAGTGAAAGCCCCTCTTTCTTCCCTTCCACTCTGACTCCCTTCTTCAGAAGTCAGTAATCACTGTTATAGATTGGCATCCATCCAGTATTTTCTCTAGGCATTTATATAAAGACATATCTACATATAGCCACACATAGAATCTTTATAAACTATAACAAAAATGAGTTCATAATATACCTCAGTTCAGTTCAGTTCAGTCGCTCAGTCATGTCCGACTCTTTGCAATCCCATGAATCGCAGCACACCAGGCTTCCCTGTCCATCACCAACTCCTGGAGTTCACTCAGACTCACGTCCATCGAGTAAGTCCTGCCATCCAGCCATCTCATCCTCTGTCGTCCCCTTCTCCTCCTGCCCCCAATCACTCCCAGCATCAGAGTCTTTTCCAATGAGTCAACTCTTCGCATGAGGTGGCCAAAGTACTGGGGCTTCAGCTTTAGCATCATTCCTTCCAAAGAAATCCCAGGGTTGATCTCCTTCAGAATGGACTGGTTGGATCTCCTTGCAGTCCAAAGGACCCTCAAGAGTCTTCTCCAACACGACAGTTCAAAAGCATCAATTCTTCGGCGCTCAGCACAGTCCAACTCTCACATCCATACATGACCACTGGAAAAACCGTAGCCTTGACTAGACGGACCTTAGATGGCAAAATAATGTCTCTGCTTTTGAATATGCTATCTAGGTTGGTCATAACTTTCCTTCCAAGGAGTAAGCGTCTTTTAATTTCATGGCTGCAATCACCATCTGCAGTGATTTTGGAGCCCCCAGAAATAATGTCTGACACTGTTTCCACTGTCTCTCCATCTATTTCCCATGGAGTGATGGGACTGGATGCCATGATCTTCATTTTCTGAATGTTGAGCTTTAAGCCAACTTTTTCACTCTCCTCTTTTACTTTCATCAGGAGGCTTTTTAGTTCCTCTTCACTTTCTGCTATAAGGGTGGTGTCATCTGCATATCTGAGGTTATTGATATTTCTCCCAGCAATCTTGATTCCAGCTTGTGTTTCTTCTAGTCCAGCGTTTCTCATGATGTACTCTGCATAGAAGTTAAATAAGCAGGGTGACAATATAT
Source organism: Ovis canadensis (assembly GCF_042477335.2). Classification (NCBI taxonomy): domain Eukaryota; kingdom Metazoa; phylum Chordata; class Mammalia; order Artiodactyla; family Bovidae; genus Ovis; species Ovis canadensis. The sequence continues at coordinate 52,102,654 of NC_091246.1, read as the reverse complement.
AGCCTTGACGTACTCCTTTTCCTATTTGGAACCAGTCGTTGTTCCATGTCCAGTTCTAGCTGTTGCTTCCTGGCCTGCATACAGATTTCTCAAGAGGCAGGTTAGGTGGTCTGGTATTCCCATCTCTTTCAGAATTTTCCACAGTTTATTCTGATCCACACAGTCAAAGGCTTTGGCATAGTCAATAAAGCAGAAATAGATGTTTTTCTGGAACTCTCTTCCTTTTTCCATGATCCAGTGGATGTTGGCAATTTAATCTCTGGTTCCTCTGCCTTTTCTAAAACCAGCTTGAACATCAGGAAGTTCACAGTTCACGTATTGCTGAAGCCTGGCTTGGAGAATTTTGAGCATTACTTTACTAGCATGTGAGATGAGTGCAAAATATACCTACTGCTCTGCAATTTGTCTATTTCACTCAACTGTATGTCTTAGAGATCTTTCTATGTAAGTATATTCTGATTTATCACATTCTTTTAAAAGCAGCATAATATAAAAAAATAGTATAGCTATATCCTTGTTTATTTCATGCCCTAGGGCTCAGTTGGTAGAGTCTGCCTGCAATGCAAGAGACCCAGGTTCAATCCCTGGGTTGGGAAGATCCCCTGGAGAAGGAAATGGCAAATCACTCCAGTATTCTTGCCTTGGACAATTCCATAGACAGAGGAGCCTGTAGACCATGGGGTCACAAGAGTTGGACAAGACCGAGCAACTAAACCTATTGATGAACATTTATGTTGTTTTCCTTTCTATCACAATCTTTCTACATATATTTAAGAACATAATTCACAATTTTGATGGGTCCTGTCAACTAGCTCCCTTAAAAGGCTTTTCCAACTGGTATTTCTATCCACAGTGTATGAGGTCATTTGCATTTTTCTGATTATTAGTGATGCTGAATACCTCTGATTGTAGTTCACAGCCTTTTGGATTTCTTCTGTGAATGGCATATTGGTGTTCTTTGCAGATAGAATGTTGGACTGTTGTTTTACTAACCACTTACTTGGCCTCCTCTGCAGAAGGAGGCTTTTTTACTTACCCTAGGCAGCCAGCTGCTCCCTCCTTTTCTGTTTCATACCACTGTTCAAACTGTACCCAGGTCTTCATTTGGCAAACATTCCACGCTGAGTCCACTCATTCCACAAGCTATCTCTGGGAACTTGCTATCTCTGGGTACTCTGCCTTGGGTTAAGTGCTGGGAAGACAGGAGCAGTTCATCACAATCTTCACCCTTGAGTTTAGCTTTGAATGGCAGCTTTGGGTATAGAAAAGAACATAGGTTTTGGAATGACACAAGACTTGAGTTTGAATCCCAGCTGTGCAATTTAGAGGAAGTCACATGACCTCACCAACTCACAATTTCCACACTAATGAAATGGGCTAACACTCCCTTATAATATATCTAAGAAACAATATACCTAAGTGGCTCACAAGGGCCTGTTACACGGTAGACTTTCCTGAATAGATAGCAATGGAAAGGCAACTGGTAAAAGGTCAAAATGATTAGTGAATTTTCAGAGGTTCTAGGTACTAGAAGAAAATAAAGTAGGTAGCACCTCTGTCTGCAATGGAAGAGTAAGGACAAGTCACTTACCCAGATCCTGCTCCCCTATATCCCCCACCTTGCCTGCCCTCTGCAGCAGCTTTCTGCCATGGGGAAAGCAGGTGCTTCCTTTTTCAAATGAATGGATTCTTTAGAACATTCTCTGTAAGAGAGGCTCCAGGATATTCATGCATGCTGCCACCTGTGATCTCAAGGGTGTGGACCAGAGACAGTGTGAGGTGGAAAGAGAAATACTATGTGTGGGGAGAGCCTCAGAGACCTGGATGATACATACAGCTCTGCCTCTGCCAGGTGACTCTCAGCAGGTCTCTTCCCTTGTTGGTTTCAGTTTCCCCATCACAATAGGAGACTAATTCTCATGATTTCTAAGAGCCATCTAAATGAGATCTCACCATGTAAAGGCAGGCTGTGTGTATATATACACTACTCTCCTTGGTTAGAAATCTCCACATCCCTGAGCTCCCTGCAGCTCTTTACATCATCTTAGTATCATGGAGCACTACACTGCATTCCAGTTATTTAGAGTCATGACAAGGTTTCCCACTGAACTGACAGCTTGATCCACATCCATATTCCTTTAACACCATTACTGAGTGTTGTCTGTCAAGCACTATATTAGCTGGTGAAGATACAAAGACAAAACATCTATTTCTATTTTCTGGGAGCCCATCCTCCAGTTAGGAGACAATTTTAAGAGAAACACAACTGCCTTGATGGAGGTTTCTCCAAAGTGTAGGGAAGCCCATTGAAGGCAGGTTTGTTCTCTCTGTCTGAGTTGGAAGGTTTCCTTGAAGACCCAGTGTTCAGCAGAGTAGGGTGGACTTTATCGGCTATAGGGGTGCTCTCTGTAAAGGCAAAGGTAGGATAGAACATAGTGTCATTGCAGCAACTGCCCACTCTTCAACTTGGCAGTGAAGAAGTAGGCAGATGTCAGCTCATGAAGTGTTCTTCATGCTATCCAAACAACTCTAGGTTTTATGACATAACCTGCCAGGAGTAATTAAAGCATTTTTAAGCATATGAACTTACCAAATCTTTGTTGAGTGCAGGAGTAACAGTAATAGAAAAAAGAGAGGACTGGGCACAGTAAATAGGAACATTTCTTAACTATGTGGCCTTGGGCAAGTTACTTAGCTTCTGAATCTGTTCCCTTTTTTAAAACTCTCAACCTCAAATAGTTGTTAAAATTTCAAAGTTTATATGTGGTAAATTTATAGACATAAGACTGACACTTGATAAAAGCTCAGTATATTGTTTTTTAAAAGAAAACATTTTTTTTCCACACAAATATACATTACCTAAAAATCTAGTTATTTCTGTGGCTCATTTCTTGGCCTGATTCCTCCTCTGCAAAATCTGTGTGTGTGTGTGTGTGTGTGTGTGTGTGTGTGTGCACGCGCGCGTGCGCATGCTCAGGCAAATCCAACTCTTTGCAACCCCAGGGACTGTAGCCAGCCAGGTCACTCTGTCCATGGAATTTTCCAGGCAAGAATACTAGAGCAGGATGCCATTTCCTATTCCAGGGGTCTTCCCCACCCAGGGATTGAACCCCTATCTCCTGCATCTCCTGCACTGGCAAGTGGATTCTTTACCACTGCACCACCTGGGCTTCCTGCAAAACGGGTGGGTCCACCGATTTTATCTTTTCACTGTATCCTGTCTTCCTTCCTAGCACTTACCATAATGTTAACTAACATTTCTAATTATTTTCCAGATCAAACTCTGACTATAATTAACTATTTGTATTCTGCTTCTCTGGTAGACTCTAGCTCTATGAGACCAGCTGCTAAGTCACTTCAGTTGTGTCCGACTCTGTGTGACCCCATAGACAGCAGCCCACCAGGCTCCCCCATGTCCATTGAGTTGGTGATGCCATCCAACCATCTCATCCTCTGTCATCCCCTTCTCTTCCCGCCTTCAATCTTTCCAAGCATCAGGGGCTTTTCAAATGAGTCAGTTCTTCCCATCAGGTGGCCAAAGTATTGGAGTTTCATCAGCTTCAGCATCAGTCCTTCCAATGAATATTCAGGACTGATTTCCTTTAGGATTGATTCCTTTATATGTTCAAATAAATGTTGGCAAAATTAATCAATGTTAAGATTATCTTTCAAGCCTGTTGTCAAAGGCCAACGAACTGCTAAAGATGGCCAGTGAGTTTATAACTAAAATAATTTGCGAGAAGAGAAACCCAAAGTCAGGGACTCCCAGCACAATCTGTAGCTGCCTGAGGCTTCCAAAGGACCAGTACTAACTTCAATCTTTAGCAAGTGTGCAGTTCTTAAAGGTTCACAAAGAATTAAATCTGTTGTCTTCTATTATAGTATAAAAAAGAGCCGAAAGCGCCCCAGGGTAAACTAAGTTCAACTTCAACTTAGACATGGAAGGGGCTTGCCTAGGATCACCTAGCTCAAGAGAGAAGGATCTAGAAGCCAGGCGCTCTCAAAGAGGCTTTTCCCTCTCTGGGGTTCCCCGGATCCGAAGCCTCCTGCTGTACCAGCCCTCGTCCAGTACCTGGCTCTCAGATCCGCTCCCGCGCCACGTGGCACTAGGAGGGTGTCCCCTGAGATCTGGGAGAAGGCGGAGCCTGGTCTAAACCTCGCCCTGGAGCATCATGGGAGATGTAGTGTTTATCTCCAGCACGGAAAGTGCTAACTCTCCCAGATTTGGCTCGGTAAGTAGCATATCACCTGTGCAGGTCCTTCAAACATGCTATTCCCTAACACAGATTCAGCCTAGATACTTGTGAAAGAAGCCGTTTCTTTCACGTGCTCAGGCAAGTCCTGAGCAAACAAATAAAAGACTATATGAGGGGAAGGCAAAGGGTTAATAGTTGTTACGCACGTCTACTGGAGGCGAGGAGTGGGCGGGGACAGAAGACGACTTCCAGGAGCTCTGTTTTCACCGGAAGTGCCTTCCCTCCTCGTGGGTCCGCGCGGACGCCGTTTCCTTACCTCATTTGTCTTCGCCCCTCCCCGTCCCTCTACGCGTTTTGGTTCCTGGTTGGTGCTTCCTGGTCGCAGCCGCGGCAGTGAGTATGTGTGACGGACCCCAAGGTGTCCATGGCCGGGGTGCCCCTGCCCGCCCTCCGCCTCCCCGCTAGGCTGTGGAACTAGCGCGTGTCTCTTCGCCGGCCTCCGTGTCCCGGTTTTTCCCTCACTCGTGGCGGGGCTCGTCTCGTGGCCTCTCAGTCGAGCTCTGCGCCACGCGACTCCGCGGACCCGCTGTGGTGTCCGCCTCTCTCTGCCGCTCCGAGGCCTGAGGCCGTGGTTCAGAAATGGCTGAGCGCCCGTGGCCTTGGTGGGGAGTGGCGTTCCTGCCTACTTTACCTCCACAACCCCCAGAGATTCCTCTTTTAGGAAAGCTGGTCTGTCAATTAAACGCGAAGAGAGGTCGGCTTTTGAGAACCGAACAGTCCTGGACCAAGTCCAACCTCAGCTGTCAGAAGCAGCAGCTGTAATTGTTGGGACAGGAAAATTTCGAGGATTGGGCCCCTTCCCGCATGTGAAACAAGGAGACCTGCGCTGTGTTCGCCGATGCCTTCCTTTTATCCTTCACATCCTGGGAGCCGGCAGTTAACTTAAACTTTAGGAGCCGCAGGTGTTGTGGGAAAACTGGCCAAGTGAGAGGCAGTAGGCCTGAGTTCCGGGGGCGGCTCCACAACTGGTGACTCTAAAATTCTTAGAAATCTTTTCTAGCGTGTATTTACTTTTATTTCAGATTACAGGATAGAATTAGGAGATCTTTAAGGCTCAATGAATAAATAAGCTTCTCAGGGCCTGTTTCTCTATGTATAAAATGAGAGCGTTCAATTTAATGACTTTCAGGTCTCTTTGAAAACTCTTTGGGTTTTAAATATTTAGGCTGTGTGTATTTCAGACAGTATTGTGCTTTGAGGACAGTTCACTATGGCTGCTTTCAAGAGAATCTGAGAGTGCTGAATTAACCGAGGAAGACATGAAAGTGAGGGTTGTAAAATAGCTTCAAAGATTAAGATACTGTGTAGCATAAGGAAAAAGGCTGAGGGTGAAGAAAGTGTTGTGATAAAATTAGCTATTCTGTAAAGACTTTATGTCAGGAACAGCTGGACTTGTCTGAATAAATTAAGCATTATTTTCTCCTACCGACCTCTTGTATTCTGATTTTTTTGTGACCATTGTTTCCCACATTCTGGTTCGCTATCTCAGTTTGATTTACTTCCTAGTGAAAATCTTATGAAGAGTGGACAGAAAATATAACACTAGAGTCAGTAGTGTTTCAAATCTGTCACTGTCAGGATAGCTCACTAAGAGTAAGTCAGAAATTTTAAGTTGAAATTAAACTATTAATCATGTTCTAACGAAAGCTAGGCTTAAAATCAAGATGTGAATTTCATTTAAATTTCTTTGAGATGGATAACATCTCATCAAAAAGAAACATAGGCTAAAAGTTCTTTGAAAAGAAGTAACAAGACTGAAGTGACCAATTAGACTGTAAGAGTAGAAATGTTGGTTTTAAAGATTGTACAGTAAAATCTGAAAGCTTAAATAAGCTTTAAGTTGTCTAGTTTAAAAAATTTCAGTGAATGAATACTGCTCCTACTTTTGAATGGCTAGAGGCTTTGCAGTTATTCTCTTATGTAAGAGCCATCTTTTTTGCTTGTGGCATTGCTATTTATTGTCTGAATACAAACTTGGGATGTTCTTGGATAGTAAACTGACAATGTATGCTTTTCTTTCCAGTTAAAATGCCTCTTTCATAGTTTTTAAACTCTACTGGGAAATAAAGTGGATATTTGTGAGATAAATTTAGGTGTTAAAACCAATGCATATATAGCTTTGAAGGAATTTTTTTTTAAATCTTTATTTGAAATTGTTAATTTTTTAATGTTAGTGAACATTTGGTTGAGAATCAGGGAAATGTGTTTCTTAACCAGGTAAATAACTTGGGATAGGCCTCTTTATTTCTTTGGACCTAAGTTTCCTTATATATAAATTGAGAAGATTGTATGAGATACTCTGAAAAGTCTCTTCCAGATTTAAAATTTTGTGACTCTCATAGGGACTTTGTTATCTAGTTAAGTATGCCTGAGAATTGTATACAATAATCAAAAAGCCGAGAAGTCCTTCTAAATTAAAAGTTAGAAACATGTATGCTTTTTCATATTTGTCCTCTGAGTATACATAAAAAAAGAAAATTAATGCATTTGAGTGTAATTAAGGTAGTAACATAAACCAACACAGCCTCAGGCAAACCTTTACTCTGGGAAATATAAGCTACATAAATAGAAGAGCAGGTTATGCTGAGCACAGTTTTCAGTACAGAAGGTACAAAATCCTCTTAAAGGCCATAGGGGCTAAATTGTTAAATTCATTTTCTACATTTCAGGAAAAGAGATAAACCCTTAGACCCAAGGAAGTCTGTTTTTATTTCTGTAGTTTATTTTTGGCATACATTCACAGGTGTGCCTATGGCTCTATTTATTCTTAATCCCTTTCCTTTGGGATGGCTCCAGAGTAGTACAAATTTGTAACTCTGTAATTTAGCTCTTTAATTTTTTCTGTGCTGCACTGGAATTATGTTTTATCTTAAGTCCACACTGGATCCTCAGGATGGATCCAGTGAGGATTTTGCAGGAAGCATAATTCCTTTGACTTCTTTTAGAATTAATTTACCTATTAAATAAAAAGGAAAGGATTCATCATTTATTTGAATTCCTCTGAGGCTAACATTTCAATATGAACTGATAAATGCTATGAGCATTATCATTCAGACAGCCACATTCAACTTGTATGACAACAACAGCATAGCAACCTGAAGGGCAGTGCAAGAAGGGAACAGATATATTGTACCTTTTAGAAGGAAAAAAAAAAAAGGCATAGAGAGTTTGGGTCCCCCCAACTTTACTGAGATAAATTGACAAATAACATTGTGTATGTTTAAAGTGTACAACATAGTGATTTGATGTATGTATATATTGTGAAATGATTACTGCATTAAGGTTAATTAACAAACACATCCATCACCTCACATATTTGCCTTTTTTGTGTGTGATTAGAAAGTGTAAGATTTATACTCTGATTAGCCCTCAAATATGCTGTATAGTATTGTTGACTCAGAACTTTCGATCATCCTCCCCCGACCCCCACCCCAGCTTTATTGAGATACAATTGTCACACAACATTGTAAAGGTTTAAGGTGTACAGCAAAAGTTTGTTTGTTTCTGTAAAACAAGAAAGTCCAGCATGGGTGTAGTACATTTTTTCCTCATGTTCATTTGATTCTTGAAATCAGCAGGTTGTATCACCAAAAGTACCCTGGCATTTTGGGCAGAGAGCTAAGAAAACAACTAGTCTTTCTAAGTACTTTGTAGCTAAAAGCAGAGTAGAAAGGATAAATTATCATTGTTAATTGTTCTCTAGACTGTCCATGATTTTTTAACAAAAAAGGGTTTTTCCCCAGCACTTTCATTTTGATTAGTGTTCCATTAGTACCTAATCAAAACATCTGTGTAGATTTTTGGTTGATAATGTGAGAATCCTTGAAATAGTTGGAGACAACTACAAAATTCATCTCACCATAATGTTCATATCTTAGACATATATTAAGGGCTTCCCAGGTGGCTCACTGGTGAACAGTCTGCCTGTCAGTGCAGGAGACACAGGCTTCCTGTAGTTGGGAAGATCCTCTGCAGGAGGGCATGGCAACCCACTCCAGTATACTTACTTGCCTGGAAAATCCTGTGGACAGAGGAACGTGGCAGGCTACAGTCCATGGGGCTGCAAAGAAGCAGACATGACTGAGCACTAGCACAAGGCACATATTAGATTTATTAGAGCTTTAAAACAAATTCCTGATGATATTATTCATATATTCATTCATTAGTCAACAGCCATTGATAGAAACCTTGATAAATGCCAGTTACTCTGTGTGGCTTTGGGGATCCCTTGTTTAATAAAGTGCATATAGTTCCTGCCCTCCTGGGGTGTGTGCTCTGTGCTTGTGGGAAATTTACATTGTATTAGTAATTAGAAATGTGAATGTTTTGAAATGATGTGGAAATGTTTAAAGGCGAGACAGTTTAGCCTGGTGGGTCAAGGAAAGCTTCTCTGAAGAAGTATTAATAATATTTAAACTGAATTGAGAGATGAGCAGGATTTAACATACTTACAGTAGGAAAGTAAAGTGCTCCTAAAGCTGAGTTTTACCTCAATTTTAGGTCTTTGATTAGTTTGTATTTCATACATATCTTTATAGATAGCACAGAAACAAACTAGGTTTATCATATTTTTAAAATTTTTAGCTGCACCGTGTGGCTTGTGGGGTCTTAGTTCCCCCACCAGGGATTGAACCTGAGCCTATGGTAGTGAAAGGGCTAAATCCTAACCGCTGGATTGCCAGGGAACTCCCTATTAGATATTTTTATGTATTCTTTTGGTGAAAGATCAGGAAGCCATAGGATTAATTTTTAAATTGAGAATAAAAATATATACCAAGGCAGTAAATAAGATAATTATGTCCTTTGTAGATTTCAGTTATAATTGAAGTAATATCCTGTGTGAGAATGTATACCTGAAAAGATGGATACAGAACCAGGGAAAAGATGATGAATGGATGGGACAGTAGTGAAAATGACCTAAAATATTTTTGTGATTTTTAGCATTTTGGAAAAAAAAAAATGATGGGTGTCTGAAACAGTGGATCTCAGCCTGTGTTTTCTTTCTAACATACTTGTGAAATACAACATTTCCATTAATATTATATAATTGTAATTCTGTTGTTAGTGGTAATTTTCATTTGGGAGGGATGGGCATTATTAGAGTGGGTCATAACAGAATTTAGAAAGCTTTGAAAAATGGTACTACCCTAAGAGAAAAGTCTTTTTTAATATGTCATTGAGAAAACTGATGACCTTCACAAAAGTTAGATCTAAGAGGTGGTATCGTTATGCACTATACAGGCATGATCTGAGCTGTTAAAATATGTTCTTTGTGTGACTTTCTTTTTTACAGCATCAAGGTTTACTGCTTTCCATGATGTTTGGTGGTTATGAGACCATAGAAGCATATGAAGATGAGCTTTATCGTGAAGAGTCATCTAGTGAACTGAGTGTTGACAGTGAGGTGGAATTTCAGCTCTACAGCCAAGTTCATTATGCCCAAGACCTTGATAATGTCATGAGGGAGGAAGAACATGAAGAGAGGAACTCTGGGAATTCTGAATCATTCAGTAGTAAACCAAATCAAAAGAATTTAATTGTCCTTTCAGATAGTGAGGTCATCCAACTGTCAGATGGGTCAGAGGTCATCACACTGTCTGATGAAGATAGTATTTATAGATGTGAAAGAAAGAATTTTAGAGTCCATGCAAAAGACAAGACCCAAGGTTCTCCTGCTTCTCTTCATTCTAATGATTTAGCAGATAAGAAGTGCAAGAGGGATATTGAGAAGTCTAACCCTGGAGAGAGATCGGGTACAATCCAGGAGGTCATGATTATAGAAGTCAGTTCAAGTGAAGAGGAAGAGAGCACCGTTTCAGAAAGTGATAATGTGGAAAGCTGGATGCTGCTGGGATGTGAAGTTGATGATAAAGATGATGATATCCTTCTCAATCTTGTGGGATGTGAAAAGTCTGTTAATGAAGGTTAGTATCATATTGGCCATTTGAAAAGTAGTGTTGTCTTTAATGAGGAAGACTGCTTTTCCTAGACAAAAGACCATTAGGGTCTGTTCCATTTAATTCCTCACCTTTTTGTCTTGTTTTTTGGCTTGTTTCTCATGAGACTTTCTTACCAATCTACTTTAATGGTGGTCTGTCTGAACATCAGAAAGAGTATGTCAGGATATCAAAGACACTCTGCTTCTGCTGTAAGCAAATTCATAACTGTTTCTTCCTGTTTGGCTAGAGCCAGTTCTGGACGTGCAGTCTTAGTTCCCCTCTTTCTCTGCTTGGTACCACAGGTGAGTACTCCATCCACCTCTGACATTGGCTCTATGCTCTCATTGGCCAGCTCTCTTGGTTCTGCCTTTTGCTCAATGATTTGCTTTCTCAGGAGATAGGCATATAGCAAGCATGTGGAATGCCTGGTACATAGAAGATACGGAATTAGTATTAAGATTTTCAGGAACTCTACAATCAGTAATGTAGGAACTATGAAGAGCTGTAAGTCTACAGTAGACTGTAGAAGAGAATGTAGATTCTGAGAGCCACACGATGGAGAATTGAAATTTTGGTGTTAGTTTTGTTTCCTCTGTCACATGTAGTAAGCTAGTATTGATGCTTATCCTGTTAAAAAGTCCCTTTCATTTTTCTCCCTTTATGTGTAATGCGTAGTCTCTTGCAATATTTTCTTAAATGATCTTTTACATCCTCCCTGTACACTGTTAAATCAGTAGTCTTCAAATACCCTTTGCTCAGTATTAAAGTCTTAAGTGTATTGCTGCTCCAAAACCTTTAATGGCACCCTCTTGTTCTCAGAGGAAAATGAGGATATTGAATATAAATGATGCTTTGAAGCCCCAGAGATTAACAGACATTTTTTTTTTTTAAGGAGCCAGATGGGAAATATTTTAGGTTTCCAATCCATAGGAAACCTACTTCCTAACTACTTAATTTTGCCCTTGTTTAAGAGAGCAGCCATGATACCTGAAGAAATGAGATGGCTATTTCAACAGAATCTTAAAAAGCAGGGGTCTAGCTCAGGCTTTAGGAGGCCAGCTCTGAGAATTTGATAGCAAAAGGAAGAAGAGATAGACTAGTAGGTAGAACATAGAGCAGAATCAGGTAAAGTTTTATCAGGGAAAAGAGAGGTTTGATAATGTTTTTAGGTAGAAGGGGAAATTTCTTGAAGAAGGAGAGATTAAACCTATTTGGTGGATTGGAATAGGGGAGGTAAGTCAGAGAAGGGATCAGGTATGTATGTATGTCTGAATTAGTCTTAGAAAGATATTTAATTGCTAAATTATCAAATATTCATAGAAGTGGAAAAGAGAATAAATTCAGATGGATTGAGATAAATGAGGGAATATATGAAGATGTGTTTGATTTTCTTGGGAAAATGAAAGTGGAAGTGGGTCAGGGTACTTACAGGCTTAGAGTGTGGGAAGGATGTTTTGGTGCTATGGGGAGTACTTTCAGGCAGTGGATCCCAGTATTTTGAAGATGACAACTTCTTTAAACTTCAGAATTTGTGGACCCTCCCCGCCCCACACATGACTATAGTTATATTTTTAATACCTGTTAATTGAGAAAATGCTTGTTAGCAAAAAGGTATTCAGTACACTCGTACATGACTTTGTATTTTATTAACCACAACATTGTCTACACATTTGAAAAATAGTATGTAAGGCCCATTTCCCATGTATATGGCCTTATATAATGCATACTGCTGCTGCCTGTTGTGATAACTAATTCTACAGCTCCCCAGGAGTCTAAAGCCCATAGATTGGAAATCACTGCACTAACAATTCAACAGTAAGAGAATAAAAGAATTGCTTAGAAGTAGAGTTCAAACAAAATTAAAACAATTTGAGCTTGTAATGAACTCATTTTGAAGGATTTCATAACTTTTCCCAGTAATATCCTAGGGAATGATCCAGGGTTAGGCAAAACTTTGCAGAACATCAGAACAAGCATTTAGCCTATCCTTTCTCTAAATTGCTTTCCCCTAAGGTGACACCTAGTTTCATCAAGTACTAATATGTTCATGATGATCTGCCGATTTTCTTGAATTCAAATTCTCTGTGTCCCCCATGCTGAATATTTCCATTTGGGTATCTTATTGTTATTTCACATTTACGTACTGAAAAGCTTGACAAATTGAAAAGAAAGTTGATCTTTCCACAGAAAGAGGAGCAGGTTAACTGGGTGGTGGTTCATACTGGGATTAGAGTTTCTCAAGGCAAAATGTCAGGGATTGATATGGGTGGTGAGGATGGGGTTAAGAGTAGCTGAACCATAGGGAGATGAGGTTCTAGAGGAAAGGGAATTATGGATTTGTCAGGTTTGGCTTTTAGAAAAGAAGTTGGTAATTAGGTATGTAGAGACATCTCTGGAAAACAGTTTCAGTGTTTTATGTTATAAGTAGACAGTAAGAAGCATGTCTGTCTTTAACTGTATTTTGGAGAGGGACTATTTGTATTACATTTGTTTATTTTTATTGGGGTGAAATTAACATAAAATTAACCATTTTAAAGGTTCAATTTGGAGGCATTTAGCACATTCGGAGAAGGCAATGGCAACCCACTCCAGTACTCTTGCCTGGAAAATCCCATGGACGGAGGAGCCTGGTAGGCTACAGTCCATGGGGTCGCTAAGAGTCAGATAGGACTGAGTGTCTTCACTTTAACTTTTCACTTTCATGCATTGGAGAAGGAAATGGCAACCCACTCCAGTATTTTTGCCTCGAGAATCCCTGGGACGGGGGAGCCTAGTGGGCTGCCGTCTATGGGGTCGCACAGAGTCGGACACGACTGAAGCGACTTAGCAGCAACAGCACATTCACAGTGTTGTAGAACCATTACCTGTATCTAGTTCCAAAACATTTTCATCACATCCAAGGGAAACCCTCAAATACTGTCAACACATCCAAAGGAAACCCTGCACCCATTGAATAGTCACACCTTATAGCCTCCTGCCTCAGACCCTGACAAGCACAAACCTGCTTTCTCTCTATGGATTTACCTGTTTTGGATATTTTATGTAAATAGCATCACCCAGTATGTGACCTTTTGTGTCTGGCATCTTTCACTTAGCATAATGTTTGGAGGCTTATGCATATTGTAGTATGTATCAATACTTCATTCCTCTTTTAAGGCCAAATAATAATATTCCATTGTATGTATATACCTACATTTTGTTTATCCATTTGTCTGTTGATGGACATTTGTGTTTCTACCTGTTGGCTGTTGTGGATAGTGCCACTGTGAACATTCATGTACAAGTATTTATTTGAATACTTGTTTTGGGTATTCTTTTGGGTATAAACTAGGAATAGGATTATTGATGTTTCTATGTTTCAGTTTTTGAGGAACTGCCAGACTTTTCCACAGTGGCTGCGCCATTGTATGTCCTCACCAGTAATATATATGAGGGTTCCAATTAACTGCAGTGGTTTTTACAATGACTTGTCATGTTGCACATTTCTGTTTGATTTACTGGCAGACTCTCTGTTATTTCTTAGTTTTTATCTCCTAGTCTTTGTTTTTTATAGTTATTACTTACATTGGCTTATGTTTTTTTAGAATGTTTTTTTTCAAATAAGATTTTCCTTATATTTTCATCCATTTACAATTTTTAAAGAAATTGATTCATCTTAGAGGTATCCATTCTTTTAAAGTTTAATGTATGTGTAGTATATAAATTTATGTCACTTTTTTCTGCAACTTTGGTAAAAATATTTGATTCAAGACCTAAGTAATTCCAAGTAATTTCTTGATTCCAGACATTCAGTGTATGTTCCTACCATCCATATTGAAACAATTTACCCCTACTCTTTGTTTCTGGGATTTGTTTTTTTCTGTTCTAATCAAATGGAAACAAATTTTGCAAGTCTGTAAATTAATTTGTTTCACTCTTATAGATTCTCAAAAAAAATTTATATATCCCCTATTTTATTTCCTTGATCTACAAATGCTATAATCCAGTTTTTCCAGTTAACAGGCAATATATTCAGTACTGATGCCCTTTTGAGTGTGCTTTCCTTTCTGATCATTAGTAGTCCATTCAAAAATAGAGAAGATATTTTTTTATATCATTGAAAGTTTTTGGAAATTCTGGCATGCTTTTGAAATGATGATGATTGTTAAACAACAACAATGTGTACTATTCCCCCTCTTCCCCAAACTCCCCAAACTGTGGCATATTTGAAATATCAATATGATAGAAGAGATTAATGACTCCTTGAGGATAAGTCTTTGCCTCAGAAGCCTTCTTGTAATATTTAGAATAATTTTTTGCCATATATATTACTTTGTTTTCCATTAATTGCTCAAATATTGATTGAGTGGTGTTGGTGTTTCAATGAAGAGACAAAATATAATAAGCTTAAGTTATTGACAGAAGTCTCTTCTTAAGCATGGGAGTTAGGTCTTTCCAAATCCTGGGGATAGATGTGGTTGAAAACTTGAAAAACTTTTTAAAAAGTAAGATTGGTGAATTTGAGGTAGTACATGAAGGTCTGATGATCCATATTTTTCAATAAGTATTGCTAAATGTATAGTAACCAGCACAGCACTGTTCTTGTTCTGTGGAAACTTGAGGCTCTTTCCCATTACTTCAGTTTCAGTGAGGTGTGTAAATGTTTGTTTTGCTTTAATACACAATTAGAATACATAATAAGGCAAGTAATATACAACCAGGAGACATTTTCTTCCCTTTTTATTCTTCCTCTAAATGTTTAACTTTTCTGATTTGAAGTTGTTGATTAGCTTCCTTGGGTTCCAGGAGGCTTTGAGGATATAGGACTTAGGTAGTGTGTTCAGTCTAGCCTTCCTCTGTATATGCGGCTTTATGATGAAGATCTCTGCTTATAATAAATCCATGCCAAAACATAGGCCTTCAGTATGTGTTACATATGGCTGTCAGCTGTTTCTACCGTGGGATATAGGAGTTTATTTCTAGACCTTAGAAGTAAACTTCATTTCCTTTACTTTTTTTACTCTTTCCTAAGTTTTGTTTATGTGAACAATACCTGCTCTGTCATTTGTCTTCCTTTTAAAATTCTCACCCTTTACTTTCACTTATTATTCCCAATAGGAGTAGCCTGTGATTTACGCATTTACTAGAAAGACAGGTTTCTTGGTTTAAGAAAAGATGCACCAAAGGAAATAAGCATGTTTTTTAATTTGTGAGAGGAATCTCTCTTTTGGGAAGGATTACTGTATAAGACAGCTGAATGATGGTAAGTGCTATAGGAGTTTATACATGAATAATCACCAACTTATTTTCCTTTATAGAAAAGGGACTTTTCTAGCTCTAGGAGTGGTTGTTAAATTATTGTTGATTTTTTTTTTTTAACTATAGAAAGTTTAAGGTATACAGAAGTAGAATGTTGTAATAGTTTCAGTGTTCCATAAACCAGCTTCAACAATTATCAACTTATGACCAATTTTTTCTCATATATAATTCCATGCCCCTATATTACTTTGAAGCAAATCACAGTCATTATATCATATCATTCATTTATGTACGTATCCATCCATACATACATTTTAATTTGTATTTCTGAAAGAAAATTATTCTTTTTAAGAAACAATCATTATTATCACACATAAAGAAATTACCAATAATTCTTTTATCATTAAATGACCATTCAGCCTTCACATTTCCCTGATGGACTCTTAATTTTTTTCCCTATACTTTATTTGAATCAGATCTATTTATTATAATTGGGTGATAACTTGTGTCCTTTAATCTATAGGTTCATCCTTTGTCTCTTTCTTCTATGTGTTTTTTTTTCCTTCCTTATAATTTAGTTGTTGTACTGACTGAGTTGTTTATTGTAGAATTTGTAGAAATTGTAAAATTTCCTGAGTCTGAGTTTTGTGATAGTGTTTAACATGCTCCACTGTCCCCTGTATTTCCTGTGAATTAGTAGTTATCCAGAAGTTTAAATTCAGGTGTCTCACTGTGATTGTGCCATCAGCTAGACATAGAGATAGGTTTGTTTGTTTCATTTTGCTTTTCATATGTTATTTTCCAGTATTACCTTTAAAGAATTCAATTTGTTGCATAATTGTGTAAAATAATTATAAGGTTCTAAATTGAAATCAATAAGACTAGGTAAAAAATATTTAGAGAAGTCTGCTTTCTGTCCATTCTTCATCCTGTTCCCACTCTTCCTCTTAGGGTTAACTGTTAAGAGGAAATTGATGATTTGTCCTTACATTAAAAAAAATATAAGCAAATATTTAAATATCTTGATATCCTCCTTCCCCCTTATATAAGTAAATGGTAGCATATGATCTACACTTTGATCTACCTTGCTTTTATTCTCTTAACAGTATATCCTGGTGATCAGTCCATAATAGTATCTAAAGATATTTCTCATTTCTAGGCTAGGACTGTGGACTATTTTTGTATCTTCTACATTGATCTAAGCTGGACACATTAGGCATATAATGAATACTTTTTGGAAGTGAATGAGTAGTAACTTTAAATAATTGAATACAACACTTGTTACAGTTTTTAAATGAATTTAAAATGTATGATAGTCTAAGTCCACTTTCAGAAGCATGCTTTACATTTTTACTGTTTCTTTCTCTTTTAATAATTTTGAAAAATTTAGATTTAGTTTAAGTTTTAAATAGGTTCAGATTTTAAAAAGAAAATATCTTTTAAAGAATGAAGAGTATAGCATTTTTAAAAGTTGAATAAACCTATTTAGTTCCTAGTGTATGTTATTGTTATGGTATAGAATTTTACATTAATGTAGAAGTCCTTCAGTATGTACAATTTGGCATGTCACTCTTTTAGTTCATCAGCATATGGCACATAGTGTATACCTAGAAAACCGTGGGTGAATTTAGTTGTATAGAGTAATGTATACATAGTGTTCTTTACGTAGTACTACATGAGGTTGAAGTGAAATTACGGCTCTAGTGAAAAATCATGACTTGAAATTGAAGTAAGATTATGGCTTTTAATGACTTAGTGCAGCAAGTCTTTTAACTTTTTGTGTTAAGTTCCTTTTACCCTTAAAAAATACACACATAAAAGTTGTGGATATAATTTCAGAAGTTGAAGAACTTATCTAGAGGCAATTGCTGAATTCCTGGCATTTATTAGGCACTCAACTAAGACTTGATAAGTAATTAAAATATGAGTCTAGGGGTTTAACTTGAATTTCAGTTTTTCGAATATGTCACATTTTATTTGATCTGGGTCTTTATATATGCCTGGATCAGTTTCTACCTTGCCTGGCTGATACCTATTCATCCCTCAAGTCTTAGTTTAAGGTTTACTTCTGAAATGAGGTAGTGGACATAGGCGCTCAGTTGGTGGAGGTTACTAGGTCTGTTACAGCTCCACAGTTGACTAACTGTGACTTTGGGTAATGGAATTCCTTTATTGGTAAAATAATAAATTTTATTTCATTAAGGTTGTAAGCTAAAACGCAACAATGGATAGACTAACTTAATGTAGTAGGAAAATATTTTGACAAAACTCATGTAACAAGATAAGTTCACTATTACCATAGCAAGCATGGGGCATTTAGCTTCCACTTGGTTTTTTAAATTAAAAGTTCTCAGATTTTTTTGTGAACCCAAATTGCTTTTGAACAACATGTCTCTAGTATGGCACTTTATTTTAATAAATTTTTTTGATTTGGTGACATTTTATTATCTATTAGTTAAAACCTAAATCTGAAGTCTTAAAATTAATCCAGTTATTACTTATTGAAGGTTTATAGTGTATAGGGACTATACTGTTAAGTTGTTGGGATTTAAGAATTGTTGTGTAGTCCTTGCCTTTAGAAACCTTAAACTGCACGACAACATAGGAAGTTCACTGTGTTTCCAAAGTTAAATATATTTTTACAATACAAGAGATGCCCCCAGTCCATAGCTATTTCCAGATGAACGTTTGAGACTTTTAAAAACAGATAGGCTAAGTACAAGAATGAATTGAATAGTAACCCTTTGAACTCAGTCTTGAAGAATGGATAGGATTTAATGTTCAGGTTAAATGCAAGGAAGAAGAACAAAGCTGAGAACCCTAAAACTGTATTTCATACCATTCATGTTTAATTAATGGTTTAATATGTGGCAGATATGATTAAATATTTTAATAACATGCCCTTTTAGAGGCTACCTCTATTCTGCGTATGTTGTTGGAAGATTTCTTGGTTATTTTGTTCTGGTATTTTTTTGTTTCTTGCTTGTGTGTCTCCTTCTTTTCCTTTTAAAAATTGGGTATTTTATTGCAATTTAATGGCAGATAGAAAAATTTTCTCAGATGGACCAGATGCCATAGGTTAGTCAAAGGACATGACCAGCTGCTTAAAATGTGTGTTTTGTGTAGGGCTGTTCAAAGTAGAGCACGTATTGAAATATAACTTCAGCTCCTCGTAGCTTGTGTTCTTCTTTACCATCTTGTAATGTGTAAAAGGCACACATTCTGTTAGTTTGGAAATGAAAATAAATTAAACTTTCCTTTCAGTACTCCTCAGTTCTTTAAGGTGGTATTTCCCCCCTTTCTGTGTTCATCAGCTAACCAGTCAGTCATAGTTTCTAGAGATCTTATGGCTTAATAGTTCATAAGAGTGGGTTGCTATTTGACTTACTTCTTATTGGTGTGTAGTTTAATTTCTGCCTTATAATTGAAAAATGGCCACATGTTAGAGTTCTGGTGACTGAGAGTGCCAGAGAACTCCCTCCCTGGTGTTTCCAGCTGTGTGAGCCTGCACTGCACAGTCCCTAAAGCTGCTGTGGGACTGTGCCTCTAGTTGTAGCATGTCACCTTACACTTCACTTTTGTGAGGGCATCTTTTTATTTAATTTCCAGTTAGCATAATGACTTGAAATGTGTTATTCACTGTTCCATGGTGAAGTTGTTCTAAGGAGAGAAGAAATAAAAATGTTCAATTTCAACTTTACTTGTGAATGGAGTGAAGTTTGAAAGCCTTTTATGGCCATTGTTCAGCAGACTGAAAATCTCATTTGAAATCCCAGAAATGTTAAGGCAGCTTAACATTAGGTTGGATTTTAGTAACATTTTGGAATGTATGTCGCTAATTTCTTTGATTTCATTGTTGATCAGCAACTTAGGTATGCATTCTTCCAGAGTCAACCTATGACTTTTAGTCTAAATTCACTTGCAGTAGCTTTTCAACAGTGATAAGTACCTAGGGAGATAATGAAATTTTACTTTTTTTTTTTTGACATTTATAATAGAAACTGATTTGATTTTTGTGTAAGACATACTGAATTTGTTGAGAACTACTTAAGAAAATATCATGTTTACTTGCCATAAAATATTAATCATTTACAGGTTGGTGTTTTTTTGTTTGTTTTGGAATGCAGAAGCATAAAATCAGATGGCAAGATTTTCATTCTTAACTAATTGTCATATGAAGTTGAATCCTGATGTCTGGGTAAAGAGTGCTTAAGTATAAAATTCTTATACCTGTTTGCTCTAAAAATAATCTATTGCTTATAGAGATCACTTATCTAAGAAGATAAGTTTAGTTTATAGATAGTATGGTCAGAAGGTAAAAGTTGATATGAACCACATATGAGTACTGTCAAACATTTTTCAAAAGAAGTACAGAAATGGAGAATGAAGTAGAATTAAGTCTACTCAGATAATTTATATCTCTTAAGTAGATCTTGTTTATAAGACTTTACTAATTTGTCTTTAATTTCAGGTTAATTTACTAATCTCTTGTTAACTTCCTTTTGGTTGTTAACACTTATTGAAGTAAAAATGTTGACTTATTGGAAGCTTTTTAACCAAAAGTTTTAAAATCTCTTAGTCATTGTTTGTTATAAATTAAAGGTATTTTCATGGTTAAGTTTTTAGCATTTTGAGTTACTTGCCAGATTATTGTTGATTCTACTGATAAAAAGGAATATTTTAGTTGAGCATCAAGCATGTGCAAGGTCACATTTTCTTTTTGAATTATATAGATGTACTTAACATATACAAGAATAGATTTGACTTGTTTTTTAGTTTTTCGATCTTGATCTGATATCATTAGATCTGATATCATTAGATCTGGATAGAGATATAAAATCTGGGGATAAAATTATTTTTGTAATAAATGTTCAGATTCAAGTATAAGGGCAGTCTAATAATGGATTATTTAAAATTGGATCTTGTCCGGTAAATGTGTGTACCTTTTATTTCCATGACAGTTTTATCTTAGAATTTCAACTTTTGTTGTACTTTTGAAAATTAGTACACGGTGGACTTGAGACCATCTACTCTTATTCTCATCTCTTGCAAATATATTTTAAGTGAAGACAGCATAACTCTATAATGAGAAAATAATTTGTGCTCTTTCCTTCTGCTTTTGCCTAAATATATTGTCAATTGATAATTATCTCAAGATGAAAGAATAGCTGTTTAGAGCTGCTGATTGAGAGCAAATGTTTTATTGGCAGTATCTTGAAGTGTGTAGGTCACTTTTGATTTTGCTTTGTAACTAGCACCTGAATTACCTACTGTAGGGAAAGAAAGCCCTAATTTCTAGAAAGCTTTTCAGTACTCTTCCTGTAGTTTTAGTTAATGAGAAACTCTAAAGATGTAGGAAACAGGCTGGTTATGATTGATCCATAAGGTTTATAAAGTAATTTAAAAAATTAAGCTTTAAAAAAAGTCAGGTGAGAGGAATTCAGGACATAAATTCACAAATTTAACTGAAGAAAGGTTTTATATAAAGAAAAGTTGTGCAACCATGTTAATCTTGAAACTCCTTATAGTATACTAACCATTTTTTATTGTTAGTCTGATTATTTTTTTAAATGAATTTTATCTATGGCTTTATTTAGAAATAGCATTACTTTCCACTTTTAAGGACAATTTTAATCTTCAATAAAATTTCACTTTTGAAAAATCACCTCACTCCCATGTAATTAGTATTTTGGTCTACACTCAGTACGCTGTATCTACTCTACCTTTTGGTTGACTTTAAAAATTATATAAATTTGTGGGAGAATAAATATAACAAGTATTTCTATAAATGTATTCTTATTTGAATCTAGTGTGACTGGTTTTTATGTGTAGGAAATACTTCCCCTAAAAGCATTCATAATATTGAACCTAAATGTTCTAGATTGGTGAGTTACTGATTAAAAAAAAAAATCCATTGTGGAATATTTGTATTGGTTCTTAATACCATAACTGCTTTGGATGTTGTATAAGTCTCTATTCTGTTTGAAATGCTCTATTTTGGGAAATTTCCTTTATTATCTGATTTAGCAGATGAAATGTAATGGTTGTATCACAGGTCATCTTAATTTTCAAGTTTTTGTTAAACTATCTTTGGTGTATAATTCTTTATGGGTAGTCCAAGAGGAGTTGTGTTCAGCTATGACTGTGCCACCACTTAAGTTAACATCAGCAGCGAAGGGTCTCCTTTCTGACTTTTCTTCCTTTCATTAGATTTTTAAATTGCCTTAACATTATTTAAGTATAGAAGGAGATAGAGTTGTAAAACAAATTTCTGATTTGCTGATTCTCAGTATTAAGCAGTGGGGATCCTTTTTCTTCCTTTAGCTATATCCCATACATATGTATATTTTGATTTAAGGGGAAAAACTTTATTTTCTTTATGTATAATGTGGATATGGTTATTTATAATTTTTTAAATTAATAAAACTAATAAAGTTTGTTTGGAAACCTCAAAAGCTGTTTAGTAGTATACCTGCAACCTTAGCAATCCCTTTTTATCTATACAGATTTCTCTGCCTATTGTGGCCGTTTCCTCTAATTTAAATTTCCCATGGCTTTGGGTTGCAGACTTGGTTTTCTGCAAGAGTGCCCATGCTTACATGGTCATATATTCTCGGTGACTTTTCCACTTTTTCTTTTTTGTTGTTTTGTTGATTGCTAAAGGGAAAGAGGATTTTTTTTTTAAACTTGTTTCTTCGTTTTGATCTTTCTTCCTTAGCCCATCTATTTGTGCATTGTTTTGTTTTGTTTTGCAGATTGGGAAGAATTATTGTGTGGACTTAGATCCATGGGGACTAGAAGTGAAAAACTAATTTTGTTCTTGGTTTTGTTCTCTTAATGGCAGTAGCAGTTTAATTTTTGCTCAAAAAAATTGAGAAGCTCAAAAGATATATTAGCTCTGTGCGTGAAATTGATAGAAAACTATTAATCCCAAAATTTTCTTTTCATAGTTGCTCTACTGTTGGAATAAAAATGTTATAGTTGAACTAAGTAAATCCTAGAAATACTAATTAGCAGTGTACAGTATTGTTATAAATTCTTAATTTAAGTATTATATTCAGAAGTTTATTCACAGGGAATCAGTTGTAATCTGATACGCAAGTTTTGTTTTTTAGCATTTGTTGTCCATGGTGTGTATATATTCAGATAGACATATGAATATACGTTTGACTAGGGACATACATTTTTAACTTGACCACATTTAACCAGATTTAAAAGTTTGCTTATTCCTGCGAAACATGCTTATTTTTCAAATATGAAGAATTTTGTTTTATGAAACAACTTTATGCTGCTGAATATTAAATCCTTGGAGAAGTGCTGTGACAATTTAAATATTGGATAATTCATTACTATTGTAAGGGAAAAGTAGAGCCCTCTGGCCCTTACATCTCCCACAAATACTTTTTCATTAGTATCTGAAGACTTTAAAATATCAAATTAATGTGATCAAAGTGACTTCTGTTTTACATTTATTTTGTGAGGTGCCATCACACAGCATTATTTAACTGGATTTTGTATTTATTATGTTACAGTAATAAAAAGATCCTTTTTAGCATTTAAAATTGTAATAATTTCCTAACATGCCATAAAATGATATTATGATGTACAATTAACTAATAGGCTAAGAAAACTTTCTAATGTTGATAAAAAGAATTAATTTTGATATGCATAATTTTAGGTGTGTTTGTTTAATTGATTATATGCCATGACAGTGAAGTATCTGAAATTCTCTTTCTTGCTGTCTGTTAAGTACTTTGGGAATTGGGGTAAGGGCAGGGTTTCTTTGTGTCTGATAGTTGTAGTTTTTTGTGAATTTTAGAGCTCCTAGAATATGAAACTGATTTACGGAATTTACTGTTACCAGGAAAAAAGAGCATTATTGAAATTTTATTTTATTATTTTATAGTTACTGTATCTTGCATTTTGATTTCTACCAAATGATTCCTCAGGAAGCAATTTCTTTTAAAGAACAGTGAGTTTCAAACTAAGAAGAAAATGTATACTGATAGTCTAATTAGTCTTTACTTGGTGTACATATGTAACTACTGAGAAACACAAATCACCTCTAAAATGTGTTTGTTTCTAGTATTTCCATCAAATTAGGGTATAATTTGTGAGATGAAAAGTGATCCAGTTGTGAAAGTATGCAGTTTTTAAAATAACACAGAATTCTTCTGTTAGCACATTTTACTAGCAAATGTTTATTAGTTCTTAAAGCTCATGCATAGATTTATTGTGTGTGGCTTTCATAGGAGAGCACTATAAAGTCGAACTTGAAATTTATTAAGGAAAGAACAAACTGGTGAAGTGCTTTCATGCTATTAAAAAACTTCACAGACAATCGTCAGACGACTTTTTTTTTTTGAAAGGTCATGATTGCCTGGTGCCTTTTCCAGTCTTTATTTGAAACTCTCATTTTGTAGGATTTCTTTTTTGTTCTCCCTCTTTCTTTTTTCCTTTGGCAGTAGGTGGAAGATTCTTTTAAAACTGAATGGCTGAACATGTATAGTAACTACTAAAGTATAATGGAAATACTTTTATTCTCGATACATTTTTTTAGGCCAGAAAATGCTGAGAAGGTAAGCCAATGAGGATAAAATTACATTGTGCGGTGTGGAAACTGTTCAGTTTTTTGTTTAGAAAAGTGGATTCTGACTTAGGGCTTTAAATAAAGGTGGTCTATGAAATATTTTGCAGTTCTCTAATAGCTTGGTGAGTTTGAGGTTTTAATGCTTTAGTGTTCTAGTTGATTGTTGGTGTTTTCAGAAAAATAATATTCTATATATGGGAGAAGATAGGGAGTGAGACCAGAACAAGAACTGGGGTGGGGGGGGAAGAAAACCTCCTTCCTAAAATATTGCCTCCTGACAGTTAGAGATTTATATGCCATTATAGATTTTCAAAACAGTGCTTAAACTCTCTTTTTCTAATAGTTCACTTAAACTTTGATATATTTCACAAAATTTGATTGTGATAAGTATTACAGTTTTAACTCTGGGCTTTATGCTAAATTGATTTAAGGCTTATAGAATTAATAAATGCCTTAATGTTCAGTTAAATTATTGTGTTCAATTAAATAACAGTTCTTTGACTATAGTATTTTATTTTATTAATGTGATAAGCTAAGATTATAAAAGGTCTTTAATAAAAGTCCAGAAGCTTGAGTTAATGAAATTAACCTTTATAGTTTGCCATAGAGACAAAATACGTCTTGGTGTATAATAATTTTTTTCTTAGTATTATATATGGACATCTATTGGCTTTCAGCATATAGAAATCCGTGTAATACTAAGAAAAAAATTATTACACACCAGACATATTTTGTTTTAATTTTAAATATTGACAGGATCATACTTTTTTAAAATTGCAAAAACTTACGGCAAATGTGTAAAGTATGCTAGTGGTTGGTTTATTTAGATTTTAAGTGATTAGACATTGTGAAATAGGAATAAAGCTTGGGATCTTATTTAAGAAAATTAATTTAAAAGGATCAATATTAGCACTAGATAAATCTTTTCGAATATGGTAAATCCATATACATAGTTATTTTTAATCACTAATTAGAGACGCTAATATCTTTTTTGGAAGTCATAAACTATTTTGAAAAGTATGAAAGGGGGAAAGTAAACTTCTTTCAGGCAGATTTGTATCATTTTGACACTGGATGTTATTCATTAATTCATGTCACAAAATACATACCAGGTATATTTTAATTCAGTAGGCTGCTGAAAACTGTTGTGATTAAGTTAGAAAATTTATAAATTTTTTTTTTCTTTTTAAAAATTTAGTGGTTCATCTTGACACTTTGTCTCAATTTCAGTCTGCTTAATTTAGACATATTGTGATTATTTGTTTAAAAAATTTATTTCCAGTTAAATGTTATTGCTTGGATACATTTCACTGTTTCTGTTAAATTTTATCCATCTACGACACTATCAGCCAACTATTACTGTATTCGTTGTTCTTTCTGTGGTGGTGTTGTAAGGTACAGACTTCCGATCTGAGTAAGAGCTAGTGTATATTACAGTGTATATGACCATTTCTAATTTGACCTGTTACTGTAAAGAAGGCTAACAAGTGTGTATGACTGGCCCACCCCTTTTGGAGCAGTTGAAAACAGGCCTCAGAAGACTCAAAGGAATTCTTTTAACTCCTAGCAGGGCCACGGGGTCAATGTCAGATTTAGTCATGCTGTTATTTTAGCCCAGTGGTCCAGAGAGATGACTGAAAAGTGAGTCTTTTATTTCTTTTTTTGTGTGGTTATTAACAGGATTAAATGTAAGCCATTGTGTACTTAGTACCAATTAGTTTCTCATCTGAGAGGTTCATTATGATTTTTTGTCAGCCTTCGTCTTGTAATATTTGTTTCATTGTTTGACTAGTTAAGGGGCTGAATGGACTAAAGAAAAGTTTTATAGCAGTGCTTTTAAGTTCATTGAGAATTTTAATAGGTAGTCAACTTTTCAGATATGTAGACCTTGATTAAAAAATGGACCACTTTGAAAATTGACATGGAAGATGGTGAAGTTAAATAACTTGTTAAAAATTTTTCTTTTCCTGTTGTACTTTTCTTTAGTTTTAAAATTAGGCTCTCTTTATTATATCAAATAATACTTTTATATTTTTAGAAATTTGCTTTGGTTCTTACACATATGTCTAAAAATATGTTCAATTTGTTGTGAATATGTAATTATTGTTTAAGAGGCACACACACCAAAAAAAAGAAAAACATACTTTCAAAATTAAAAAACCCTTAAAATTTCTAAATGGGAAACATAAACTGACCTATTAAAAATAGAACTTAAGAATTCTGAACATAATAAAGATAATTGTCAGATGTAAACAAGCCTTGATTTAAAAGGAAGCAGCCTGGAAATTGATCTTTATGCTGCTATAA
This sequence comes from Ovis canadensis, assembly GCF_042477335.2. Lineage (NCBI taxonomy): Eukaryota > Metazoa > Chordata > Mammalia > Artiodactyla > Bovidae > Ovis > Ovis canadensis. The sequence continues at coordinate 52,076,324 of NC_091246.1, read as the reverse complement.
ATAAGTAAAAATGCAAAGTTATATGAGTTCAGGAAAGAGGAGTATACTTAACTTTTAAAATTGCTTATCAATTGGAGGTTTTTAAAAAAATCCTTGACTTTAAAAATTCTATTAAGATAAATTTTTCACTGAATAACATCCCTCATTTAAAATACAATATTTCAGTAAAATTTTGGACAAAAATTCTTATAAGTTGGATTGAAGATGCAGATTTCATTTAGAAGCAAGGAATATAACCCAGAATTAAAATAGAAGCATTGTTTTGTTAGTAGGTAATTACCTGGTACAGTAGGTTTTGTACCCCATTGTTTAAGTGTGTAACACAGTTTTTCACATGAATTCACCTTTGAATGGAAATGCTTGGAGTCTGGTTCAGGTTTGACATTGAGTTCATTTTTCACACATTAAAAATGATCAATATTTAAATAAGAGCAATTACTATTTTAACTTTTTAGATGAGTTGCTTGATTTTTCTCACGTTGTTTGATATACTATATTTAGATATTATACCCTTGTACTGACTTCTTTGCTTATTACCAAAGTTTTTTGGTACCTAAATTACTTTATTATGATTTTGGTTATTTAAGATTTGATGATCCAGATAATTATGAAGTATATACATCCTGACATTCAGGGTTTTTTCCTCAAAATGACTTTAGGCATAGTGAATTTACAGCCCTTGCTTTTTAGTATTTGTGTATCCAGTTTTCTTAGATACAAGCACATTTCTATTAAGTCTATATATGGATGTTATTTTTCTTTTCTCTTTAGTTGTAATTTGGGAAGGATTTAGATTCTCCCAATGAAAAACCTTACTTCTGACCATATGACTATATGCCTCTATTACCAAATTACACCTGTTTTATCATTGTGTAGTAGTCTCTCTTTATTCTCCCTACCCCATTTTTAAAACTAAAAATGTGTGGTAACTGTATTAAGTTGCCAGAAGATTTTTAATTAACAGGAAGTAAATCAGTAGTAACTTCTCTGGTGATTTGTTGTTCATTATATAGGAAAGTAGTTTCTTTTGAGAGGGAAATGCAATTTGAGAGGGAAAACAAATGCAAAAAAAATGCATTTTTGCTATTCAGCATTCCCACAAGATATTTGGAAAATAACAGAGAAATCTTTAGTGTAATGGGCTTGTAATATGAAAAGGCAAATTTTAGAATAAAAGTTAATTTCTTCTTTTTATTACTTTGTATTTGACTTCAGAGGAGGCTATTAAGTTGAAAATCTGACTCAGTAGCAGGTGCTCTAATAGTCATAAAATTTAGATAATTTTAAATTAGTGAAAATCTTTCTGATTGACCTAGTATTTGAAAAACATAGCTAATAATATCAACTAACTTAACAACTCTCTTAACTTAAAATTGAACTAACCTTAGGTATATGATAGAGTAGGTTGAGAAATTAGCATTCAGATAACTAGACAATACAAGGTAGACAGTCGGTCTTAAAGATGATTTGTTAGGACTTCTGTTTCTTTTAGCATCTTTAGTAAAGCCACTACAGAATATTATTTTGTTATAAAAAAATGTTTTAGAGATAACAGACTTTGTAATGTAATTGAAAATGTGTCCCATGAAAACTACATTTACTCATACTTTGTATTTCTCTCTAACTAGAGGAAGCCTAGCAAGTATAGAAAACAAAATGAAAAACTTTTTTGACAGTCTAATGTTGCATAATGTAGAGATATAGTTGTGTGATCTTATTTATTCCATGAAGTTAAAATGCAAAGTTAGAATAAAAATACAACCTTCCAAGTGTCTAAATCCCAAGATCATAAATGGAAGTTGAGTAAATAGTGAAGAGAATGGAGATCTAATTTTTAAGTCAGCTAGCTAAATGTTATATACAAAGCATTAATCTTTCAGGCTGTTACATTTTCTACAATGCAGATGACCTTTTTTTTTCTATAAAAGGCATGACAATCATCATAGAATTAAAAGTAATAGCTTATGCAATGCTTTTCATTAGCAACCAAGGAACCATCCATATTTGACTGTTTTGTAACTTAGAATTACTTTTCAATGGATTTTTAATGTAAAACAAACTTTTGTGGTTTTGAAAGAAAAGAGGCATTATTTTGTTTTAACTTATTATATCTGATGAGTTTTATTTCATTTTGAACAAAGGGTACTATAGATCCTTATCCACAAAAGTAGTCATGTATATACTGTGACACTATTGGTTCAGCCAGGCTCATTGACCACTTAAAAACATTTAGGTTTTAAAATTGCTACTATTTGTCAGCTAATATTTGATACATTTTAGCATATGCGAGTTTGATTATAAAGGGATTTCATAAAGGTGCTCTGTGAGAACATTGATGTTAGTTTGTATCTGTGTCTTTTACTGACTTTTACCTGGTATTGTAAACTATCAGGAATTGTTTCTTCATATGGGCTTAGCTGGTGGCTCAGACGATAAAAAATCTGCCTGCAGTGCAAGAGGCCTGGGTTCGATCCCTGGGTCAGGAACATCCCCTGGAGAAGGGAATGGCTACTCACTCCATTATTCTTGCTTGGAGAATCCCATGAACAGGGGCATCTGGAGGGCTACAGTCCATGGAGTTGCAGAGTCGGACACGACTGAGCGACTAACACTTGATCACTTGATTGAGGAAATAAGGCTGCACTTGGATCTGTTGTGACTTTTTTTTTTTTAATCTTATGAGCATGTTGTAGGAGTTGAAAGTCTGTAAACTTTTGGTTATCCCTGATACTTATTGGTAATAAAGACGTAAGTAATCTGAGATAGCAAATAATAGCCAAAGAAATAGATTTCATATCCGTTCATTCAGCCAACAAATAGTCAGGGCATTTGTGAATGACTGTGTAAGGTGTGCTAATCCATACAGAGATGAATCTGGCACAGACCCTGACCTCAAAGATCCTACAGTTTAAGAGAAGAAATTAAGAGATGAGTTGTTTAAGAGAGCGGTTGGGTTGCAGAAGATGGAAGGTATTGTTCTGGTGAGGGTGGAGGTATGGGGGGGAGACAGATTATGTCATGATTAGGTGGCAGATTCTTATTTCTGTTTTGAATAGGGTACTGTTTCTCAGAATGGGTTCCTTGACTTTGGTCTCTTTAAGAATTGTTGAGATTTGTATTTTCAGACTTTATTCTCTTGAATGAGTGTTTCTCAATTTGGAATTTGTGGGCCAATTTGATGTTCAAGAGAACCTTTCTTTTTTAAAGGAGTTCGTATTTCTTAAGTTTGAGAAACAAAGGCTTAGGCTGTTATTTTGTACTCTTTGGACCCCATTCAAATTGATAGCAGAAAGTGACTGGCTTAATGTGAGTACCCAGGGGAGCCATTTTGGGGTTAATTTTTTTTCTTTTCTGGAGACAAGGCAATTCAGAAAGGTATCTGAGAGTTCACTATAAGTCCCCAAATTCTCTTGAGCTTTTCTGAGTCACCACCACTTAGGATTTGAATCACAACTTGTGTGATTTCAAACAATAATGAACTGTAAGTTTATTAAACAGGCTAAAATATTTGGAATATAAACTAATCCTGTTAAAATGGTGTCTCTTGTAAGGCTTTTATTCTAATTCTAAATAACATCCTATACAGTAGTTAAAGTTTTTGTGTAATTGATTACATTTGGAGTCAAATTTTACTTTCTGCTTATAATTTTATAATAGATTAGCAGTTTAGTTTCATAAAAGTGAATTAAACCTAGATTATTTGGTAGAGTATGGTATATGATTTTGTTTCATAAGTTGGGGTGAGCTCATAAGAAATAAACAAGTACTATATAATTTGTTGCCACTAGATATATTTGGGTTTCAAATTGGGCAAATAGAACATAGTAAGTTTAAGAGCATCTGTACCAGATATTTCTAACATTGTAGAATTTGGGAGGAAAACACTGAAGAAATTCTTTCCTATTTTTCCCTTTCTTCCCCTCTTAAATATTTTAGGGGTTAAAAACTACTTCCCCTCCTCACAACAAATAAGCAAAACTGATCAGAGCAAGAATTTTAGATGATAGCTTTCATTCCCTACTTTTTTCTGAAATCAGTCTAGGCTTTTATAATAGGATGGGGAATTTCCTAGGAACTACTGTTTTTACCTGGGAAAAAGACTATTTTAATAAGGGAGAGGAAGCTAAGGTGACATTATTTGTTCACATTATTCATAGAATAATTTTGGTTCATCTGTAGCTTCTTATTTTCCTGTAGTGTTTTGCATGTAATATATGCTACTTTGAGGATATTGTATTACTGTTGGAGGTTCTTAATAGTTCATGTGTCAGCTTGCCTTTGTGTGAAAGTATATTTAAATTGCTTTGACAGATACTTTAAATAGCAAATGGGAAACACATAAATTCAGCATTGCCATATTCTCTTTTGTTTTGCCATTCTTATTTTTTTTAATCCCCAAGCATTTGTAAGCATTTCTCATAATTTCCTGTGCATAGAAATTCTCTGAAACATTAAGAAGCTGCTAAAAGACTCAAGCTCTGAAAGAAATCCCAAAGATACATCACTTCGTGACTGCAAACATTTTTAAGAAGTCACTGATTATAATGAACACAGCCTTTAATGGCAGTTTTTCCTCTCCTTTTCATGAGAATGTGACAGAGTGTCATTAAGGTTTTAGAAATGAATGCTCCTGAGGAAAGGAGGATCACTAGGACTACAATGATGCCCAGTAGGTGGCCGTGGGATTCTCAGTTGGGCTCTTTTTAGGTTTTTAATCAGGTTGGAGAAGGGGGATGGAGAGGAAGAGAATGGGAATAGACAGGAGCTTGGGGACACCTGTACACCAGAGCCTTTTACTTTCTCATTGATCCCTTTAAATGTTGACTTAGTAGAATCTAATGTGGAAAGGTAAGCCAAATTCTAAATATTTTGATGGCCAATAAACAAAATCAGCCCTGTTACAGTTTGAAGCAGATAATTCTTTTTTTCCATGTAACTTAAACTCTTTGGATATATTAAATCTGAAATTTCATTTAAATTGTAATTCCACTTCTGCTCTGAGGATATTGTTTTAACCCATTGTTCTTTTGTATGGTGACAGTAATTGCCCTGGATGTATTCTGCAGGGCAATCAGATTGTATCATGGAAGAAGGCAAATAATACATGTGTGCATGGAACAGCTATGTCTCAGGACTGAAGTCGAAAAGCATATTTTTACATCAGCATGACATCCAGAAGGCATCACATCATATATATGTACAGACCTTTTAGTGGAGTTTAGGGTAGAAAGAGAAGTGATTTTTAAGCATACAACCATACTTTTGCCCTTTGCATTTCTTAACACTTAAAACCTTATATTTAATGCATCCTAACATTTAACATCTGTGAGTTTGTGTGATGGTTCTTTAACATTACAGTGTGTGTCCTGGGCTTGAGAAGTTATTTTTCTGTTCAGTAAGTCTTAACATAGTGTTTCAAACAGCTTTTTTGCCTTTCTTGTGAATCCGTGTAGCGTTGGAATTTATAAAGACCTGATTATTTATCTATTTCTTTTCAGCTGAAATCAGAAAGAAATTTGTAGAATACTGTGTCTATTTCTCAGTGAGAATAAGCCTTTTTTTTTTTTTTTTTTTTTTTTAGCTAAAATGATCCTTCTGTACTTCATTTTACTTGGGAGTTTTTGGGCATTAAAGCTGACATTGGGAAGGTAGCTTTCATTACTTTTTGACATAGGTACTTAGGTTTTATGAAAAATTATAAAATGACCTTCGTATGTTAAAGCTTAAAAAAAATTCCTTTTCCTTTGACTCTAGGGTAATGTTGGGACTTTTTTGAGCTCTGAATATAAACTTAGCTACTGTGGGTTGTTTCTTGATAGGTTTTCTGGTAGCTCATTGCTACACGAGCAATTCTTTGACAGTGTATAGCCCCAAATAAAATACAAACCCTCATAAACTCCCTCATCCCCTTTTTTAAGTGAAGAATAGAGACCAGCAGTTCTAATCTCTCCTTGGAAACCTAGATTTACATTAGAGTAAATGAATGGGATGGTAGCATACCCTGGGAAAGGTTTGACGATTTCCTTCCCTTGAGTTTTAAAGATTTCCAGTTATCTACAGAAGGTTTAATACCCTTCATTATTGAATTATGTAGAAAATACATAGGAAACGAGAGAGACCTGAACTTCCCTCTTTCTCTCTTTTTGTCCTGTTTGCCTTTAATTAAAAAAAAAAAAAAGATTTCAGAATGGCTTTAGGTTTATGGAAAAATTGCAAAGATAGTACAGAAACTTCTCATGTGTTCTACACCCAATCTCTCCTATCAGTAACTCCCTACACGAGTGTGATACATTTGTCAAAATTAATGAACAAATATTGGTACCTTGTTATTAACAAAAGTCTATATTCATATTTCTTTAGCTTTTACCTCAGCTTTTGTTGTTATTGTTGTTGTTCTGTGATTCTGTTTAGAATACCATGTTACATTTAGTTATCACGTCTCCTTGGCTCCTCTTTCCTGTGACAGTTTCTCAAATTTGTGTTTGATGACTTTGTCAACTTTGAGAAGTACTCGTTGAGTATTTTGTAGAATGTCCCCCAATGGGGATTTGTCTGATATTTTTCTTTCAGTTAGTCTAGGTTTATGGGGTTTTTTGGAGAAAGATCACAGAGGTGAAGCACTTTTTCAGGTGTAAATGCTGTCCACATTACTTATGATGATGTTAAGCCTTGTTTACCTGGCTGAGGGTAGTATCTATCTCATTTCTCCACTGTAAAGTTACTCTTTCTCCCTCCCTTTTTTTCATACTTTACTGTTTGGGAGAGAGTTACTGTGCATGGCTCATACTTAAGGAGTAGTAAGTTAATGCTCTACCTCCTGAGGGTGGAGTACGTACATAAACTTTTGGAAATTCTTCTCTGTGGGAGATTTATCTGTTCTTCCTCATTCATTCATTCATTCATTCATGCATGTCAGTATGGACTCATAGATATTTTGTACTTTGATCCAATATTGTTTTGTTGTTTAAATTATTCCAGCTTTGGCCTTTGGGAGCTCTTTCAGTTGGCTCCTGTGTCTCTTTGACATCATCTTATCATTATTAGTATTTGGTAAGTGCTTTCTTACTTTCTGGCACTATAAGATGCTACAGGCTCATCTTGCATATTTCTTTCCCTATACCTAGAATCGGCTATTTCTCAAAGAAGTGCTTGTTCCTTTTTTTAGAGAACCTCTTAGGAATCAGGATTTGAGTACTCAAGTGTTTGTCTTTACATTTAACGTAGTTTTAACATAATGGATTGACTGAAATCAGACATATTTGAATATCTGATCCTTGATAATATACATAAAATTCAGTAACTGATTCAGGCTATAGCCATATCCCCAGTGGTTCATCAGAAAGACTGGGTTTACTTAGAGGTTGATCTAGATGTTTATATTGCCCGTTTAAGACTCAATGTAAGGCTTTGTTTATTTTGTTGTCTTGGTTCTTAGAAATCTTTCAAACTTTTTACATTTGCTTCTAAGGAAACATATTGTCTAAGTTTATTAAGTCTTTTGTATCTTCATAAAACTCATACTAATGTTTGACCATAGGCCCTTTTTAAAGTTATCACTTCTCAAAACTTGAGATGTATGTTTTTCCCCCTTTGAGAATGTTTGGACTCAGGGTGGGTTTTTTTTTTTTTTTTCAGGGTGGTTTTTAACTGGGCAAGTAACCCAAACCTTTGGTACAATTGCTCCCTTAAGTATGGCAAGGTGTTTAAGCAGTCATAGTTTAGGCTATATGCATTGCGTGCTAAGATTATGTGCAACATATTAACGGATTTTATTTAAATTAGCTTTTTAGAGAAACTGCCATAAAAAGGAAAGTTACTAGTTAAGCCCTTTTAGGGTATGGTGATAATTTGTCATGAGAGTCTTTGGAGATCTTGATTACTCTTGAGAGTGGTAGGAGCAGAATTGGGAGCAACCTTCTTTCCTTTAATAATAGTCTCTTTCAGTTTTTCCCTTTCCTCTCAGGACTTTTTTCGTATTTTGTGATTAAATAGAATTTCTCTTTCTCTTCCCTTCCCCAGCCAATCACAATGGCAGAGCAGTTTGGTAGGCAGTGAATGGGTAGGTGATTAAGAGCATAACCTTTGAAATTGAGACCTTTGAAATTTGGTTTTTGCTGCTTATTACTGTCTATCTCATTTTGAGCAAATTCCTTAAATTTTCAAGTCTCCTTTTTCCTCATCTGTAGTGAAGATAATGGTGTCTACCTTTAGGGTTTGTTGTGAAGATTAAATGCAATAATGCTGTGGAACACTTACCACAGTCCTTGGAACATTGTAAAAGCTAAATAATCTTAATAACTATAGTGACTAGCTCTAATCCACTTTTAGAGATGAACTGTTTGAAATGTTGGGGTGTTGGGGTGTTACATAGGCAAGAGTATAGTATAAATAAAAGATTGTTTAGAATTGTATATCTTTAATTGCATGGTATGTAACAGTTAATGAGATTATTAATCTTAGTTGGATGTTTTTAAAATGGATGATTACAGCATTTTGTATAATAATCTTACTAAGTTTTGCATTTTATTTAACTTACTCAGATTTATTAAAGTATAGAGAATTTATAATCTAAAAGTATAGTATATTATTTGACTTTTGGGAAAAAATGAAATTTATTTAATTTTAAGATGTAATGAGAGGGTATTTAATATTCTATGGATGCACATTTGTGAGTGTTCTAACTACACTGAGTATTAGAAGGTTATAAAAGTTGGCTGTTAAGATGACATTTATATAGTTCACTTAGCAGTAACTAAGTCAACTATATTAATTTTATTAGTATGTAATAGCAATGCTTTTATAGTTTTATTGGCTTTAGTAGTCATGATTTATTATTAAATGTATTCTAGTAAATTCTTCCTTTAAAATATTTTTTGTGTGAATACTATTATAAACTAAGTTCAGTGATTGAATATTTCATGCTTTCAGTTAAGAGCATTCAGTTCTTTGAATCCTATTTGGTATACTAAGAAGTTGGATATTAAAGAGTGCCTTAATTTTTTAAAGTCCTCAGTCTCAGAGAGCAGCTCAATAAATTTAACCAGATTTCAGATTCTTATCTATTGATACTTACCTACTTAAAATATACTGTCTTTGTTCTCTTAAGTTCTTCCAAATAGCTTATCAACTGGTAATTGTTAAGGATGTGAGTACAAAGAAAATTTCGTTTTGGGACTGCCTATCATGCAGTGTAGGTACCCCATCAGTTCACAGATATTTATTAATTGCTTTCTTTGTAAAGCACTAGAGGTACCTACAAGGTTGAGTAAGACTAGAGTTCTTGATCTGTCAAAAATATCACCATTTGGTCTACCGTCCGTCCAGAGTGACCCCAACTTTGCTATAAAGACTCCATTGGCAGTTTGAACATGTCGTTCATGGTATTAGCTATTTGTTTTGTTTTATTTTGATGAGAGATATGTTAAAATTCTTATGTAGCTAAACATTGGAATCAGGTAGGCTTCATCCTCATGTTTCTTGATGGATTTCTTTGCTTTAAGCTATGATTTGCTTTTCTTGTTTCTTTTCCAATTCCATTCTTCCCTCCATAGTAAAGCTATTTTTTTTTCTGAATATTTGCTGGAATTAAATTTTCTTTTGATTTAAGCCATTTTCATGAATTTCCTCCAGATACATTAATATTAGATATCTATTTTCGTTTTTAAATGGCCACTGTGGTTCAATATATTTTGGCTATAAAAAGGCTTTTTTAGCTTTTCTTGAACTTCTCTCCTGACCTATGTGTTCGTTCCAAAGGGAGCGGTCACATTTTATCCCTTCCTACATACCCTAAAGCATACAATGGAGTACCTTGTATTTGGCAGATCTTTAGTAAATGTTTGCTGAATAGATTCTCTGAATGGAGTAAAATTTTTTTGAAATTCTTTTTTTATGGAATAAACAATCCAAATGACCATAAACAGGTTAAAAATACCTTGCATAAGTATTTTTGACTTTTGCTTAAGCTATTAAATTCCTTATAAAGTGGGTGGGTCATTGTTAAAAAGATGGCCATAGTTGGGCTGTAAGCTGAGCTCTGTTACACTGGTAACTGAAAATTTATGAGCTTTTTATAGTAAATGGATTTCCTGGCCTAAGGAGTTTTAATGGGAATGTTTAAATAACTATTCTTTCATTGCCATTTTTTTCCCCTCTGCATTTGTTAAAATGGTAATACTGTCACTTTATTCAGCCTCCAAATTAGCTAGTATTTATTTACCTATGTTACCAATGTTCTTTCATTAATACATTTACTCCTCTCTCCCTCCCTCCCTTCCTCTTTCCCTCCTATTCTTTCCCCTCTTTCCTCCTTCCTTACACATCAACAGCTTTCTTGAGACAAAGGCATTGTGAAAGTTAAAGAATTTCCTGGCCCAGGGAGTTTGTAACCTAGCACGGTGTTTCTCAAAATGTGGACTGTTGGACCCTTGTGGTTCTTGCAAGATTAAAACTATTATTTCTGTCATAGTAAGATACTGTTTCCTTTTTCATTGTGTTGATGACTTGCTCTGATTGTACAGAAGCGACAGTGGGTAGGACTGCTGCTGCTTCAGTGTCAATCAGAGCTATGGCACCAAACTATATCAGTAATTATATTCTTCACCACCACAAACTCAATTTTAAAAAAAAACAACAAAACAAGTTTTGCTCAATGTCCTTGATGAAGCACAAAAAATTGTTTTATTATATTTCTACCCTTGTTGCTTTGCTCCATTATTCTGTGTTATGAAATGAGTACTGTAAAGCCACTTGTGTTGTATCCTGAAATGTGATTGTTGACTGAAGTAGGAGCACTTGTTCAGTTTTGTGACCTGAACTAGCCTCTTTTTGCATGACACGTTTTTACTTCAAGAACAACTGACGAGCTGCCACTATACAGAATTGGGTATTTTATAGGCATTTTCTTGAAAATGAAACAAATAAGCATGCAACATCAAGGAAAGTAAATGCCAACATTTGTTGCCAATGATAAAAATTTGAGCATTCAAGCAAAAATTAGGATTTCGGAAGACATATTTAGCACTGTGAGTTGGACAAAACTTTCCTGTTTTTAAAGACTTTTCTGATGAGATCAGTTGTGATGTTAACAAATGTGATTTTTTAAAAATTGTGTAATGAAATGTGTCAACATTTGGGAAATCTTCATCACTTAATGAAGCAATATTTTCCACGTGACCCATAGATATTACAAAATTGTTTGTGTGTTAAAAGATTCTTTCAAGGTACAAGATAGACTAAAACATTTTAATGTTCAGTTCAGTTCAGTTGCTCATTCGTGTCCGACTCTTTGCGACCCCATGAATCGCAGCACGCCAGGCCTCCCTGTCCATCACCAACTCCCGGAGTTCACTCAGACTCAAGTCCATCGAGTCAGTGATGCCTTCCAACCATCTCATCCTCTGTCGTCCCTTTCTCCTCCTGCCCCCAATCCCTCCCAGCATCAGAGTCTTTTTCCAATGAGTCAACTCTTCACATGAGGTGGCCAAAGTACTGGAGTTTCAGCTTTAGCATCATTCCTTCCAAAGAAATCCCAGGGCTGATCTCCTTCAGAATGGACTGGTTGGATCTCCTTGCAGTCCAAGGGACTCTCAACAGTCTTCTCCAACACCACAGTTCAAACGCATCAATTCTTTGGTGCTCAGCCTTCTTCACAGTCCAACTCTCACATCCATTCGTGACCACAGGAAAAACCATAACCTTGACCAGACAGACGGACCTTAGTTGGCAAAGTAATGTCTCTGCTTTTGAATATACTATCTAGGTTGGTCAGAACTTTTCTTCCAAGGAGTAAGCGTCTTTTAGTTTCATGGCTGCAATCACCATCTGCAGTGATTTTTAACAGAGTACATAAAAGTTCATTGATACAGTTTTATCTCCTACTGCAGCTAAGTTTTGTTAGTGTGTCAAAGAAGGATGGTCACAGTTATTTGAATAGGCTATCCTTTTTTCAACTATATCTATCAAACTTGCTTTTCTTTGTAATATTTCAGCCAGAGTAACAAACCACAACAGATTGAAGGCAGAGGCAACTATGAGAATCCAGCTGCATTTTATTAGCCTAGTCATTAAAGAGTTTTTTAAAACACAGCCACTCTTCCTACTAAACTTTTTTTTTGAAAATGAAGTTATTTTTTTACAAGAATGTTATTTATATTAACATGATGAATTTATTATGTTAAATGAATTGATGCTTGTTTTCAAAGTTGCTCAGCTTTAGTTTCTAACATGGTAAATATTGATAAATGACCCATATTTAAAAAAGGCTGTTGGAGTGCTTACTAATTTTTAAGAAAGAGTATGAAAAAGTCTTGAGACCAAAAAGTTTGAAATCCAGTCATCTAGTATAAGCATATAGGACAAATACTTGAAGGATGTTTGAATATAATGATAATTTGAATATGATAACTGAGAATGATAAAAAAAATTCTTTGTGTTCAGGGAAGAGAGGGAATTTATCTCTTTCTGACAGGAAACCAAGAACACTTCATGAAGGAGGTAAGTATTAAACTATGTCTTGAAAGAGAATGTATAGTTTTTCTGCAGATAGGGGAGGATGTAAAATGTAGGGAGAATCAAATGAATCCTGTTCTTTAAAAAAAAAATTTAAATGTATCTATATAGATGACAGATACAGTATTACTTCTTCCTCATCCAGAATGGGTGAATTGATTTGTAGAGATTGACTGACCATTTTTAGAGTCAGCTTCTTTGTAATTATTTCCTCTTTATTGCCTGTCCTTTCTCCATGCAAATCAGGCTTGGTAAACCTTTTGGCTAAATGCAGAGTTAATGTTTCTGTTACATCTGTAATTGTAAATATATAATGTGAACAATTGTGTTTATTGGCTCTATCCTAAACAGAATCTCACAGTGGAGTTTTATTTTATGAAAATGCCTATATGTTTATCTACTGTGTACATTTATGTTCTTCTGTCTCCTCCCCCCCCCACGCCCCGCCCACCCTTCTTTTTCATTCTGGTTATATATATCTTTCTAGTTTGCTTTTGACCTGGCTGGCTTGTGCTTATAGTTGATTCTCTGATTCCCCCCACTTTTTCTCATTTTTCTTGTTTTCTGTTCTTTCATTATAGATCAGTATACTTATTGTTTATGTTGTAAATGGGTTTTCTTTTCCTTTTTCTTGACATTAAAATCAGAGTAGTAATGTATTTTACATTTATATTTCCAGAAAAAAAAATATTCTCATCAACTGCAGACCTTGAAATGTATGTGTGTGTGTGTATACATGGACACTTTTTTCTTTAGAACTAGAAGCTTGAGATTTTTCTCATAACCTACAGTGCTTTTTGAGGGAGTCCATTCAGGTTTCTTAATATTTTCTATATTAAAATCTCTTTTGAGGATTGAGGTACTGAAAATTAAATGTGATACTTGTATTCACTAAGAAAATATATATACTTCTTTGTTGATTAGAGTGGAATGCTCTTTTTGTCTAGTGGTACCTGATGAAAATGAAGAATCATGAAAAATGATACATATGAACCTTATACATATTATTTAAACTTAAAACATGTTTTAAGTTAATGAATACTCATTTACCAGTCTTTTGGTAGGTCAGAACCTTTTTTCCTGAGTATCACTGTCACTCTGCTAATTAAAGTTTTCCTCATATTTCTTTCATAAACCAGTGTTTTGGGACAGCATACATGCTCAGTCCACCCCCTACCCTGTATTAGCCTTTTTTGTTGGCTTGCCTGCTCCTCAGTTCAGTTCAGTTCAGTTGCTCAGTCGTGTCCGACTCTTTGCAACCCCATGAATCGCAGCACGCCAGGCCTCCCTGTCCATCACCATCTCCCGGAGTTCACTCAGACTCAAGTCCATCGAGTCGATGATGCCATCCAGCCATCTCATCCTCTGTCGTCTCCTTTTCCTCCTGCCCCCAATCCCTCCCAGCATCAGAGTCTTTTCCAGTGAGTCAGCTCTTCGCATGAGGTGGCCAAAGTACTGGAGTTTCAGCTTTAGCATCATTCCTTCCAAAGAAATCCCAGGGCTGATCTCCTTCAGAATGGACTGGTTGAATCTCCTTGCAGTCCAAGGGACTCTCAACAGTCTTCTCCAACACCACAGTTCAAAAGCATCAGTTCTTCGGCACTCAGCCTTCTTCACAGTCCAACTCTCACATCCATACATGACTACTGGAAAAACCGTAGCCTTGACTATACGGACCTTAGTTGGCAAAGTAATGTCTCTGCTTTTCGATATGCTATCTAGGTTGGTCATAACTTTCCTTCTAAGGAGTAAGCGTCTTTTAATTTCATGGCTGCAGTCACCATCTGCAGTGATTTTGGAGCCCAAAAAGATAAAGTCTGACACTGTTTCCACTGTTTCTCATTTATTTCCCATGAAGTGATGGGACCAGATGCCTTGATCTTCATTTTCTGAATGTTGAGCTTTAAGCCAACTTTTTCTCCTCTTTCACTTTCATCTCCTAAGGTTGACATTAACTTTGAGCAACTCATTTAAACCACAGCCTTTTCTTTTTAATCATTTCATTTGATTTACATAGCACTTAACTACATTATATATCACAGGGAGAAGTGCAACTGGCAAAATTAGCTTTGGAATAAATAGAGAATGTACTTCAACTGGTTAAAGCAGAAGTGAGGAGATGAAATTAAGAGTGAACTACTTATTCATGAGCTAGTATTCTGTAACATCAATATATTTTACAAAATAAATTGAGAGCGTTTTAGTTATTGGGTTAAGTAAAGATTTGTTGAGAGCATTAATTGTAACATTTTGAGTCTAAGCATGTTCCTGGACAGAAACTAAAATAAAATGCTCCAAGAAGTAAAAGAAAAAATGTGTATTCTGTTTCTCCCTTTCTGTTTCCCAAATGTTTAGTTGTGCTCGATTCCCAAAGTTGTTTGTTTTTAAGCACTTAGGCTCACATCAAACAAGAACATATAAGCAGGACAAGTTTGATGAGTGATGCAAAAGGGAAAAAGCAAAGAGAAGAGGTTGTAGAAATGTGAGTGTCTAGTGGGAATATAGAACAGAGTAAGTTTGTCCAACGGGTTTGAGAGTTATTTATATGACATTTTCCCCTTGAGACTTGGACATTTTATCATTAATTTTATAGTAATGGACATAATAAATGCATATATTTTTAGCTAATATGGAAACAAATGTTTCTTTGGAGTGACTTGACTAATGTGCTGTTTATTACAAAGATAGTTAAATTATAAAATTACTCTGATAGCTTTCTCATCTTCTAATTCTCCTCAGGTTCTATCATTTGAAGAATGATTTTGTACAGAATGTGTGAAAGATCAAGTAATATGGGGCAGCTTACAGTTTTTTATAACTTGGTTTGCAAGTGGCAACAAAATATATTAGTTTGTCTGCTGAATAAAATTAAGCTTATTTTTCTTTCTGCAGCGTATTAATTGTATTATAGTATGCCACAGCCACTTTGAATGCAATCCTCCTAGTCTTGGAACAGCAGCCAATTCCAGGAATTAAGAGAATTAGGTTACTTTGCCTAGTGGCACAAAACATACCCAAGGTATTAAATCATTGGCTTGTCTGGGGCACAGACAGAAATAAAGTTTAGAGATAAAAGTTGATTTGCATGCTGTTCACATTTATACAGCTTTAACAGGTATATTTTTCTGTTTCTGTCTGATTCATAATCCTTTTTGAAACAGATTTTCAGTTGTAGTTATGTCTAGAGGTGTAGAACTTTAATAAAATTTTAGGATAAATACTAAATTTAGAATTCATCTACAATAACTTGATGCTGTTGTTGACTATGAAAATAGTTTAGTCTACCTTTAGAATATTTAAAATATTAAAATATGTGGTTACCTAACATGGCTGTTATTTAAGATTTTTTGAATCACCTATTAACCTGTTATATCACTTAATATAAGAAACCAGTTTGGTAAAAGGAGAAATGATAGCTTCATTTGAACTTCAGTATTTCCAAGAAATGATGTTATTTTTGTACTCGAAGCAGTTAGAATGAGGGATGAGGTGATAATATGAGAACCTTTTGATTTTGTTAATTTTGTTAAGGTGGAATTTAGCCAACTTTTATAACTAGTATTGTATCTCTATATAATTTTATAAGATTTGGGGGAAATTGTTTTTAACTTTTCACTCTTCAACTCTGAAGATCTTAGAGAAATCTTTGTCTTTCTCTGCCTCTAACTGTTGCTATTCCATGTTGAAGCTACAAGCATGTGGGACAATGTCTTTTTGGGTCTCTGAATCAAATCTCTGATCTCCACTCTGCTCTAAAATATCTTGAGAATAAGAAAGAATTGCTTTGGAATAACTAATCAGTCCTTAGGGGTCTCTGGCAAGTCTGCAAAGGAGTAAAGATAAAGAATGCAGTGATTAACTAGAAATAGCCTATTTATAATGTGGATCAGCCTTGACACAAATCCTCAAAAAATTTAAACATTTCTTCCAAATCAGAGTTTCAGGGAGTTCCCTTAAACATTAAACATGGAGGCCTTCTGTATTCAGAGTGCCACTGTTACACTTTGCTTTGACCCTTAATGGCTGCCAGACCTCCACTCTTATTGCAGTGTTTGAAATTACTGCTTAAAGAATGTTGCAGCTGGAAGGACCTAAAAGGTAAGAATTTCCCAAATCCTATTTTATGCCAGAATTGAAGAATATGTCCCCAGGTTCTACACCATACCTATTGAATTAGAAGCTATGTGGGTGAGACCCAGGATTCTGTATTTTAACAAGCCCCCCAGTGTTGGGCTGGCACAGATTGATTGGTAAACACTGCTTCAAGGCCATTGCTCTTATTTTCTAGGTGAAAAATCTCAGGCTCAGAGGAGATAAGTGACATGCCAATCTATATTCAGTTTGGTCCTCTTCTCTGCATTGCAGCCATAAAATACACAGTCATTTGAGGTCAAATCATGATAGCTACAGAAATCCTTTAGTTGGTAGACCGTACTCAAATGCCTCTTAAGAGCTAGCACTTCTTCATGTGATGCTTCAAGATCCTGTCATGGCAGACAACATTTCTTTTGCTGTGGAAAGTGGACATCAAATCTTTGGCAAGAGAATGATCCAAGGATCTCGTCCTTCATATTAGTATACTAGAATGAGCACAGTTAGATACTTTGGAAAGTTGTGGAGATGTTTCAAGAAAAGGATATCTCTTAATAAAAACCCATGAGTGAAAGTGTCCTGAAGATGACTTAGCAAAGTGATACTTTTGTTTAGAAAAAAACAAAATTTTGTTAAGGTAGAGTTGACATACTTCAAACATTTAAAATACACAATTTAATACATTTTGTTACATGTGTATGCACAAGAAGCAAACATCATTCAAGATGGCAAACATATCCAAAACCTTCAGAAGGTTCTTCATGTTCCTTTGTAATTCCTTGTCTCTTGCCTCTCTGTGCCTTTCTTCACCCCCAAGGAACTGCTGCTTTCTGTAATGGTAGATTAGTTTTGTATTTTCTAAAATTTTATATGTGTGGAATTATAGAGTAGGAACTCATCTTTTTGGAGTGGAAGGATTGGCTTGTTTTGATCAGTATAATTATTATTTTGATATTCATCCAGGTCTCAATACTTATTTGTTATTGCTTTGTGTCTGTTGTATGGATGTACCACAGTTTATCCATTCCTCTGTTGATGGAAATTTGAGTTGCTTCTGGTTTTGCTTATTACCAAAAAAAACCTGCTAAGAACATTTGTGTGAAAACCTTTATATAGACATATGCTGTTATCTTGAGTAAATACCTAGGAGTGGAATGGCTGAATCATGTGGGTAGGTATATTGCTCTTGACTCATAACTTTACTAAAAACTACTTAATAGTTTGAGAAGTTTGGGGCTATTTTCTGTTTGATTTTCTTGTTGAATATGTCATCTGTGAATACAGTTAGACTTCTGTTTCCAGTTTGGATGACTTTTATTTTTCTTGCCTTATTGCCCTGAATTAGGATGTTCAGTACAATGCTGAGTAGAAGTGAGTCAGAGTGAACATCATTGTCTTGTTCCTGATTTTGAGGAGAAGTTGTAGTCTTTAACCATTATGTATAATGTTAATTGTAGGTTTTTTTGTAGATACCTTTTATTGATTTGAGGAAGCTTCCTTCTGTAGTTTACTGAACATTTCTATAAGGGACGGATAGTGAATTTTATGAAATGCTTTTTATATGTTTTATTGAGATCATGTAATTTTTGTTAATATGAATTACATTAATTGATTTTTTTGAGTATTAAAGCAGCCTGTATTCCTGGATTAAGCCATACTTAGTCCTGATATATTAAATCAATCTGCTAATGTTTAGAATTTTTGCATATATGTTAATGAGGGATATTTGTAATTTTCTTTGGTTTTGGTTTGAGAAATAATGACCTCATAGAACGAGCTAGGAAATATTCTGTTTTCTGAAAGAGTTGTGTAGGATTGGTATAATTTCTTTCTTAAATATTTTGTAGAATTAACTAGTGAAACCAGCTGGGTCTTGAGTTTTCTCTTTGGGAAGTTTTTTAAACTCCCAATTCTTTAGGAGACCTAGAGCTACTTGTAATTAGTCACTCAGTTGTGTCTGACTCTTTACGACCCCATGGACTGTAGTCCACAAGTCTCCTCTGTCCATGGGGATTCTCCAGGCAAGAATACTGGAGTAGGTTGTCATGCCCTCCCCCCCTGGGGGGGTCTTCCCAACCCAGGGATTGAACCCAGCTCTCCTGCATTGCAGGCAGATTCTTTACTGTCTGAACCATCAGGGAAGAGCTACTTACTTAGGTTATTTCTTCAGTAAGTTTTAGTGGTTCGTGTTTTTCAAGGATTTTAAAAATTTCATCTGAGTTGTTGAATTTATTGGCCTTGGTTGATCATAGTATTTCCTGATTATAATATGTTTAGAAGAATGATGCATTCTAGTGATATCACCTTTCTCTGTTTTTTTTTCCCTTGATTTGTCTAGATTGCGATTAGTCAATTTTGTTGATTTTTTCAAAGAAGTTACTTGTTATTTCTAGTTTTTTGTTTTTAGCTTTAATCTTTTTTCTCTTTACAGTGGATGTTATTTGCTCTTATTTTTGTAGTTTCTTAAGGTGAACACTAAGGTTGTTGATGTGAGACCATTTCTTTCATGCTATACATTTCCTCCTAAATACTATTTTAGCAGCATTCTACAAATTTTGATATGTTATGTCTTCATTTTCTCTCTGTTCAAAATATGTTCTGATATCTTTTGTGATTTCTTCTTTGATCCACGGGTTATTCTGAAGTCTGTTATTTAGTTTCCTTATATATTTTTGGATTCTTCAGAGAGCTGGTATTAATTTTTTATTTAGCTTGTATACTAAATAACAATATACATACTTTGTATGACTTGAATCCTTTTAAGTTTATAAAACTTATATTACAGCCTGGAATATGATCTCTCTTGGTAAATGATCTAAAAAAGAATGCCATTTAGGTCAAAATTGGGAAGATTTCAGCAATTAATCAGGGTTTTTTTTTTCTGTCTCCCCACTTTGGGTATTTCAGTTATATGTGTGTTAGCTTACTTGAAATTATCTCATAGCTCACTGCTGCTATTTTCATTATTTTTAAATCTTATTAATTCTTTTTTTCTCTGTGTTTTATTTTAGATAGTTCTTACTGCTGTGTCTTCAGGTTCACTGATTTTTTTCTTCTGCAGTGTCTAATCTGCCAGTAAATCCACCCAATCTAGTATTTTTAATCTGAGACACTATAGCTTTCATCTGTAGAAGTCTGATTTGTATCCTTTTAAAATATCATCCATGTCTATACTTAATTTTTGTACATGAGGAATGCAGTTATTACAGGTGCTTTAATGTTTTTGCCTCCTAATTTTAACATCTGGGTTAAACCTAGGTTGGTACATTGATTTTTCTCTTCACTGTGAATCATATTTTCCTGCTTTTTTGCATGCCTTCCAATCTTTGATTAGATGCCAGACACTATTTGGTGCTGATTACTTTTATATTTCTATAAATATTCTTGACCTTTCTTCTGAGATGCAGTTAAATTACTTTGTAATTATTTGATCCTTTTAGGTCTTGCTTTTAAGACTGTTAGGTGGAAACAGGACAGTATTTAGTCTCGGGCTAATTATGCCCCAATACTGAGACAAGACCCTTTTGGGTGCTCTATAGAGCCTCCAATGAATTATGAGATTTTGCAGCCTCACTGGTGAAAACAGGTACTATTCTCATCCCCCTGTGGGTGCGTGGTAGTAATCTGTCTGATCTTTTTATATGATTCTTTCCCTAGACTCAGATAGTTTTCATACATATATGCTGAATACTCTACTAAATACTTAGTGGGGGTCCTGTGGAGATCTGTGTGATTGTTTCTCTCCCCTTTATTACTATGTCTTTTGACCTAACCTGCCTTGGTCTTCTAGGTTCTTGGCTTTTCTCTTAAACTCTTAGTATTTGCCAGGGTTTTCATGGGTTTCCACTCCCTGTCCTGTGGCTTGGAAACTCTCTCAAGGCAATAAGCTACAGTAATGGTAGGGTTTACCTACCTGTCTCTTAGTGATTTTATTGTTCTTTATTGCCTGATACCCAGTGTCTTATTAAACACCATTGTTTCATATGTTTTGTCTGCTTTTAAAATTTGTTTTGGTGGCTTCAGGTGGACTGGCAAATCAGATCCTTACTACTTTGTCTTAGTTGGAGGCAAAGGTTTGGTACTTACTCTTGATTTGTATATGATTTCTTGAGGTTTGACTTTGTGCTATAGAGCACAATAGAGCATTTTATCTGTTTTCCTAATGGTTTACATGTTTGGATGCCAGAAAGCTTAGTTCTAAATCTGCTTATTGGGAGAATGGCAATTCACTTTACGTTTGCTATCTCCTTGTATTTTTGGCATTTTCTAGCATATTCATTATTCCTAATGTCTGGTAATGTGAATTACATAAAGTACTGAATATGGATTTATGGACTTAATTAACTTTTAAAAGGCCAGGACCCTTCCTGTATCTTGAGACATCATTCTAATTCTATGTAGTTTATGTAGCAGTTCTTTGAACTGTTGAAAGATTTTCTAACAAGTTCCTGTTATTGTTGCTCTGTTAAGCAGTAATTTTGGTCTTGATGGTCAATGAACTGGAAAGCCTAACTGTAAGTTCTGCTCTTTATCAGGAAACAAAATACAAAGGTTATATAGTCAGGACCCTGCGTATAGTGAAGTGGAGTGAGCTCGCTCAGTCGTGTCTGACTTTGCAACCCCATGGACTGTAGCCCACAAGGCTCTTCCATCCATGGGATTCTCCAGGCAAGAATACTGGAGTGGGTTGCCATTTCCTCTCCAGGGGAACTTCCCAACCCAGGGATCGAACCCAGGTCTCCTGCATTGCGGGCAGGTGCTTTACCCTCTGAGCCACCGGGGAAACCTGCTATGCTGCTGCTGTTGCTGCTGCTGCTAAGTCGCTTCAGTCGTGTCCAACTCTGCGATCCCATAGATGGCAGCCCACCAGGCCCCTCTGTCCCTGGGATTCTCCAGGCAAGAACACTGGAGTGGGTTGCCATTTCCTTCTCCAATGCATGAAAGTGAAAAGTGAAAGTAAAGTCGCTCAGTCGTGTCCGACTCTTTGCGACCCTATGGACTGCAGCTTACAAGGCTCCTCTGTCCATGGGATTTTCCAGGCAAGAGTAAAGCCTGCCTATAGTAGACTTTAAAATATCTTGTTCTACTAGTATTATGTCATCTTTCTTATCTTTTTTTTTTTTTTTTGAGATTTGATATCAGCTCAGGGGAACCATTCCATTGATGTCAGGAGTGCAGTTGTTTGTTGACTAAAATTCTGTTACTCTGGAATAAGTTCTTTCTGAAATGACAAAAATATTTTGTTATGAGAATAGAGTCTATTATTTCACTAGAGACCTACCTGCTAGGGGTGAGTTGTCATCCTGAGAAATGCTTTGAAGACTTAAGAGACTCTTACCTGTTTTGCAAGCCAGATGTCTGCCAGTTCCTCTGACCCTAGATTGAGCTCCAGTGGGAATTTCACTTATGGTTGCTTGATCTTGACTCTTAATTCCCCTGGTAATCCAGCATTGTTGATTTTGTAATTAAAAGTCTTCAGAAAGTCTTTAAGATATATTTGCTTTCTTAAAATCATTGCATAATGGTTTCTGTAATGTGGGGTTATTGTTTCCAAAGAATGTGTTTTTTATTGTATATATGTACTTCCATTCCTTTAGATACAAAGTAGACTATAAAGAAAATTTCTAAATTCTGATCTATTTTTCATTAAATTATTGCTATATTCTTTTTGAAAAAATTTTGAGGCAGTAGAGTGTGGAGCAAAAGTCAGTGGGGCCCTGATCCTGTCAGTTTGTCTTATTCTGCCTTCTTGGTGCCCTGTTCAGTTTACCTTTCTTGCCAAGTTTAGTGAATTTATTAGTGGTAGCAGTTTCTCCTTTGGTGTTCCTGTGTCAGCCTGGTATGTAAATGTGTAACATTGAGCATTTGGTAAATTAAGAAACTTAATGTGTCTACTAACCATATGAAAAAGGCCACAAATGAAAAACTCTAGTTCAAATTACATTAAATGTGCCAGTGTCTTTGCCAGTTCTGTTCGGTTAGGATTTCTTTTTGTCCAAAGTGAGAAGTTAATCTGGCCAATCACTTTGGCAAAGAGCCAGGTATGTGTTTCCCACCAGTTGTCTTATAAATGTGTCTTTGATAGAGGTGTTGCTGCTAAGCCTTTAAAAAAAAAATAAAAAATTAATGCTGAGGTACCTACCACATTTTTTCCTCAAGCAAAAATAAAAATATATTTGACAGGAAGAAGGGATACTTAATTCTAAAATTTAGGAATGTAAGTGTTATCCAGTGTGTCTTACAAGTTTGATTTTTTTTTAATGCAGTGAGATGTTTATTAAAAGTGAATGTTTGAAATGACAGAATCTCAAGGATGAAAAAAATTTAGAAATTATCTAATGCTACTTAATAATATTAAAAGTAGATTTGATATTACTGCTATGTTTATTTAGGAAATGGTCCTTATTTTTAATACACTTTTTTGATGGCTCAGCATTAAAGAATCTTCCTATAATGAAGAGACACAGGAGACATGGGTTTGATCCCTGGGCTGGGAAGATCCTGTGGAGGAGGCAAATGGTGACCCACTTCAATATTCTTGCCTGAAAAATCCCATGGACTGAAGAGCCTAGCAGGCTACAGTCCGTGGGGTCACAAAAAAGATACAACTTAGCGGCTAAGCACATGTATGCTAAAGTAGTTTGAAATGGAATGGAGGTACATTTTTGGTACTGGTGAGAATTAGGTGGTAGAATGCCAGCTCAGACATTTGTATTGCCACTGAACTGTTAGCATATTTGTAAATACTACATTTAAGTGTTGTGAATTTCTATAATAGACAAAATTAGTACAGGTTAATTAAAGTCTTTATTTGGCATCTTCTTGAGAGACCTCTTCTTTGGGGACTCTCTTTTCCTGCTGATGTTGCCTCAACCAGAGGATCTTGAGTTCTATAGACTAGTCACTAATAAGTCCTAAATGTATTAACTTATAATGGTTTAAGAGGTTACCTTTTTCAATGTAATTTATATTTGATTCACAGCAGTGAGTTTTTTCAGGTGGAAAAAATTATTTTTGGGTAGATATATTACTAGTATCTCTTAGATCATACTGATAAATTATCATTTACTCTGTGGTTGATGCTGACCTGGTCAATTACCAACTTCATGAAATAAAAGATATTTATATATTCAGTTGTTTAATGATATATGATAGCTGTGTTTTAGAAGACTCATGCCTTTTAAAATTAAAACATGCCTTTCTATATCTATCAGATTATCAGTTTAAGAACAAAATGAAGATTAGAGACAATGTATGGGCTTCCCTGGTGGCTCAGTTGATAAAGAATCTGCCTGCAATGTGGGAGACCCAGGTTTGATCCCTCAGCCAGGGAAGATCCCCTGGAGAAGGGAATGGCAACCCACTTCAATATTCTTGCCTGGAGAATTCCACAGACATGAGGAGCCTGGTGGGCTACAGTCCATGGGGTTGCAACTAACTAACTAAGTTCAGACCTGACTGAGCAACTAACACCTTCCCTTTCACTTCATATAGTAAGTGAGATTGTGTATTTGTTACTTTCACTCATTTGTTTTTTTCTTCTTTTAAAAATTTTTTTTAATTGAAGGATAATTGCTTTACAGAATTGTTTTTTTCCTTCTTATCCCCACTCTTTTAAGTATCATCTGCCAGTGACTCCAAAGTCTGAGTTACAGTCATACCCTCCAATCATTCCTTTACGATTTCCCCATTTGAGTATCTTAGAGTCATCACAAACTTGGCTCAACTCATCTCTGTTTTTAAACTGGTCTTATAGTGTCTTAAATGTGTCAGTGGTATCATCATTCCATAGTCACCCTGGAAAACCAGTAACTGTTGTAATACACATTCATGACAATGTTTTAATAGTATTTGTTTATATTTATTCAGTAAACATGGTCAACACCAAAATCAGATTGATTATATTCTTTGCAGCCAAAGATGGAGAAGCTCTATACAGTCAACAAAAACAAGACCAGGAGCTGACTGTGGCTCAGATTATGAACTCCTTATTGCCAAATTCAGACTTAAATTGAAGAAAGTAGGGAAAACCGCTAGACCATTCAGGTATGACCTAAATCAAATCCCTTATGATTATACAGTGGAAGTGAGAAATAGATTTAAGGGTCTAGATCTGATGGATAGAGTGCCTGATGAACTATGGAATGAGGTTCGTGACATTGTACAGGAGACAGGGATCAAGACCATCCCCATGGAAAAGAAATGCAAAAAAGCAAAATGGCTGTCTAGGGAAGCCTTACAAATAGCTGTGAAAAGAAGAGAAGTGAAAAGCAAAGGAGAAAAGGAAAGATACAATCATCTGAATGCAGAGTTCCAAAGAATAGCAAGAGATAAGAAAGCCTTCTTCAACGATCAGTGCAAAGAAATAGAGGAAAACAACAGAATGGGAAAGACTAGAGATCTCTTCAAGAAAATTAGAGATACCAAGGGAACATTTCATGCAAAGATGGGCTCAATAAAGGACAGGAATGGTATGGACCTAACAGAAGCAGAAGATATTAAGAAGAGGTGGCAAGAATACATAGAACTGTACAAAAAAGATCTTCACGACTCAGATAATTATGATGATGTGATCACTAATCTAGAGCCAGACATCTTGGAATGTGAAGTCAAGTGGGCCTTAGAAAGCATCACTACGAACAAAGCTAGTGGAGGTGATGGAATTCCAGTTGAGCTATTTCAAATCCTGAAAGATGATGCTGTGAAAGTGCTGCACTCAATATGCCAGCAAGTTTGGAAAACTCAGCAGTGGCCACAGAACTGGAAAAGGTCAGTTTTCATTCTAATCCCAAAGAAAGGCAATGCCAAAGAATGCTCAAACTACTGCACAGTTGCACTCATCTCACATGCCAGTAAAGTAATGCTCAAAATTCTCCAAGCCAGGCTTCAGCAATACGTGAACTGTGAACTCCCTGATGTTCAAGCTGGTTTTAGAAAAGGCAGAGGAACCAGAGATTAAATTGCCAACATCCGCTGGATCATGGAAAAAGCAAGAGAGTTCCAGAAAAACATCTATTTCTGCTTTATTGACTATGCCAAAGCCTTTGACTGTGTGGATCACAATAAACTGTGGAAAATTCTTCAAGAGATGGGAATACCAGACCACCTGATCTGCCTCTTGAGAAATCTGTATGCAGGTCAGGAAGCAACAGTTAGAACTGGACATGGAACAACAGACTGGTTCCAAATAGGAAAAGAAGTATGTCAAGGCTGTATATTGTCACCCTGCTTATTTAACTTATATGCAGAGTACATGAGAAACGCTGGGATGGAAGAAGCACAAGCTGGAATCAAGATTGCCGGGAAAAATATCAATAACCTCATCTGACACCACCCTTATGTCAGAAAGTGAAGAGGAACTAAAAAGCCTCTTGATGAAAGAGGAGAGTGAAAAAGTTGGCTTAAAGCTCAACATTCAGAAAATGAAGATCATGGCATCCGGTCCCATCACTTCATGGGAAATAGACGGGGAAACAGTAGAAACAGTGTCAGACTTTATTTTTTGGGGCTCCAAAATCACTGCAGATGGTGACTGCAGCCATGAAATTAAAAGACGTTTACTCCTTGGAAGGAAAGTTATGACCAACCTAGATAGCATATTCAAAAGCAGAGACATTACTTTGCCAACAAAGGTCCGTCTAGTCAAGGCTATGGTTTTTCCTGTGGTCATGTATGGATGTTAGAGTTGGACTGTGAAGAAAGCTGAGTGCCGAAGAATTGATGCGTTTGAACTGTGGTGTTGAAGAAGACTCTTGAGGGTCCCTTGGACTGCAAGGAGATCCAACCAGTCCATTCTGATGGAGATCAACCCTGGGTGTTCTTTGGAAGGAATGATGCTAAAGCTGAAGCTCCAGTACTTTGGCCACCTCATGTGAAGAGTTGACTCATTGGAAAATACTCTGATGCTGGGAGAGATTGGGGGCAGGAGGAGAAGGGGACGACAGAGGATGAGATGGCTGGATGGCATCACGGACTCGATGGACGTGAGTCTGAGTGAGCTCCGGGAGATGGTGATGGACAGGGAGGCCTGGCGTACTGCAATTCATGGGGTCGCAGGGAGTCGGACACGACTGAGCGACTGAACTGAACTGAAACATTTATTAAACTCCCACTTATATGCAAGGAACTGGAGCTACACAGATAAAGATTTCATCTGTTCTCTCTAGGAATTTGTAGTCACATTGGGTAGAGACAAGTGAAAAATTGTGAAGCAGATTACCAGACACTCTGGTTAAGCACAGCATGCATAGGATGCTCTGGGGGCAAAGAGAGGGCACCTTCCTAAGGATGCAGCTCAGGGAGGAAAAGAGGCGAGGCTGAGTGACATTTTGGAAGCCCACATAACAGTAAAACAATACATTTGGGAGAAATGTTGAAAGGCATGACTTTATAGGAAATAATTTGGCATTATCTCAGGCTTTAAAGAGTGATCGATTCTTTTGATGCATCATCCTAAGGAAATTATCTGAAATAGAGAAAAATTCTCTATATACAAATGATTTGTTTTTATAAATATTTTTATTTATAAATAATCAATGGGCAGGTAACCATTGTATTGTAATCACTGTGAATGGAGCATGACTCTTTAAAGTTGTGAATTGGTGTGTTTTACCACCTGTAACTTATATGGTATACATCAGCTATACTTCAGTTAAAAATAAAGAACACCTGATTCTGTGATTTACTGGATCTAGTTAGGAGACCTTATCCAGTCTGTTTTTCTTGTCTTCTCACCATAAGAATATATGTTTCCTTACTCTTTAAAGTTCTTTTCTTTTCTCCTTAAGTATGTATATGTAAACCTTGTGTAAACCTTATCTGACTTGCAACTGCATTTCTGAACTAAGGACTCTTGTTCATTTTTCTGTTCTACAGTTTTGACTTTCATTTTCTGTAATTCCGAACTACGCCTCTGTCTCTGCTAGTTTGGTCTCACTCCTAAGAATTCGTCTCTCCATTTTATAGCCTGTGTCCCCATCTCCCAGAAAACTGTTTGTTTCTTTCATTATGAATAAACAGAATTGTCTGTCTTACAGACCATATGACCTGGCCATCTTTTTCGCCAAGTTTTAATATTTAATATTAAGAAGTAATTTCTTAGTTGTGTTTAAATACTGCTGTTGTAATCACTGTTTTTCTGTCTTTTATTGAAAATGTAAAGTATTAGGTTGAATTATGTGAAACTGATATAATGGCTGAATGTGGCAGTTTCACATTCTTCAGATGGACATTTTTTTGCCTTAAGGGTTAAATACACTTTTATTAAGTTAGCCTGAGAACTCTGTCACCCCATACATTGTTGCTTCAGTGCAAAAAGGAGCATCAAGTTTTAAATAATAGTCTATCACTGCGTTTTGGGAAACACAAAAGGTTTTTACGCTGGTGGCTTAGTATATATATCCATCCTTTTGTAGTCTTCACCTTGGAATATGCATCTTTTTCATCAGCAGTGCTTCTAAAGTCAGTCACTGCCTTCTGCCTCTGTTTCATCTATTGCTGTTTAAACATTACAATGTTCCTGGGTTATAGAGGTCTTTTAAAGCCAAAGCTATTTACAGGAAGAACTGAAAAGACATAAGAAATGTAAACCTCAAACAGTGGTAGCGAAACTGTGAATGCTGTACCTGGGAAGACACATCAGTTTGGGCTGCCCCAGTTTATGCAGAGCTGAGGCCTTGGACCAGTGGCTCTCCACCCGATTAGGATAAACTGGAGAGTTTAAGAAAAAAACCCGCTGTTGCCCAGGAATTCTGATTAGCTAGGACCTGGGCAGCAGCACAGAAAAAGCTCTGACATGTTTGAGTCTAATGGTTAGTTCAAATTGAAAACCTCTGTTTTTGACCAACTTTAATATCACAGTCAAGTAAGAAATATGTACAGACTTGAAAAAATCACTATAATGATTCAAAGACTAATCTTTGTGCAGTATGAGAAGCACTAAGTCTTAGTTGAGACACACAAATCTTCCATCTATTGTTGTAGCATGACAGGGTATGGACATGTCAGTCCAATCCATTACTCCTAATAGAAAGATAAAACTAAGAGAAGGAAAGAGGGAAAAAAATAGAAAAGGAAGAAAGGAAAGCGAATGATGATGGTATGTGAGCCTCTATATAGTCAGCTGTCCGATCCACTGTTGGTTGGATATGTGGAAGCCAAATGCATGGATACAGAGGGCTGACTGTACTATGTTATTTTATATAAGGAACTTGAGTATCCATGGATTTTGATATCCTTCAAGGATCCTGGAACCAATCTCCTGTGGATAGGAGGGCCAGCTGTATTTCAAAGGTTATGAGGATGAAACTAAATTATAAGTAAGATGTAACTTGGTATGTGATGTTGGAATAATTCACAGTAAATGTTGTAAGTTTAGCTGTTGTAGCAACAGTATTTGAATTTACAAATATAAGCATAGAAGTAAATTTTAGGTTTCACTGGATAGAAACAGCTGAGATAGACGTTAGATTTTTCTTTTTTCTTTTTTTTTTGGATGTTAGCATTTCAGTTGTATAGGCAACTACAACTGCCTATATTGGACTGGAGGTAGATGAAACTGGAGCCTGTTATACAGAGTGAAGTAAACCAGAAAGAAAAACATCAATACAGTATACTAACGCATATATATGGAGTTTAGAAAGATGTAACAATAACCCTATATGCAAGACAGCAAAAGAGACACAGAAGTATAGAACAGTCTTTTGGACTCTGTGGGAGAGGGCGAGGGTGGGATGATTTGGGAGAATGGTATTGAAACATGTTTATTATCAAATGTGAAACGAATCACCAGTCCAGGTTCGATGCATGAGACAGGGTGCTCGGGGCTGGTGCACTGGGATGACCCAGAGGGATGGGATGGGGAGGGAGGTGAGAGGGGGTTCAGGATGGGGAACACATGTACACCCATGGCGGATTCATGTCAATGTATGGCAAAACCACTACAATATTGTAAAGTAATTAGCCTCCAATTAAAATAAATAAATTTATATTAAAAAATAAACTGGACTGGGCTTAAGTAGGGTGAATTGACAATATTTTAAAATGTGATGTTTTTGTTGTATATAAATTTAATGATCTTTACTAAGTGAGTCATAGTCATTTTACAAAGCAATTTAGTGTTGCTTGTTTTATATACTTCTTGATAAAGTATTTTATTTCCCCTTCTTGTGTTTGACCACATAATATCACGGGTATGCCTGTCGTTGATTTTTGCCTTTTACTGTAATGTAATGTTTGATTTTTTTCCCTTAGCCTGGGATGTGTCTTGACTTTCAAAATAACCAGCCATGCTATTTACATGAAACATATGCATACCCATGTAAATCTTCATTGATTCCCTGAGAGGAGCTGTACTTTTTCCTTCTTTTTAAAAACATTTATTTATTTATTTATTTTGTTGACAGCCTTAATAATGTTTTCATGAAATATGATGGATTTATAAGTCTGTTTAACATGCCTTTCCCTTTTTGTCTTAGCGCTTTGCTTCTAAGTTGCAGATGCAGTGGCTGAACAATACGCTGTGTGGTGTGACAGGTAAATTTCCCAATTTACCTGCCGTAATAGTATGCTGTGTAATGCCATTCAATCATCTCTGAATTTTACTTGCCTGATTAGTTGAGTGAAGCAGATTTTCAATTTAAATGTAACTTCATCTGCTTGATTAAAAATGTAACAGAACATTATCTGCTGCAAATAAATTTCAGTGGAAGAGATGATTTTCCCTGTTTAAAAATAACATCTGTTTATATTGGCTGGAAGCAGACGATTAATACTTCTCTAATTTCGAGGTTTACCAGTCCAGCTCACCTGTCTCTTTGCATGGGTAGTTGAAATTGATGGCTGTCGAGTATAAACATTTACCTGTTGATGTTTAGTTGATGGATTTCTTTTTTAAGGATAATACAGAATCCCATCATTGGGCATTCATTTATTTGCTGCTCATCAAGATGATTGACAGCTTTGCCAACAACATGGAAAAAGGATCTTCCTTCATGATGCATACGAGAAAAATTTTACCCCTCAGTGATGAGTGCCCAACAGAAAAACATATTCTTGTGAATTCTTCTTCATAGTTAGTATTTATTTGAATTCTGAGTTTAGAGTTCCTGAGTATAATTTAAGTCAAGTGTGTAGTAAATGAGGGTGGGTAGCACTCTCCTGCTGGCATCTTTCATCAAGTGATTATATGTGTAGGCCAAACAGACAAGGAGGGAGAAAGATAGGAAAAACCAGAATGTTTATTTTTTCTCAGTGCTTAGCATAATGTTCGGCATGTAGTAGACCACTCAGTAAATATTTATTGGCTTTGAATTAAGTATTTAGGCCCATGGTATATTTGATATTCTACACATGAAACAAACCGGATTTAATTGGTTTAAATATGTAGTTAAAAGTTATAGCAAAAAGAAATTGTAGAATGCCAGTTTGTCTCTAGGTCATTTTTTAAATGAAACTTCCCTATGGGTGCTTATTAGAAGTAGATTTTCAAATGCACACTTCTGTAAATATACTCTAAAATTTTACTAAGTAAAATTCATTAAAAAAAAATTTATTTGGCTCTTTTGGGTCTTAATTTGGGCACATGGGGTCTTAGTTCCCAGACCAGGGATCAAACTCACATCCTCTGCATTGAAAGATGAACTCCTAACCACTGGACCACCAGGGAAGTCCCAAGTAAAATTAATTTTAAAAAATAGGTATATAAAAAAATTCTAACACCTAATAAAACAGCAGTACAATTCAATAATTTTTGGTATATTAGCATAGAGTAAAAACAGTATTTTTAAGAAACTGATATAGTTCCAAAATCTCCAAAAAGATTTTTTTTTAATGCTTTGATAGAGTACTCTGAACCTGTCACTTACTTGTGGAGAAATAATTTTGTGTTGTTTTGATATCATTTTTGTTGTCTTGATATAAAGCAAATAAAAATATTATTGGCCTAAAAGTTACTGAATCGATATATTAGAAACTCTGGTTTCAGTTGTATTATTAGGGATTTCTTGGCCACATTATATGTAATTTAAATAAACATTCTATAATTTATATTTTCAAGTAGATATTTGGGATTTATATCAAAATATTTTAAATCAGATAATCAAGACAGTTAATCAGTTTTTGCTTCCAAACGGGGTAAATTCAGTCAGTTTTTCGACATCTTAGATGATTTGGTTGCTTTATTTGCAAAAAGTAAATATTTGGTGGTTGAATCTTTTCAAATTCATCTGAATAATTCTGGGTATCAGTAGAAGTTTTTGCCATAGTGCTTTAGGAGAACAGCTCAGAGCGTAAAATTGTAGATAGTTAAGACGCATATATATTTGGTATATTCTTAAATTTGTAATTTTATCATTGTAACAGATTACTTTAATCTTACTTAAATATTTAAGTGAAATGTGAGACATGTAGGTTTCTTTAAAAAAAGCTAGATAAAGTCAACATAAGAAACAGAACATTTTATGCTGTAGCTTTCTTTGTACTTCCTATCTATTTGCAAAAGATAGATGAGGTATTCTGTATTTCACTTGATTGGATGATATTTAATGAAAAAAAAACTCAGAAGAGCAGACTCTATCTAAAGAAGAATATACTGTTACTTGAAATTGTATCAAGGTCTTTAGAGTCTTCAAAGACTTGTGCTAGTACCTCTGTGATTTGTTTTAAACTTTAAAACTTTGTCATGCAGCTGTATCTTAAAATGGGGTGAAATGACAACATTCATAGCACCTTTTTTTCATAATAACCAAAACATGGAAATAACGCAAATGTC
This sequence comes from Ovis canadensis, assembly GCF_042477335.2. NCBI lineage: Eukaryota > Metazoa > Chordata > Mammalia > Artiodactyla > Bovidae > Ovis > Ovis canadensis. The sequence goes on along the minus strand of NC_091246.1, from coordinate 52,043,953 downwards.
CATCAGTTGATGCATGGATAAATTGCAGTATACTCTTAGACTGGAATGTTATTCAGCCATAAAATGGCATGAAGTACTGAGGAATACTACAGCATGCATAAACCTCTAAAACATGCTGACTACAAGAAGCTAGACATAGAAGGCTATCTATGATTTTGTTTATGAAATGTCCAAAATAGACAAATTAATAGAGATAGAAAGCAGGTTAATAGTTGCCAGGGGTTGGGAGGAGATAGGGGTGGGGAGTGACTTTAATGGATATCGTATTTATGGAAGCTGTTCTGGAATTAAGTCAAGGTTGAACACCTTTGTGATTATATTAAAACACAAAATTTTATACCCTGAAAGGGTAATTTTTGCAGTGTGTGACTTATATCTCAGTTTTTTAAAAAGGTGTATGGAAATATATAAATTTCTGATGTATAGAGAAATAATTACCAGAAGAGCTTTGTCGTTATTCATTTTTCTTTCATAGGTAAGTTCTTAATCTGTTGCTGAGAAGAATGGGAAGTAGAAGTTTGAGGCTGGCCTTTTTTTGATATTTAAAAAATATTGTAATTATCAGTCTTTTATAAAACCTTAAGCATAATTTTAATTTTTATTAATCATGGAAGTATACTTTAACTATAAGCTGTACCTTATATTAGTATTATTTTTACTTATGTGCTTTTACATATCATTTAAAGATCCATAGTTAGGTTATATAAATTTAAAAGATGAACATAAGACAGGCATGTGGAAAACTGGCTCTCTTGAAATACTGCTATCATTTTCTGAGGTTTTAGTGTACTTGTTTCAGTGTGAGAGATTGACAGCCTTTAAGGTATATTGTAGACAGTATGTTAAATTGTAGAAACATCCTGTTGGAAATATTTAGGAAAATAAGAGCAACTTTATATTCAGATCACTGAGATATTTGTTAAATACAAATATATTTTCACAATACGTTCAGTTCGGTCGCTCAGTCGTGTCCTACTCTGAGACCCCATGAATCGCAGCTCGCCAGGCCTCCCTGTCCATCACCATTTCCCAGAGTTCACTCAGACTCAAGACCATTGAGTCCGTGATGCTATCCAGCCATCTCATCCTGGGTTGTCCCCTTCTCCTCCTGCCCCCAATCCCTCCCAGCATCAGAGTCTTTTTCAATGAGTGAACTCTTTGCATGAGGTGTCCAAAGTACTAGAGTTTCAGCTTTAGCATCATTCCTTCCAAAGAACACCGAGGGCTGATATCCTTCAGAATGGACTGGTTGGATCTCCTTGCAGTCCAGAGGACTCTCAGTAGTCTTCTCCAACACCACAGTTCAAAAGCGTCAATTTTTCAGCACTCAGCTTTCTTCACAGTCCAACTCTCGCATCCATACATGATCACTGGAAAAACCATAGCCTTGACTAGATGGACCTTTGTTGGCAAAGTAATGTCTCTGCTTTTCAGTATGCTATCTAGGTTGGTCATAACTTTTCTTCCAAGGAGTAAGCATCTTTTAATTTCATGGCTGCAGTCACTATCTGCAGTGATTTCGGAACCCAAAAAAATAAAGTCTGACATAATACGTTAAGTTGATTTAAGATGTTCCTTAGCAATTTTTGCATTAAGAATCTTATAAACCAGCATTAGCTTTGTAAAATGTTCATGTTGCCAAAATTAAGGATTTTAAAAATTTATTAAATAATAGTACCATGTGTACCTTTGAAATTGTGAGAACATTCCTTTTGTGACTCAGAGGAGAGAGACTAGATACTTGAATATAAAATATTAGTTCAGTTTTTGAAATCAATCCACTGTAAAATATAGGTTATCTTAGAGGTCAGTCATACTGAATTGTCTCCTTTATTATTTGAAACAGGGTTTGTTTTCAGTATGCTACAGAAGTCCTTTACCTTCAGTTGTATTTTAGAGCTGCTGGGTACATTGCTGGGTTGACTCTAGCTGATTAGCCCTTGGGTCCCATTGGCATTCTTTTTTTTTGAATTGAAGTATAGTTGATTTATGATGATGTGCCAATCTCTGCTGTACAGCAAACCATCTCAGTTATATACATATATACATTCCTTCTTTAAAATATTCTTTTCCATTATGGTTTATCCCAGGAGATTGTATATAGTTCCCCTGTACTTTACAGTAGGACCTTGTTGTTTATCCATTCTAAATATAATAGCTTGCATTTACCGATCCCAAACTCCCAGTGTATCCCTCTTCCTACCCCTGTCACCTTGGTAACCACCAGTCTGATCTCTGTGCCTGTGAATCTGTTTCTGTTTTCTTCACTGGCATTCTTAGTGACTTCATTTAGTAGCACGCCCTTTTATATTCAGTTGAATCATTAAAAAATGGTATACATCCAAAGTGTTTTGATCTACAAAAATAGCTTTATATGGTTCAACTCAACATCCATTTTTGCTTCAGGTTACTAGGCAAGTATGAGTACAATTTCAGTATTAAAAATAAATATTTACTGTACTTTTCAGAGCACTTTCAGTTCAGTTCAGTTCAGTTCAGTCGCTCAGTAGTGTCCAACTCTTTGCGACCCCATGAATTGCAGCTCACCAGTCCTCCCTGTCCATCACCAACTCCCGGAGTTCACTCAGACTCAAGTCCATCGAGTCAGTGATGCCATCCAGCCATCTCATCCTCTGTCATCTCCTTCTCCTCCTGCCCCCAGTCGCTCTCAGCATCAGAGTCTTTTCCAATGAGTCAACTCTTGGAGGTGGCCAAAGTACTGGAGTTTCAGCTTTAGCATCATTCCTTCCAAAGAACACCCAGGGCTGATCTCCTTTAGAATGGACTGGTTGGATCTCCTTGCAGTCCAAGGAACTCTCAAGAGTCTTCTCCAACACCACAGTTCAAAAGCATCAATTCTTCGGCGCTCAGCTTTCTTCACAGTCCAACTCTCAACAACCATACATGACCACTGGGAAAACCATAGCCTTGAATAGATGGACCTTTGTTGGCAAAGTAATATCTCTGCTTTTCAAAATGCTGTCTAGGTTGGTCATAACTTTTCTTCCAAGGAGTAAGTGTCTTTTAATTTCATGGTTGCACTCACCATCTGCAGTGATTTTGGAGCCCCCCAAAATAAAGTCTGACGCTGTTTCCACTGTTTCTCCATCTATTTCTCATGAAGTGATGGGACCGGATGCCATGATCTCGTTTTCTGAATGTTGAGCTTTAAGCCAAATTTTCACTCCTCTTTCACTTTCATCAAGAAGCTTTTTAGTTCCTCTTCATTTTCTGCCATAAGGGTGGTGTCATCTGTATATCTGAGGTTATTGATATTTCTCCTGGCAATCTTGATTCCAGCTAGTACTTCTTCCATCCCAGCATTTCTCATGATGCACTCTGCATATAAGTTAAATAAGCAGGGTAACAATATACAGCCTTGATGTACTCTTTTTCCTATTTGGAACCAGTCTGTTGTTCCATGTCTGGTTCTGAATGTTGCTTCCTGACCTGCATATAGGTTTCTCAAGAGGCAGATCAGGTGGTCTGGTATTCCCATCTCTTTCAGAATTTTCCACAGTTTATTGTGATCCACACAATCAAAGGCTTTGGCATAGTCAATAAAGCAGAAATAGATGTTTTTCTGGAACTCTTGCTTTTTTGATGATCCAGAGGATGTTGGCAATCTGATCTCTGGTTCCTCTGCCTTTTCTAAAACCAGGTTGAACATTTGGAAGTTCATGGTTCACATATTGCTGAAGCCTGGCTTGGAGAATTTTGAGCATTACTTTACTAGCATGTGAGATGAGTGCAATTGTGCAGTAATTTGAACGTTCTTTGGCATTGCCTTTCTTTGGGATTGGAATGAAAACTGACCTTTTCCAGTCCTGTGGCTACTGCTGAGTTTTCCAAATTTGCTGGCATATTGAGTGCAGCACTTTCACAGCATCATCTTTCAGGATTTGAAATAGATCAACTGGAATTCCATCACCTCCACTAACTTTGTTCATAGTGATGCTTTTAAGGCCCACTTGACTTCATATTCCGGGATATCTGGCTCTAGGTGAGTGATCACACCATTGTGATTATCTGGGTTGTGAAGATCTTTTTTGTACAGTTCTTCTGTATATTCTTGCCACCTCTTCTTAATATCTCTGCTTCTGTTAGGTCCGTACCATTCCTGTCCTTTATCAAGCCCATCTTTGCATGAAATGTTCCCTTGCTATCTCTAATTTTCTTGATGAGATCTCTAGTCTTTCCCATTCTGTTGTTAGCCTCTGTTTCTTTGCATTGATCACTGAGGAGGGCTTTCTTATCTCTCCTTGCTGTTCTTTGGAACTCTGCATTCAGATGATTGTATCTTTCCTTTTCTCCTTTGCCCTTCGCTTCTCTTCTTTTCACAGCTATTTGTAAGGCCTCCTCAGACAGCCATTTTGCTCTTTTGCATTTCTTTTCCATGGGGATGGTCTTGATCCCTGTCTCCTGTACAATGTCATGAACCTCTGTCCGTAGTTCATCAGGCACTCTTTCTATCAGATCTAGTCCCTTAAATCTATTTCTCACTTCCACTGTATAATCATAAGGAATTTGACTTAGGTCATACCTGAATGATCTAGTGGTTTTCCCTACTTTCTTCAATTTAAGTCTGAATTTGGCAATAAGAAGTTCATGATCTGAGCCACAGTCAGCTCCTGGTCTTGTTTTTTCTATAGAGCTTTTCCATCTTTGGCTGCAAAGAATATAATCAGTCTGATTTTGGTGTTGACCATCTGGTGATGTCCATGTGTAGAGTCTTCTCTTGTGTTGTTGGAAGAGGGTGTTTGCTATGACCAGTGCATTCTCTTGGCAAAACTCTATTAGCCTTTGCGCTGCTTCATTCCGCATTCCAAGGCCAAATTTACCTGTTACCCCAGGTGTTCCTTGACTTCCTACTCTTGCATTCTAGTCACCTATAATGAAAAGGACATCTTTTTTGGGTGTTAGTTCTAATTTGGCCTTGGAATAAGTAAATATTTGACTTAAAAATTGAAGCAATGATTAATTGTGAAGAAATTTATATAGGCGAAAATTTCCATCATGAGGGACTTAAGTAATAGAAGGGGATAAACTTGGTGAAAATTGAGATAAATCTATACATTGGATGTCTTAAACTAGTTAGTTAAATTGGGTATGTTATTGAGATTAGGCCTAGCAGCCTACTCCAGTACTCTTGCCTATAATCCCGTGGATAGCGGAATCTGGCAGGATACAGTCCATAGGGTCACACAGAGTTGGACACAACTGAAGCAACTTAGCACACACCCGGGCAATTTTTTATAAATACTTCTTTATAAAATTTAAAATAGGATAAAAGAGTATCAGTTTATAGTGGTGGTAATACTGTGTTCCCAGTAACTTCTACTTTGTCAGATCCTGTGGTCCATTTTCATTCCTGTTTTTGAATTAATCGTCAGAGGCTGACATTTTTCCCTTGGCTTTAAGGTTACCTTCTGTCTTGGTTCCTCTACCCGCCCTGGCCAAACCAAGGATTGAATATTCAGTTTATCCTTTCTGTAGCACATGTAGTGTGGGTAATGCTTAAGAGTACTGTGCTGTGCTTAGTTGCTCAGTTGAGTTCGACTCTGCGACCCTATGGACTGCAGCCCACCAGGCTCCTCTGGTTTTGAGGAATATCCAGGCAAGAATACTGGAGTGGGTTACCATGCCCTCCTCCAGGGGATCTTCCCAACCCAGGGATGGAACCCAGGTCTCCCACATTGCAGGCAGATTCTTTACTGACTCAGCCACCAGGGAAGCCCCATGCATAATAGTAGGGGTATAAAATTAATTTGTCTTTATAAACCTTGGTTCTGCTGATTATGTAGGCCTTAGGCAAATAGGAAAAGGAGTACGTCAAGGCTGTATATTGTCACCCTGCATATTTAATTTATATGCAGAGCACATTGTGAGAAACACTGGGCTGGAAGAAGCACAAGCTGGAATCAAGATTGCCGGGAGAAATATCAATAACCTCAGATATGCAGATGACACCACCCTTATGGCAGAAGGTGAAGAGGAACTAAAAAGCCTCTTGATGAAAGTGAAAGAAGAGAGTGAAAAAGTTGGCTTAATGCTCAACATTCAGAAAATGAAGATCATGGCATCTGGTCCCATCACTTCATGAGAAATAGATGGGGAAACAGTGGAAACAGTGTCAGACTTTATTTTTGGGGGCTGCAAAATCACTGCAGATGGTGAGTGCAACCATGAAATTAAAAGACACTTACTCCTTGGAAGAAAAGTTATGACCAACCTAGACAGCATATTGAAAAGCAGAGATATTACTTTGCCAACAAAGGTCCATCTATTCAAGGCTGTGATTTTTCCAGTGGTCATGTATGGTTGTGAGAGTTGAACTGTGAACAAAGCTGAGGGACGAAGAAATGATGCTTTTGAACTGTGGTGTTGGAGAAGACTCTTGAGAGTCCTTTGGACTCTCAAGGAGATCCAACCAGTCCATTCTAAAGGAGATCAGCCCTGGGTGTTCTTTGAAAGGAGTGATGCTAAAGCTGAAACTCCAGTACTTTGGCCACGTCATGGGAACAGTTGACTCATTGGAAAAGACCCTGATGCTGGGAGGGACTGGGGGCAGGAGGAGAAGGGGACGACAGAGGATGAGATGGCTGGATGGCATCACTGACTCGATGGACTTGAGTCTGAGTGAACTCCAGGAGTTGGTGATGGACAGGGAGGCCTGGTGAGCTGCGATTCATGTGGTCTCAAAGAGTCAGACACGACTGAGGGACTGAACTGAACTGAGGCAAATCACCCCACTCTGTTGTGCTTCAGTTTCCTGGCTTATACAGTGGAGGCTTGTTGTGAGGATTTAATGACTTTATATACGTACTAAAGCTTTGAGAACAGTACTTGATGCATAGTGTCATGTTAGTGTTACATGTTTCTGATCTTTAAACTTTGTTGGCAAGAGGGCTTGGCCTTCAGGCTTCTTTTCTTCTGTAGTCATTTTCTGAATGATTTCAGTTAATTTCTGTGACTCTCTGGAGAACTTAACACTATTTGCTCTGGTTTCCCCTTTCCACCCCATCTTTACTGAGATGTAATTGACAGTCTTCCATATTTAATAGACATCCTAAGAAATCAGATCTGAAGTCTGGATTTGGCTTCCCGAGTCTCTCCTCAGTCCCTGTACTTTTTCACCTCAGCAAATAGAAGCTCCATTTTTCCAGTTGCAAAAACCGTAAAAATAGTCTCTGTCTTCTTTCTCTCACATGCAGTGCAACAGTAAAAACAGTTAGCTTTGAGTTATATCTAGAATCTGACCTCTCATCACTTCTGTAACAGTCCTAGTTGGATATGATCTTTTGATGATTGTTGCATAGCCTTCCAACTGTTCTTTCCACTGATATTTCTTGCCCTCTTACATTCTACTCTCCATGAAGCATATTTTTAACTAAGTTCTCATTCACAGGTACTCAGTTGAGTTGCTCAGTTGTGTCCGACTCTTTGTGACCCATGTACCGCTGCACGCCAGGCCTCCCTGTCCATCACCAACTCCAGGAGTCTACTCAAACTCATGTCTGTTGAGTTGGTGATGCCATCCAACCATCTCATCCTCTGTCGTCCCCTTCTCCTCCCACCTTCAGTCTTTCCCAGCATCAAGGTCTCTTCAAATCAGTCAGCTCTTCACATCAGGTGGCCGAAGTATTGGAGCTTCAGCTTCAGCATCAGTCCTTTCAATGAATATTCAGGACTGATTTCCTTTAGGATTAACTGGTTGGATCTCCTTGCAGTCCAAGGGACTCGCAAGAGTCTTCTCCAACACCACAGTTCAGAGGCCTCATTTCTTCGGTGCTCAGCTTTCACTATAGTCCAGGTCTCACATCTATACATGACTCCTGGAAAAACCATAGCTTTGACTAGATGGATCTTTGTTGACAAATATCTCAGCTTTTAAATATGCTGTCTAGGTTGGTCATAACTTTTCTTCCAAGGAGCAAGCATCTTTTAATTTCATGGCTGCAGTCACCATCTGCAGTGATTTTGGAGCCCCCCAAAATAAAGTCTGACGCTGTTTCCCCATCTATTTCCCATGAAGTGATGGGACCAGATGCCATGGTCTTAGTTTTCTGAATGTTGAGTTTTAATCCAATATTTTTACTCTCTCACTTTCCTCAAGAGGCTCTTTAATTCTTCGCTTTCTGCCATAGGTGTGGTGCCATCTGTATATCTGAGGTTATTGATATTTCTCCTGGCAATCTTCATTCCAGCTTATGTTTCATCCAGCCCTGCATTTCTCATGATGTACTCTGCATATAAGTTAAATAAGCAGGGTGACAATGTACAGCTGTGACGTACTCCTTTCCTGATTTGGAACCAGTCTGTTCTTCCATGCCCAGTGCTAACTGCTTTCTGACATGCACACAGATTTCTCAGGAGTCAGGTCACGTGGTCCGGTATTCCCGTCTCTTGAAGAATTTCCCACAGTTTGTGGTGATCCATACAGTCAAAGGCTTTGGCATAATCAATAAAACAGAAGTAGATATTTTTCTGGAACTTTTTTGCTTTGTCGATGATCCAGTGGATGTTGGCAATTTGATCTCTGGTTCCTCTGCCTTTTCTAAATCCAGCTTGAACATCTGGAAGTTCATGGTTCACATACTGTTGAAGCCTGGCTTTGAAAGTTTTGGACATGACTTTGCTAGTTTGTGAGTTGAGTTCAATTGTGTGGTGGTTAGAGCGTTATTTGGCATTACCTTTCTTTGGGATTGGAATGAAAACTGAACTTTTCCAGTCCTGTGGCCACTGCTGAGTCTTCCAATTTTGCTGGCATATTGAGTGCAACACTTTCATCACATCATCTTTTAGGATTTGAAATAGCTCAACCGAAATTCCATCGCCTCCACTAGTTTGTTTGTAGTGTTGCTTCCTAAGGGCCACTTGACTTTGCATTCCAGGATGTCTGGCTCTAGGTGAGTGATCACACCATCGTGATTATGTGAGTCTTGAAGATCTTTTTTGTATAGAGTGTATTCTGCTTCCCTAGTGGCTCAGAGGGTAAAGCATCTGCCTGCAGTGTGGGAGATATGGGTTCGATCCCTGAGTTGGGGAGATCCTCTGGAGAAGGAAATGGCAACCCACTTCAGTACCCTTTCCCTGAAAATCCCATGGACAGGGGAGCCTGGTAATCTCTATGGGGTCACAAAGAGTTAGACACGACTGAGTGACTTCACTTTCACTTTTCTGTGTATTCTTGCCACCTCTTCTTAATATCTTCTGCTTCTGTTAAGTCCATACCATTTCTGTCCTTTATTGAGCCTGTCTTTCCATGAAACGTTCCTTGGTAGCTCTAATTTTCTTGAAGAGATCTCTAGTCTTTCCCATTCTGTTGTTTTCCTCTATTTCTTTGCACTGATCGCAGAGGAAGACTTTCTTATCCCTCCTTGCTATTCTTTGGGACTCTGCATTCAAATGGGTGTAGCTTTCCTTTTCTTCTTTGCCTTTAGCTTCTCTTCTTTCCACAGCTATTTGTAAGGCCTCCTCAGACATTTTGCCTTTGTGCATTTCTTTTGCATGGGGGTTATCTTGATCCCTGCCTCCTGTACAGTGTCAGGAACCTCCATGCATAGTTCTTCCTGCACTCTGTCTATCAGATCTAATCCCTTGAATCTATCTGTCACTTCCACTGTATAGTCATAAGGGATTTGATTTAGGTCTTTCCTGAATGGCCTAGTGTTTCTGTACTTTCTTCAATTTAAGTCTGAATTTGGCAATAAGGAGTTCATGATCTTAGTCAGCTCCCGGTCTTGTTTTTGCTGACTGTATAGAGCTTCTCCATCTTTGGCTGCAAAGAATATAATGAATCTGATTTTGGTATTGACCATCTGGTGATGTCCATGTGTAGAGTCTTCTTTTGTGTTGTTGGAACAGGGTGTTTGCTATGACCAGTGCATTCTCTTGGGAAAACTGTTAGCCTTTGCCCTGCTTCATTTTGTACTCCAAGGCCAAATTTGCCTGTTACTCCAGGTATCTCTTGACTTCTGACTTTTGCATTCCAGTCCCCTATAATGAAAAGAACATCTTTTTTGGGTGTTAGTTCTAGAAGGTCTTGTAGGTCTTCATAGAACCGTTCAACTTCAGCTTCTTCAGCATTATTGGTCAGGGCGTAGACTTGGATTAATGTGTATTGAATGGTTTGCCTTGGAAACAAAGATCATTCTGTTGTTTTTGAGATTGCATCCAAGTACTGCATTTCTGACTCTTTTATTGACTATGATGGCCACTCCATTTCTTCTAAGGGATTCCTGCCCACAGTAGTAGATACAATGGTCATCTGAGTTAAATTCACCCATTCCAGTCCATTTTAGTCCCTGATTCCTAAAATGTTGATGTTTACTCTTGGCATCTCCTGTTTGAGCACTTCCAATTTGCCTTGATTCATGGACCTAAAATTCCAGGCTCCTATGCAGTATTGCTCTTTACAGCATTGGACTTCACTTCTGTCATCTGTCGCAGGTACTGGGGGGTTACAATTTGGACATATCTTTTTTGAGAGGGACGCTATTCAATGTACTTGGTAGAATAGGAGTTTGTATTCCTTGTATTTAAAATTGAAAATTTCAGTTTGCTTAACATCTTGTATTATGCAGTAAATCTGTTGCATGTTTATTTCTGACATTTGGGAGGTTTTATTATTTCTCACCCTTGTTGCTCAGAAAAATGAGACCTGAGCAAAATCTTGCCCTTTTGTTTAGTTCAGTCGCTCAGTCATGTCTGACTCTTTGCGACCCCCATGAATTGCAGCACGGCAGGCCTCCCTGTACATCACCAATTCCTGGAGTTCACTCAAACTCATGTCCATCGAGCCGGTGATGCCATCCAGCCATCTCATCCTCTGTCGTCCCCTTCTCCTCCTGCCCCCAATCCCTCCCAGCATCAGAGTCTTTTCCAATGAGTCCACTCTTTGCATGAGGTGGCCAAAGTATTGGAGTTTCAGCTTTAGCATCATTCCTTCCAAAGAAAGCCCTTTTGTGGTGGAATTTTTGAGTGGGAAGGAATCTTTTTTGTTAACCTTTTACCTTTCATTTTTTTCACAGTATTAAAAATGTGTTCTGAACATACTGTCAAATACATATTTAGTTTAATATTTTTTATTTTTAGGTATTCTTTAATTTTATCTTCCTTTCCCACCCCTTTGGATAGCTCATAAGTAAATCTTAAAATTTAGGGAGGGAGAATTCAGAGATGTTAATCCACTTCTAAGATTGACATCATTTTCAGAGTAACTGATTCCAGAGATAAGCAGAATATATTTTATTTAATAGCTATGATAGATGGATTTTCATAAACTTTCATCCAAAGGAACTAGATTCGCACATTCAGTATGAAAGGGTGTCATGAAAATGTAAAGTTCATTAGTATGCAGTATATTTTTATCCCTTTGAATGTAATTTAGAGATTATATGCTATAATAGGATTTATATATGACATTATACTGTTTAATCTTTAGGGTGTTACATCAAGGACAGTTGGCAATAACTGAAGTTTGCCTGCATTTTAAGAATGTATTAGTATTATGGAATATCATGAATTTTACTTAAAAGTAAACAAAATTCATACTCTTAGAATATTAACAAAGTCACTTTTTTCTGCAGGCCAAGAATGAAATCTTTAAGAACTAACAAGATGAATTAAAGATGAAATGATTTGTTTCTAAAGTTAGGCTTTAATTAATTCATGGGGGATGATTTTGGCATTTCTTCAAAGTATTTATGTTTGCGTATCTGAAATTGCACCTCCTGAATAACCTAGCTGGAATTTTTAAAATGGAATTGATAGTCTCTTTTCTCCAATTTGGAACTCAAAAGGAACTCTGACTTCCAAAAGGTAAGCATATTTTTCTGTCAGGAATAAGTTGCCATTCTAAAATAAGACAAAAATAATGGCCCAGGGAATCTTGTTCAGCTTTTTTCTTTTTGTAAAATAAATACCCTGTTATTTTACTGGCATAAAATGTGTATTTTATTTGACCTCATTATAAAGAATTTGTTTTAATCTCATTATATATAATTTCTTTTATGTTGGGTTTGAATAGTTTGTCAGCTCCTAAAAGGGCAAAGAAACTCTTTCAGCTTATGGTCTTGACAGTATACGGCACAAATAGATACTTACAAGCTCTTTGATGTCATTGTTTCTACTTTGGGAGAGGAGAGGATCAATGAAAATGAGGAAAATGTGGAAAATGTGCAGTTAAAGATCTATGGAAATCAGATGCTTTTTACACAGTTGCTCTTCTTAAAAGATACAAGCAGCTATTTTGCAGCCCACCAGGCTCCTCTGTCCGTGGGATTCTCTAGTCAAGAATACTGGAGTGGGTTGCCATTTCCTTCTTCAGGGGATCTTCCCAACACAGGGACTGAACCCAGGTCTCTCACATTGCAGGCAGATGCTTTAACCTCTGAGCCACCAGGGAAGCTGTATTAAATGTACAGGTGTTGAAAAACCCTTTAACGTTTTGCCATCTGTTTTCTAAAATATTTTAAAGATCTTGAGGAAAAAGACCATTTCCGTTGCTCATCTTATTCCTAATGTTCAAGTTTCATTCAGGTGTCATATTGTTTCTCTCTGAAGAATTTCCCTTAGCAGTTCTTTCAGTGCAAATCTGTTGGTAATGAATTCTCTTAGTTTTCCTTCACCAGAGAGTTAATCTTTTTCTCTCCTTCATTCCTGAAAGCATGTTTTCCCTGAATATAGCATTTGGGGTTTACAGTTCATTTCCACCAGCACTTAAAAATGTCATTCCATTTCCTTCTGACATCTGTGGTTTCTGATGAGAAATTCTCAATCATTCCAATTTTATTCTTCTGTAAGTAACAAAAGTAAAGATGAAAATTTAAGTTTTCAGCCATTGTTACTGTTGTTGTGTCCCTAAGTTGTGTCCAACTCTTTTGTGACCCCATGGACTGTAGTCCACCAGACTCCTGTGTCCATGGGATTTCCCAGGCAAGAGTATTGGAGTGGATTGCCATTTCCTTCTCTAGGGATCTTCCCAACCCACGGGTGAACTCATGCCTCCCATATTGCAGCAGATTCTTTACCACTGAGCCACCTGGGAAGCCCTTCTCAAGCATTATTTCCTCAAAATTTTAATTTCTGAATACAGATCTCTAGTTAATGCCACATAATTCGCTGAAGTTTTTGGCCTTCTAAAATTTTGTCTCCCTGTTCAGAATGGATATTCTCTATTATACTCTGTCTTCAAGGTCACTAGCTATTTCCTCTATCATATTTATTCAGCTATTAAGCCTATCTGAAGGGATTTTCATATTTGTTACTGTATTTTTTTACTTTTTAAGTTTTCCTTTTGTATGGTTATATCTTTTATTTCTTTGAAGAGATTTTCCATCTTCCCACTCATTTTAAGAGTATTTATTTTTACTTGCATTTTCATAGTAACTTCTTTTTAAAGTTTTTATCAGACAAATTTATCATTTGTATTATATCGTGTTGACATCTGTTAATTATCTTTTCTCATAAAATGAGATATGCTTGTCTCTTCATGTGTCATGTTATTTTGGATCATATCCTTGACAATTTAAGTATTACATTATGAGACTGTGATACATCAAGTGGGCAGATTTAGAAAAACATTTCAGACACTGGAATCCTTTGCAGTTTTTGCTTTGCAGGTAAGTATGATAACTAAATCTTTTCCTGTGTAAAATAATGCTTATTTTTATGTCTTTCTAATTTGTCGTAAGTAAGAGTCCTGTTCAAAAATCTTAACATATTTTCCACAAGCTTCTCTTTTGTTTGTTGTACTTATTAGAAGTGCATTAATATAGGTGTGCTTCTCTAAGAGTTTAAACTCTGGGAAAATATCTGTGCCCATGGCCCCCCACCCCCGCCCCCACCCCATTGCTGTCTGCCTCTGCTCTCTCCTTGGCTAATTAGAATTCCAGAGGGCATTAATAACCATTTAAATTAATCGGATTATACCTGCAATTGCCAAAGGTGAGGTTCAGACTGTTTAACCCCCCATTGATGAGCCCTAACACAAATCAAAACTGGGTAGGAATTCAGCATTTTATTTTCATTTCTGTCCTAAGGAAGAAAACCTGAAAAACTCCATGACATAAAGCTTATACAGACTGTTCAACCTATCCACTTGCAGCAGTCTAGTAATGCAAGGAAGCCCTTCCATTAATTCAGCCTTCATTAGGCGACCAGAGCTAAATAGTTTGATCTTGTGAAAATACATTTGCATTGTTACTGAAAGCCTTTTGGGGCACAGCTGTGGAAAGCCACCTAATAGTAAATAATGCTTTAGTGTCATAAAGAGCTAAAAATTATCTTAGCAACTGATGTTGCAGCAGTAATTTGACAACAGGAATCTCCCAAAAGACATTAAACAGGTAGCAGCTATAATTTCACAGCTATAGATAAAAAGGAGTGGAAACTGAATGACCAGTCTTAAAAGTCAGAAGAGACTCTAACATAAGAGAAGAAACTATAGGTTATCTAGTTTAAACTCCCTCATATAGTTGTTCTTTCTTCCTCCAGCATAGTGGACATGGCCACCTAGTCCTTGTGCAAACATCTCAGTAGCAACAAATAATAAAATGGCAGCCCATCCCATTATCAGATGATTTGTCATTGTCAGAATCCTGGTCTGAAATTAGTACCTGTTAATTCATAGAGCATTATTCAAATACAGCTGCATGTTGGACTGTCTCCCTGACAGTCCATTCCCTGACCCCACCACTAGATCAGGTATATGTTTTTGATATTTAAAAATATATTGGAGAATAGAATGTTTAATAAGCATGACTGTAAGCACTCTTCATACATAGTTGAAGTTGAAAATTTTTAAACAAGAAAGGGAATCAGATGCAATATGTATCTCTTTCCATGTAACAGACTGTTTTCAAAAAATTATTCTTTTTAAGGCTAACCTGTGTATCAACAATGGAAAAGCCTTGATTCAGGAATTAAGTAAGAAAAATTAGTTGGTTTGAGAAAAAGACATCTACTGAAATCTGCACAACCCTGCTTGAACAAAGATATCTGCTAGTCAATAGATGTCATCCCTACACCTGTCTAAAATGACTCATTTCTTTTCCTGATTACCACTTATGGATTTTTCTCTTCTTAAAAAAACTTTACACAAAATGTAAACTTCATACATTGGGATTATTCTTTGGTCTGGATCTTTTCTTTGAATGAAATAAGCTTTGGGATGCTTATTTAGATGTTCAATGGAACAGTGTGGAGAACAGTAATTGTGTTTGGGCTAAAGAATTAATCCATTTAGTCATGGGAAGCATTAGCTTTTCCTTAGCAGCTGAATTGTGGTGAAACTTCGGGGCTGTTTTAGGATTTTAGCCTCAAATAGAAACTTAGAAATGAAAGTTTATTTGTATAGATGAACATATGCTTTTGAATAATGAGCTATTGAATTGATTTAAATGACAGTGAAATTGTTTTTCAGTTCGCAGTTCTTATTTTATCTTTAACCATGAACTGAAAGCTACATCTTTGTATTGCCCAAATTTAAAAACAAATTTTTTAATTCGGAAAAATACATTCTAACAGAGAAAGTGGTTTGACAAGTAATAAGTCAGATGGCTTCAGAAAGCACTTAAAACTTCAAAAATTTCTGATGGTTACTATTACACTTTTGTACTGTGTTAATCACACATTGTAATAGAACTACTTTTATGAACTAATTAGTCTCTTAAAATAGAAAAGTTTTCTGCATTTTGATACCTTCTAGACTGTAGCCAGCCAGGCTCTTCTGTCCATTGGATTCTCCCAGCAAGAATACTGGAGTGGGTTATTTCCTCCTCCAGAGGATCTTACACACTCAGGGATCGAACCTGAGTCTCTTCCATCTTCTGCATGTCAAGTGAATGTAAAGGTAAATTCTTTACCACTAGTGTCACCTGGAAAGCCCAGTTATTCCATATATTTGATGAAATATTTTTTTAATTGTAGTTTAAAGGATTCAGTGAGAGGCAACTTCATGAATGATATAAGCTACCCGCATATAGACACCTCTACTGTAGTCTGCTGAGATCTGTATATTGAGGTTTTGTTTTTTTTTAAAACCTTTGTGCTTATGCAGCCTCTCTGTTCACGCTGTTGGATTTTCCCCTTTGTTTCATATAACATTTTATATGTACTGCCAATTAACATATTTATGGAGCATTCACTATGTGCTGTAATAGTACAGAGTTGAACTGTACTGAGATGGATGGATAAATACTAAAAAAAAGAAACAAGTTCTAGTTTCAGTCCAGACTTTCAGAGCAGTAAGTTAAAGCTGTTTAGCTTACCTCCAAACCTCTTTATAAGCTTCCCTCAAACAGTTAGCCCTATGTCTGTGTGTATGTATGTGTGGGGAGTAGTCCTGTACCTTTTTACTCTCTCAGAGTTTTTTGTTTTAACAGATTTACTGAGATATAATTCATCCATTTACAATGTACAATTCATTGGTTTTTAGCCTATTCACAGAACTGTGCAACATTCACCATAATTACTAAATAACAACATAACATAACAACATAATAACTAAGCAACAACAAGCCATCTTTGGGGTTTCCGTGGTGGCTCCAGTAAGGAATCCGCCTGCCAAGCAGGAGACGTAGGTTCAGTCCCTGGATCAGGAAGATCTCCTGGAGAAGAAAATGGCAGCCCACTCCAATATTCTTGCCTGAAAAATCCCATGGACAGAGGAGCCTGGCAGGCTGTCCATGGGCTCCATAAGGAGTCAGACCTGACTTAGCGACTAAACACCACCACCACACTATAATTAATATGAAAACATTTTATCACTCCAAAAAGGAGTCCCCATTGGCATCACTCCACCAGTATCCCCAAAACTCTCAGCTCAAGGCAACCACTAATGGACATTTCGTATAGATTTATTTGATATGTGGTTCTTTGTGTCTGGCTTCTTTGACTTACCATGTTTTCAAGGTTCATCCATGTTGCAGTAGCATATTTCAGAACTTAATGCCTTTTTATGACTGAATAATATTTTATTGTATGAGTATACCACATTTTGTTTAACCATTCATCAGTTGATGGATACTTGGGTTTTTACTTTTTGGCTACTAGGAATAATCTTGCTGTGAACATTTGTGTGCAAGTTTTCCATCGACTTCTTAATTCTCTTGAGTATATACCTAGAAATGGAATTACTGGCTCCTACTCATTTTCTCTTTTTTAGAAAGCAAAATTTTCTGTAAGTTTAGTATCTATTTCTTTCCTTCCGATCTCATTGTGTCTCTCCAAATAAGGCCCTGGTTAATTCTCTGACTCTCCCAGTCTCTGCCTGAGAAAATTGTATGTATCTTTCAAGGCATGGCTCAAATGTGTCTCCTTTATGAGATCATTTCCAGTCTTACCCACCAAATAATTATTTATTTATATTAATCTTTAGCACTTGATGAATATTGCTGTTGTATAAAAGTTTTATGATGGTTACATAATATAGTTATATATACTAGTCTCACTAGACTTTGAATTCTTGAGTATAGTGATTGCCAGAAATCTTTGTTTCTTTGGTATATGTATAGCAGAATGCCTGGCACACAGCACTTAGTAAGGATTGTTGGCTTAAATTTTTAGTCTTCTGGTTCACTTTTTCCATGATATAAATCCATCTCACACAGTACTGATTTTCCTATTCCTTACATTTGCATTCAAGACTTATTGTTTCCACCTCATCAACCAAAGTACCGGTTTCCCTGAATTTCTTGTTTTCCAGCTTCATCCTGCTTTTACCCCTGTGCAGAATTTTATTTTCTCTTCTGTCTCAACCTTTTAGTAGCCTTCTTACCTTTCAAGCCATTTGTCAGACATATTCCTAAATCACATTTAAGAATGTTCATTCCTAGGATTAGCCTAAACTTTAGAATCTGTATTATGTGTTTATCTTGTTCTCTTAGATACAGACCAAGGGACAGAATGTATATTTAGTCAGTCTCTAGTTTTCAAATAACTGTTTGAAATAACTGGTTAAAAATAAACCTGTTTTACAAATAACTGGTACCAATAAAAGACCACCAACATCTTCTAGCCACCCAAAATAATTTTTCCTCTTCTTCCTACGCCCCACTTGTGATTTTCTTTTTTACTCTTGTTGTTAAGGTGCCCTTTTTTCCCTTAATAAGTTATTCTCAGTTTTTATGGTAAAGTAGAAGATAATTACTTCATTCTTTGCTGAGGATGGGCCCATGAATGAATGAGTTGTTTCATAAGAGGCACTCATCTGAGTAACTGTATGTTTGTCAGAGAGGTACCTAGGTAACTGCAGTGCCTTAGGGTGCCACATGTTTCCTATGCATGTTGTATTGGATTTCTCTTTTTCTGGAGGACGTTTATTTGTTTATGACAGTTTAAGGATACATTTTGAGGCTCACAGGTGGCTCAGTAGTAAAGAATCTGTCTACCAATAGAGGAGATGCAGGTTCAATCTCGGGGTCAGGAAGATTCCCTGGAGAAGGAAATGGTAACCCACTCTGATATTCTTGCCGGGATAATCCCGTGGATAGAGAGGGCCCTGGTGGGCTGTAATCTATGGGGTTGCAGAGGGCTGAACATGACAGAGCAACTGAGCACAAGAATACATTTTAGTTTGCATTGATAGAAGCAATATTAGCTAGGTAGTCAGAGCCAGTAAATGGGTGACAATGTGATGATAAAGCCAATCAAGATCAAAGAGATACTGAAGAGTTGTCTTAAAAAAGACGTGTGGAAGTATACTCTGGCAGAAAGAGACTGTAGTAAGTGGATAGACTGGATTCAGATAGCTTAGAGGTTTTTCTTTCATTTTGGACACTGTTAGCCTCAGTTTCTCTGCTATAAAAAGTAGAGATTATAGTACAAAGATTATTCATTAGGAGTGAATGAGAACCTGTGAAATGTACTTAGCACAGTACCTGCACATGGATACTGCTACATATAGATATTAATTCTTTCTTCCCTAGAAGGTTTATTAATTCAGATTGTTTCCATTGTTTTACTTTTCTCTGCTCTCAGGAATTTCTCCCCCTTCTTAGTCCAAATCCATCACCTTACCTGAAATCTCATATTCTCCATTGTAGCTATTCCTTTGTGACCTTTGTGACCTTATTTTCCTCATCTTCAAATTGAAAGATTGAATTGAAGGCTTAGCCCCTTTCTGCTCCTCATTATGATTCTCAGAATCATACTTGGGCATTGATACTACTCTTTGAACTCCTCTTTCACTTTACTTGCCTATACCACACAATTAAGCACTCTGATTGATCTTGTAGTTAGTGTTACATTTTCATATGAGTATGGATATATTGAGAACATGCTATAAAAATTGGACCAGTGGTACTTTATTGGTATTTATCATTTGCACCTAGTGACATTTGAATATAGAAGAGAATACTGCTCTTGTTGGGTCGTTATTTTTAATAGAAAACTAAATGATGGTTAGAACCCAGATTGAAATACTAGGCTTTACCTTGTTTTAGGAGACAGTACAGAGGTCAATGAGAGACTTTAAGAGTCTGCTTAGTAAGACAGTAAAGTAGAGTAGAGTTAAACAGAAGAACCTTGTTAACTCAAGAAGCTTTAATCATACAGGTAGAGAGCATGCAGGGTGAAAACTGGGGATTTTGGTATAGAGAATTGAACTATTTGGAGTAATGGTATTCCAGAAACACATCTGAAAAAGTAATAGTGTGTGGGGTTAGATTAATACACATTCTAGAGGATGGAGAGGATTGGGGTGGAATTTGGGTTTGCACAGACATTATGCTTAAAGTTCAAATGATATATTTATTATCTTCGTTTATTCTTTTCAAAGGGAAGATTTATTTTGGATGTTGTCCTGATTAACTTCAGAAAGGCTTCTATGTGAAATTACGCTGGAATTGGTTTTAAGAATGTAAATCCCATAAATCCGCAGCTTCAGTAATGAATTGAATCTCTAAGAAATATAAAGAATTTAAGAGAAAAATCCCACTTAGAATACCTAATATTATATTACAAGCAGTTATATATATAGATTCTGTATCCAAAGGATATCTTCGTATCTGATTGGATTTTTGTCCCTGCCTACTCTCACTTGGGGCTTCCCTGGTGGCTCAGAGGTTAAAGTGTCTGCCTGCAATGCGGAAGACCTGGGTTCGATCCCTGGGTTGGGAAGATCCCCTGGAGAAGGAAATGGCAACCCACTCCAGTACTCTTGCCTGGAGAATCCCATGGATGGAGGAGCCTGGTAGGCTACAGTCCACGGGGTTGCTAAGCGTCGGACACTTAGGTATTGCAGAACTAGATCTTGAATTTCTTGGATTCTGGTATCTTTAATAAAGGCCAAGCCCTCTTAAAGCACACTGCATTACATACCTAAGTGTCTGCAAGCCTTTGTTAAAAAATTCAGTGAACAAGTATCTGTTATTTTATAAGCTGCTATAGGCATTGCAGAAAAACATACAATATAGTTCTTTTGTTTAGTCTCTTCCCACCTTCAGTTCACTTCAGTTCAATCGCTCAGTCGTGTCCTACTCTTTGTGACCCCATGAACCGCAGCATGCCAGGTCTCCCTGTACATCACCAACTCCTGGAGTTACCCAAACTCATGTCCGTTGAGTCGGTGATGCGATCCAACCATCTCATACTCGGTCGTCCCCTTCTCCTGCCCTCAATCTTTCCCAGCATCAGGGTCTTTTCAAATGAGTCAGCTCTTCGTATCAGGTGGCCAGAGTATTGGAGTTTCAGCTTCAACTTCAGTCCTTCCAGTGAACACCTGGGACTGATGTCCTTTAGGATGGACTGGTTGGATCTGCTTGCAGTCCAAGGGACTCTTAAGAGTCTTCTCCAACACCACAGTTCAAAAGCATCAATTCTTCAATGCTTAGCTTTTATAGTCCAACTCTCACATCCATATATGATTACTGGAAAAACCATAGCCTTGACTAGACGGACCTTTGTTGACAAAGTAATATCTCTGCTTTTTAATATGCTGTCTAGGTTGGTCATAACTTTCCTCCCAAGGAGCAAGTGTCTTTTGATTTCATGGCTGCAATCACCATCTGCAGTGATTTTGGAGACCCCCAAAATAAAGTCAGCCAATGTTTCCTCATCTATTTGCCATAACGTACATGAAAAATACCACCAAGAATTAATATTTGTGATGTGATCTTGCAAACCAGTGTGTATTGTGCCTAATGTAACAGTTCAGCAAGTGGGAAAATGACTTTGTTATGGGATAAATACGGAATTTGCACGGAGAAAGATAACAGCTGAGTTGAATTCTGGAGAATCTGGTATAGAGAGACTTTGACTATGTGGAGGAAAAGGAATGGCATTTTAAATAAGGAGAAGTGGTGGTGATGTGTATGTTAATTAGATAGGAGAGATACTACCTGCAAAAACATTAGTTCAGTCCTAAATGTCAGGGGTAACTTATACTAGGTTGGCAAAGGCAGTATTGAAAATAAAAGATTGCCAAAACAGTTTTGAGATACGAGTCAACAGGGCTTGATGGCTTCACAAAAGGATTGATGAATAGAGGACTGAAAGAGAATTTTGAGTTTGTAAGTCTAGGTGATTTTTTTAAGATGATTCTACCACCAATAGAAATAGAGAATTTGGAAGAAGAGCCAGTTTAGACATAAGGTTGTGTTTAGTTTTAGATGTGTTGAATTTGAGTTACTGTTGATTTAAATGAAGAAATTGTCAAGGTACTTCATGAAATTGAACTAGAATGAGCCAGGCTTAGAGATGTAAGTATATGTAGATTTATGGAAGATATCTCAGAAATCTTGTAATCTACAATTTTATGATTTTGCCTCACTCAAACCTGCTTTTTGTATCCCTGGGTCATGCTGTCCGCTATGAAATAAGTTTGTTGTGTATTTTGAATGAACAGTGAAAGAATAATTCTTTTTTACAAAGCTGTTTGTAAGAGTGGAGTTACATCTACAGATGCAGCCACTTTGCCAGATCTCTACTAGAACTAACGGTAATATTGTCTAACTTGAGAAATCCTTTGCCAAAGAATAGTCAAATTAACAAATGTAACTTATGATTTTGTAGCAGATAGTATTTAATTGAAAGGGGTCTTAATTTTAAGACACAGATATATTTTTAGTGGTGCAATGATTTTGAGACTTATGAGAAGAGAGCTCTTAGAAAATGGGTTGTTTTACATTTCCTATTACGTTTTTGTTTGATGTCTAGCTCTGTTTCATTAAAATCCATTGTAGCACTATAAAAGTTAAAATATATTAATCAGTTTTAGTAGGTTACTATTTAAAACTGAGTGTTTAAAATTAACTTTTTCCCCTAGTGTGGTCATTTATGAGCTCCCTATTTTATTAATATATAAATATTTGATTTATATGTATTTAGCTTCTGTGTAGTATAACATTATGAATATTTTAATGCCACTTAACTACATTAAAAATTCTCCCAAAATAATTCGGGATATTGTTAAATAGTTAAAATCTAAACTTTTTATCTTAAGTAGAAACTTAAAAATTTGTAATATGCACTTTTTTTTAAAAGAATTAAGCTCTGGTTAATGATGTTAGGTAATTGTTGGGTAGTTATTAAAATGATTGGATAATTACGAAAATTCATGTTGTTAAAATAGTGTAACATGTTAAGAAAATTTAAGTGCATGATGTACTTGTCAGTTGAGCATTTAATACTGTTATAAATTGCTTGTATTTTGTTAAGAAGTCACTTTGTTTTGGTTTATTCTTATAAGGGAGGAGAACAGCTATTCAGAACAAGGGTCAAAGCAAGGTAAAGCAAGTTGTTAAACACTTTAGAATTACTTTTTTTTTTTTGGTCCCTTCTAGTGTGATACTCTGAAGGCAGCTGCTGCAGATAAACTCTAGAGACCCAGATGGTGGTTGCCTAATCCTCATGAGAATTCATGTCCTGGAAGCAGCTCTTATCGCTCCAGACCTGACATCGTCTGTGAGCTTTCACTAAGGAGAGAATAATATAAACATACTATGCATGAGTTTCACTTCTTAAATATGGCGAAGACACAGGAAGTTATAGTAAAGTATAACAAGAACAGAGTTCACATTACTGAAAGTGTTATTTAAAGCACTTGATGTTAACTTGTGATGAGTGATGGAATTTGGTTTGGGAAGAAAGATACAATGGACGTTTTCATGAAACAAAACCACTGCTCTTCCCAGTATCATGAACTCAGATGTATAACTGTCATGAAGTGTGCAGTACCCAAAAGAATACACTGTTTTGTGACTTGCTGTAGCAATTTAAAACAATTCTTTGCGTAAATGAATGGCTCTATTTCCCACCCAGTAGTCTTCTCTGTTTGGAAAGTCAGAATAACAATTCCACTATTCTGGATTTGCTATTTTGTTCAAAAGATTTCCAGGAATCTTATCTGCGTGATCTGGATTCTTGACAAATGGAACTGTTTTCCTCTTTGGCATAGTAGTGAAATGTTTGGACTTAGGGTTGTGTAGACTTCATCTACTCTAGGCAGTGTCTCATTAAATATGTGAACAGAAATAATTGTTGAATCACCCATCATTTGATTTTATGACTCTGTAGGCAATATGGGTGCTTTTTCTCCCTGAAAATTATAAAATGTGTAATTTCATCTTCCTGAAGAGCCTTTCCTTGAAGGAGCTTCATCCTATGAGACCCAGCTCTAATACCACTTATTCAGTGACTCTTCCACGGATTGAATCATTTCATTTTATTTTCTCCAGTGGTGGTACACCAAGACTGATCTTTCTAAGGGCTTCCCTGGTGGCTCAGTGGTAAAGATTCTGCCCGCAGTGCCGGAGACACAGGAGATGCAGGTTCGATCCCTGGGTTGGGAAGATCGCCTGGAGGAGGGCTTGGCAACCCACTCCAATATTCTTGCCTGGAGAATCCCATGGACAGAGGAGCCTGGCAGGTTGTGGTCCATGGGGTCACAAAGAGTTGGCTATGACTGAAGCGACTGAGCATGATCTTTCTAAGGGGCAAATTTGAATGTCTCAGAAAAGTTTTAACTGTAATTGCTTTTTATATCAAACCCAGTAGTATATCAGCCTATTGGTTTCTGTCTTCATTTTTCTGCTCCACACCTTAGCCAGTCTCATCTTCTTGGCTAGTGCCCTATCACAGAATTAACTTGCTATCACTTCTCCTCAACCTACTTTATGTTCCCTTTTTTTTTTTTTTTTTGCAGTAGTGTGCCTCCATATCTGTCCATTTTAGTCTTTCTAATCTTTTAAGGTCTTGCCCAGTATTGTCTTCTCCATGAGGTCCCCACATTCTGAATTAGAAATCACAGCATTATTGAACAGACATTATATATAAGACATTGTGCTAGATTTGGTTGAGTACAAAAACTAGTCAGAAAAGAGAAATTCTAATCCTTAAAAAGTTTATAGTTTAAAAGGGACAGCTGTTGTACAAGTTAGAAAGTGATAGGAGCCATAAGAGAGACAGCATTCAGTTGCAGGAATAATTCCAGTCATCCTTTGGTATTGGCAGAGAATGGTTCCAGAACCCATCTCAAGCACCAAGATCTGTGGGTGCTCAAGTTTCATAGTTGGCGTTCTCTGTCTGCAGATGCAGAACCCACAGATACAGAGGGCCAAGTGTACTTTCAATTGGGGTGCTCACAAGTCATATTTTAGTAATTCGTGTTTATCCAACTCCTCTGTTTAATTGGGAGCTCCTGATGGCAGATCCATCTCAAACTTGACTGTGTAATGTCTAACACAGTATCTCAGGGGGTAGGGAGAAATAAATTTGAAAGATAAGATAGAATTGAGTAAAATCCAAATATGAGGTTATTAGATAGGACCAGGTGGTTGGGTGAAGCAAGAGGCATCAAAGACCCATGATCAGTCGTTTGTTTTTTTTTTTTTTTACAATGAATTAATTAATAACTTCCCCTTGGTGGGTTTGTTATATTTTCCTTGCTTTATGAAATTCTTTTTTTTGCCTATCATGTGCTTAGTCTGAGACTTCCTGCTTACCACCTGTACCCTATAGCTGTCTACCCACTGGGCTCATTTGCTATTGCTTCCTGTTGCTGTCACATTGGCCTTACCCCCACCCCCCCACATTCTTTTTTGGGGGTTCTGTTTCCTGCAGTACATTAAGAGGCCAATGAAAACATGCCCCAGATGGTGCTGTTCTTTATCATGATCTCTCGCCACTTTGTGTTCCTATTTAAAAGAACAAACAAAAAGCAAAACAAAAAGACACATGCTGCTGGTTTGTAACTCAGCTGGCTCTGATTTCTCCTACTCTTGTTTTTGCTGTTCTCTCTCATTCTTGGTTTCTACTCTTTTTCTTTTTCTTCCTTTACTGTGCTCCCATTTCTGCTTTCATGTTTGTATACCACCATTGTAAAATCCTTTATAGTCTCTCACTGACTGGATTGTACATTCTCTTATTCTTACTTCCCATTCTAAATTCTTTCTCTTTTTTCTGTTCTGTTTTTTTTTTTAATTCAGTTTCTGTCATCTTTTCTCTCTGTTTTCTTCTTCATTTTCGTTTCTGTCTTTATTATCCTCAACTCTCCTTTTTCCATTCTTCATTGTATATCGTTTTAAACAAGTAAAGCAAAAGAAACACCCCCCCCCCCCCCCCGCACACACACACAAACAGGTAATTTCTCAACTGTATCAAGGCCTCATTTTCTACTTCATTTCCATATTCCCTGTTGCTTTCGTAAGAGCTAACACCTTGCTTCTTCCTTCATTTATTGCTTTTCATTCTTTTCCCATGTTCCTTCCCCATAAGAAATCTTAAACAGTAATACTGGCTCTTCTCCATCATTTTAATTTACCATTCCATATGCTTCCTCTTTCCATTATTTTTCTGTGTGTGTGTGTGAAGGCCCTAAAATGAGGAAGGTTTAGCTAATGTGCAGCTGCAGTGCTGAGTCCTGCAATACTGGCTGTTTTACCTCCTAGATGATTTAGTGGTGAAGATAGAAGCAGAAACCAAATCAATTGGAAGAACATTAAAAATTGGAGAGTGTTTATAGCGGTTTGTGTTAATTATGCTTTTTGGAAAATGGAAACGTAATTGAGGAACAACAGAGTAGCATAAGGAGACCAAAAGTGAACCGTGGGGTCACTCTCTGTCCAAATATACATATTGCCCCCCAACCCCACCCTGAGTATTCCATCCACTAGGTTCTGTTCATTAGAAATGCATGTGGCTTAACTGGTCTTTTAAAAAATGCAAGTGTCCTATAATACTAAGTCTCATTTAGACCTTGTGTGAATTACTCTTAATCAGATTGTGAATAAGAATTTTAATTTTATTTGAATATGTGGGAAGGCTGGTGGAGGGAAGGCAAGCTCTAATGGGTATAAAAAGGAGCTGTGGAGAACAAGAGTATCATTGCATTCTTCTGTAACTTTTGTTTTGAATTCGTGGCATTTTTTTAACTGAAGGAGATATTAGTAATATTTTAACTTAATTTCTTTATTTCATAGGTAAAAATAAGAGAAGTTGACTTGTTTAGGTCTTCTAGCTTCTTAGTGGTAGAAAAGGGACAATTCTACCCATTGTCCTCTTTACATCATCATGTTATTTTTATACTACAGTGGATTCCTAACCATTCTCTGACTCAAAGTGAGGGGAACAAGATCAAAAAGGGACAGAGGGTAATATGTGTATTTGCCTTACCACCTCCTTTTTCCTCCTTCCCCCCTTAATCGTTAGCATATTATAACATTCTGGATATGAATGACTGAGGATCTGTTGTATTACCTATAGAAGAAAATAAACAAAAATGTTAGACTTTTATTAAAGAGGAAAGCTAATAGATATATTTAAAAGTCTTTATCTGCTCTTTTACTTATGTTCATCAAAAACACAACTTCTGAGATACAAGATTGCTTTTTGTCTAGAAATTCTGAATGAGTGGGAGGGAAGCCAAAACTGACTAGAGAATCAAGTGGTCCAGCATTACTTGAAGAGTTGAATGTGTTTAAATCAGCAGGTCCCAATGACATGCATCGTAGGACACTTAAAGATTTGGCAGATATCATTGCAGAGGCACTAGCAAATTACCATGCACAGGATGTGAAAGGGGCAGAGTAATGGTAGTGCTTCTAAGTCACCACTTTTGTTAGTCTAGTGCTCTTCACCGCCTCCCCCCAAAGCTATAGAAACAAAGAAGCTATACAAAACTCACATTATTTGCATTGCATTGGCCCTTGAAAACACCATTTACTCAGCCATATCCCATTTTCATTTGTCATTTTCCCAACTTATGCATTCTAAATTATAAATCCAGTATGGGTTTTAAGAACTTGTAATGTCTACTGAAAATAGAGGTTAAAAATAGCACTTGAATTTATTAAGTGTTTGTAGAATTCCAGTTTGCAGAGTACTTTTAACAGACTGTTTTATCTGCCAGCCAACTCAGAATGTTGTTTTAAAAATAAAATATTTATACTCATTGGATTCAATTTGTATTATTAATCCAAATCTCCTTTACTTGTTTATTTATATTTTCTGTCTGCTTCCACAAAAGGATTTTAGATAGATTGAGATAGGATGCACCTACAATGGAACAGTTAAATATAAAGTCATACAATAAAAGATTAGATAAATTTCTCTCTTCTGAGAACCTGAGGTGAAGTTATTACATAAGCTTTAACTTTAGCTCTTGCTTTGGGAGCTAAAGAAAAGGGAAATAATATGAGGGGTGTGTGTGTGTGTGTGTGTGTGTGTGTGTGTACTTATATTTGTTTAATTAAAGAGGAGCATATTAGTCTTTACCTTATTTCATGGTTATTTATACACAGTGTATTATAGACATAATACACTTAACTTGTTTAGAGTACCAACCACATAGATCAGTGTTTCTAGTCATGACAGTATTTATCATGAGTGACCAAGTGGTTAAATATGCTTTCTTAAGAAACACTGAGTGATATAAGTTATAAACAACTCTTTAAGCCAAGGTTTTATAAAGGCTGCAAAATAGTTCTTTATATAACCTTTGTTTTTATTGACACCCCTCCCCCTGGCAGGACACAGAGTATAACTAGGAAGGGCAGGTGGTATTTTGAACAAATCATCAACTTCAGCGTCAGATGAAGCCAGATCTAGTCCCAGATCTATTTATTTATTTTGGACCCTTGGACAAGCTGTGTAATGTCACTGAGCTTTAGTTTCCTGATGTGTAAGATAGTGCTATTAATATTGATCCTTTTCTCAGAGGAGTTTTGGGGTGTCTAAATGAAGTAATCTAAGCAGTTGCTCAATAATTAGTTTCTTCTTAGGGAAAATAATAAATGTCCTGTACTGAGCATGGCTTTGTCAGCTGTATAGTTCTCTTTATTCCTTCCTTCTCCTTAGTCCCTTATGCTGTAGTTGTCGTATATAGTTTCACGTGTTTTCACTAAAAACCCACAACAAAATGTTATGATTTTTCTTATCCATAGGTATTTTTTAAAACTTAGGAGGAGAAAATTACTTCACCTGTTTATTTGCAGTATCTAGTGTTCTTCATTGCTTCCTGAAAATCTGAAGTAATACCTACTTGGCATTATTTCCCTTCAGCCTAAAGAACTTCTTTTATCTTTCCTGAAGTGCAGATCTGCTGGTGATTTCTCTTAGTTATCATTTATCTGAAAAGGTCTTTTTTGTTTTTAAGTATTTTATTCATTTTAATTGGAGGATAATTACTTCACAGTATTGTGATAGTTTTTGCCATACGTCGACATTGAAAAGGTCTTTATCCTACCTTCTTTTTATTTTCCCTTTTGGGTGTGTTTGTTTAAGTGCAGTTTAAATACTGTGGAATTCACTTTTTGAGTAAACAGTTTGATGAGTTTTGACAAATGTATGTGGTTTTTATAGCCACCACTAGATTTAAGATGAAGAGAATTTATTTATTTATTTATTTTTTTTGAAGAGAATTTAAAATACCTCAAAACTTGTCTTCATGCCCCTTATAGTCAGTCCCCTCCATACTCCTGTTTCCTGGCAGCTGCTAATCTGATTTCTGCCCTGATAGTTTTGCTTTTTGCAGAATCTCATCTAGAGAACAAGACAGTTTGCAGCCTTTGGTCTTACTTGTTTCACTTAACATAGTGCTTTTGAGATTCAGCCATGTTTCTGGATATTATTCTTGAGTATTCCATTGATTAGTTTTACCATAGTTTATCTACTTACCAGTTGATGGACATTTGAAGTTATTTGCAATTCTTGGCTATTTATGCATAAAGTTATTTTAAACATTTGTGTACAAGTCTTTAAGTGACACGTTTTCATATCTCTTGGGTTAATACATAGGAGTGCTTTGCTTGCTCATACTTTAAGTATATACATCTAACTATTGAAAATAGCTACACTATTTTCCAAACTAGCTCTACCATTGTACATTTCCAGAGCAAGGTAATGAGGATTGCAGTTGCTTTAAAGCCTGTCTGTGCTTGGTATTATCATATTTTAAAATTTTAGCCGTAGTAGTAGTTTGTAGTGCTATCTCATTGTGATTTCGGTTTGGATTTTGCCAATGATTATTGATGTTGAACTTTTTATTAATGTGCGTATTTGACATGTGTATATTTTTGGTGAATTGTCTGTTCAGATCTTTTATCCATTTTTAAATAGTGCTGTTTGTCATCGTATTGAATAGTAAATATCCTTTACATATCTGGATAAAAATGGTAAGTTTATCTTTTAAGTATTTGTGTTTTGATTGTAAGTGGTACTTTTTAATCGATAGTATAGGCTTAAAATGGAATTTTGTTTGTCTTTTATCCTGCAACTTTGCTGAACTCAGTTCAGTTGTTTGCAGTTTCTTCAAGATTTTCTACATAAATTGTCATGTCTTATGTACAGAAAGACAGGGGTTTTTTTTTGTTGTTTTTTTTTTGCTTTACTGTACTGAATCAAGGCCTCCCAAAAATATTGAATAAAAGTGGGAGAGCATGTATTCTTGTTTTCTTCCTTGTCTTGGAGTGAGGGGATTCTCTTTTACCAATACTTGTGGGCGTAGCTGTAGAGTTTTTTTAGATGCCCTTTATCAGGTTGAAGTGTAGTTCCTTTCTGTTCTTAGTTTGTTGAAGATTTTTATTAGCAGTGGCCATTGGGTTTTTTTTACATTCTTTTTGTGTGAGTTTGTGTGTACAGTGAGATAATCACGTAGTGTCCTTTTTAAAGAATTTCCCCTGGGTCAGGAAGATCCCCTGGAAAAGGAAATGGCAACCCACTCCAGTATCCTTGCCTGGAAAATCTCATGGACAGAGGAGCCTGATGGGCTGCAGTCCATGGGGTTGCAAAGAGTTGGAATGACTGAGCGACTAACACTAACTAATAGGTGTAGGGACAGTTGACTTAGTTAAATTTTGGTTGTTTGTCTTTCAACAAATTTGGGTCTCAGGTTTTTTGGTCATAAATTTGTTTCTAGCATCCACTTAATGTTAAAATAGCTTTTAATGTATGTAAGGTCTATAGTGATGTCTCCTCTTTCATCACTAACAGTGGTAATTTGCATCTCAGTCTTTTCCAGTTCTTTTTAGCTACTTCTCAGTTTACTGAACTTTCTTAGAGAAGCAGCGTTTGATTTAATTTGTCCTTTTCCTAAGACGAAAGTTCCTATCATGATTTGAGGCCTTTTTTTCCTTTCACCATTAATATTTAATGCTTTAAGTTTCCCTCTAAGAACTGTTTTAACTTCATCCTCTTAGTTTTCATATCTGAAATATGATGGGAGTTGCCATATCTGACTCTGTTTTTAAAGCTTTTTTGGTCTCTTCAAACTGTGTTTTTTTCCTTTTAAAATGCGTTGTTGTGAGGACTTCGTTGACAGTCCAGTGTTTCATACTTGACGCTTTTACTGCCACGGCCTGGGTTTAATTCCTGGTCGGGGAATTAAGATCCCACAAGCTACATGATATAGTAAAAAAAGAAAAAAATTTTTTAATAAAATAAAAATTTAAAAAGTTTCTCTGTCCACAGAGGTGATATACTGGATTAAAGGAACTGTGGTATATAGGCCTTTAGAAATACAATGATAAAGTGTTCTGGGTGGTGAAACATTCTGTAGGCCCCTGGTTAGATCTCAGTCTTTTGATGAGATTGTCTCCCTGGATTGTGAACTTCACCAGTGCTTCTTTGGATTTTTTTAATCCTCTTAGGGGGAACAGGATGACTAGAGGGGCTTGGAATTGGCTATTTTTCTTCCCCCATGTGAAAGACTAGAAGGAGCTGATGTTGGTTATTTCCCTCCAGGTAAATTAGGCCAATAAAACTCCAGTAGGTTAGGCTCTGGTAAAGTAGTTTATCCTGGGGGCAAGTCTTATTAAGAAGAACAGAATGCTCTGGCATATTCCAAAATGGTTCTTTTTCCATTCCCCATGCCAGAAAGGTAAGGGAATTTTTCTTCAGTTTTCACTGTGAGGACCTGGTTTTACCTTCTGGAGGTAAAACTCACAAAGGTATGGGAATCTGCTTATGACTTGGTGCCCAAGTTTTTAACTCTCAAAACTTGTTTAAACTGAGTCTCCATGAATTTGGTCCGTTACAATATAGGTTTTTTTTGCACTGTTACTGGCTTTCTAGAGGTTTCTGCACTGGTTAAGTTTTGGGCAGTGATTTGTTTTCTTTGATGGATCTAAGAAGAATTGTTTATTTATTTAGCTTTTTACTTGTTAGGATAGAGTGATGACTTTTAAGCTCCTTACATGCTCAACCAAAAACTGGAAAAGTCTGCAAGCATATTTTGGGTTACTTCAGTATAGTGATAACTACTTTAGGGTTAGAGTTGCTCTTTGGAGTATAGGTTACATTTTCTGTCTAGTAATTTGGGGCTGTTTTGTTAGATGTTGTGAATGATACATCGTAGAGACTTTGGATTCTGTTCTGTTTCTCTGAAGATGGTTTTCTTTCTCTTTAAATTTCTCAGAACTGACCAGCTACTTTGACAGTATTGAAACTTCACACTTGTTTTTCTTACAGTTGACTACAGATGGTGTCCTAATGGTTCTACCTTATCTGCCTTAGCTGGGCTGCTTGGAGTGTATTCTCTGTATGCGTAGTTCCGTAGTCAGTTATGTTTGGGCAGACTTTATTTATAGCATTTTGGGCTAGCTCTCTCTGACTCCAGTGTCTAGATTTCCCTTCCCACTTTCTAATTACTGTGGCAGCCCCAGTCTCTGACCTCTGATTCTTTAACCAGCAAGACTGCAGCTTTCTATTAAAACTTTAATTATTCTCTTCTCCCATTCCCACTGCCAGAACTATTGATTGAGGATAGCTTCAGGTGAAGAGCTATAAAAACTGTAAATTAACCCAATGCCTTTCCTCTCTTTCAAGCATTAACTTAACTCCATTTAATGTATGTTTTTGATTGTTTTCTAGTGCCTTCATGTATAGTCAGTTCTTGTTATTCACAATTTTGTATTTGGGACTTCACCTACTTGCTGCATTTTATTTATAACCCCCAAATCAATAGTCACTGCACTTTTGAGACTTGTGTGGGGCAGCAAAAAATTTACCTGCTGCACACGCTCCCAGCTGAGGTCACACGGACAGTGGTGTGCTTTCTTGTTTCATCTTTCATCTGTGCTGATTAGAGGATGGAGATTGTCGGGGGCAGTGCAGTGTAGTGCAGGACACCTCAGCTCTCAGCCACCTATGAACCTTATTTTCTCTTTTGTAAAATAAAGAAAAAGGATGAGTTGTTTTTAGGATATAAGATTATAATCTGTGAGGGGCGTGTGTGTGTGTGTATGTACACAGTTGACTCCTGAAAAACACAGGTTTGAATGCATGAGTCCACTTATGTGCAGATTTTTTTTCAATAGGAAATACTACAGTTCAACACAATCTGCAGTTGGTTGAATCCACTGATAGAGAGCTTTAGACAGAGAGGAACGGCATATGTGGAGAGCAGACTATACATTATACGTGGATTTTCAACTGTGTGTAGTACGGTCAGCATCCCCACCCCCATGTTCAGAGTCAGTCATGTATTTCCTCTAGGAGCAGCAGCTTCGTATTTGCTAATTCTGTGTTCATGACAACTTTATAGTACATAACATTTATGAATAATAACTCTCAAGTATAATTGTTTTTTGTATTGTGTACAGAATTTATAATTGTTTCTACAAGGTAAATGGTCTGATATGAGCTTACTCCATCATTATCAAAAGCAGAACTCTACCTCTATTTTATTTTGTAATTGCAGAATGTTCTATAAATATTTTAAAAAGCACAGGAAGGAGAATATGTATCACTGTTGTTGCCACCACATGGAGATAACCACAGTTAACATTCTGTGTCTGAAATTCTATTCTTTCATCTGTACAGCATGACTCATGTGTGTTTATATGCATATTGTTAATTACCTGATTTTAAGTAAGTTGTATTTAATGTCCCAGTTTCTTGATATATAAAATAGGGATAATAAAATTATATATCATAGGATTTGGGGAATTAAAGATTAGTATATGTGAGGCACTTAAAGCTGCATGGAACTTATTAAATGTGATAGAATTATTAGCAATTAGATATTTTTATAATTGATGTTATACTGTAATTCTGCCATTTAAAATTGAGTATGCTGAGCATAATTGTATCTCTTATTGATAACTGAACATCAGTGTTATGAGTGAGACTCTCAATTGTTACATTTGAGGTGCAGTTTTGAATTTTAAGATTTGTGTTTAATGTTCCTCAAGGAGCTTTTCCTGATTTTTTTTTTTTTTTTGCTTCTTCTGTTTGAAGTTTTTTGTGTTCCCCTTGATAACTAGTTTCCTTCTTTTTTAAAAAATGTCTGTGTTATATTCTTCTGGAGGTTTATTTGGTTTCCTTTCTTATTTACAGCTTCTAATTTGCTCTCTACAGAGAAACTCCATAATTAAATTTGTTGAGGTAACATCTAAAATCAGAGTGTATGTTAAGTATGTGACTTTGTGAGTGCCAGTATCTGCCTTTGTTTTTATTGCATTTTAGATGGATTTAGAGCCAGAAATCCTAAAATTTATCTTTTTATTTTTTTGGCCACACTGGGCATCATTTGGGTTCCTAGTTCCCTGGCCAGGGATTGAACCCATGCCCCCTGCAGTGGAAGCATGCAGTTTTAACCACTGGACTGCTAGGAATGTTCCTAGAATTCGTGTTTTTTAAAACTTTATTTTATTAGAAAAATATAGTATGGTAGTTTCCCCCCCCCCAAAACTAAAGTAATTCATTGGAGTAGATTATGCCAGCAGAATGAAAACAATCTCTGTGTTAGAATTTTTACTGAGTTGGATAATTTTTTTTCCTTAAAAGATATAAAGCTTAATGTTATAAGGAATAGGTACAGTTTGTTTCTAATAGAATATGAGCAGCATATCTTGAATATAATTTTATTTTTTAATCACATTTTCCTGTTTTTATATGTCCATCTTTCTGTTTCTTTCTCTGGTTGAAATTTAATGAATAGTTTTATATTTTTGTAATTAAGCTCTTAGGCATTGGTACTCCTGGCCTGCCTTTCTGTGTCAGTAGTGTTCACATAATTTTTGTTCATGGATGATTTGGTGTTCCTGCTTTTTCTATTTTACATTCTTTTTCCACTTCTTAGTGTACTT
The DNA here is from genome assembly GCF_042477335.2 of Ovis canadensis. NCBI lineage: Eukaryota > Metazoa > Chordata > Mammalia > Artiodactyla > Bovidae > Ovis > Ovis canadensis. The sequence goes on along the minus strand of NC_091246.1, from coordinate 52,009,424 downwards.
TCTTTTCAACTTTCTTAAACATTGTTTATTAAATTACTTCCCCAGCTCTTTCTCACTTCCAGGTTTAATAGGCATGTGTGCTCCCTGGGAGAGAAGAAGGGTAAAAGTAAGAATAGAAGTGGCAGTGTAGAATAAGACAGAAAGAAAATAGAAATAGGAGAGGAGGAGTATATGAATGTGAAGTCGATCATACTGACTGATAAGGAAGGGTGGGGAGTATCCTTCATCATCCTGAACTTCTCTTATATCCCATGTCTACATCATTAGCAAATCTTGTCAGTTTCAGTCTGTGAAATATACTTAAGAGTCAGAATCTGATCACTTCTTACCCATCCACACCATTGCCATGTAGGTTTAAATCACAGTTAAAGTGAAGTCGCTCAGTTGTGTCCAACTCTTTGCGACCCCATGGACTGTAGCCTACCAGGCTCCACAGTCCATGGGATTTTCCAGGCAAGAATACTGGAGTGGACTGCCATTTCCTTCTCGGGGGATCTTCCAAACCCAGGGATCGATCCCAGGTCTCCTGCATTGCAGACAGACGTTTTACCATCTAGGGAAGCCTATTGGAGTAGGGTTTCAGAGGTTTTCTTTCTTCTCTGCCTTTTGCCACCCAGTAGTTAGTGTGGGCCTTTTAAATTTAAGTCAGATGATGTCATTCCTTTTTACAGACTCCTTGTTTCACTTAAATTAATATCCAATGTCCAGTCCGTGGTATGAAAGGTTGTATATGATCTGGTTTTGTCACCTCTCTGATCTTCTCTCTTGTCTCTCTCACTTACTATTAAGCCCCACACTGACCACTGTATCTTCAAAGTGCCAAGTACATTCCTGCCTTAGGGCTTCATGCTAAATATGCCCTCTCCTGGCTATGTTTTTTCCTCAGCAGTTGCTTGGCTGGCTCCCTCAACTTCTTTCAGATCTCTGCTCAAGTGTCATCTTAATTTGAAGGATTTTCTCTTGATTGTCTTATTATGTGAAATAGCATCTCCTTCTTAATGCTATCATTCTCAATCCCTTTTTCCCTGTTGTATTTTTTTGATAGGTTGTATTGCCACTTTACATATTTTATAAGAATGTATTTATGAATGTATGTATTTATGTAATGGCTTTACCCTGCCTGCTAAAGTAGAAACCTTCTGGTTCTTTGCAATATCCCCTGCACTTAAAATACTACCTGGCTAGACTCTCAGTAAATATTTCTTTGAATACAGGATAGAATAAATAGGAAAATATAGGCAAGAAACAGTTGTGTTTCTAAGGAAAACCAGTGGCATTTCAAACTGACTGTAGAGATGTGGAGGGTGGCTAACAAGGAATGTACTTAGTAGGTAAGGGATTGGAATGGATATATTAGCGCTGAGGATTGTTTGGTGGGCTGATTAGTTGGGCAGATAGTAATATGTGAAATCAGAAGGCTTTTCTAACAAGGACAGGTTTTTTCTATTTGACCTCATACTGTCTGAGTAGCTCTTTTGTTTGTTGGTTGGTGTTGCCTTACAATATGAACAAGATTTCTTTCACCCCTTTTGGCTCTCTGGTTTTTTGTTGTGACCAGTTTCCAGTCCTTTCCTGCCAGCTTGACTGTCTTCTCTCTGGTGACTGGCCCTCATCTCCCTGGCTTCTTTTTTGTCAGGGAGGGCGTTTTATATGTGCACTTTATCCCTGAATGCTGAGAGAATACTTGTCAAACTGACAGATGAGGTGACTACTGGTTGCCATTTGACATGGAGAACGACACCTAAAAGTCTGCCTTTGCAGCTGTGGGCCTTTGAGAGACTCAAAGTAAGATGGTGTGCTTTATCAAGTAGAAATAACCATGTTGATGAACATTTAGTGTTCATGACGTTAAAATGTATCCTTTTTGTAAAGACTGTTGTCTAATAATGAACTAGGTATATTATTTCATTCATTTGCTCTGTATATTTATCTCTCTTCTCTGTTTTGACGCCTGCAATGGCTCACTTATGTCCACTAAATATAACTCTTGAAGCCAGCATTTAAGATTATATTAAATTTGTAATATACTTCCCAGCCTACATTTTTATTTCTCAGCTTCCTTTCGTATTCCCTATATTCTGGTCCACTAGTTTTCAGGGTGCTTCTCAGGGATTCCTTTGGAGAGATGAGATTCTGGTTGGTAGAACTGTTTCTGTTCTTAGGGTTTCATTTCTTAAGATTTCTTAGGAAACTCTTCCTTAGGGTTTCATTTCTTTTGTACATTTGACTTTCTTTAAAATAGGGTTCTGTAAGGAAAAGAATATTTGAAAGTGACTCCATTTGTTTGATGGTGTGATTAGTCTGTGTCTGATAGTCTCTCTGTCTTTCACACACACACACTCCCGTCACACTTTCTTGTGACTTTCCTGTGGTTCCCTCTTCCTAGAATGTTAATGTCTCTAATTAATCATTTATATAATGAGGTTTGTTGGTCACTTGTAACAGGATGATAGTTTTACACATTTCAGTTCTAAAGAACTTTAAGGAAACTGGAAATTAACTACATACATGATCAGAATCCTTAAGGTTTAATGTATGTTCTGTTAACTTATGGCTTTGTATGCATGCTGGACAAAGATATACTCTTGAGTTTGGGCCACATATTTTTCCATGAATGTATGCTTCTAAAATATTGATGGGGAGTTCCCTGGTGGCCTCGTGGTTAGGACTCTGTGCTTTCACTGCATGGCCAGGGTTCAGTCCCTGGTTGAGGAATTGAGGTCCTGCAAGCCTCAAGGCTGCCAAGAATATAATCAATCTGATTTCAGTGTTGACCATCTGGTGATGTCCGTGTGTGGATTCTTCTCTTCTGTTGTTGGAAGAGGGTGTTTGCTATGACCAATGCGTTCTCTTGGCAAAACTCTATTAGCCTTTGCCCTGCTTCATTCCGTATTCCAAGGCCAAATTTGCCTGTTACTCCAGATGTTTCTTGACTTGCTACTTTTGCGTTTCAGTCCCCTATAATGAAAAGGATATCTTTTTTGGGTGTTAGTTCTAAAAGGTCTTGTAGGTATTCATACAGCTGTTCAACTTCAGCTTCTTCAGCATTATTGGTCGTCAGGGCATAGACTTGCATTACTGTAATATTGAATGGTTGGCCTTGGAAATGAACAGAGATCATTCTGTCATTTTTGAGATTGCATCCAAGGACTGCATTTCGGACTCTTTTGTTGACTATGATGCTACTCCATTTCATCTAAGGGATTCCTGCCCACAGTAGTAAATATAATGGTCATCTGAATTAAATTCATCCATTCCAGTCCATCTTAGTTCGCTGATTCCTAGAATGTCGATGTTCACTCTTGTCACCTCCTGTTTGACCGCTTCCAGCTTCCCTTGATTCATGGACATAACATTCCAGGTTCCTCTTCAGTATTGTTCTTTACAGTATCGAACCTTGCTTCTATCACCAGTCCCATCCACAACTGGGTGTTGTTTTTGCTTTGGCTCCATCTCTTCATTCTTTCTGGAGTTATTTGTCCACTGATCTCCAGTAGCATATTGGGCACCTAGCGACCTGGGGAGTTCATCTTTCAGTGTCCTGTCTTTTTGCCTTTTCATACTGTTCATGGGATTCTCAAGGCAAGAATACTAAAGTGGTTTGCCATTCCCTTCTCCAGTGGACCACATTCTGTCAGACCTCTCCACCATGACCTGTCCATCTCGGGTGGCCCCACTTGGCCTGGCTTAGTTTCATTGAGTTAGACAAGGCTGTGGTCCATGTGATTAGACTGACTAGTTTTCTGTGATTATGGTTTCAGTGTGTCTGCCCTCTGATGCCCTCTTGCAACACCTACCATCTTACTTGGGTTTCTCTTACCTTGGATGTGGGGTATCTCTTCACCCCACAGCTCCAGCAAAGTGTAGCCAGTGCTCCTTACCTTGGACAGGGTTATCTCCTCATGGCCACCCCTCCTGACCTTGAACATGGAGTAGCTCCTCTCGGCCCTCCTGGGAAAACAAGACCGGAGCTGACTGTGGCTCAGATCATGAACTCCTTATTGCCAAATTCAGACTTAAATTGAAGAAAGTAGGGAAAACCACTAGACCATTCAGTTATGACCTAAATCAAATCCCTTATGATTATACAGTGGAAGTGAGAAATAGATTTAACAGACTAGATCGGATAGATGGAGTGCCTGATGAACTATGGACAGAGGTTCGTGACATTGTACAGGAGACAGGGATCAAGACCATCCCCATGGAAAAGAAATGCAAAAAAGCAAAATGGCTGTCTGAGGCAGCCTTACAGATAGCCATGAAAAGAAGAGAAGTGAAAAGCAAAGGAGAAAAGTAAAGATATAAGCATCTGAATGCAGAGTTCCAAAGAACAGCAAGGAGAGGTAAGGAAGCCTTCCTCAGCAAACAATGCAAAGAAACAGAGGAAAACAACAGAATGGGAAAGACTAGAGATCTCTTCAAGAAAATTAGAGATACCAAGGGAACATTTCATTCAAAGATAGACTCGATAAAGGATAGAAATGGTATGGACCTAACAGAAGCAGAAGACATTAAGAAGAGGTGGCAAGAGTACAATGAAGAACTGTACAAAAAAGATCTTCATGACCAAGATAATCACGATGGTGTGATCACTCATCCCTGGAATGTGAAGTCAAGTGGGCCTTAGAAAGCATCACTACGAACAAAGCTAGTGGAGGTGATGGAATTCCAGTAGAGCTATTTCAAATCCTAAAAGATGACACTGGGGAAGTGCTGCACTCAATATGCCAGCAAATTTGGAAAACTCAGCAGTAGTCACAGGACTGGAAAAGGTCAGTTTTCATTGCAATTCCAAAGAAAGGCAGTGCCAAAGAATGCTCTAACTACCGCACAATTGCACTCATCTCACACACTAGTAAAGTAACGCTCAAAATTCTCCAAGCCAGGCTTCAGCAGTAAGTGTACTGTGAACTTCCTGATGTTCAAGCTGGTTTTAGAAAAGGCAGAGGAACCAGAGATCAAATTGCCAACATCCACTGGATCATGGAAAAAGCAAGAGAGTTCCAGAAAAACATCTCTTTCTGCTTTGTTGACTATGCCAAATGTTTATTGTGGATCACAATAAACTGTGGAAAATTCTGAAAGAGATGGGAATCCCAGACCACCTGACCTGTCTCTTGAGAAATCTGTATGCAGGTCAGGAAGCAACAGTTAGAACTGGACATGGAACAACAGACTGGTTCCAAATAGGAAAAGGAGTACATCAAGGCTGTATATTGTCACCCTGCTTATTTAACTTGTATGCAGAGTACATCATTAGAAACGCTGGGCTGGAAGAAGCACAAGCTGGAATCAAGATTGCCGGGAAAAATATCAATAACCTCATCTGATGCTACCCTTATGGCAGAAATTGAAGAGGAACTAAAAAGCCTCTTGATGAAAGTGAAAGAGGAAAGTGAAGAAGTTGACTTAAAGCTCAACATTCAGAAAACGAAGATCCTGGCATCTGGTCCCATGACTTCATGGGAAATAGGTGGGGAAACAGTGGAAACAGTGTCAGACTTTATTTTTTGGGCTCCAAAATCACTGCAGATGGTGACTGCAGCCATGAAATTAAAAGACGCTTGCTCCTTGGAAGGAAGGTTATGACCAACCTAGGCAGCCCATTCAAAAGCAGAGACATTACTCTGCCAGCAAAGGGCCATCTAGTCAAGGCTATGGTTTTTCCACTAGTAATGTATGGATGTGAGAGTTGGACTGTGAAGAAAGCTGAGCACTGAAGAATTGATGCTTTTGAACTGTAGTATTTGAGAAGACTCTTGAGAGTCCCTTGGACTGCAAGGAGATCCAACCAGTCCGTTCTGAAGGAGATGCATCCTGGGATTTCTTTGGAAGGAATGATGCTAAAGCTGAAGCTCCAGTACTTTGGCCACCTCATGCGAAGAGTTGACTCATTAGAAAAGACTCTGATGCTGGGAGGGATTGGGGACGACAGAAGATGAGATGGCTGGATGGCATCACCGACTCGATGAATATGAGTTTGAGTGAACTCTGGGAGTTGGTGATGTTCAGGGAGGCCTGGTGTGCTGCAGTTCATGGGGTCTCAAAGAGTCAGACACGACTGAGCAACTGAACTTAAGCCTCAAGGCATGGCCAAAAATTTGATAAAGTTTAGTAGGAGGGTGTGATTTTTGGCATGTGTATTACCTGTAGCTTTTGTTGTCATTTTAATAATGTACCTTGTATATGAAGCCAAGATAAATTAACATTCTTATTGACATTTTTTTTTCTGATTTTTTTTATTCTAAATTTTACAGAATGAGGTTTTGTTTTTCTGTTCCCACACACCCCTTCAAATACAATGCAAGGTTTTCCTCTTTAGCTCCTTGATGAAATGGCAAGTTAAACTTTAGTTTTCTCAACTATTACTGAAAACTTTTGTACAGTTTACTATGAAAACAGTACAGTTTCTTAAAGTACATAGTATTTTCCTTCCATCTGAGCCATAAAATACTGATTTCTCTGAAGCTGCTTGATTCACCCTGCTGCTAAGTCACTTCAATTGTGTCCAACCTTGTGAGACCCATAGACGGTACCCTACCAGGCTCCTCCGTCCCTGGCATTCTCCAGGCAAGAACACTGTAGTGGGTTGCCGTTTCCTTCCCCAATGTATGAAAGTGAAAAGTGAAAGGGAAGTCGCTCAGTCGTGTCTGACTCTTCGCAACCCCATGGACTGCAGCCTACCAGGCTCCTCTGTCCACGGGATTTTCCAGGTAAGAGTACTGGAGTGGGTTGCCATTGCCTTCTCCATGTGGTAGTTATTTTGCATTTACCTAGCAAATAGGAAGTATCTTTCATAATAAAACTTCTTTCATTTCCACATACTTGTAGAGCTAGAGTTTTTATGTCTTGACAGTAATGAGGGGATATTGTTTTATATTTAACATTTTTTCACTATACATGTTAATATGTAATTGTTACCTAGCAGACTGTAAAGGATAGTTGTTACTGGTGTAAAACATTAAAAATAATTTCTCTCAGAAAACCTGTAGGTAAAGCAGTGGTTCTCAACTTGATGCTTTTGCCCCAATGAGTATTATGGTATTATCTGGAGACATTTTTGATTGTCACAACTGAGCAGAGATAGTGTTTAGCACCAGGCATGGTTCTGAACATTTCTACAGGACAACATCCAACAATGAAGAATTTTCTAACCCCAAATGTCAGAAGTACTGAGACTGAAAAACCCTACTCTAAAAAATAACCTGAAAATGTCTATTTTACTTTTAAGAAAAATATTTTTATTTTTATTTTTACCTTCTTTACATGCGTATAGATTTAGTCAGCTATTATCTTGATGATATCTTTTTTATCTTGATAATATCTTAAAAATGATTAGTACATCTTATTTTAGAAAAGATCAGAACTTTAAAAAAATAATTGTTTTTTCCTAAAAGGTATAATTGTTAAATAGCTGATTTTTGTTTCTTGCCCCCTGTCCTCTTTTGAGTTGGATAATGGTTATCGTTGGGATGAAATGAAAATTAGGGAATCTTGGTAAATATTTCTGCCAGAAGTAGAACTCTTAAGACCAGTCTGTTAGTTTAAGGCAGTTCAGGCTTTACTTTAGGGTCCCCATCTAAAAGAGTAGATCAGTTCACCTTATTGGAAGAATTACTTTCCCCTGCAGATCAGTAAAGAAAATATTAGTAATTTCCTCTCTCTCCTCACCACCTTTCCCCTCAAACACACAGTGTTAGCAGTTTCTATACTTTTATGCTAACACGTTACCAGGTTTTAACACATACCTTTCTCTATGCCCATATAAACAAAATTTAAACACATAGCAGTAAGGGTCATTGTTTTTACATAATTCTCTGAGACATATTTTTTCCCCCGCTTTTACTATGTAAAATTCCTTGGTAATTAATAAGAAACTGAACTTTTCTTTTTAATAGCCAGTTGATAGTATATAGAACATATAGAATGAATATTTCAAAGTTTATCAAATCCTTGGATATTTACTAGTCTGTAGGTTTTTGTTTTACCACTTGAAGCAATAACCCAGGTACATACATACCTTCATGCTGAATTTTTTGTTTATAAAAATCAAATTGGTTTAGTAATGCTTACTGTAGAGAAGAGATAATAAGGATAAATCACAGATTGTTTGACTTTGAAATTTTCTTTTTGAATTTGTATTTGACAGTATTTAGTTTCAGACTGTATGATGACTTTAATTAAACCACAGAAGATCCTCCCTCCACACCATTTTGAAGCTAAATGCCATTATAGCTCATCTTGGCTTGATCTATGCTTTGGTCTTGTGTAAGGGAGGTAAACAACTCTTATTTAAAATAACAAAATACAACAGAAACCTGAAGGTCCAGGGGATAGGAAAAGAAATGCTTAGAAGTTATCTGGATAAATGTATTATTTTAAGAAGAACTAGCTAAAATTTGAGAAGCAGATTGTTTGAAGGCAGACAAAAACTTCTTGATAATTGGCTTATTAATGAAAAGATCATAATGCTGTCTGGAAGCTTTACAAGCTGTCAAATTCAGAATGTGCTTTTTATGATTCAAAATATGTTTATTAGATGACTATACTTAACCTAGATACTTAATGAGTATTTGAGATCATTGATCTGTCTGTAAGCAGAGTGGTATAAGAATAGGTTGGATGCATGGATTTTAGTCCCAGCTTTGCTGTTGTTGATCAGTTGTACAGATATGCCAAAGTTTTCATATTCTGGGATCTTCTTTCCTTTCTTTTCTGGAAACTTAATTGTTTCTAAAGTTTTTCAGTTCTAGATGTCTGATTTATTGTCTTGCATATTCTTTTAAAGAAATACATGATCATTAGTTCACTTCAGTTCAGTCGCTCAGTCATGTCCAACTCTTTGCGACCCCATGAACTGCAGCACGCCAGGCCTCCCTGTCCATCACCAACTCCTGGAGTTACCCAAAACCATGTCCATTCAGTCAGTGATGTCATCCAGCCATCTCATCCTCTGTCGTCCCCTTCTCCTCCTGCCCTCAATCTTTCCCAGCATCAGGATCTTTTCCAATGAGTCAGTTCTTCGTATCAGGTGGCCAAAGTATTGGAGTTTCAGCTTCAGCATCAGTCCTTCCAATGAACACCCAGGACTGATCTCCTTTAGGATGGACTGGTTGGATCTGCTTGCAGTCCAAGGGACTCTCAAGAGTCTTCTCCAACACCACAGTTCAGAAGCATCAATTCTTCTGCACTCAGCTTTCTTTATAGTCCAACTCTCACATCCATACATGACTACTGGAAAAACCATAGCCTTGACTAGACGGACCTTTGTTGGCAAAGTAATGTCTCTGCTTTTTAATATGCTGTCTAGATTGGTCATAACTTTCCTTCCAAGGATTAAGCATCTTTTAATTTCATGGTGGCAGTCACCATCTGCAGTGATTTTGGAGCCCAGAAAAATAAAGTCAGCCACCATTGCCACTGTTTCCCCATCTATTTACCTTGAAGTGATGGGACCAGCGGAGAAGGCAGTGGCACCCCACTCCAATACTCTTGCCTGGAAAATCCCATGGACGGAGGAGCTTGGTAGGCTGCAGTCCATGGGGTCGCTGAGAGTCAGACAGGACTGAGCAGTTTCACTTTCACGCATTGGAGAAGGAAATGGTAACCCACTCCGGGGTTCTTGCCTTGAGAATCCCAGGGACGGGGGAGCCTGGTGGGCTGCCGTCTATGGGGTCACACAGAATTGGACACGACTGAAGCGACTTAGCAGCAGCAGCAGCAGCAGGAGATGGGACCAGATGCCATGATCTTAGTTTTCTGAATGTTGGGCTTTAAGCCAACTTTTTCACTCTCCTCTTTCACTTTCATCAAGAGGCTCTTTAGTTCTTCACTTTCTGCCATAAGGGTGGTGTCATCTACATATGTGATGTTATTGATATTTCTCCTGGCCATCTTGATTCCAGCTTGTGCTTCGTCCAGCCTAGCGTTTCTCATGATGTACTCTGCATATAAGTTAAATAAGTAGAGTGACAATATACAGCCTTGATGTACTCCTTTACCGATTTGGAACCAGTCTTTTGTTCCATGTCCAGTTCTAACTGTTTTTTCCTGACCTGCATACAGATTTCTCAAGAGGCAGGTCAGGTCTGGTATTCCCATCTCTTTCAGAATTTTCCACAGTTTATTGTGATCCACACAGTCAAAGGCTTTGGCATAGTCAATAAAATAGAAATAAATGTTTTTCTGGAACTCTCTTGCTTTTTCCATGATCCAGCGGATGTTGGCAATTTGATCTCTGGTTCCTCTGCCTTTTCTAAATCCAGCTTGAACATCTGGAAGTTCATGGTTCACTTATTGTTGAAGCCTGACTTGGAGAATTTTAAACATCACTTTACTAGTGTGTGAGATGAGTGCAATTATGCGGTAGTTAGAGCATTCTTTGGCATTGCCTTTCTTTCTTTGGGATTGGGATGAAAACTGACCTTTTCCAGTGTGGTCCACTGGAGAAGGGAATGGCAAGCCACTTTAGTATTCTTGCCTTGAGAACCCCATGAACAGTATGAAAAGGCAAAAAAAATAGGACACTGAAAGATGAACTCCCCAGGTCAGTAGGTGCCCAGTATGCTACTGGAGATCAGTGGACAAATAACTCCGGAGCCAAGGAAGGGATGGAGCCAAAGCAAAAACAATACCTAGTTGTGGATGGGACTGGTGATAGAAGCGAGGTTCAATACATGACCATATGTTTATTCAATAACATTCTGTTTTCAGGCTACGATTTCTCTGACAGTGCAGAGTAAATTAGCAGCATTGAAAAGACAGGTGGGAATTGGAAATGATACACACTTTTACATGATGAAAATACTGCTGAAGTTTTTAGGTCCTTAACCAATATTTGGTATGAGATTTGTTCAGTAGTATTTGTGTGTGTATATGTGTTAGAATTCGTAAACAAACTAATCATATCATAGTTTGTAAAGAATCATTTTTGCCCCACCAAAAGACATTTGAAACCCGCATTTGCATATCTAAGTGGCAAAGTGCTAAACTTAAATTATCCAGTGGTTTAACAGAGAATCATACTGAAACAGTCATTAGCACGTTTGAGTATACTGAGTTTAGAAAATGAATTATCTGGTAGTGAGCAGTGCTGCATTAAGGTAATCTTTATGTTGTTGGATTGTTCTTATGTTAAGAACACATTTTCAAGCAAGATATTGTTTCTAGATATACAGAAAGGGAAATAGTGAATGGTTTATTATGTTGAATGGACTGAGCGTTTGAAACTGCTACACAGTTTTATGACCATGTAGCCTGATTTCATTATGCTGTATGTTTCCTAAGTGTATTCACAGTACTTTTAAGGTCTTCACTAAGAGCATATAATTTTTCAGCTATATTTCTAAATTGTGTGCTATTTCCCTAATCATTACTATATGAATTAGTTATTTGGGTACAGAATGTCTCTGTGCCTCTTTACCACCCCAAGATTTTTATTTTATAACCTGTGGTGTTAGCTTATCAAGCCAACTTTTATTTTCATAATTATATCTGATAATTCTATATAATGACTGCTGGAGGGATGTAGTTAGTGAAAACAAATTTTAAGGTGGTAAAGATAATTCTTCTCTAGCATTAGCAATAATGAAGTTGAGTTTCATGTCATCTACTCTCTTTTACTTATTTAGAGGTTTGAATCATCAGTTTTTGTGGAGCTAATACTACAACCTAGGCAGTTGAAGAAAGTTTATTTCTGATGTAATTTCAGAAGTTAGAGCTCAGGAAAATAAAAACTTTATTTTGTAGATTGACTCTCCCTATGTTATATAAAATTTTAATAACATTGATATTCTGCTTGTTTTATGAAACCTTTTATTGCAAACAGTTATGAATATGAACATCTCATTTGACTACTGATGAACAGAGGGAAAAATCTAAATTAAAACTTTAAATACCACTATTTAATTACCCAAATGGCTTTGACTGTGTTAAAGAGGGCCTGGGATTATTCTGTTTTTCAATTTGTTTTAATGCTTCCTTGGTAAAAGCTGATGGATTCCCAAGCCCATTGCTGTCACTGATGAACTATATAAAGATAAATGACATTATGGTAAATTCCACTTAATGACACATTTTTAATTTTCAGAACACAGACATTTTCAGGCTAGTGAATGAAGGCTAATTACCTCAAGATCAGAACAAAATAACTCCTCATTTCGAAAGATAATAGAAAAGAAATGTTGCAGATTAATGATGCTATTTATCTTTAAAGGAAAAAAATTTTATCTTTATCCAGATAGCATAGCTCCCTGAGGAGCATGGTTATAAAATGAATCTGAAGTCGCAACTTAATAGGTTATTAAAATTGTTTGAGTGCAGGCTCTCCTGCTTTAGTCTTTCCATAAATTTAAATTGAAGGTCTGCTGTATTCAAAAAGGAGCAGCTTGTTTATGAGGCCAGAGGGAGCCACATACGTTACTAACAAAAGATGCACTTAACCTCATTCTAGTATCTTGCTTTTGTATTTCTCTGAATGAAACGCAGCTATTTGAGAAAGTATTTTCAAATTTGCTACCATTCTTAATTGATCCTAAGTAGAAAGACCATATTTGGACTTGTTTAATATAAGATTAAAATAAAAATGAAAGCTGTAAATGTCCAAAGCCTTTACTAAATATATAAAAATAAGTTCATAATCTGATTTAATTGTATGTGTGTGTGTTTATATATACACATGTGCATATTTTAAAGCATTTTAGTTTTGTTATCTAAGTGAGAGGAAAATATCTTAGCCTGTGAGGGTCTAATTTTGTGGTCACAGTTGGAATTTATGTAGGAATTGTTCAATAAATCATTATTCACAGTTACAGGATTAGCATTAATCCTTTTGCTACACTCCCACACAGGTCACAAAGTAGTGATTCAGAGAATATTACTTGATCATAAAGGTTTTAAACTCTTCCTGACATCATAAACTCTTTAACTCTAGGTAATTTGACTTTTTAAAAAACTAACTAGGGCATGTAGCATTTTCTGTAATTTTCATTCTCCTCTCTTTGGTAATACATGATTTGTCTATATATTGATTATGTTTCTGAACCATAGAAAAATGTTTGTGCTATGAGAGGAAATAAAGTATGTTTCTGACACCTCAGAGAAATTTCAGTGTATTATTGTGAGATATTATTTTATCTGTCTCCAGTTTTATTTGCTCTAGTTAAAAGCCATGTTTTATCTCAGAAATGCAACAGTGTACTGATTGCCCACAGCATCATTTTAACATGAAATTTTCTGTTAAGACATTGCTTACAAAAGTTAAGAAAGGAATTCTTTGTAATTATAATTTCAGTAGACATTTGATTTTATGTTAATTGTTATGAAATTTTTTATTTTTAAACTGTTCTTATTTAAGTAGTTTTGACTGTAGGTTAGGGGTAATTTCTAACAAAATAAGTTAAAATTATTGAATGGAAAATCAGTTAGTCATACTGACTAAAAACTGAGAGAAAGTACTAAAAAATACACTGAGTGAAGTCCTCTATCTCACTCTCCCTAATATTAGTACTTTGTTATTACTATTTATTTCAAATTACCAACCACAGCCTTACCAGGCTTTCTTTATTATTTATTCACTATAGGTATATCCTTCATACATTGACTTAGGGAGAGAAACTGTTAAGACTGCTGAAAGTTATTTTTTATAGACAGGTAGTTCCTCTGTGTAAACAAAAATAAATGATACTTTTCTTATTATCAAAATCATTTCCTTATATAATGATCTTAAGGAAGCAAGGATGTTTCTTGCATATGAGAGAAATTTTAGTTCATTTGTATTCTCCAAAACCATTATCAGTGTGCTGAGCGATGTGTGCAGTAAGCCTATTCAGTCTTTAATTAAGCATATAACTTACAGTTATAATATGATGCATATAACTATACATCACAGTAATATAAAGATAGGAACTGCAGTATTTTGGCAGTTTTATAATTTTTTTTTTTTTTACAAAATTTATTTAAATGGAAGTTCTTACAGTGCTTGTAGTGCATGTTCTGTATGTGGTTCTTACCCTTAAAACATGATCTTGTAATTAGAGTCTTAATAATATTGAGTCCATGCTCTTATCTCATTTTTCTCAATTATTGTTATTTTTTAAAAGTTTCCACCATTGTCTCCCACCTAGCCTTCTTCAGTGAAGATGAATTCATTCTAAAGACATGGAACTTAGGCAAAGAAATGCAAGAAATTGTCAAGGTTATATTTTAGAGTCAGCAGTAATCCTACTATGGATATGAAAATGTCATTTTTCTTAACATGCAGATTTTCACTTCCAGTAATGATCTTGAATGGATATTTTGTTTGGAACATCCCTGCTTATGGACTATCTAGTTATTTCTTTGGTGCATACTTTGAAAATTTTGTTTTAAGGCAAAAACATTGATCCTTCAGACCTCTTGAAAGTTTTTTCTAACAGATTATGATATTATAGTTTAGCAGTGACCTGTAAAAATAATAGAAAAAAGGGACAAATTTAGGGTCATTGAATTACTAATCATGTTTTGTAGGAAGGTTTACAAGCTAGGTACTATCATACCACCTTCAAATTCTTTGAAAATTGTTTGAATTTTTGTGTGATAACTTCTTGACAGGTTGTAAAAGAAATCACGGTAGATTTTAACCTCAAATCCAATTAGAATAATGAGGCCCTATCAGATGTCCCAAAGGTTTGACTTTAAAGTACATTAACTTCCCATTTTATTTCTGACTCTCCAAGTTAACTATCATGTTTTAAAGGTTAGGTCATACCATCAAGAGTTAAGATCTAGATTTTAATTTTAGCACTCAGTTCAGGTCAGCCACTCAGTCATGTCCAACTGTTTGCAACCCCATGGACTACAGCACTCCAGGCTTCCCTGTCCATCACCAGCTCCTGGCGCTTGTTCAAACTCATGTCCATCAAGTCAGTGATGCCATCCAACAATCTCATCTTCTTTCATCCTATTCTCCTCCTGCCTTCAGTCTTTCCCAGCATCAGGGTCATTTCCAATGAGTCAGTTCTTGGCATCAGGTGGCCAAAATATTGTGATTTCAGCTTCAGCAGCATCAGTCCTTCCAGTGAATATTCAGAGTTTACTTAATTGATATCTGAATTTAGTTCTATCATGTGGGGCCCGCATTGCAAGTTCCATCTGGGTCCATTACAACTCTAACCAAAAAGAAAGAAGAAACTTACAAGAGTTTATTTAATTGATATCTGCCAGTGAATTTTCAGGACTGAAGTTTCTTTTAGGATTGACTGGTTTGATCTCACTTGCAGTCTTGAAGACTCACTCTCAAGTCTTCTCCAACACCACAGTCCAAAAGCATCAGTTCTTCGGTGCTCAGCTTTCTTTATAGTCCAACTCTCACATCCATACATGACTACTGGAAAAACCATAGCTTTGACTAGATGGATCTTTGCTGGTAAAGTAATATCTCTGCTTTTTAGTATGCTGTCTAGGTTGATCATAACTTTTCTTCCAGGGAGCAAGCATCTTTTAATTTCATGACTGCAGTCACCATCTACAGTGATTTTGGAGCCCAAGAAAATAAATTCTGTCACTGTTTCCATTGTTTCCCCATCTAGGGAAATTTTAGCACTAGCTTTGGTGTTTTTGTGATCATTCATGTATAAATTCTTTCCCCCTCTCTGAGTCTGTATTCTTATAGGAGTATAAATGTATAAATGAGGGGTTTAAACATAGTCAGATGGTACTGTGCTGACCTTTAGAGGAAGGAATGGGGAATGCTAGGAAAGGGAACGTCTAGTGGGCAGCTCTGTATTCTACATATCCCTTCCCCCACTTCTGCTTAACCAGATCAACTCTGTTTTTAGATTGAGGAGAAGTTACTTCTTAAAAAACAAACCAGAAAGAAAATTTTGAAACCAGTTCTAGCCTAGATCTAGAGTGGCTAACCATGGCCCATAGTCCAAATCTGGCTGAACGCTTTTTTGTGTGTGTGAGAAAACGTTTTATTGAAACAAAGTCACGTTGTTTGTGTACGTATTGTCTATGGCTGCTTTTGTGGCATAGTTGAGTAGTTACAGACATTGTGATGTGTGGCATGCAAAGCTCAAAACATCTGGCATTTTAGGAAAAAAGTTTGCTCACATTTGGACTTAGGCATTCATCAATCTTGTATCTGTGAATTAGTTCCTCAGTTCAGTTCAGTCGCTCAGTCGTGTCCGACTCTTTGCAACCCCATGAACTGCAGCACACCAGGCCTCCCTGTCCATCACCAACTCCCGGAGTTCACTCAGACTCAAGTCCATTGAGTCAGTGATGCCATCCAGCCATCTCATCCTCTGTTGTCCCTTTCTCCTCCTGCCCTCAATCCCTCCCAGCATCAGAGTCTTTTCCAATGAATCAGCTCTTCACATGAGGTGGCCAAAGTACTGGAGTTTCAGCTTTAGCATCATTCCTTCCAAAGAAATCCCAGAGCTGATCTTCAGAATGGACTGGTTGGATCTCCTTGCAGTCCAAGGGACTCTCAAGAGTCTTCTCCACCACCACAGTTTGAAAGCATCAATTCTTTGGTGCTCAGCTTTCTTCACAGTCCAACTCTCACATCCGTACATGACCGCAGGAAAAACCATAGCCTTGACTAGATGGACCTTAGTCGGCAAAATAATGTCTCTGCTTTTGAATATGCTATCTAGGTTGGTCATAACTTTTCTTCCAAGGAGTAAGCATCTTTTAACTTCCTGGCTGCGGTCACCATCTGCAGTGATTTTGGAGCCCAAAACAATAAAATCTGACACTGTTTCCCCATCTATTTCCCATGAAGTGCTGGGACATTCCTAGACATGGCTTAACTTCTGCTGTGTGCAGTTCTCCTTCCCAGACCACACACTAATCCTTGGCTAATTCCTCTTGTTTTAAAGCATTGTTAAGGACCAATCTTTATGAAACTGTTTGTAACTATTTAACCTGTATTCTGTTGCATTCATCAGTTATTTTGTGCTTACTATTTGTCCTCAAGGATATAAAATAAAATATTGTATGGGAAGATGCTTCATAGCCCCCCAGGTAATTGGGCAGACAATATTAATACATCTAAAATGATTATAAGACATTTGAGAATTTGGTACAATTTCAAATTATACAAATCTCAAATTCGGTAGGAGTTTTGTAAAGGTCAACATGGCAAAAATAGTCTATTAAGATTTTTTATTTGTTTTGCTATATATATATAGCAAAGAAATATAACTTGAAGTGATCTCTGAAGGCTAGACAGAATTCAGTTAGATACTAGGGAAGTCAAGGACGTCCTTTGGGTGAGGAAGATATAAGAAGGTAATGAACCTATGGGCAGTGAAAGTCATTTGGCTCATTAGAGCAGTGGGAATGAGGCTCTGTTAATAAGGAAGGAAAGGATAAATTACTGATTTACAGAGTTTGATGTGGTAGACACTTGTTATGGTTCTCGGTAAGTGAGGAAATCATGTTCAAGTAATCAGTGAGTAACCACTTAGGCAACTATTGATCAGTTATATGCTAAGTGCTCCAGAAGCTATGTAGGATTTACAATATGATCACATGTTTTCAAGGAGCTTATATCCTGGATAGATTGTTTAAAAAGATAATCATGAAATGGAAGTGTATCACATGGTACTGTCCAGTGTGAGTTACTGATCACCGAAATCAAATATGTGAATAAAGAATGGCTAAGGACAATCATTTTGGATACTGCAAGAAGAGAAAATAGTAAAGATATATACACAATGGCAAAGATAATATATAGAGACAAAGTGTCGATAATTTTAAGGCAAGGGTAGTCAATTTTGGATACTATAGAGAACATGGAAACTATGATGTAAGTCATTGGTTGGCAAGTGCACAATTCCTGAAAGTATAAAATGAGGTTTCTATGACTAGAGAACATGATATTGAATAATTAGATTCAGGTGAGTGATAGTTGAAGAAAGTAAACACAAGAAGTCAAAGAAAAAAATGATGGCATTTGTTGATTAATTGAATGTAGAGAATGAATGGGAGGAGAGTAAAACATGCCTCCTAAAAAATGATCTTAGTGGTTTTTTAAAAAAATTTGGTTTATTAGGAACTAAAGATTTAGAAACTCAGATAATATGTAAGTATAAAGTCAATAGTAAGTCATTCATTTATTAAATATTGATTTAATTTATAAATTTTATTTATCAAATAAATATTGATTTATTGTGCTGAGTTTGCTCTGGGTAAGGTGTTGTACAAAGTTCAGTGAAGGATTCAAAAATGAATTGATTGTGAACATCTCCCTTAAAAATGTTATCATCTTCAACAGCAAAGCAAATTAACAGAATCTCAGAATAAAGTTAACAGGAAACATACAGAATCCATGAAGAATACTATAAAAATTAACTGAGTTCATTGTCGTGTGTGTGTGTGTGTGTGTGTGTGTGTGTCTGTTTGTCTGTCTGTCTGTTAACGCTAGTTTCTAGTGTTATTCAAGTCTTCTATGTCTTTGTTGATCTTGTGTCTAGTTATTCTGCCCATTATTAGAAGTGGAATATTGAAAAGTATATCCATGTTTAATTGACATATAGTTCATTTACAATCTTGTGTTAGTTTCAGGTGTACAGCAAAGTGATCGTTATATGTATGTCTATTCTTTTTCATATTATTTTCCCTATAGGTTATAAAATACTGAGTATAGGTCTCTGTGCTATACAGTAGGTCCTTGTTGCTTATCTATTTTATATATAGTAGTGTGTTTGTTAATACTAAACTCCTAATCTATCCTTACCCCCCCTCCCCTTTGACCTTCGCTAACCATAAGTTTGTTTTCTATGTCTGTGGGTCTGTTTCTGTTATGTATATAATTTCTTGTATCAATTTTTTAATATTCCACATATAAGTGATATCATATGATTTTTGGCTTACTTTATTTAGTATGATATTCTCCAGGTCCATCTATTTTGCTGCAAATGACATTATTTCATTCTTTTTTATGACTGAGTAAAATTCTGCTCTATATGTATGCCACATCTTCTTTATCCATTCCTCTGTCAGTGGAAAATTGGGTTGTTTCCATGTCTTGGCTATTGTAAATAATGTTACAGTGATCATTGGGGTATATTTGAATTACAGTTTTCTCTGGATATATGCCCAGGAGTAGGATTGTAGGATCAGTTATTACTAAGTAGTCTGGTTCTGCTTCTCTTAATTTCTTTATCCTGCATATAGATCATATGTTCTTATTTCTTTGTATGCCTCATAATTTTTTATTAAAAGCTGGACATTTTGGATATAATACTGTGAAAGTTCGAGAAATCTGATTCTTCCTCCTTTCCAGCATTTATTGTTGCTGCTTATTGTCATTATTGTTGCTTATTTGTTTAGTGACTTTTCTGAACGAATTTTTTGAAGTCTTTATTCATTGTTTTTGGGGCTGCTAAAGTTTCTGTTCTCTTAGTTAACAGTTAGTGATTTCATAGCTATCTCCTTGAATGCCATGAAACCTTCCCCTACCTCTGTTACCCCCAAAACCCTCACTTTTCCCAGTCTTTGAAAATGGGCTCTGTATGTGTGCTGGGCATACCTTAATGTTGAACCAGGCAGTTTGTACCTCTACTTTAACCTTTACTTCCTGCTTGTGTGGAACTTGAACTTCAGCCAGAGGTGAGAACATAGGGCCTTCTCATATCTTTTGGGGCATGTTCTTGGTACAGGGCATGTGTGTTGTGTTCTAAATTCCCTGGAATATGCTGGAATTTTCAAAGCCCTTACTGCTCAAAACATCTTCTTCTCTAGCATTTCCTTACAGGCTTATTCGTTCCAGCTGTTAACTCTTGCCCAACATTGCAGCAGCTAATACATGTTCAGGAGATACTGCTACCACCACCCCCATCCCCACCCCTCTACACACACACTACCACTTCAGACTGAGAAAGTTCTTAGGTGATGGAAAAATAAGCGACCAGACAAGTCAGCACAAAAAACTGCAGTTCTTTGAGAAACAGTTCATTGTTGCTCCCTCTGGTACTAGTAGCTTTATTATATCAAGAATGTACTGTCGTCTTGCAGGGCTGTCACTGATCTAGGGGTTGGTATCTCTAAGTTAAAATGAAGCAAAGCTCTCTTACCAAAATTTAGCTGTTTTTTTCTCATTAAGCATTCCCTTTGTCACTGTAAGCTTTTGATTTGATTCCATAATTTGAAATACTTGATTCTGATGGTTGCCTCAACTTCCTTGTTGCTCTTGTAAAGCGATAGACTTCTGGAGTTTCTTCCTCCACTGTTTGCTGACATCTTAGGAGGGAAATTTATAACATTATTGTATACTAATTTTAGAAAGGAAGATAACAAATCAGTGATCTAAGCTTCTACCTTAGAAAAGAGAACAAGAGAAAGAGAAATAAATTAAATCTTGAATAAATAACCTGAAAAAGGATATTTGCTATGACATTCTTTTGGCAGAATTCAGTTAATCTTTGCCCTGCTTCATTTTGTTCTCCAAGGCTAAACTTGCCCATTACTCCCAAGTATATCTTGACTTCCTATTTTTGCATTCCAGTCCCTGGTGATAAATAGAACATCTTTTTTAGGTTTTAGTTCTCGGGGGGCCTCTGGGTCTTCACAGAACTGATCAGCTTCTTTGGCTTTGGTGGTTGGGGCACAGACTTGGATTACTGTGATGTTGAATGGCTTGCCTTAGAAATGAACTGAGATCATTCTGTCATTTTTGAGGTTGCACCCAAGTACTGTATTTCAGACTTTTGTTGATTGTGAGGGCTACTCTGTTTCTTCTATGAGATTTTTGCCCACAGTAGTAGATACAACGGTCATCTGAATTAAGTTCACCCATTCCCGTCCATTTTAGTTAGCTGATTCCTAGGATGTTGATGTTTATTCTTACCATCTTCTGCTTGACCATATCAATTTTCCTTGATTCATGGACCTAACATTCCAGGTTCCTATACAATACTATTCTTTGTAGCATCAGTTTTACTTCCCATTACCAGACTCATCCACAACTGAGTGTCATAACTGCTTTTGCCCAGGCGCTTCATTCATTCTGGGGCTGTTGGTAATTCTCCTTTGCTCTTCCTCAGTAGCATATTGGACACCTTCAGACCTGGAGGACTCATCTTTTGGTGTCATATTTCATTGGCCTTTTATACAGTTCATGAGGTTCTCATGGAAAGCAAAGAGGAACTAAAGAGCTTCTTGATGAGGGTGAAGGAGGAAAGTGAAAGAGCTGGCTTAAGACTAAATATTAAAAAAAGCTAGGATCATGGCATCCGCCCCCATTACTGCATAGCAAATAGAAAGGGAAAAGGTGGAAGCAGTGATAGACTCCCTCTTCCTGGGCTTCAAAATTGCTGTGGACAGTGACTGCAGCCATGAACTCAGAAGACGATTGCTTCTTGGCAGGAAAGCAATGACAAACCTAGACAGTGTGTTGAAAAACAGAGACATTACTCTGCCAACAAAGGTTTGTACAGTCAAGACTATGGTCTTTCCAGTGGTCACATATGGTTGTGAGAGCTGGACCGTTAAGAAGGCAGAACACCAAATAATTGATACTTTCAAACTGTGGTGTTGGAGGAGACTCGTGAAAGTCCCTTGGACAGCAAGGAGATCAAACCAGTCAATCTTAAGGGAGATCAATCCTGAATATTCACTGGAAGGACTGATGCTGAAGCTGAAGCTCCAGTATTTTGGTCATTTTATGTGAACAGATGACTCATCGGAGAAGTCTCTGATGCCAGGAACAATTGAGGGTAGAAGCAAAAGAGAGCTCAGTGGATGAGATGGCTGGGTGGTATCACCAATGCAGTGAGATGGACTTGGGCAAACTCTGGGAGATGGTGAAGGACAGGGAGGCCTGGTACGCTACAGTCCATGGGGTCACAAAGTTGGACATGACTGGGTGACTGAACAACAACAAATAACCTCAAGGAAATAAGAAAGATCAAAAGTTAATAAACTAGAAAACAGAAAAACCATAAAGAAAATTAGTGAAATAACTAATCCTTTGCAAAAATGTTAATAAAACACAGTCTAGATAGACTTATCAGGAAAAAAAACAAGACATAAATTACCATTATTAGCAAAGTAACATAGAATATCACACAGATACTATAGATATTGTATGTGCTGATTCGCTTTAGTCTTGTCTGACTCATTGTGACCCTATGAATTGTAGCCCACTACAATTCAGGCTCCTCTGAATTGAGAGAGTAGGCTCCTCTGCTCCATGAGATTCTCCAGGTAAGAAGAGATCTTCCTGACCCAGGAATCAAACCCGTGTCTCTTATGACTCCTAAATTGACAGGCAGGTTCTTTATCACTAACACCACCAGGGGATATAATATCCTGTAGATATTAAGGATAAGAGATGTTACGGAGAATCTTAAATCAGTAAGTTTTAATCAATAAGTACAGTAAGTTCAATGAAAAAGACAAATTTCTTGAAAGACACAACGTTTAGTTAAGAAGAAATAGACCACCTGGATAGCCCTGTTGCAGAAGTTGAATTTTTAGCTGTTAAAAACCTTCCCAGAGAAACCTCCAGGTTCAGATGGCTGTCAGATGGGAAATTATACTGAAGTTTATGGATGAGAAAATGTTAATTCTATACAAATTCTTTAAGACTATAGAAGATGAGGTAATGCTTTTCAACTTATAAGCCTTGTATTACCATGACCCAAAAACTAGATAAGACAAATAAGTTTATCGTCATGAACATAGACACAAAATTTTTAACAGAAATATAAGGAAATGAATCCTGTACAATATAAAAACCTTAATAAGTCATGACCAAGTGACTTATTCCTGGAGCTAAGATTGGTATAACATGTGAAAATTATTTAATGTTATTCAGTATATTAACAGACTAACAGAGAAAACCCATATGATCATCTCGGTAAATGCAAATAAAGCATTTTACAAAATTTAACACCCATTCATGACAGATTAGAAAACAAAACTTGGCAAACTAGAAATAAAGGGGAGCTTTCTCAGCCCCATAGAAGGCCTCTTTAAAACCTACAACTAAAGACTGAGAGCATTCTACAATTGGGTGTAAAACAAGACAGGCCCTTCTCAGCAGTTCTCTCAACATTATACTAGAAGTTGTGCCTTAAGGCAACACAAAGGCATACCAGATTGTAAAGAAAGATAAAATTGTCTTTTATTGTAACTGATGTGAAAATTTCCTTGGAAAATTGTAAGAGATCTATAAAATAATTGCTGGAGCTAATAAGCTTAGCAAAGCTGTAGGAAATCTGTTTCTATATATTGCCAACAAACAAGTGGAACTTGAATATTGTAAAAATTCCATTGGAATAGTATTAAAAAATGTGAAATACATAGTGATAATTTTAACAGAATAAGACCTTTACATTGAAAATTGTAAAGCAATGTAGAGAATAAGATTCAGATAAATGGAGAACTATGCTGTGTTCATGGATCAGAACATTCAATTTTTGTGTGTGTCGGTTCTTCCCAGATTTATTTGTAGATTCAGTGCAAAATCAACCAGAATCTCAACAAGCTTTTTCTTTTAGGTGACAGTTTCTAAATTGATTATAAAATGTATTTAGAAATGCAAAGAATCTAGAATCCAGTAATTAAAACACTGTGATATCTATCATTGTAAAGTAGGAATAGATATATAGGACAAAGGAAAAGAGAGTCTAGAGATAAACCCATAACAATGACAAACATTTCACTAGGAGACCTGGATAGGCATTTTAAAGCATTGATGTCAGACCAGTTGGATTGCCATATGCCAAAAATGAGGCATAATTCTTACATCACCTGACATATAACAGTTAACTTTCAAAATCAATAAATAAAGCTTTATTGAGACCAAAGCCTCATGGTAAATTTTTGTTGATATGTCAAGAAGTAATTATTTAGAGACTTCTACTTCTTCATAGGTGTATTTTAAATCTTCTTTTCTAATGTAACTGCGTTTTCTAGCAAACAAAAGAACATAAATTTATAGGTAAAGAGAAATAAAAATCTGGATTTAATCACCTCTTATTTTAGGTCATTTCTTCCTTTTTCATCTGTTCTTTTGATAAGAGTATAAATGCATTTTTTTCTAATTGCTTTAACTTTTAAGACTGGAGAGGTGAATTGCTTGGTCAGATTCACTAATCACTTTTTAATAGTGTGAGGTACTACTGGTATGTGCTTTGTGTTTTGTACTGACCAATGTTAATTCACGTAAGACAATATTCAACTTGATGATGTTGATTTGGGGATTTAAAATACATCTCTATTCCTGTTCCATTTCCAGATTAAATTTATTATAGATAAGCTGTAGATAAGCTCTCAAGAAAATACCTGTCTTCAAAGTAATGTCATCTCAGATAGAGTACCTTTGTATGCAAACTATTTTAAAATTGAAGGGTATTTTTATATATGTCATTTCATGAAACATCATTCATGGTAGAAGAGTTTGAGGGAGGAGCCTTATTCAAGGGAGAAGCCTTTTGTCTCCTGGCTTGCTGTCTAACTAGTGAGTTAGGCAATGAAGTTCCCACTGTATACACAGGATTTCTCCAGACATAGTACAAGATATAAAACCAGGCCACAAAGGCTTCCACTTTTTGAGAGCCTTATGGTTTGTTTATGATGCCATGTTGTCTATCCTGTAAGATTCTCTTGAGTATATTTTGTTATTCTTGGTTATAAGATCTCGACAGACTTGGACTGACCAGGAGGTATATCTTGATTCAGTCCAAATAGTCTCAAGAGATCACATTGACCTCATGATACTTGAGAAGGAATTGATTTAGATGTCTAGGCAACTATATTGTTCAAAGTTTTATAATATTTTGTAGAAATGATAAAATTGCAAGTATTCAACATTCTTAATAGACAGCATATTAAAAAGCAGAGACATTACTCTGCCATCAAATGTCCATCTAGTCAAGGCTATGGTTTTTCCAGTGGTCATTATGGATGTGAGAGTTGAACTATAAAGAAAGCTGAGCACCGAAGAATTGATGCTTTTGATCTGTGGTATTAGAGAAGACTTTGAGAGTCCCTTGGACTGCAAGGAGATCCAACCAGTCCATCCTAAAGGAGATCAGTCCTGAGTGTTCATTGGAAGGACTGATGTTGAAGCTGAAGCTCCAATACTTTGGCCACTTGATGCAAAGAACTGACTCATTGGAAAAGACCCTGATGCTGGGAAAAATTGAGGACAGGAGGAGAAGGGGATGACAGAGGATGAGATGATTGGATGGCATCACTGACTGAATGGACATGAGTTTGGGTAAACTCTGGGAGTTGGTGATGGAGAGGGAGGCCTGGCGTGCTGTGATCCATGGGGTCGCAAAGAGTTGGACACGACTGAGCGACTGAACTGAATGGAATAGGGAGACAGAGACAAGGAGGTCAAGTGTTTTTTTCATCAGTTAAATGAAATCTATCTTTTAAAAATATTTATTTTATTATGTTGTAAGATATGTAAAGGTACATCCTTTTGTCATTTGATCCTGATGTTTAGACTATGTATATGTTTAGAATGTCTCTTTCAGAAATGAGTTTATGTAGTTTTGGGATATGTTTAGACTATTACATATTTGTGGAAAATGCTTTTTACTCAGAAAAAAATTTTTGCAGTCTTTTTATTTCATTTTGCTACCTTTGTCTTGTTCTGTTGTATAATACGTAAGAACAAGCCACTTGAGAGTAATATGTTTACCCATTCAGGGTAAATATTTAGTTCTATGATAGAATTCAGTCCAGGTAATTAATGTTAGGTAAAAGACCAGGACACCAAAAGAGTGTCTAACAGGCTTTTTAATGGCAAAGCGCTCCTGGTGGGGTTCCCGGACCCGAATGAGGCAGGTCGAGGAAGTCCGCGCCTGGACTGTGTTGGGGGTGGTTTTTATACGTTCGTTGGGAGGGATGGTCTGGCTAGATGGACGGGGGTTTGGATAGGTTGCCAGGCCGAGGCGTCGCGGGCTGACAGGTCCTTCTACATGGCTGGGGTGGGGCGACTTTAGCTGGTGAAGTGTGCTGTCATTGGTCCCCGGGATCTGAGAGGCGCCTTCCATTAGGGACTTCCCCGCCCTGGGGAGGGAGAGGACGGGCGGCCCATCATGGCTCCCGGGGTCCGGCCTTACAGTTAAGTTTGATATTAGTCTGTATTCAAATTTATGTTGTAGAAAAACAGTAAGATTTTTAAAGTATATCAAATTGATATTTTTGTAACTTGAATTATAAGTTAGATTACTTATTTGATCAAGTTTATTCTTTGACATATTTTATATAATTAATACATTCATATTTTTAGAAATAACATTTTAAAATGAGTATTTTTCCTAAAAATGCTAATATATACCTTATGTTGTTAACTAAATTGCAAAAGAGCATATAAAAATTATATCTTTACTATCACAAATATTCTAAGCAGTACTTAGAAATGGCATTTTCTCACATTGGTAATTTTTTGTGTGTTTAACCATTACTGAGTATATAGTATTAATGGCATACAATACATACTTCCTTTTTATCTGAAAGCATATCAAATGTTCAAGCCACCAGGTTTTTTTTTTTTCTGATGTTTTGTTTTTAATATTTTTAAACCTATAGAAACTTATAGGAATAATATAATGAACCTCAGTATACCTTTCACTTAGATATTGAATACTGTTAGCATTTTTGCTATAATTGCTTTGTACATGCAATAATTTTTAAAGTTAAATATGCTTAATTAGTCTTTTAAAAACTTCAGAGTGTCTTTCAGGGCTGCTTGTCATTTGTTTCACAGTAACTAGATGGAAATGTTTCAGCCATTGTTCAAAAATTATTTATTGAATGTCTGCTACACTGTTTTACTGAAAGTATCATTTAATCTTTTCCAAAGTTATATATAATTTTAAGAATAACTTTTATGTATAGAACTAGATTTCAAGACAATTTTAAAGTGATTTTTCTTTCATATTTTATCACAGTATGTCAACTAACCAGGCTAAAGGATTTATGTAAGCCAAGGAACACCAAGTTATATTTTAAAACATATTTTAACCAAGGCTTACAGGCTATCTCTTTACCTTTTATTTATCTAAAGTGCTATGGGATTTTTAATGCCTACGCGAAGCATACAGTAAGCCTCTTCTGGAGGACCCATGCATAAGCACAGTGCAGCTACTCAATTTATCTACCTTGGATGGATGAAAGGCTAAGTTGAAAAATCATTTATCAGTTCCACTTCAGTTGTTACATTTTTGCTTCAGAAACATCCTTCATCTCCTGAGTCTCATAATCTCTTGCCTTTGAGGTTGTTTCATAGACATGCTTTCACTCAAACGCCTTCAATTTGAACTTCTTCAAGAGGGGTGCCTATCGCCTAGAAGTTGCCTCCTGGGACTATTTTACTGCTGTTATTTCAGCTCCTGCCACCTAGCTTGTTGAAAAAAGTTCTCTAACCAAAGGCATTTCTAATCAGAAACTTGTGCTAGTCAAGAGGTATAGCAGCTTTTTGGAAACTGAGCACCCAACCTGGAGTTCCTTAAAAAGAAGACATAACAAAACCTACTAAGAAGGCCCAAGACACCCTTTTGCCCTTCGGAATGAACTTAAGCTACCCTTGCTTTTATGCTTTCAATGAATGTGTCCCACTGGAACATGATTATACTTTCGGCTTTAAATGATAATAATTCTCTGAGAAATGTATGATAAAGCCATATTTCTTTCAAATTCATAAGCTCTAATTGGAATTACTCCTTGTGCTGTTTTTTTTTTAGCTAGACTTAAATTTTCATGAATAGGTAGTGATTCTATCCACATGTTCAGGGTTCTGTTTTCTGTCTTTATTCTTCCTTTCCCGAAACTGCCTTCCCTTTGACTATATCACTTAAAAAGCTGTTGTTTAAAATTATTGTTGTATTGCATCTTCTTTAGATGTTCAATCCTTAAACATCCTGTACATTTCTGTGAGTACTCACACACGAACTTGTGTGTGTGTCCTGTATTTGTTTTATATGAACAGAGGTTAAGTTAATATTGTTTGGTAATATGGTACTTAGTAAAACAATCCATAATTTTTTAGTATCTAGGTATTCAGTATCATGGCAGACACGAAGATTTTAATTGAGACATTGTTCCTGCTTTCAAGGAAATTTTAACCTTATAGATGCCATAGGGTATACATACAGGTTTAATATAGTAAGATCATTAAGGAGTGAGCAATCAGTTTTTCCTTAGGAAATCAAGGGAGGCTTCGTGAAGGAGCTGGTATTTGAGTCAGCATTAGATTATTGGGATATTTTGGTGGAATCTTCAATTTCCTGGATTACATTACATAGATGAGACATTTAAAGGGAAACAGGGGTGTCCCTCATGCATATAATTCTTGGTGGTTGTCAAAGCTTTTTCATATTTATTTCTCATTTGTGCTTCCTAACCCTGTGAGTCTACAGAGATTATATTTTTTACTGATGTGTAAAAATCTTACCTATTTAGCTTTCAGAGTTTACTTTGTTTTCTGATTGCCTTGATAATCAGAAAACAGAATTTATTAATCTTGACTCTTTCTGCCATGGTCTTTTGTCCTTCAGATTAGGTAGGACTCTAGAAGAAAAGAGAGATTTCTTGTTCTGGTTTCTTCCCGAAAGTCAATATTGATCCTATCCTGTTTGACCAGATTTGTCAGTGACCTCTTATAATATAATACTATTCCAACATTACTTTTGGCTCAAAAAGTTTAAAAAGGTGGCAAGGGATGAAGTAGGAACTTTTTTGCCAATGAATTTGAAGTATTCTTGAATTTTCTGTGTTCTCATATCTGTTTATATGTTTCTGTGAGGTGTTTCTGGATAATGTACCAGCTACAATAGTATAAAATGTTAAGGTTGTGCTATATCTTGCTACATAATTTTTGTAGCAGAACTGCACTTTTTCTTTGTGTTTAAATACTCTTTGAGGAGAAGAGAAAATGGAAGAAACCTTAGCTTAGTGTAGTAGTATTTTTGTGTGTTACTGGAAAACTGCTTAATAATAAAATTTTCCCTGTCTACTTGATATTCACCTTTTATAAAATGGCCTTTATTAAAGGAAAATTTGGTTTTGATTCTGCCAAAATAAAATTTCATTCCTTAAGCTATTATTCAGAAGCCTGTGTCTCACCTGATTGATCATTCCAACTATTTCTGTGCTTCAAATCATCAAAATCCCATTTGCCCCACTGCAGGGTTGGCATAAGAATGACTGTGATGGTAGCAATTAACATTATGATCGCAATGAAGACTTTAAAAGGAAATAGAAGCTTCATTAATATCTAGCAATTTTTTTTTTGCCCACAGCTATGTAATTAATAAGAAATGATAGTTGGGGAAACAAAAGCAGGGAAAGCTGCTTTTTTGTAAATAGTTTTGAAAATATTTTCATCCTTCCCTCATAGGATTGAAAAGCAAATTCTATCGTTATTTTCTGTGTTGATCGTTTCTACTATGTAGCTTATAGTTGTGGTTAATTTTGCTTTTAACCTTTAGAAACAACACATCAAATTGGAGAAGTCGGTGTTCTACATAGAGTAATAGAAATTCATTGTTAATTTAAAAAAGGCAAAGGGCTTATAGCATACCCTCTCTCACACAAAGATTTAGGCATAATGTTTCCTTAGTTAATACAACATTGTGTATTGCGTTCACTGCAGGACTTATTACACTTGAATTTGCAAATAATTATTTAATCTCCTGGGTTGCAATTCTTACTTCAAAAGATCATGTAAAGTACTTTTATAAAGCAAAGCAGCCGTTCTTGGCAATCTCCAGTGTTTACTATTTTTCATAATTCTGACTCTTATGTAGACTTTTCTTTTTGTTGTAATTAGATTCTAATTGTAATGCTTTTGCTCTTTGCCCTGTAATGTTGCTTTGTTGGTTTGTTCATCTACCTTGTAGACCTTGATGACCTTCATGTCCTAGTCCTTTGGCTTTTTACTAGGCTGAACCAAAAGAAAGCACTTGGTTGCTAGCAAAAGAGCTGAACAAAGGCAGAAAGGGAGGGTTTTTAAGCATGGGATACTGCCATAGAAAAAAGCAGATATATTTCAGCTCGGTCTATAAGAACCACATTCTGTAAGTCTAGGTACTGCTGTCATTTCATTTTTATTATTGACCATCCCTTAGCCTCTGTACATTGTTAAAAAGTTGTGTTTTATCACAGCAAGATTTGACAAAATTGCCCAGTTTGAACCTTTTAAAGTTGAGGGAAGTTGGTTTTCTACGTGATATAACTCTAATGGGGTGGGGGGAGGGGTAGCCTGCCTGGTGCTTCATCTGTACATTTAGCTTAGGGTGAGATTTATTTATAAATCTTAAAAATTTTTTTTAATTTTTCTGCCTTTTCTTTTAATGTCAGTATTGAAGGAAAATATATGGGAACCATTAAGAGATAGTCAGTAGACATTAAAATAAAGAGGAAAATGTTTGACAATTTCCTTGGGTATCAAAGTAGAAAGAGGCATACATCATATTTAACTATGTTACCAGCACTACTGAATGACAGTAGTGAATTTTCCAGTTCTAAGATAGCAGGAATAGCAGGTTTAAACTAACAACTGCTTAAAAATATAAGCTATCCACATACTGATAGAGTGAAATGATCACATTACAAGGCAATCAGAATAATGGTCAACATTAGCCCTTGGTTTTAATTTCCACATCATTTGAAGATAGCATTTGCTGGTGAGGTTTTGGGACCTAAAGATCATTAATGTCTTGTAGTATATATGTGAGTCTGTGAACGTTACTTGTATGTAAGTAACTCGTGAAAGGAATATAGGAAAAACTTTAAAAGCTTATCTTACCTGCCTTTTCTATGGTTGGGGTTTATTTTTTGAAGGCTAGTTTAGGTTTCATTTCCGCAGTAATCAGTATATTTTTTGCTTTAGCATGTTACAAATTTAATTCAGTTTCTAAGAATATTAAATTTCTATTTGTCAAGGCCTATGTGTCAGTTGAGTATTGCTAGAGAATTTGTTTTATACAGATTAAAGATAGGAAAATTGATTTTTCTGTTAGTTGTGTTAGAAAGCAAATAAAATTTTAATTATGGTTAAAGGCAAAATTTTTGTAAAGTATTATATAAAGGCCAGACAAATTAAAGTATTAATGTTTTAAAAGTTTATAAGAAATCTTTTAAATTACTTTCATATCATTTAAAAATCAAAGAATAATTTTTTTACATTCACCAAATAAATTCATTGAAAACAGTCCTCACATGGGGGGAAAAACACATTTCGTACTTTGTACCTACTAAAATAAAGGAAAATAAGCTGTAGGAATAGCCAAAGTAAGGATTAAAATAGGCAGACAACATAATTTCTTTCAAAATAGATGGAATTGAACAAAATTTGTTCCTCTTGTTAACAGGCCATCATTTTTTTTTTAAATTATTTTAAAGAAGAAACAATCCAATTAGACTTAAACATATTTATTGTAAAAGTAAATGTTGATGTAAAGAAAATAGCCAAGAGATATGTATTTGTCAACAATTTATATATATTTTCAGACTTTAATATTAGTACAATTAATAGAAATATTATAGAGTTATAAAGCATTCGATAAAGTTTACATTTTAAAAACTAATTCATTTAACGAGATAATTTCCAAAATTTATCAGTGCTTCTTAACACACTTGGACTTCTCGTTCATTTTCTTAAAGAATTCACACACTTACTAGTTGTATATACATGACAGTAAGGTATCTGGATTAAAAATGCTTTTCTTGCTTTTTATATAAGTCTTATGTATTTAGGAATTTTGCTTCTAATATGCCAAACCGTAGCTATTTAGATCGGTCCTGATGATAGCTGAAAGTTTTACTTTATAGATGGATGTTTGGCTTGGCTAATGAGTATGTAACAAAATGCTGTAAATGGAAAGCTATTTCTGACTTAAACTCTTGATTCTTGTACATTAGTGCTAGTAAAATCGATGTATTCTTAGTTCTAAGTAGTGGTATTTTATAATGTCATAGCAAAAGCCTGGTTGGAAATAAGAAGTGCTGTCTCTTAGAAGTTCTCTCATATTTCAGCTAAAACATACTCAGCAAAAAAGATATGTAAATTAAAAGAAAATCTCCAATTTCCTATTCTGAGTAAAGCTTTGATTTTTGCTGATTCAGGAAGTAAGGTTGACATTGGAGCTTCTCATTTCATCTGGAATAATCACTTTTGGCTTTTGAAAAGTCTTTCATTTTAGCAGCAATATCTTCTAAAACAGTCCATTTTGCATGGATGAACCTGTTTTTCTCTAGATAACACAGAAAATACAACTATCAAAAACGGTAACCTGCTTTCTATAGTATTGCTTTCCTGAGTGCCCAGTGAGATACTAAAGTGCCAGGCTGTTCATTCTGGAGATTTCACTGATTTTCTTAGCTGCTTTCCTACCTCCACCCCCCAAGGAACAACCCCAAACAGAAGAATTTTATAACTTCCAAATTGACTACTGCAATAAAATGTTTAACACCAGGGTTAGATAACTAAGTTGCTGACTACCTAATGAAGGTGGTTAATATCAATAGAGCTTTCTCCTAAACCAGCTTAGAATCATTCAGAATATATAATTCCAGTTCTTGAAACATAGAACTCCTTTTTTTTCCTCTGTTAAAATAGGTGTTGGATTGTCATCTTGCTAATTCTGATATTTTCTCAGAGTTTTCCATTAGTATTTTTTTCTTCCATATATCAAGATATACTTACCGTCTGAATAAATCATAGTGAACTTGCTTTTGTTATGGGGTCAGTACATAGGGTATCCAACTGAATTCCAAATATTTGCCTGTCAAAATAAGGAAAGCATAAACTACTTATTTGTTAAAATTATTATTAACAAAATGATTAGCATTTTAGATACATTTTCTGTTGTAATCTATATACAGTCCCTTAAAATTTCCAAACAGAGGTCAAAATTCTGTATTGGTTGGATTTCTGCCAAATGATACTAAAATCAAATTTGAGTTTTTCTTTCGCCTCTGTGGTAAATGGAAATGTATATTCAATGTTTTCTTTGCCTAGAGATTTATAAATGGACCCATTGTGTTTCAGGTATATAATTTACTTGCTGTGTGTATGGAGGTACTTCCTTTCTTCCCACAGTACTTGACAGTGCTCTCAAAGGATAAAATGTGTGTGCATGCAGTCTTGGACACACTGTGTATTTCTCTTGCTATGTGGACTGTTAATGCTGTGTGATAAATGTACTTATATCAGGTTTTGTATTCTGTGTAGATAGTGCTTTTAAACTTCTTCCTGATAGCACATTCTGTTGTGTTAATGCAGTAAAGCCAAGATGACAGGATGACACAGTGAAACTCTTATTAAAAACATGTTCTAATTGGTGCAGAGATATTAATGGAAATCTAGAGCTTGATGCCTCGAGTTATTTTAAATTGTGTATTTTATATTTACAGTTTACATTTGCATATTAATTTTATCTATTAAGAATTGCTTTCAAATTAAAAGATTTACATATACTTAAACAAAAGCATGAAATTAGATTTTAACTCCAGAAACCAGTTCATTGTATCAGCACGCTAAGTGGTTTTGCATTAAGGAAAGCCAGATTCAGTGACAAGTTTGACCCTCACACTTGAAAATACCATGAAGGAAAAGCAATCATGGAAGTCATATATATATATTTATTATGTAAAAGACATGTCTTTTATTTTAGATAATGAAAATGCTCAAATTATGATTAATATTTAAGCTTAACCTTAGCCAAAACATAGGAAAGAATTATGGCAGGAAATTTGGAATTATTTCTGAGTGAAGTTTCTTACATAAAAATTATGCAGCTTTTAAAGGAATTAATGAGTTGTCCAGTTGAAATCTGTATATGTTTGTTTTCATCTTGATGTCATAAGGTAGATATCTTTTAAAATTTAAGAGTAGTATAAAAACAGGTTTTAAGATTTTAATAAGACCTTCCTTGGAAAAACCTATATGTAAAATTGGCAGATCATCTGACCATTCTCACCCTATTGGGATTATTTCAGCACTCTATATTGCTGGCTATAAGTACTTTGGAAACTCTTTAATCCAGCTGTTTTTCTTTGGCAAAATATCACTTGCTTTTTAAACCAGCTTATGTTGGAGGGGACATCAACATTGCTTCCTCCTTTATTCAGTCTTTATAACCATTTGGAGTTAAAATCATTTTGGAGTTCATTAGTAAATTTTAAGTATTGCTGAAAGCACTGTGCAGTGTTCAAGATTCATGTTCTGGGATTAAAACTGAATTTATATACACACATACTACATACTTCTAATGCCGTGGGACAGTTATTCAAACTGCACTGTGAACTATGCTACAGGAGTTAGCCTGCTTTGTTTGTAGACATGGTTGATTGAAAAACAACAACAACAGAAAAATTGTCCAGATTGGCTACTGAAATGCTTTTCAGTCTTTACTGTACAACTGTATCAGGAAAGCTTTGATCAAAGTTCAGATGAAAACATTAAGAAGTCTAGCTAGGCTTCCAGTGTTTTCATTAGTTAATGTTCACAAAGAGAATGGCACAATAGACTGGGTTTTTGCAAAGTATGAACAGTTTGCATAAAATTGTGTGATATAAGGACATGAGGATAGAGTTTGTCTTCTGTGTCTCCAAACTTTCTATCTTGCACATCTTGATTCTCATTGTATTCATTTTTAGGATCCATTAACCAATAGGATTTACCTTAAAATCCAGCACTTTTGGGTATGCTTATTGTCTTGCAGTTGTGCTTTGTAGTGCCATATGGTTGCTGCTCAGCTTGATTTATAATCTTAGTCCTTTTGCTTCTTATTCTCGCCATTTTGCAAAGATAGCCTGAGCTGCTTTGTGGTACAGGTCAAGTACTTGGGAAGTGAACTCTAAGGAAGTGAACTTCCATTGTGCTAGAGTATCTTCTTAAAAAAATAAAGGCTGCCCTAAACCATAGTTTTTCAATACATAAATTTCAT
Source organism: Ovis canadensis (assembly GCF_042477335.2). NCBI lineage: Eukaryota > Metazoa > Chordata > Mammalia > Artiodactyla > Bovidae > Ovis > Ovis canadensis. The sequence goes on along the minus strand of NC_091246.1, from coordinate 51,974,517 downwards.
ATTTAGGGCAACCTGGATTTTCTACAAAATATACCATGGTTTAATAACAATTATGTTTTATTTTAGGCAGAGTCTTTTTTTAAAAAAAAGCTCAATTTATAAATGAGTATTTATGAAATGCTTACTTTTATTTATTTTTTAAAACTGGTTAAATCTTTTTTATAATTGCAGTATAATTGCTTTACAATGTTATTAATTTCTGAAAAAGGTTACTTTTAAAATAGCTTATTCATATAAGTTCTTTAGAAGACAATTCTTAATGTATTTAAACATGATTTCATTTATAACAACTTTTTGAAAAGTGAGGGAGAACTTTAATCGTCATGTTTTAAGGGGCAGTGAATGATAGTCGATTATTTTTGCCAAGATTGTTTTCCATCCTAAAATCTAACTAGTCTTATAATTTTCACTTTTTCTTTTCTCTGATAAAAGGGATGGTGGATGTTTTACTCTGCTTGTTAGCTGTGGTGACCATGCCATGAGTGTTCTGCCATGATTGATCAGTGAGGACCACTATGTTTTTTTCATATACATTCACTGTGGAATAGAATCCAGTGTTGGATGTTTCTTTTTTTTCAGTGAGTAGTGAAGGAAGGGGATGGTGGTGGAGGGGGAGGGCATTTGTTCCATTGAATAATTTATAATAGCTAATTTCTCGGTAAGAATTCACCAAAACATGATAGATATATCTCAGTTAGGAAAAAAGCCTTCTGTAAGATGAATCAAATCTCATTTGATATATCAAATAGGTATATAAATTCTTGGCATATCAAACCATTTTTTCTCAATTATTTTATAGTATAAAATTAGAGATGAGTAACTCTAAAAAAACAAATTAATGTTTTAGACCCCCCCAAAAAAAATCAAATTTAAGATAACTTATAGAAGAATCACTTTCAGACACACAGTACTGAGTCAGATTATGAGTGCCATGTAGAGAAGTTTGTTTTATATTTGGCATAGTGACTTAAATATAAATATAAGCAACACAAATAAGCCAGTGGTTTTTAGATTTTCATCCTCTCCTTGAAATACTCTAATGGAATGCATAGCTCTTCTTCATTGTTCAGTATTCTGCCTTCTAGTATTTTGGAGAAGTAGCTATTTCAATCACCTTCACAATTTATGCTCCAGCTGCATCTCATTATACATAAATTTTTGAGCAAACGAGTAACAATTGGGCTATATACCCTCTCTCCCCACTCCATGCTCACATCCATTCAGCTTGTTTTTTATTTATCCTTCCGGTCTTGCTTTAGTTTTCCTCCAACAAGTCTTATTTCTTATTCCCCAAAACTGAGTTAGGAATAACTACTATGTGCCCCTGTGATGTCCTGTATTTACATCTCTCCAGGCAGTTTTCTTTTTGTACCATTAGTACCCATTTATGTGTTTCCCTCCCTGCCAGGCTCTGAAGTTAGCCACTTGAAGGCAATAACCATATCGGCCACACCAGTCTTATTTTCTTATTTAATAATTTACAACTATATTTTAAATCACAGTTTCAACTGTTTAATGCCAAATCTTCTCTTTTTTGTTTATTTCAGCCTGCTAAGTGTAAGAGTGGATTTTGACATGTAACTTACTAAATAAGTAAATAATTCCTTGGAAGACATCTTAACGGTGAACCAAAACTCAACAAATTATTATTGAGCACCTACCAGTGTAGCTTCAGAGCTCGGCAGGGAGTGAAACACATAAATGGGTACTCAAGATACAAAAAGAGAAGTGCTTGGATAGATGTAAATATGAGACGTCACAGGGGCACATAATAGTAATTCCTAATTCAGTTTTGGGAGACGAAATAAGACTTCTTGAAAGAAAACTAAAGCAAGACCTGAAGGATAAATAAAAATTAAGCTAAATGGATGTGAGCATGGAGTGGGCAGAGAAGGTTGCAGGTTCTGGGAACAGCAAGTATGTAACTCAACTGCTATTGGTTTATTCAGAAATTTATGTATAACTAGATGTGACTGGATCATACTTGGTGAAGATGATTGAAAATAGTGAGAGATTAGTCTAGAGTGGTAAATTAGGACCAGATTATGAAGGGCCTTATACATGTGATCAGAAACTTTTAGGATTTCTAGAAGGGATTTTGCTTAAAATAGTGCGTGACATGATATTTGCAATTTAGGAAAGTCAGTCTGGCAAAAGACTGGAGAGTAACAGAGCTGGGCAGGCAAGAGTAACGTTAGGTACAAAGAGTACTGGCTGCTTTTTAAAACAGGTAAGGGGTAGTGATTCCATTCTTCTAGGTAATGAATGCTAGAGGAGGGTCAGGTTTGAGAAAGGAAAGAATGAAAGTGCTGTGGTAGAGGTTGTGCTTTCATGTAGAATAGGGGTGTTAAATGTTACCTTGGCTCTGTCACTGATGAGGCCCATGATAACCTTAAATCATTTACTCCCCAATATCTTCATCTTTGACATCAATATATAGTAATGCTTTCATGTCCAGTTCTTGTGTTTCTGTGGCCATGCAGAAGACAGTTATGAATATATTATGAAATATTTAGTGTATGATAGCAAAATATAGGATATTATTTAGTGTAATGGAGAATATGTTTACTAAATACATTGCCATGGTACCATAAAACTGGTGTAGTGAACTGTGGACCAGTGTCCACCATCATTTGGGGTAGGAAAATGATTTGTTAGGTGAACTTTTGGCTGTAATAGTTGTTTGGTTTTTTTTAACTTAATTCCTTTGCTAGTGATTTAATAAGGAAGGAAAGAGATCTACCTATTCTGTGCCAGGCACTATATTTTACATATATTTTGTGTATTTTTTAAGTACTTTGTGTGTGATGTGTTCTTTAGATCATTTAATCCTTCACACCTTTACACCTCACTTCACAACCTTATGAATGCAGGTAGATATTATTATTGCTGTCTTCCAGTTAAGAAAACAAGTGATATCAAGTAAGTTTCCCAGAGTCTCATTACTGACTAGGAATGTTAAATAACAGTGTTGTAAAGGGACCAAGGTAGATAGTGATGGGCAAAAAAATAGCAGTGAAGTATGGGTGACATTTCTTCATTTAAGTATACTTAGGAATTAAACACTTTTTTGTATTTATTCAATTAATCAGAATTCTGAATGCCTGTTATGTGCCTGACCCTGTTCTAGATGCAGTAATATCTGTACCATTGTGTTGTTTTGTTTCTGAAAATGGTTTCCAAGGTAGCAGTTAAGGACATTAAAACTTCAAAGCCGTTGGCCCAATACTAATAAAAAATAAATTTGGGAACAAAAGATACTTTATATTTTCTTCACCATTTTGCTTGGCAGTAAGTCATAAACCTCTGAAATACTGCAGAAAACAAAAGCTTTTTCCTCAACTTTTCTCTTGGTATGATTCTACTAAAAATCAGTTTTTAGTGTTATGTACATAGGCCAGCATAAATAATAGTAGGATATGTCTGTATAGTGCTTTAAGATTTAAGTACTTTCACATACTTTCTCATATAATTGTCATGGGTCTCAGAGGAGGTAGTAAAAAACCAGTCACTAACCCAGCTTTGCGTTTGAGGAAATAGGTTCTAAAAGGTGAAGTTCAGATCTAATGCTCTTCCTGTTATCCCATACTACCTCTAGATGTGCGATCTATTTACAAATTTAAATTTTAAATAATGTCATTGCAACTTTCCTATTTTCCTACCCAGAGTGTCTCAGTAGAGATTCCTGTATTGTTTGGGAAATTAAACCAAATGTTCTTTTGTAGTCTTTCGGATTCTACAACGGCAGTTAATCCATACTTTTTAATAGCAGTGTTGAGGAGCCAGGGATCTTTGGTTCCTAGATCCCTTCTAAGTGCTTAGAAGCTGCTTGGAGAGAATACTCAGTGAAAGAAAGGAAACATCCCTTTATCGAATACCTTTATTGGATAGCTAGATACTGGCAGGTACCTTTATCCAATTCCTCTAAGATAGTAATACCACAGTGGAATCAGCAAGCATATCATAATTCAAGTAAAAGCTTGCTATTATTAATGCTAGATTATAGCCACATACCGAATACTTTTCCAGTTTTACTGCTTTGGCTGTTGTTCACAGTTCTCTACCTGGAATGCTTTGTCTCATCTCAGTCTGCCAGAATTCACTTCAACCAGTCTTTACAACCAGCTCAGCTGATGCTTCCTTTGTAAAGCCTTCTCTACTTCAGCTAGTAATGATCCACATTTTTATAGCAGATGTCACATGTAACTATTATTTCAGTCATTTGTGTGTATCGCTTACCTTTTTTGTTTTCTTTATTATAGAACATTGTCTACCCATATCCTTGAATATTATCCTTTCTCTTAGGTCTCTTGGTCAATTCCTTCCACCGAAGTCCCTGCCCTCAATCTCTTATGCATCTGCTTTTTTCTTGGTGTGGGGCAGGTTGAGGGTGGGGGCGTGGCAGGGAGATTATTATACCCACAAAATTTTTGTTTTTTTTTAATAGTAGTTTTCCATGATACAACCTCTATTTTTTCTTTTTTTGTCCATCTTATTTTGGAATTATGGTAAGGCTCTTACTATTTGAGTTTAAACAAACTATTTTCTGAACTTTGGATCACCTAGCTAATAAATAGTGGAGCCATTTTGCCTTCATTGTTTACCTGGAGTAATTTTCTGTGTGGTGGTGGTTTAGTCGCTGAGTTGTGTCTGACTCTTGCAACCCCATGGACTGTAGCCCTCCAAGTTCCTCTGTCCATGGGATTCTCCAGGCACGAATACTGGAGTGGGTTGCCATTTCCTTGTCCAGGGGATCTTCCCAACCCAGGAGTTGAACTGGGGTCTCCTGGGTTGCGAGCAGATTCTTTATCAACTGATCTACAAAGGGAAGTTGCCAATTTCGTATGTATTTAGGACAGAATATAATATCAGGTATTCAAAAAGAAATTGATACTAAAGATTTTTGAGAAATAATTTTGTGAGAATATAGCCTGTTACCTATACTATGACTCTGTTTCTATATTTATGGTAGCCAGACTAATCTTTTAAAACACTGCCTGAATAGATTTTCTCCTCCTTTAAAAAACCTTCATGGCTAACAGTTGCCTAAGAAGTAAATCTTAGTTCTAGTTTGCTTAATCCCTCAGTACTTCTTTGTACTCTAGTTGGACTGCTTACTAGTTTGCTTTCCACCAATCTAGATTGTTCTCCCATTCTTTCTGTGGTTACCTGAGTTCTGTGGTTACCTGAGTTCTGTTCTTTTCTCAAGTTCTGTTGGATCCCCCTCTCCCTCCCCGATTTTTTCCATTCATTGAGGCTTGTGTAACTTTTGATATATTATAGCATGTGCTTTTCTTTATTGTTTCTGATTTTTTAATGTTTCTGAAACCTACCATTCCCACTGTAGTATAAAGCTTCAAAGAGAGAACCATGGTTTACTTTACCTTTCCAGGGCCTATTACATGGCACATAGAAGGCATGTATTCATTAATAACTAGTAGCAATAATGAGAGAGAGAATTGTTGATTGCTTTCTTTGCCTACCCAAACACTTGTAACTTGACCCAGATATTATCTGAGTAGATTGGGTCACTTTTACTTGTTACCAGAAGACCCCTAACATATTTGATAAGGTGGCCTCTTGGAGAGAAGAGTGAACCTGTGGACCTTCAGCCAAGTTAATACTAAGATCTCATTGATTGTAGTGACAGTGTGTTGAGAACCTTGGTAGTGGGAACTATTGGAGACATTAAAGAACCTTAGAAAGGGAAAATTGTACGCGACTTCCAGTTTTATATCTGAGTCCTTCTTTGGAGCACATTTCTGAAAAGTCTCTACCCCTGACCCTACCCTCTGTACCACATACACAGTTTACCTTGTTCTCTTAGAAATCAGTTCCAAGCCTAAGTAAATCAGAAAGTCTAGTAATAAGAAATTGTTTCCAGCAGAGAAGAAATGTTTGTCTACAGTTTTTCCAAAGTGTTCAGGTATCAGCACAAATGCCACAGTTTAATTCATATGATTAATCAAACATTACTTTGTTTTTCTGTAGCTCTCTTGGACTGCAGTATAGTCAGAGATGTGTAGAATTTGAGCCTCCTGAGTTTGACAAGTTCTGCGCTTTCTGAAGTAAAATGATAGCTGCATCCCCTCTCTCCCTTCTCCTTAACTCCTGGGGAGACAGTGTGGGGGAATTACGGCTTTGGAGACAAGCAGACAGATTCAGATTCCTATTCTTCTAACAATGTAGCCTTGTTGAGATTGTTATTGTTCATTCACTAAGTTGTGTCTGACTCTCTGAAACCCCATGAACTGTAGCACACCAGGCTTCCCTGACCTTCTGTATCTCTCTGAGTTTGCTCAGACTGATGTCCATTGAGTCAGTGATGCCATCTGACCATCTTATCCTCTGTCACCGTCTTTTCCTCTTGCCCTCCATCTTTCTCAGCATTAGTTCAGTTCAGTCGCTCAGTCATCTCCGACTCTTTGCGACCCCATGAACTGCAGCACGCCAGGCCTCCTGTCCATCACCAACTCCCGGAGTCCACCCAAACCCATGTCCATCGAGTCAATGATGCCATCCAACCATCTCATCGTCTGTCGTCCCCTTCTCCTCCTGCCTTCAGTCTTTCCCAGCATCAGGGTCTTTTCCAATAAATCATCTCTTCGCATCAGGTGGCCAAAGTATTGGAGTTTCAGCTTTAGCATCAGGCCTTCCAGTGAATATTCAGAGTTGATTTCCTTTAAGATTGACTGATTGGATCTCCTTGTAGTCCAAGGGACTCTCAAAAGTCTTCTCCAGCACCACTAGTTTGAAAGCGTCAATTCTTCGGCGCTCAGCCTTCTTTATGGTCCAACTCTCATGTCTGTACATGACTACTGGAAAAACTATAACTTTGACTATACAGACCTTTGTCAGCAAAGTGATTAGTTATCCTCATAGTTAGCTAGACTTCTTCACTTAAATTCTTTCCTTACAGTTTTCTAATGACAATTACATTCTGTAAAAAGAATCAGGCGCAGTGTTTATTACTGCATAACAGTTTCTCAGTATATGTGATGCCCTTCCCTAGGGTGACCAGCTTGTCCTGGTTTGTCCAGGACTTTCCCAGTTTGAGCTTTGGGTCCCATGTGTCCTGGGAGCCTCTCCACCACTCCTCCCTCCCTCCTTCTCCTCCTTTCTCCTGCACCATTTTACTTTTCTAGGTGTATTGACCATTCTTTGAATAAGTGTGGTCAAGTTTTACTTTATAGGTTATACTTTTAGGTTGTATATATGTATGTGCGTGTGTGTGTGTGTGTGTGTGTTTCAAGGCACGTATGAGGTTGCATTATTCAGTTAGTTTGTCAAGTGTTTATTGGTTGGCCTGATTTGGAGTCAAGGAGGTTTGTGAGTTACTTGGTAAAGCAGTGGTACAGTTAAAAGTGGTGACTTGGATCTTTTACCCTATTGGTGGGTACCGACTTCCTTAAGGAACTGTAGATCATATGCACAAGCTTCTATGAGCCTAGGAAGTTCTTTGTCTTAAAGTATCTCATCTTGTTAAACAGTTCTTTTAAATTGAAGTTCTCTTGGTCTAGATATGTTAGGTTACAAAATGTTTATTTGTAGAATGTTGCAATTTTCTGCCTTTATTTAAATATTTACTTAAATATTTGAATAACCAATGTGAATTCAATGCATTTAATGTTTTCTAATGAGACAGTAAATTGCAATTATGATTTTGCACTTTTTTTGCATTTTCTCTTTGTTTCTTATTTTGCCTTCATCTTTCCTGTCTTCAACTCTAAGATTTCTTTTTTAATAAAAAAAAAATCAAAAAACAAATATCTGGTGTTTTTGTCAGTGTCATGGCCTTATGTCAAGATGGTGAAAGGTATCTCTCCAAATTATTGTTCTGCTATAGTTATTTCTTTCAAAGAAGGCCTCTTGTATAGCTATTTGTTGGATTGTGTACCTACTGAATTAGTCAAAGCTCTAGCTAAAACCATTTTTTTTCTTTACCTCTCCCCTCCCCCCAAACTTGCTTTTGTTATGTATTGGCTTGCTAATCCTTGTGTTGAGCAGTATCAGACATCACCTTTCTTGGGGGCAGTTAGTCCACTCTTCCGCTTTCTTTGTCAAAGGGCTCCCTTAATAGGAGAAGTCAACAGGGAGGACAAAAAGGATTGAAAGTTGTATTTAATCAGGGTCAGAGAGGTGGTGTTCAGAGTGACGGGCCCACAGGCAGGCTGGCCTTTTATGCTTGCCGACGCAGATGGTCCCAGAGCATTCAGCTAAGTGAAGAGAATGCTGCCCAGTGAAAGCTATTGTAGGGTAGCATCGTTACAGTTGAGAAAGGTTGCCAGGGGTAACTAGAGAGTATCACCAGTATCGTGTGATCACTAGTCTGTGCCATTGAAAATGTTAGACTGAGGATTGTATTGGGTCCCTTGGCATCTTGATGCTCATATGTAAGCAGTATTAGCTTACATTAGTGTTTTTAATTTAATTTTTCTGTTCTCCTCCCTTTGTTCTTGCCTTTTTTAGTACATAACGCATAGATTTATTTATATTTGTAATTTAAAAAAATCTGCTTCTACAAGCATGTAGTTTTTTGATAATTTCTCTATTATAGTTTAGTATAGACTATACCAAATAGTTAAAATTTTTGCAAATACATTGGATTTATGGAAATCTAATATTTCTCATTTGAAGAGCTTGTAGTTAATTTTCCATTCCTCTGAAAGTACCTTAGTATATCCATCATGGATAGGGTTTTTTTTCTCTTCATGATTTTAAGTAACTTATAAAAGAATTTGTTGAAATATTTATCTGAAAACAGTAGATATAACCTTGAGTGAAAAATTGTGATGAAGAGCTTCCAAATCTGTATGAAATCTATCTTTAATTTTTTGCCAAAGGCAAAAATAAAAATATGCATCCCAAATGAGCCAGAGCCAAGTAGCGTAACAATCATTGGTCTTAATTTAATATACTCTGAATATGATTTTAATAGCCAATTTTGGATTTCTTTAATTTCAGCCTTTCTTGTCATCTGGATATTTTTAAAAACTGCTTATTGTCACATACAAAATGTAAGCACAATAGTGTTCTGCACTCATTAGAGGAAAATGCATAGAGATTTCTATTTAGGGTAAATGTGAAATTTGAACTGTAAGTAAAATTCAATGTGAAATAATAATAGCCTTGCAAATAAATTTCTTAAACTCAGATTACTAGTCAACCCAATTTAAGTTAGCTTTATGCTAGCTAGAGCTGATTTTGGCTTAATACCTTTCACCCACCTGTTGATGTAAAATTGAGTGAAGACATATCTAAGACCATACAGTAATACACACTGATGTTTGAAAGCTAATAATCACCAATAGAATTATTTTCTGTGAAAGGTAATTTTTTTTATTAGTCTGTTAGAAGTGGAGTCAGACTTTTTATCAGTCTTTTAGTACTCCTGTTTAAGAGATCATACTCTAATATCAGAATATTACAGAAAAATCTTAGATTTATAAATTTTATAAAATCTCAAGTTTACACTATTTCCTTTTTCATGTTAAAGTATGTCAGATCCTTTTTGTTTTAGCCAACTGTGTTCCCTTCCATAAGTAAAAGCATTTGTCACCAAAAACTGAGGGAATCTAGTGAAATTTAGAACAGGCATGCTGTCTTCCATAGTCATAAGACACAGGAGAACTCCAGAAGGTCTACAGATAAGGTAACAAAGCACTTCACTGCAAAATTCAACTTTTATGTTATTGAAAGTTAACAGAGAATGTGATTTCTCTTTATTTCCTAAAAAACAAAATGAAGAATAGTAACCAGATTGTGCTATCCTTTTAGTATCATAGTTCTTTTTCTTTAAAGAATCATAGTATAATTATTTATAAGTCTAGTGAAAAAATGTTAGTTTCTGTCATTTATGGTGGTTTGGCTTTTGAGATTTATGAATAAAGATGGCAGTGTCCAAGCAAATTTTAATTACATGCTTCTTTAATGAACCTTGGTGGGTCAAAGATGTTAATGTTTCTGCAGTTTATAGCCCTTCATCGTTTTTATTCTAGTGATCCAGTTTTTCTTCATCTGTGTACATGATACAGGTTTGTCTGAACACATGGTAAACTGAAAGAACTTGAATTTTTTTTAATGAGTTTAAAATTTATACTCCATGTATTTTCATTTAAATTGACCATGTGATATGAGCATCTATATAGTGGGACCAGGGGAATTGACATCAATGATTTACATTAAACTCCAGCAGGAATTTCTTATCACTTTGAGCTTTGAATCACTACAGGTGACATGAGTATGAAAGGAAATATGGCTAGCTATTGGTAATCATCTCAACAAAGATTAAAAACAAAATTTCTTTTAAGATTAATAGATACAGGTATACATATTTTCCTTGATACAGCTTAAAGTAAACTTTTTAAAGGCAGACTGTGAAGTTAAATATCTTGTCAGCATATATTTTTAAAAAGTAAAAATTGAGGTATTGAATGTTCACTAACATTTTTAGACTGGAAATCAGGAGACAGAAACTAATTTAGATTTTGCCCATTTAAAAAATTTTGCTTAAATGTTAATCACAGTCTCTCTTCTTTGATTCCTTTGTTAGTAATAGTAATATGTGAGTATTGTTGGAATGTTAATGTTTGGAACGTTCAGTTCAGTTGCTCAGTCGTGTCCAACTCTTCACAACCCCATGGACTGCAGCAAGACAGGCTTCCCTGTCCATCATCAACTCCCAGAACTTGCTCAAACTCATGTCCATTGAGTCAGTGATGCCATCCAACCATCTCATTCTCTGTCATCCCTTTCTCCTCCTGCCTTCAATCTTTCCCAGCATCAGAGTCTTTTCCAGTGAGTCAATTCTTGGCATCAGGTGGCCAAAGTATTGGAGTTTCAGTTTCAGTATCAGTCCTTCCAATGAATATTCAGGACTGATTTCCTTTAGGATTGACTGATTTGATCTCCTTGCAGTCCAAGGCATTCTCAGGAGTCTTCTCCCACACTGTAGTTCAAAAGCATCAATTCTTCAGCGCTCAGTTTCTTTATGGTCCAACTCTCACATCCATACATGACTACTAGAAAACCATAGCTTTGACTAGATAGACCTTTGTTGACAAAGTAATGTCTCAGCTTTTTAATATGGTGTCTAGGTTGGTTGTAGCTTTTCTTCCAAGGAGCAAGCATCTTTTATTTTCATGGCTACAGTCACCATCTGCAGTAATTTTGGAGCCCAAGAAAATAAAATCTGTCACTGTTTCCACTGTTTTCCCCATCTATTTGCCATGAAGTGATGGAACCAGATGCCATGATCTTTGTTTTTTGAATGTTGAGTTTTTTGGAATGTATGCTAGAATTCATTAATAATGGTGGGTCAGTAGAAGGTCTGTCCGTGTATTTTAGATATATTGGAGTTATGAAGCAAAGTAGAACCAGAAAAATCATGGCTAATTGCAGTGAATGCCAATGTATCACAAATTGGCACATTTCTTCAGTTTAAAGAATATTCATACCAACTATATGTAGTATATACTCAAATCCTTGATGAGTAAAATATATTTAGTTTAAGACAATAATTTTTAAAGTTGGCTGACAGTTAAGTAAAAGGGCTGTCTTTAAAGGGAAATTATTGCTTTTGTTGTGAAGTTGCAAAGAATTGTGAAATTTTAAAATGATATTAACCTTTTGTCTTTCATTTTAATATTTTCCGGGAAGATTCAGAAGGTTCATTAAAATTTTGAGGATCCCAGGTTTATTATTTTAAATATCAATTGTTTTGTTTTTCTTTTTTCAAAAAAAATGGAGAAGGAAAGGGGAACTGTCATGACCAGAGTTTCAAGTGATGGAGTCAAAGAAAGAGTCCTAAATGGAGTCAGAGAGTTAAGTCTACTAATATGTGAGTTTATCACTTATCCATAAAAAGCTGATAATAACCTCTACCTACTTCAGGAATTATTATATACTTGAAATTAGATAAAGAAGTTGCAAGTGCTTCTAAAACTAAAGAGTGGTATGGAAAGGAATGATGATTCTGATAATCACCAGTACTACTCATTGTTTCTGCTGTCCTGTAACTAGTGTCAGACCAGCTTGCTGGTATGTTTATATTTTGATATTTGCCAACATTGGGCATTTGTATTCAGCTACTACAGGAAAACAGCATTATAAATAATTAAATAGGTATTAATGGATGAGCAGCATGGCAGTACTCTATTCTCTGGAATCCATATTGGTTTACATATTATTCAGATTTTTCTGTCTTCATTCATTTCATCAAAATAGAACTAGATGATTCATGGTAGGTTCTGTAATGGAACCTGAATAAAGGAAGCCTGAATGAGTGTGCTTTTTTGCCTAGCCAAATACTGTTGATAGTGATAAGGCAAAGATCTTGAGATCTTTGTAAAGTCTTAAATTAATAAACACCACTGTGACATATTTTATTATAAATGTTATTTCCTTATTTTCTTCCATGTAACACATAGTTCCTTCCAAAAAATATTTTTCATTGACCTGTTCAGGTCAACTGTAGCCAGGTAGCTTTTAAATACAGGCTGATTTTCACAATTAGAACCACGGTGAGATGCCAGTTCTGACTATGTTTGTGGAACATGCCACTGAGATCTGTGAGTCCGCAGAACTTCCACGTCATCATAGGTCATAGATCTCTGCATTTCTTCCCAGAGTCCCAAAAGCACCACAGGCCTGTCAGCTTTATAGACTCTTTCTGCCCACAGCAGCGGTTCTCAAAGTGTGGTCTGTAGACCTCTGGGAGTCCCTGAGTGCTCTTCAGAGGCTCTTCAGGGTCAAATCTGTTTTCATAATAATACTAAGAAGTCATTTGCCTTTTTCACTGTGTTGACATTTGCACTGACGATGCAAGAGCAATGATGAGTAAAACCACTTGGCCCCTTTGCACAAAACAAAGCAGTTGCACCAAATCATAATGTTATTATATTCTTCACTTCAATACACTGGCAATTTTAAAAAAAAAAGGTTAATTTCACTTAAAAATTCTCTTGATGGATCAGTAAAAAGAATTAATTTTATCAAATCTGAATGCATCAGTTCATATCTTTAAATATTCTGTATGATGAAATGGGAAGTGCACTCAAAGTATAACTTAGTGAGCCAGTGTTTTCCACATGACTCACATCTGATATTACAAAATCAGCACAGATGAAAATTTTTTTCAAAGTGCAAACGAGACTGATTTTAGATTTTTACGTAGTAACTAACCTTTGAGAAACTACCGCTTGTCGACTTTGGTACAGTATTAAATAACAGTATTCCCAGTTATCTTAAGAGACTGTTGAAATATAGTCTTTATTTCCTTTTTCAAACTGCATATCTGTATGATGCCAGATCATCTTAATTTACTTCAACCAAAACAACATATCACAACAGATTGGGTATTCAACCAGATATGAGAATCTAGCTATTTTCTATTAAGCCAGGCATTTAAAAGCATTTCTAATATAAAACAATTCCACTCTTATTTCTTTCTGCTTTGAAAAATACAGTTGTTTTCATAAGAGTGTTATTTATATTAACATGTGATGGATTTACTTATTTTTAAATGAGCTGTGAACTATTTAAATTTTTTTTGGTTTTAGCATATAATATAGTAAATATTTATAGATATGACCCACATAAACAAAAGCTCTTTTAGGGTTCTTCGCAATTTTATGAGTTTGTAGGGGTCCTGACACTAAAAAACTTGAGAACTGTGAATGTATAGTAATGTTATTTAATCAACTATTCACAGCAAATACAAATAAAAATTCTGAATACCTTTCTATTTCTTGCTGGTTAGCTAGAATCTGTAGTCAGTGCTTACTGTTAGCAAATTTAAATATAGGGATTTTGAGATAAATGAAAATTATTTTAATATTTCACAAATTGCATGAACACTTTTTTTTTTTCAAAGAGAAATACAAAACTGAAATGACTGGAACATTGGCAAAGTGCAAGCAGCGGCAGGTAAAATGGTCTGGGCACAAACCTGTCAGCAGAGCTGATTATACAGACCAGTTTTGTAGTTGTAAGCAATTGAAAGCAATTCTGACTAATTTTAGCAGAAAGAGGTATTGGATCACTCAGAGAATTTCTGCTAAAGTCGGATAAACAAGCTTGAAGATTGTTTCCCAGGAGTAACGCATACCGCCCTGTAGAGCTAGTTCAGGGCAGGCGCTGCTGTGGCTTAGCCCATAGGAGTGACTTGTGCTGTTGACATGACCACCATCGCTGAAGCTGGAGACCTGATGCTGTTGCTAGAACCTAAAAGTGGATATAGCTGCTGGCCCCCACCACCGAAAGGGGTTTCACATGGTCTGTGCTGTGTCTTCTTGCCAGATTCCATTTCAAGAGTGTGGCTGCTATATCTTAATGGTGGAGGTGTGCAAGGGAAGAAGGAAATATCTGACTTTTTTACCTTCTCTAACAGGAAGCCAGCTACACTTCATAAGATGAGGGCTTTCCCAAGCATAGAGAGGAGGTTCAATTTCTGGGCAGTTTAAACACAAAAAGCTCCTCAAACTTAACTTATAAAGGAGATCCTATCTCTGTATTGTTGATTTAAGGAATATTTATTAAATAACAACTGTGTATAAATTGCCAAGATCTGTCAAAGGTGAATGACACAGGGTAAATATCCTTATAGTTCATTGCTCAGCAGGGAAAATAATGATCTGTACATAGGTGGTCGGAATACAAGGCAGACTGTAACAAGTACTACTGTAGATACACACATAAATTACTATCATAGCACTTACCAATCTGTGTTATAATTATCAGTTTATATGTGTGTCTCTGCCAGTAGAGTGTAAGCCCTATATAGCTTAATTTTTAAGTTTTTTATCAAGTTATATTGCACATAACTTTGAGAGTCAATAGTTTCCAGTTTTGAAATGAAAAACAGCATTCTGTCATTAATCCCCACAACAACCACCACTGTTTCACCCTTCCTCAAAGTCAATATAAGTTATTTCAGCTGATTCTTTTAATGTTTAGCTCCATTGCTCTTAGTTACATTCTTGCACTGTTGCCTCCTGATTTTTCAGTTTTAGAATTTTCAATACATTTCTCATCACAGAAGAAAAGATTTATCTTTCTCTACTTACCTCTGTTCTCAGTGCTCCACAGTCACTCTTACCATCTTCTGTGTATAATTACATTGTCATTTTGGTTAGAGCAAATGGTGTTTACATTATTATGATTATAAAAATGTTATTGAATAGCTAAATAATATAGATAAAAGCATGAATTTTTCTTTCCTCTACTGTTCCCTACCTTCCCACTACCCCACATTATTGTTTTAGGTTTTTCTTGTTGTTATTTACCTAGTTTTCCATGTTCAGTTCAGTCTCTCATTTGTGTCTGACTCTTTGTGACCCCATGAACTGCAGCACGCCAGGCCTCCCTGTCCATCACCAACTCCTGGAGTCCACCCAAACCCATGTCCATCGAGTCAATGATGCCATCCAAACATCTCATCCTCTGTCCTCCTCTTCTCCTCCTGCCCTCAATCTTTCCCAGCATCAGGGTCTTTTCCAGTGAGTCAGCTCTTCATATCAGGTGGCCAAAGTATTGGAGTTTCAGCTTCAAGTTCAGTCCTTCCAGTGAACACTTGGAACTGATCTCCTTTAGCATGGACTGGTTGGATCTCCTTGCAGTCCAAGAAACTCTCAAGAGTCTTCTCCAACACCACAGTTCAAAAGCATCAATTCTTCTGCACTCAGCTTTCTTTATAGTCCAACTCTCACATCCATACATGACCACTGGAAAACCATATGCTTATCACTAAATAAACTTAGAATTCTTTTCAAAATGTCTAAATTTCCTCCCAGTATGCTCACATGCTTCAACATTTCCATTGGTTTTCATGTTTGGAGAAATTCTGACTGCTTCATCCTGGTCTTGTTGCTCTGTTTACTAACTGGTGCACAGTATCGCTCTGGGATTTCCTTTCACTATCATCCTAAGAAATCCTTTTGCTTTTCTCCTGTGGTGGAGTTTCTGTTTTTTACATCCCATTTCATCATCTTCCTTGGTTTACTTACTCATTTTGAAGGAGTTCACTTCCAGTAATGTCCTGAGAAAGAATACAGAGGTAGAACTCTTTTAAGTTGAAAATGCTTTTCCTTGAGAATTTTGATGGCACTGCTTCATTGTGTGCTAATTTCCAGTATTTTTGTTGAGATGTCTAAAGCTACTGTTTTCTGATCCTTTGAATGGTCTTTCTTAATCTCTGGAAATATGTAAGATTTTCTTTGTGCCTTGGCTTCAGATTTTTTTCATCTACTATATAGTGGTCAGTAGACCCTCTCAATAGACACTAAGAAATTCACGTCCTTCCTCTGTTAGAAATGGTAGTTAATTATTTCTTTGATGATTTCTTAACCTCATTTTTCTAGAACACCTATTTTTCATATATTGGACCTTTGGAATTTGTGCTTTGATTTTCTTAGCTGTTTTGGGGGTAGGGCATCTTATCCATCTCCTCATGTTCTACTCGTTGGAGATTTCCTCAACTTTATTTTCCTGCACCTCAACTGAATTTCTTATTTTTTTCCTATTAAAAATTTTTTTTTTCTAAGAGTGAGTGGTTATGTCTGTCTCTCTGTTATCTGAATGCTCTTTAAAGTGTGTGTGTGTGGAAAATTTAGATAATGGAAAAGATTTGAGTTTGATTTAGTGATAGGTATATAGGAAACTAAACAAAAAAAAGAAAAACAGATTGGGGGACTTGTACCTTATTGTGGATACAATATTTTATGTCTTAGAGAATATTCATGATAATTTTAGTTTAATTTTTCTTATTTCTGAAAAGTGTGTTTCCTCCAAGTTGCCTTTTCTGGTTTTTCTTTCTCTTGGTCTCTAGCTTTCATTCTATGTATTCGTCAGATGCTTGATAATCCTTAGTTGTTTCCCCATGATAAAAAGTGTGATATTTAGCAACTGACTGGGTTCTGAGAGCTTGTCAACATAACCATCTAGGGAAATTTAACTGAGTTATTTTCCTGGGGATCTTTAGGACTTTTATCTAGGCAGATAGAGTTCTTGGAAGAGAAAGAAAGAGTATTTGGATCATTTGTCTGGAGAGCAAAGGCCTGGTTGACAGTGTTCTGGGAGGCAAGTGGGAGAAGAGGGCTGGAGATCTCAGAATCCGTTATGTATATTTCCATTTAGTCTTTCAGTTTATACAGGTTCAGTTTATATCCTTGTCCCCATTTCAGAGAACTTCCTTTTTGCTTACTGTCTCCAAAAAATAAATTTCCCGTCATTTGCTGATATAGAGAAAAGATAGTCACCCAGTTGTATGTTTTGCAAGGAGTAATTGGGAGACTTTTGACTCTTTAAACTCCTTTATTGTTATTTTCATAGGATATGAGAAAGGAGGGATGTATGCATATGTTAGTCCTACATCTTTATCTGAAGCATCTGGACTTTATGCCTCCACAGCATTTAGAATTATACACATACAGTTCAGTCAGTTCAGTCACTCAGTCATGTCTGACTCTCTGCAACCCCATGGATTGTGGTATGCCAGCCTTCCCTGTCCATCACCAACTCCCAGAGCTTGCTCAAACTCTTGTCCATCGAGTCAGTGATGCCATCCAACCATCTCATCCTCTGTCACCCTCTTCTCTTGCCTTCAATCTTTCCCAACATCAGGGTCTTTTCCAATGAGTCAGTTCTTTACATCAGGTGGCCAAAGTATTGGAGTTTCAGCTTCAGCATCAGTCCTTCCAATGAATATTCAGGACTGATTCCCTTTAGGATTGACTGATTTGATCTCCTTGTAGTCCAAGGGACTCTCAAGAGTCTTCTCCAAAACCATAGTTCAAAAGCATCAATTCTTTGGCACTCAGCTTTCTTTATAGTCCAACTCTCATATCCATACTTGACTACTGGAAAAACCATAACTGTGACAAGACGGACCTTTGTTGGCAAAGTAAAAACACATGGTAGATAGTAAATTGTTTGAATGAATGGGAAGATTGTGTCCTGAATGAGGACAGTGAGATATTGATTCCTTGTTAAGTTATAGGAATTCCTTGCTAAGTTATGATGTTATAGGAAAGGGTCTTTTTGGAGCCCCTCTTGAAGATAAGGATATGGCATATGCTATGGGAACGTTCATATCAATCTGTAGAAATTCAGAGGAATGAAGGTCTGTTCCTTGATGGGAAAAGTTAAGGAAGGGATCCTGAAAGAGGAGATATCATTTGAGCAGACATCATTTGAGTTCTAGCAGTAGTTAGGTATATAAAAGGCCTTGAATGAGAAATTGATTTGACCAAAGTTTTCTTGCATATTGGAAGACTTGAGCCCCTGATAACATGACATAATGGAGGATTCTGATTAGACTTCCTCCATAGCTCTAATGCTTTTGAACTGTGGTGTTGGAGAAGACTTCTGAGAGTCCCTTGGACTGCAAGGAGATCCAACCAGTCCATTCTAAAGGAGATCAACCCTGGGTGTTCTTTGGAAGAAATGATGCTAAAGCTGAAACTCCAGTACTTTGGCCACCTCACGCGAAGAGTTGATTCATTGGAAAAGACTGTGATGCTGGGAGGGATTGGGGGCAGGAGAAGGGGACGACAGAGGATGAGATGGCTAGATGGCATCACCCACTCGATGGACATGAGTTTGAGTGAACTCTAGGAGTTGGTGATGTACAGGGAGGCCTGGCATGCTGCGATTCAGGCTGGCAAAGAGTCGGACACAACTGAGCAACTGAACTGAACTGATAGCTCTAAGCAGTTAGCTTTCATCATGACTTGGAGTAGAATGCTTTACTTCTCTGTTGCCCAACTTCAGTTTTAAAATAGGATGATTTTTACATCAGAATGTGTTTACCTGTCTTGCAGGGGTTTTAGGAGGATTAGATGAGATGATGTTAAAGGTATGTGTAAGTAAGATCTCTCTTCCCAGTAGAGGGTTATGAGGACTTTGTATAGTAATATCTCTCTTCCCAGTAGAGGGTTATGAGAACTTTGTCTAGGATAATCAGAATGAGCATGAGGTTAAGTCACAGATTCGAGAGGCATGTTGAAAGAGATCCAGTGAGATTTAATCATTGGTTGAATTTAGGGAATAAAGTGAAATTAGTTCAAGATTATTATGAAGGTAACATATTGGAGAGTTTGCGGGGAGGAGGTATCAAATGGGTGCTTAAAAATCTGGGCCTTTGAGATCGGGCTCAGGAATCATAGCACAGAAGTTAGACTAGAGAAAGGTGGCCAGAGATAGGTATAGTTAGCACAAAACAGAAAGGGAGAACGATGAATCAATGTTTAAGGTTGGCCCTTGAGAAGCAGAGGAGTTTGCAAGACAACAACCAACGCTAGAGAAGACTTGGCTTATTGTTGGATTAGCCTTCCAGAATAATACATAATCTGTGGGATTTAGCACAAAATTAAAATGAGAGACCCTTGTTCAGAAAACAGGAAAAAAGTACAGTTAAAGATACAAATATTTAACATTTTTTCCTTTAAACATATTAGAAATAGCAATGCCTGAGTAACAGTATAAAGTTACAAATTACAAAAAAAAATTGGGGGCTTATGATTTTAATACTATAATAATACTTTATCATTGTGATATCTTGATCAATCATGTGACTTTTCTGCCTTGCTTTTTCACAAATTCATTTTTCAGGTCATCAAAATTTATACTTTTAGCAACTTCATTTTTAATTGATATAATTGAAAGTAATGTCAGTCACTCGGTTACAAATAATTTTTGATAATTTTTAATTTTGAGAAGGATCTTTTTCTGATGTGATTGTTACTGGTGCTAGTAAGAGCATTTGACAACATTGGCATACATTTCTGATCATTATTTCAAGATATAAACTTTGAACATCTAGAGCCAATGATTTTTACAGAGCAATTTTTCTAAAAACATCTAACTTTGTATAATCAACTTTTGTGAATTTAATTTTAAATGTAAATTTATATATTGGCATTTAAATATTTTCTCTGCTATTTCCTTTTTTAACTTCTCATTTTATATTGAAATATAGTTGATTAACAGTGTTGTGATAGTTTCAGGTGTACAGCAAGGTGGTTCAGTTATACATAAATATGTATTCAACCTCTGCTGTTTCTCATGATCTATGGAGGCTATACAGGCAACCAAAAATGGTTTCATGAGTTGTATAGAATTCATCATGTCTGGTTATGTATTCTATCACTATATCGTCAATGATAAGGAAAAATTAATTTTTAAGTTGTCTTCTGTGTTAATAATTGGTTCATCCAGAGCATCATATGGAAATAATATTTTTTTCCATCAAATGCAACAATCTTTAATTTCTCTTTTTAAGCCTGTGGGTTGCAGTGTTGCAACGGTTTTCCAAAACTGAATTCTTTAATAACTCCAAAACATGCTAATAACCATGTATTATGATTTCACTTTGCAGTAATTTACTGAAAAAAATTTACTAATAAGCTTTGGCACATCCTATCCTGGGCACTCACACTGAGAAGTTAATATTTGTGCATATACCACTGGAACAGGTTTCAATGACAGATGGGTAAGCAGGCTTTCCACTGCATAGTCTCGTGAAGAGCCCCTCCTCTTTCCTGGGGCCACTGCCACTATGGGCTCAGTTCTGGCTGACCCAGAATGCCTTGTGGTACCCACGACTGCCTCAGGTATACACATTTGGGCTGGTAAGCCATGGCCAACTGCTTGGTCGATATGCTTACACTTGGCATATTTCCTCTTCTAGTGTTCCATTGTTCCATTGATCTTCAGTTATAAACCATAAGTTCAAAGATAAAATTATTAAGAATTTCAGGATGGCAACAGAGAGCATTCAGCCAAGCACAGGCCTTCTGAGAGCAGGCTCCTATGCAACTGTGAAGTTGCACACCCAGTAAACTGTCCCTGTCCAGTTTTACTAAAGAGTTTCCTGCCAAACTGCCTTTAGACTGATTAGTCTATTTGACTTTAATAGAGCCCCTACCCTTATTAGGGGCAGAAACTGGGTTGTTTTCATGCAGGTGTTGGCTGAGTTTCTTTTAAAAACTTGTGTCCTTAGTAAAGACTTACTCCTCCCCTGGGGGCCTTTGGAAGCTGAACTCCCTAGCAGCCAGAACTGTAACAGTTTAATCATTTGGGGGTTCTCAGAGGCAGGTCTTTGCAGTAGAATTCAGATGAATTACTCTGTTGATTTACTTTATTATTTATCTTTCTTTTAGTTACCATTTGAACTTTAAAAATTTTGATCTCCTCTCTTTTTTGAGGAAAATTCTGAAAGAAATGGGAATACCAGACCACCTTACCTGCCTCTTGAGAAATCTGTATGCAGGTCAGGAAGCAACAGTTAGAACTGGGCATGGAACAAGAGACTGGTTCCAAATAGGAAAAGGAGTACGTCAAGACTGTATATTGTCACCCTGCTTATGTAACTTATATGCAGAGTACATCATGAGAAACGCTGTACTGGAAGAAACACAAGCTGGAATCAATATTGCTGGGAGAAATATCAATAACCTCAGATATGCAGATGGCACCACCCTTATGGCAGAAAGTGGAGAGGAGCTAAAATGCCTCTGGATGAAAGTGAAAGAGGAGAGCGAAAAAGTTGACTTAAAGCTCAACATTCAGAAAACGAAGATCATGGCATCTGGTCCCATCACTTCATGGGAAATAGATGGGGAAACAGTGGAAACAGTGTCAGAATTTATTGTTTTGGGCTCCAAAATCACTGTAGATGGTGACTGCAGCCATGAAATTAAAAGACGCTTACTCCTTGGAAGAAAAGTTATGACCAACCTAGATAGTATATTGAAAAGCAGAGACATTACTTTGCCGACTAAGTTCCGTCTAGTCAAGGCCATGGTTTTTCCTGTGGTCATGTATGGATGTGAGAGTTGGACTGTGAAGAAGGCTGAGCGCCGCAGAATTGATGCTTTTGAACTGTGGTGTTGGAGAAGACTCTTGAGAGTCCCTTGGACTGCAAGGAGATCCAACCAGTCCATTCTGGAGGAAATCAACCCTGGGATTTCTTTGGAAGGAATGATGCTAAAGCTGAAGCCCCAGTACTTTGGCCACCTCACATGAAGAGTTGACTCATTGGAAAAGACTCTGATGCTGGGAGGGATTGGGGGCAGGAGGAGAAGGGGACGACCAAGGATGAGATGGCTGGATGGCATCACGGACTCAATGGACGTGAGTCTGAGTGAACTCCGGGAGTTGGTGATGGACAGGGAGGCCTGGCGAGCTGCAATTCATGGGGTCACAAAGAGTCAGACACGACTGAGCGACTGACCTGAACTGAACTCTTTTTTGATTAAAGGGAGAGACTATGGATTATTATAGTTCTGACCCTGGTGACTTGATTAATTATATATTCATACATCACCTACAGGTCCTCAATGCTAGAAACTAGAGGTTTGGCAGTTGCTGATACCTTGGATTTCCCCCATAAATCTTGTACCCACGTGAGAAATTTTTTAAAAAGACAATCAAGAAAAATATCTCTGATAACTTTGTTTATTAATTTTTTCTTCTTTAAAACTATAGCAATATTTTTAGAGGAAATTTCTCTAACTAAATGCCTTTTGTGTTGTTAAAATGAACAGGGCTTTTCAAAAAAGGTAGGAGAGACTTCCCTGGTGGTCCAATGGTAAGACTTCACCTTCCAGTGTTGGAGATGTGGATTCCATCCCTGGTCCGGGAGTTGGGATCCAACATACTTCGTGGCCAAAAAACCATGGGATTCTCCAGGCAAGAATACTGGAGTGGGTTGCCATTTCCTTCTCCAGAGGATCTTCCCAACCCAGGGATTGAACCCAGGTCTCCCGCATTGCAGGCAGATGCTTTAACCTCTAAGCCACCAGGGAAGCCCGAATATGAAAGCAATAATTGTAACAGATTTAATAAAGACCTTAAAAAAAATGGTCCAAAGGAAAAATAGACCATACACATAGGAGTGGAAACTGTCAGTGTGTTTAAAAGGTGAAGAAGTCAACCCGCAGACCCCATTTACGCTTAGCTGGTGCTTTGCTTCCCCCAGCACTCTTTCTGTATTGTAAAACAACATGTTCGGTGAGCTAGATTTGCAGCTACTCCTTCATTCTCTCCCTAGCTCCTTACATTTGGTCAGATACTTACATAAGAACTCCCTAACTGATGTAGCAGAGCCATTGCTGTGACTGAAGTAAGTTACAGGTGAGCAAGATACCAACTCTGTCTGTCCCAGAGTGGCCTGTTAGGACCTGGGGCATTTGGAGCTTCTGGGCTAGTGTTCTAACTGAAAATGCCCTCTTCCATTTAACCTAACATGCTGTATAAACATTGTTTTCTTCGGACACTATGACATAAAAAGGGCTTGAAAGTACTGCCTTTAAACTTCAAATCAAGAAATTCACCAAGGAAATGAAATTCCAGGTTTAAATAGCTTTTAACCATTTATGTAATCAGTATTGCCGTTGTTGTTTTTCAGTATTTCTTCTCATTTGATTTAAGGTAAACATCTAAACAACAGGTAATACACTGATGAAATAAGAAATATTAAGACACTTATAGTCTAATTACTTGTCTTCCAGTTACTGTGTTCATAGGAACGAGAATTTTTTAGTAAATGAAGGAATGTGACTCTTAAAAGATAAATTACTCGTGATGCTCAGAGTGTTTCACTCCCATACTCCTTGAGTGGATTTCAGCCCAAAAGGAAGAAATTATGCCAGTCTATACAGTCTCCTAACAATTAGAAAAGTTTCAACCCTTTGTCATTCTTTTGATGAAAACCAGACAGGTCTATTTGATCACAGCAATCTATTTTCTTTTTATTTTTTTTGACAATACAAATCTTTAAGTTTATGCTTGCAACACAGATTATAAACAGTGTATTTCAAAGATATGTATAATTCAAATGGAAATACTGGGTTTTGTAATAGGTTAATGTAAGGTGGTGATTTCCCCCCCGCCAAATCCTTTGATTTATGAGAGAGTATATTTAATTGCATTCATTGTATTTTTATGAATTTATTTTGGTAAAAAGTTTGGATACCTGAAAACTTAGATAAACTGTAAGAAAGTGGTTGTTTACAAAAAGTACATTAGATTATAAAAAGATAGTAAATCTACACTATCATAATGAGTGTAATTGCCAGTGCTATTTATTGTTTATCTGAGAGGGACAGGAACTTTAGGTTCATCTTACTTTACTAGTTCCAGCTTGCTTATCAGAAATTTTTCTTACTAGCTATTCATTGTAATGACTTGTGCTATTATATTTTATCTGTTGTTTAGAGTTTTTAATAGCAGTATCTTTACTTCTTCATTATTTGAATATGGAAAATGTAAGTAAGGTAGAGTATCCCCTTGATGCCAAATCGCATCTTTACTCACAGCTGCAGTGGTGAGCTGCCCTCTCCTGGTCATCTGTGCCATCTAGAACTCCCAGTGGGTCCTAGGAGAATCAGTTTTTTGCCAAATCAGTATTTTAATTGTGTCTTTGATACAATATTATCTTGTTTTGTGACTCTGCAGCTTTGTAAAACTCTGCTGTAGTTTCTTTTCTCTCTTAGAAAAAGACATTGTTGACAGAAAAGATGGGGCCATCTTCTCTCTCCCACATGTTCTTGTGGACTTTCTTCCTACCATAGATTTTTGCCTGTTCAGGCTTAATGGGCTGAACAGGCAAATACTCTATGCTGTTTCTTTCTTAACTAAATTCTTAAGATTTACTTTGAAGATGTTCTTTAGTATGTTCATCTCTCCTTAGGAAAAAAGATTTTCAAAAGTACTTAAATACCTGGATTAACCAAGATGATCTTTTCATGGAAGATATTTCTTACATATTTTCTTAAAGATTGGCATCAGAATTTCCTTAATCCATTTAATAATTTCATGTTGGAAATGATTTTACATAAGATTCTTATTAAAACTGGTGCTTCTGTTCTAATTTCTCATTCTAGATTTTTTTGTGATTTATTTCTTATAAGCCCATCCATACTTATTTTACTCTCCAGGCTTGTAAATCTATGGGATTAGCATCAACTTTGGTGCTCACCTAACTATAATACCAGAATAGTGAACAGAACATATTTTAGCATTTCAGTCTCTTGTTGAAAAATAGCTGTTTATTCCTGCCTTAGTTTTTGATTTACCAGATCTTTCTATGTACTCTTTTATTTCATATTTTCAAAAGATAAAGCAAAAAATGTTCTGGTTTTTATTATATTTCTTAGTTAAATTTATAGCTTGTTACTAGTCGATATTTTTGTGTAAGACTTTTTATGACATGTTATTTCTAAAATTCATATATACTTTCATAGCTCAGTATATATTAATCTTTAATAAGGAAACATATCATATATCCTTCTAAAAATCCTACAGTTAAGATCAAAAGATTAGAGATGAAAGTCTTTAAACCTTTTCATTTACTAATTACTTTATGTTTCAGATCATTTTATGTCATCTTTTTTGCTTGGCCAATTCCATTGTGTATTATAAACACACATTTGGAGAAGACTATAGGTACAAAGATTAATTGGGATATTTGAAGATTCCTTCAGGAGTTAGCTAGAATTTGTCTCCATTTTCAAGTATGAACAAAAAAGTTTAGCCAGTTAAAAGATTTTAAGACCCTAATCCATACTTTAAAATAATTTTTAAAAGCAGATTATCTGAAAGAGTAACATATAAATTTAGAAAGTTTGGAAATCTAGTCAAAATTGTAGGAAGTAGTTATTCAAAGTTAGGAGCAGATCATATACCATCTCATTTCCCAACTAGTCTGTGTTGTCTTAGTAAAGATTTATACATAGTTAGGCCTTCACTGGTGGCTCAGATGATAAAGAATATGCCTGCAATGCAGGAGACCTGGGTTCGATCCCTGGGTTGGGAAGATCCCCTGGAGAAGGAAAAGGCTACCCACTCCAGTACTTTGTCCTGGAGAATTCCATGGACTGTATAGTCCATGGAGTCGCAGAGTCAGACACAACTAAGCGACTTTCACTTTATACATGGTTAAGACCTGACATGAGCTTGGTGACCATGGAAAAATGTGAGCCCAAGATTCTTTAGTTGATATTAAAAATCTCAAACCTTATAAAATTCCTATTTGTCTTCAATGGTGAAATCATTTAAATGTTTCAACACCTGATTTTGAGCCCCTGCTGTGTTACTTACTAGTTTTGTGACAAACTTGTTAAGTTTCTTCTGTAAAATAGAAAAAATAGAAAATACTAATCTCCTTAATGGATGCTTATGAAAGTTGGAGTATTAAAAGCATTTTGTAACTGTTAAGTGGCACAAAAATGTAAAATGGTATTACTTGTAAAGATAAAAATGTACTTAAAATTTTTTTTTAATCTATGCTTGCTGATGCTTAGGATCCCTTAGGAAAGCCTGCTGTTTTCTTTAGACCTCTCCGTGACAGTTAGTCTTGAACTCTCATCAGAGAAGAAGAAATTGCCTGTGAAAAAGGCTGTTAAAAGACATGTTTGAAGTATAAAACCAGGCTCTTCTAATGTTTGTTAAGTTTTAACAAAATAAGCTTTGATTTGTGTATTCCCACATTTGAGTTTGTGTTTCTGAATTGTGTATGGCAGTGTAGGGTATAGGAATAGGATAAATTTGGTAGCCTAGGAAACCTGTATCCCATCAGGAGAGAAAACAGATGTTCTTCCTCCTGGTAAAGAACTGCAGCCATCCATTTATCAATTATGAGTCTTCCCTAAGTGATACCCTTGAGAAAGGAGCCTTTCAGCAGACAGAATTAAGAAACATGACACTTTTTTTTTTTTAACCGTATGAGACTGAATCTTCTTTTATTTGGCTTCTGCTTTTCATGCCCTCAGTTTTAAAAAGGTAGGTAAAGTGTTCAGTTTGAATCAGGACTAAATTATTTACTTCTTAAGATCAGAGTAGAAGACATTGCCAAAGACCCGAAAGAATGTTCCCCATTCCCCCGACCCCCAATTCAATTCACCTTTGTTGTTTCTAGGTATGTTTTTACTTACTGTTTTCTAATTTCATTTTTAATGAAATGGTGTTATTCAAGTCTTGTATATGTTTCTCTGGAGAAGGCCAAATCCTACAGATTCTACTTAGATAATGCCCTGCGTCTTTTACCTTCCCATGCTGCTGCTGTGGTAGACTATTACAATGATAATCTGTCACTTTGCTACTCTTTCCGCATTGCTGTTGGACTGACCTTCCTATGGTAGAGATATCATCATGGCTTTCTTGTTTCAAAGACTTTCAGTGGCTCCTCGTTGCCTAGAAATTAAATATAACCTGTTGAGCCTGGAATTTAAGCCTCTCAGTGATTTGACCCTAGTCTGTTTTTCCAGTCTGTATGCCAGAGCACTCTTCCATGAGCCAAACTGTTTCTTCCATATTTCTCTACTTCTTTGCTTGTCTTCAAATCAGTGTCTCTTTCTGGGTCTCTGTCTTTCTCTCACCCGCTCCCAAATCTCGTGCCACTTTGATATCTTGAAAGTGAGACTTTAGAAGAAAAGAGTAGGAACTGTTGTTTTCTACAGCAATATGATAAAAAATAAGACCTTAATTCCTTTTTTTAAACTGAAAAGATTCAACCTATTTCATTTATATAGTTCATCCAAGAAAATAGGAATGATCTTCCCAAATGCTTAATATGTGAAGTTTCTTTTATTTAAGAAGATTTTGGTGGGGCGGCGGGGCCACAGGGATTACATGTCAGAATGTACTTTAATGAGGGGAAATCAGAGTGTTTTTGTAAGTTTAATTATAGATTGATAGAAAAAAATAGAAAACCACAGATGAACAGTTCTTCAGTTTAGTTCAGTCGCTCAGTCGTGTCCGACTCTTTGCGACCCCATGAATCGCAGCACACCAGGCCTCCCTGTCCATCACCAGCTCCCGGAGTTCACTCAGACTCGGGTGCATCAAGTCAGTGATGCCATCCAGCCTTCTCATCCTCTGTTGTCCCCTTCTCTTCCTGCCCCCAATCCCTCCCAGCATCAGAGTCTTTTCCAGTGAGTCAACTCTTCACATGAGGTGGCCAAAGTACTGGAGTTTCAGCTTTAGCATCATTCCTTCCAAAGAACACACAGGGCTGATCTCCTTCAGAATGGACTGGTTGCATCTCCTTGCAGTCCAAGGGACTCTCAGGAGTCTTCTTCAACACCACAGTTCAAAAGCATCAATTCTTCAGCGCTCAGCTTTCTTCACAGTCCAACTCTCACATCCATACATGAATACTGGAACAATTCTTAGGTATAGCATATATTAGAAACTATATTCCCCAAATTATGATTAACATTGAGCAACTTAAATTCACCATCTTAAAAAAGAGAATTTGTAGATTCCAAATAATAGAATTAGAAAACTTTGAGTATGATATGGGTAGATTATCTTTCCTATTACATGAAATGAAATAAAACTGCTAAACAATGTATGCATTTTCTAAAGGCAGATTTTGCCCTCTGTGCTGCTTAGGTATCATAATAGAAATGATTGATGCCATTACCTTGCATCCAAAGCAAAATTCATAGTCCATCAAGGCTCTAGGAGGTACCATTGCCTTGTAATTTAATTTATATAAATATTTGTAGAGCAGCATATACCTTGTTGAGACACGAAGATCTTTCAGCTTAAATTAGGGTGTGCGAACTAATAAAGATCTATGTATTATTACATTTGGGAACCCTTTCTTTGGAAAGAAAGATAGTTCTAAACCTTAGCGCGTCTACATACAACATTTTCGATGACACCATTAGCCAAAGGAACCATTGAGTATTCCAACATGGCCACCAAATCTCAAACTGGAATAAAAAAGAATAACTAGCCAAATACATATTCTGCAGATGTTTACAGTTCTCACTAAAGAGAGGAGAAAATCCTCCAAAAACCTGAGAACAGTAATCCGGCATTGGGAAATTGGGAGTCCATGACCGCCTTCTTTCCCATTTTGGTGGGCTTCTGTGTGTGTATTTTATATATATATATATATATATATATATATATATATATATATATATAATGTAATTTTTAAACTTCTTGTTTTTAAATACATTGGACTTAAACCAAAAATTTCTATATACCTTTCACCCAGCTTCCCAATTTGCTGATGTCTTATTCATCTCCATAGTACTCAGTTCACATAATCAGAAAATTAACAGTGATATAATACTGTATACTGAGATAATATCAGATTTTATTCATTCAGATGTCGTTAATTCTATAACTTCCATTCCTTTTCCAAGCCTGGGTGAATCCAGAATCCAGGGTTATATTTACTTATTGTAACTTCATGGTTTTCTTTAGTCTGGCACAGTTTTATTCTTTGTTTAATAAACTTGCCACTTTTAAGAGTACCAGCCAGTTATTTTGTAAAATGTCTTTCAGTTTAGGTTTATCTTATGTTTCCTCATGTTGTAATTTCAGCTGTGGTTCTTTGGCAGGAATGCTATGGGACATAATAATGTCCTTCTTGGAAGCATACAAATAAGATATTTATACCCTTATTTCACACAAAACAATTTTAATATCAACGGAAATCTTAAAAATCAGTACATATTTTTAAATGATATCCTGAGAACTCTAGGAATATGTAATTGTGTTTCTGAGAAATCAAATTATGATACAGGAAGTATATTTGATTTTACTGCTTTCTGGTCATGAAAGAGTTATCTGTCATTTTGTTTTCTATAACAAAGGTAGTGGAAATTTTCCTATTTGTTACTCAGAAGATATGATAGGAATATATTGGAAAATAAAATTTGTGATTAATAAAAGGTAAGATCTTGGTTGGAGAGGGACATCATCTCATTTTTAAAAATGGTTTCATTGACTTTCTTCGTGAAGATGATTTCCTCTCTGGTCACTATTAGCCCGCATCTTTCCTTCTTTCAACCTTGTTAACTTTTCCTGTAGGGGAGTATCATTCATTTAGTTTTCTTCATGTGTTGGTTTTGTCATTATCATTTCATGTGTGCTATTTGTGCCCCAACTTAATTGTAAGTTCCTCAGAGGAGAAACTGTGTTTACTTTTTGTTCCCCACAGGGCTTAGCACAGCAAACTCTTTGTGAATATTTTTAAAAAACTCTTAGCATCTCTAAAGTGCTCTCAGAACTAACAGGCTACTATTACAAAATAGTGAAAGCTTACTGATAAACCGTATTTATCTATCAAGTTTTTGTTTGTGGAGAAACAGAAAGTAGTAAACTTCAAAAATCATAAATGCCCTCTTGAGTCCTGTCCTCCTCCCATTAGAAAATCAGCAGAATTTCTGCTACTTCAAAGGATTAATCCTGTTCTCATGAAACTCCATAGTTGTCAACTGTAGCATCACTGTCAGTACCCTATTTATTTGGTTTTTAAGCAAATATGTTGTGTACTAACTATGTGCTAGATTGGGCATACAAAATGGCCAAACTGTTCTAGAAGAAAGAGAAAAACAGTGCTGAGAATGTGCAATGAAGATACTAACCAAGTGTGGGGTCCAAGGAACTGTTTCCTGGATATTTAAGCTGAAATCCAAAAGATGAGTAAGAATCAGTTATTTGAAATAGTAGTGTGAAAATTGTTTTGAGCAAAGGAAATAGCATGTGCAAAGGCCCTCTCACGAATAATGGTTTGTTTGCTGTCCTGAAGAAGGGCCAGTGTGGCTCAAGGGCAAAGTGTGAGATGAGACTGGAAAAGTAAGATCAGAAATTGCAGACATTGTAGGCCATGTTAAGGTTCTTGGTCTTTATTTTTAAAGCATTTGGAAACTGCTGAAGTGTGTAAATCGGGTTATGGGATCAGGTTTGCATTTTGAAAAGATCTCTAAGCTGCAGGATGTAAATTTGGTCAGAAGGCATTCCAGGAATGAAATGTTGCTAACTTTGGTTAGTGAGATGGCACTGGAGAGAAAGAATTCAATTTGATACAGTTTTAGAAATAAAAATAACAGAACTTGGTGAAGAATTCTATATGGAAGCTGAGGGAGAGGAAGACAAGGAAAACAACATCCAGGTTTCTGATTTGTACACTGCATATATGGGCGCACCATGTACTAAGAAACACTGAGAAGGAATGTCTTAGAAACAGTAGTCTAAAGACAGCATGAGAAAAGATTGTGAAGCATGTCATTGGTGGTTTTTCTATATCAAATGTTGAAATGATCTTTTAGATAATTAGGCTAAATAAATTATTAAAATTAAAGTGTGATATTGTATTACAGTTAAGTTTTAAAGGGACCTTATCTTTTAGAGATAGTATGCTGAAATTTTTACAGATGAAATGATGTCTGGGATTTGCTTAACAATAACTCATTAGGGAAGCAGGGGAACTGGTTAGCGTAATAGATAAAATAAGATTGGCCATGACTTAATAGATCATTGAAACTGCATCCATGGGGCTTCTTTATACTGTTTTCTCAACATTTGTATGCTGGAAAATGTCCAAAATAGTGAATGAGTAAGAAAGAGCACATACAAGCATAATACAGTAGAAAAAAAAAATCTTTAATGAGGCCTTTAATGTAACTCATGTATCAGAAGTTCTAAGGGAGAAACAGAAATTTAAAAGTTTATTCCCATTATTTACCTTTTACTTTCTGAAGTTTCTGCTAGGTTTGGTGATTTCATGTAGTAAACAGAATTTATACTTTCAGATAGCCAACAAGTTGACTTTTTAATCCTCTCTCAATCATTTGATCTTACTGTGCAAATTATGTTGAATTCAGTTTCATCATTCTTGTTAGTTTGGAGGTGGGGAAGAAAGCCTTTCTAAAAGTTATGAAATACATACATAAAACATGAAAGGAAAAGTATGAGTGAATATTTATGTAGCCATCACTCAGGTCAAGAAATAGGACTTTGACAGTACCCCTGAAGCATGTCCCTTTTTATCATACCGTTATGTCCTCCCTCCACCACACATATATTCATTACTTTAATGTTTCTAGTAATCACTTCCTTGCTTTTTGTTTTTAAACCTTTTTTAGTGATGTAGTTTATTCTCGCTCCATGCATTCTTCATACTTTTACTATATATTTGTGTGTGTGTGTGTTAGTTGCTCAGTCGTATCCAACTCTTTGCAACCCCATAGACTGCAGCCCTCCAGGCTCCTCTGTCCGTGGGATTCTCCAAGCAAGAAGACTGGAGTGGATTGCCATTTCCTTCTCTAGGGGATCTTCCTGACCCAGGGATTGAACCTGAGTCTCCTGCATTGCAGGCAGATTCTTTACTGTCTGAGCAACCTGTATATTACTTTGCATGTTTTCAAACTTGATGTAATTGGTACTATCCTATAAGAATACTTCTGAACTACTCTTTAGTCAGCATTATAATCGTAAGATGCATTCATGTTGATAAATGTGGCCCTAGGTCATTTTTAACTGCCATATAATATTCTGTTATATGAGTGTACCACTAATACATCCATTTTGTTATTGATGAACAGTTAGATTGTTGGAAATTTTTGTAGTTACCAATAAAGTTGTTATGGATATTCTTATATATATCTCTTGGTACACATATATAATAGTTTCTCCCTGAACTCCTAAGTGTGTAGCTAGAAGTAGAATTACTGAGTCATGGGGTGGTCTTCAGCTTTACTAGATTTTGCAAAGAACCCCTACAGGCATGATTGTGTGAGTCCTTCTTCACCTCTGTCCTGGTCATATTTAGGATGTCGAAATTTTCTGTTTTGCGGTTGTATCTCATAGTTTAGATTGCTGATTCTCTGATTATTAATGAGGCTGAGCATCATTTCGTATGTTTATTGGATCTTGCATCATTCTTCCATGTTTCCTCTGTTAATTGCCTGTTTCTGTCTTTTGCCAACTTTTTCCCTATGTGTTGTCTTTTTTTTCCCTTAATGATT
The DNA here is from genome assembly GCF_042477335.2 of Ovis canadensis. Classification (NCBI taxonomy): domain Eukaryota; kingdom Metazoa; phylum Chordata; class Mammalia; order Artiodactyla; family Bovidae; genus Ovis; species Ovis canadensis. Next base: position 51,941,746 of record NC_091246.1, on the reverse strand, counting down.
TATAGAAATTTTTATATTTTCTGGATATGAACCCTTTATCAGCTATATGCATTGCTAACATTTCCTCCCAGTCTATGGCTTCTTTTTATTTTTCTTAATGATATCTTTAGAAAAAAAAAAGCATCACTTTTTCTTTAGAAGTAATTTCTGATTTATAAAAAGTTGCAAAAATAAAAATAGCATAATACAAAGAATACCTCTATACCCATTATCCAGGTTCAGTTATTTATATTTCCCTCCAATTATTTTATTAATCACACTGTCTATATGTTTATCTATATATCTATGTATTGTGTGTATATGTATATTCTGAACGTTTTGTAAGTTAAATATATCATGTCTGTTCTTTAACCCCTGAATACTTCAGTGTGTATTTCCTAAGAATGGAGATCTCTTATGTAACCATAGTGCAGCTGTCAACTTCATAAGTTTGTATTGGTACAATTTTATCTAAACTACCATCTATATATCATTTGTTAGTGATGTATGTCTTTTGGTATGTAAAAGTTTTACATTTCAATGTAGTTATTTTATCAGTCTTTTCCTTAATAGTCTGTTCTTTAAAAATCCTTCCCATTTCTTAGGTTTTAAAATATATTTTTTATTCTTACACAATTAAAAAAATTTTGCTTTCCATATTTAGGATTTTAATCCACTTGGAATTTTTTTTGTGTATGCCAAGAAATGAATTTTGTATATGGTGAGAGATAAATTTCAATTTTCTTTTTTCCCATTATCTTAGCACCATTTATGGAATAACCTTGGTTCCCCATGCAATGACACTAGTGTCTTATATCAAGTTTACGATTGCAAGTCTTACCTATCCATTCATGTACCTGAAACCCACTGTCTTAAGTATTAGAACGTTATACTAATAATTAGTAACTAGGGAAGCAGGTCTCTCCAGCATGTTCTTCTCAAATTTAACATCTACTTTGATGAATGGTTATACAGCAACTCATGTCATCATCACTTCAACAAAATATAGGATATTACTAACACAGTGAAGCCCTTAGTATCCCCCTCCCTGATCATAACCTTTGCCTTCTTCCAAAAGATTGCCTGGCTTTAGAGAGAATACTTTCCTTGATTTTCTTTACAGTTTTATCACTGCTATAGTCCCTGAACTATTATCTGGATTTGCCTGTTTTTGGAGGTTTGTATTCATGGACTTATAGGATGTATATTTTGTACATATCTGCCTTCCTTTATATAACATTATGTAGCTGTGGTTCATTTTGTTGGTTGTCAGTTGATGCAAGATATGTCATTTTATGACCATACCAGAGTTTTATCCATCTCCTGTAAATGGACGTTTTGTGTGTTGCTAACAATATTGCCCCTAATGTGCATGTCTTGCGTTTCTTTCGGGAATATACCTAGGACTAGAATTGTTTTATTCTACCATATGCATATCCTCCACTTTAATAGATAATGACAAACATTTTTTCCAAAGTGGTTGTACCTGTTTACATTCTAACCAAGAGATTATGAGAGTTCCTATAGTCTGTATCCTTGCCAACACTAAAGATTGTTAGTGTTCTCATGTTTCTTGGTATTTAGATCCCTTGTTTGTGGAAGGGCTTTTTTTTTTTTTTTTTTTGGTAAGTCTTGCTCAGTTCAGTTCAGTTGCTCAGTCGTGTCCGACTCTTTGCCACCCCATGGACTGAAGCACGCCAGGCTTTCCTATCCATTACCAACTCACAGAGTTTACTCAAACTCATGTCCATTGAGTCAGTGATGCCATCTCATCCTCTGTCATCCCCTTCTCCTCCTGCCTTCAAGCTTTCCCAGCATCAGAGTCTTTTCAAATGAGTCAGCTCTCTGCATCAGGTGGCCATTGGAGTTTCAGCTTCAGCATCAGTCCTTCCAATGAATATTCAGGGCTGATTTCCTTTAGGATGCACTGGTTGGATCTCCTTGAAGTCCAGGGGATTCTCAAGAGTGTTCTCCAACACCATAGTTCAAAAGCATCAATTCTTCAGTGCTCAGCTTTCTTTATAGTCCAACTCTCACATCCATACATGACTACTGGAAAAACCACAGCCTTAACTAGATGGACCTTTGTTGGCAAAGTAATGTCTCTGCTTTTTAATATGCTGTCTAGGTTGGTCATAGCTTTACTTCCAAGGAGTAAGAGTCTTTTAATTTCATGGCTGCAGTCACCATTTGCAGTGATTTTGGAGCCCAAAAAAAGTAAAGTGTGCCACTGTTTCCACTATTTCCCTATCTATTTGCCATGAAGTGATGGGACCGGATGCCATGATCTTAGTTTTCTGAATGTTGAGCTTTAAGCCAACTTTTTCACTCTCCTCTTTCACTTTCATCAAGTCTTTTGTAGTTTTCCTATTTTTTGTCCCGACTTACAGGGGTTTATTATAATATCTGGATGTGAATCCTTTATATGTTGGACAGATATCTCCTGCCAGTCTGTGGTTTGCCTTTTTACTCTCTTAATAGAATGTTTTGTTTTTTGATGAATAGAAGTGCTTAATTTCGATATAGTCAAAACTTATCAAATTTTAATTCATGCTCTATTCCGTACCTACTGTGTGACCTTGGCCAGCTTTGAGCTTTAGTTTACATATCTGTAAATAGTTGGTAATAATATCCATGTCATAGGGTAATTGAGAAGATTAAATGAGATAAAGCACTTATTATAGAGCTTTTCACCTAGCAGTGCCTCAATAGATGGTAATTGCCTTCCTCATCATTTAGGGTGTTCATTTTCATACTGTCTTTTGGGAAATTGGGTGGTATTCATGAGCTATTTGCAAATGAATGTTTTGAAAATTAGAATCTCATATAATTATCCCAGGAATTTAGAAGGTGGCCTAAAATAGTAAATCATAATTAATTTGCCCAGAGAACTAAAATGTAACATTTTCTCTGATGAAAAGGATTTATATTCAGTATGGGACCCCTGAATAATAAAACTCGTGACTGGAGTTATCCAGAAAACAAGAAGCTATGGTTTAAAACAACCTAAACCCTATAAATAATGCATCAAATTTGGAAACTAGGGGTAGATTTATTTGCCTCCAAGAAGAGAGCCAGGTCTCTTAAATGAGAAATTGCTAATCACGCCAACCCAAAGTACCGTCGTCCTCCTTCTTGGAATTTTCTGATGCTTATTGATAATTATCACTTTGACCTATTTCCTCATCCATTCATTCAACAAATATTTATAGAACACCCCTTATTATGTGACAAGGCCTTTGCTAGGGGAAAGGGACAGAGCAGTAAAGAATATAAACTCAATCGTTACCTGAATAAAGCTAAGGAAAAAAAGAAAAAGAATATTACAACACCATGCTAAAAAAGCAGTCCCATAGTTCTGCTTCTGGTAATGGCAGAACTGTTGATAATGGACCAACCTCCCCATAGATAATTATACTCTGGACAAAATACTATAGTATGAATGTTTATATATATAATACAGTCTTTACACACATTCATCCCTTTAAAGCATACCTTAATACTTCAAAACATAAAATATCTAAAGGTACTGGAGACCAACCAAAAGCAGGTAGGAACTGATAGGGAGTCAACATTTGGGGTAAAGGAACAGCATTGGGTGAGTTTCCTGTTTTTATGGATTTTTGCCTGAGGGCAGTCACTAATTGGTATAGCATGGGAGTGGCTAGAACTCTTGAAAGAAATTCAGTCTTACTGATATTGGGAATCAGAAGAGAGAGGCTTCTAGAGCAGCTGGACCATGAAGGGGAATTCACAGAGGGGAAAGCTCAAATTATGCATATAAATCTTCGCCAAATTTTTGATCCTTGAACAGACAACAGCTCTCTTCAAGGGAACCTAACAGAATCCATAGTCTACAAAGTATCATTCACAAGGTTCAGGATACCATCCAAAATCACCAGACAAATGGAAAAACTGAAGAATTTCATGCGTACTTCAGTTCAGTCGTTCAGTTGTGTCTGACCCTTTGCGACCCCATGAACTGCAGCACGCCAGGCCTCTCTGTCCATCACCAACTCCTGGAGTCCACTGAAACCCATGTCCTTTGAGTTGGTGATGCCATCCAGCCATCTCATTCTCTGTTGTCCCCTTCTCCTCCTGCCCTCAGTCTTTCCCAGCATCAAGGTCTTTTCCAATGAGTCTGCTCTTCGCATCAGGTGGCCAAAGTATTGGAGTTTCAACTTCCACATCAGTCCTTCCAGTGAACACCCAGGACCCATCTCCTTTAGGATGGACTGGTGGGATCTCCTTGCAGTCCACGGGACTCTCAAGAGTCTTCTCCAACACCGCAGTTCAAAAGCATCAATTCTTCAGCGCTCAGCTTTCTTTATAGTCCAACTCTCACATCCATACATGATCACTAGAAAAACCATAGCCTTGGCTAGACAGACCTTTGTTGGCAAAGTGATATCTCTGCTTTTTAATATGCTGTCTAGGTTGGTCATAATTTTCCTTCCAAGGAGCAAGCGTCTTTTAATTTCATGGCTGCAGTCACCATCTGCAGTGAGCCCAGAAAAATAGTCAGCCACTATTTCCCCATCTATTTGCCATGAAGTGTTCAGACCAGATGCCATGATCTTAGTTTTCTGAATGTTAAGCTTTAAGCCAACTTTTTTACTCTCTTCTTTCACTTTCATCAAGAAGCCCTTTAGTTCTTCTTCACTTTCTGCCATAAGGGTGGTGTCATCTGCATATCTGAGGTTATTGATATTTCTCCCAGCAATCTTGATTCCAGCTTGTGCTTCTTCCAGCCCAGCGTTTCTCATGCTGCACTCCGCATATAAGTTACATAAGCAGGGTAACAATATATAGCCTTGACATACTCCTTTTCCTATTTGGAACCAGTCTGTTGTTCCATGCATACTTAAGTAAAGGCAATTAATGAACACTGACTCTGGAATGACCCAAGTGTTGAAATTAGCAGACAGGGATTTTAAAGAAGTCATATTGATTGTGTTCAAGGATGTTAGATACATTATCTGACATACAGAAGTTAACTGGATGAGCTTAATAACAGATTGAAAATGTCAATGAACTTGAAGACCAAAATTATCTAGTCTGTAAAACAGAGACAAAAAATATTCTGAAAATAAATTTTAAAAAGCAGAACCTGAGGGAATTATGAAACAATAAAAGATTAAAAACAATATAAAACGTGTCATTGCTGTCTCAGAAGGAAAGAAGAACGAAAATGGGCAGAAAATATATATAATGGGAAAGAACTCCCTAAATTGGTGAAAAATAAAATTGAATATGTTCAAGAGACTCAGTCAAATTTTTAAAAACCAAACATGAGAAATTTTTATAAATACAGGGACGATAAAAGATGTAACATGCTTAAAGTAAGCACGTGAAAATTGTAGTGGTCATATTAATACCAGATAAGTAGACTTCTGAAACAAAGAGTAGTATTAGAGAAAAAGACATTTCAGGAAAATTAAAGGATCAAGTCATCAGGAAAGGCACAAAAATCAAACATCTTCAAAATAGATACAGCAAAATTTGACAGGATTAAAGGGAGTAAGAGAAGTCCACCGTCATAATCAGATATATTGATACCTATCCCATTTCTCAGTAATTGATCGAAATGCTAGATTAAGAATAAGGATATAACACAATGTTGTAAATCAACTACACTCCATCAAAAAAGGATAAGGACATAGTTCAGAATGACACTGTCACCCACCTTGATCTAATGGGCACATATAGACCACAAAACCCAGTAGCAGAATATGCATTCTTTTCCAGAGTTGATAGAACATTCCAAGAAGTTATTTAAATGCTTGCTTTTGCTGTGTTATTTCTATACCACCACTGCCACCTGCTGCTTCCATCTTACCCACCTTTAATCCCATCCCACCCCTGGCTCATAAATCTTACTTCAGTTCTCTTGAATTTTTATCACCTGTTTATTTGGACGTTATGATCCAGACTGCCGAAGTATTGTTACTTTTCTATCAGTCTATTAATTCATTCAGTCTGCTGTATGGAATCTTCTTAACCATGGAATGTTATCTCCCATGGATTCCTGCCATTTTAACATACTTTTTAATCTTGGTGTTTCTTAAAATAACTTTTATATTATTTTATTTTTGTTTTTAGTGTTTCTGATGGGTTCATTTATGAGCATTTACCATTAGAATGCTGTCGTAAAACCAAAGAACAGAGCAGACTTATATTTTTGTTTTTCTGTGTGTTAGTTGCTCAGTTATGTCTGACTCTTTGTGACCCCAACTGGCAAAATCCAAATAAATCTAAATTTGATGACACTGCTGTATAACTGTTTTTCTCCTGATTTTTTATATTTGTATTAAAGTTATGTAAGAGAATGTGTATGCTCCATCATGTCCGACTCCTTATGACCCCATGGACTGTAGCCCGCCAGGCTCCTCTGTCCATGTGGATTCTCCAGGCAAGAATACTGGAGTGGGTTGCCGTTTCCTTCTCCAGGGGATGTTCCTGATGTAGGGATCAAATCTGGTCTCCTGCATTGCAGGCAGATTCTTTACCACTGAGCCACCAGGGTTCATTTCAGAGCATTTACCATTAGAAATGCTGTTGTAAAAACAAAGAACAGAGCAGACTTGTATTTTTGTTTCTGTAGAGAACAGTAACTACAGACTGTTACACAGAGTATGGAGGGCTTTACTTATATATGATGTCAAGCTGGTAGGTAAAGAGTCTGCCTGCAGTGCTGGAGACCTGGGTTCAGTCCCTGGGTTGGAAAGATCTGGAGAAGGGAAAGGCTACCAACTCCAGTATTCTGACCTGGAGAATTCCAGGGACTACATAGTCCATGGGGTTGCAAAGAGTCGGACACGACTGAGTGACTTTCACTTTTTCTGGTACAGAGAACAGATTTTCAGAAAAAACTGGTAAAATATCCTCTAGGTATTTGTTGACTTATTTATTCATTGATTCAGTCATGCTGTTCTGGGTCTTTGCTGCAGCACGTGAGCTGCACTAGTTGCCACACAGCATGTAACTTTGTAGTTCCCCAACCAGGGATTGAACCTGTGTCCCCTGCATTGGAAGGCAGATTCTTAACCTCTGGACCACCAGAGAAGTCCTCCTCTAGGCCTTTAAATATATCTCTTACCACATGTAATTGTACTTAATCTCACAGAGACATTTAGTAATGATTTCCCCTCAGTTGCCAGTAACCGATCTACTTATCTAGCTGGTTCTGTTTCCTAGGCTAAGAATGCTAAGAGAACTCTTGGACAAAAGAGACGAATTATGATTTCTTTTCGTTATTAAAATGTGCAAATATAAGTAAATGTTCTTTAATAGTGTGTATTTAAAGTCTTGCTTTGTAATAAAGACATCCACTTTGTCTTTAATCCAGTATTTCTTAAGGTCACAGGGTTCCACTTTCCTTCCACGTTTTAAGTCTCTCTTCTGTCTTAACCCTTTTGAGCAAGATGTGCGATAACCATCTTATTTCCAGTCTCTTCTGAATGAATTGTGATATTATGAGCATCAGCTGCACTTTCAGGAGCAGAGAACTTGTTAGTAAAACAAGAACATATTTTCCAATTTCTCCATCAAAAATCGGTAAAACATTGTTTGATGGGTATAGAGTTTCACTTTTGCAAGATTAAAAAAGTTCTGGAGATGGGTAGTGGTGATGGTTGCACAATAATATGTACTTAATGTCTACTGTACACTTAGAAATGGCTAAGATGGTAAATATTACGTTGTACTTTATCACCCCCAAAATGTTTTCAAAAAAAGATGGTAAGAAAATTTAAGCAAGAAGGCCTTGAGTCATGACGTTAGTCCCAGAGGCAAAGTGTATCCTGCTATTGTTTTTAATAGCTGCGCTGTTTATAGCTGATGTATAGGAATTATGCATGATAATATGTATAAAAAGTATTGATAGAACAATGCTTTTTCTGTTCCATGAGGTTCAGAAATCATTTGCGAGAAATGAAGACTAGGTAGCCAGTGTATGTATATCCTCCCCATCCTAAAATTTATATTTTTTAAAAGTATTTTTATAATTTTATATGTCTATATATATATAAATTCTGAATTATCTTAATTTCAGGGGAAACAAATTTTATGTTGTTTTCTTTGTTTTTATTCCTCACCACAAGATTTCACATCTAAATCTTACTGTAGCTTTTCCAAATAACTCCCATTGTTTGAAAACAGAGAACTTTATAATGGAAAAATGGTCTCCTTTTTTTTGCCCTTACCCACTTGAATTTTTATTTTAAAACAACAAAATTTAATAAGAAGCTGATTTATTCTATCCCTGCTTTCCCCTTCTCCCCATTATACTACTTTATTCTTGAGTTACTTTTTTGTTGTTTTAAAAAAATTGAGGATTCAAACTTTGTTATAGGCACCTCAGTCAAATTGTAGGGTAATGGTGATATGAAAAAATAACTGATTCATAAAATTATCAGAAGGGGAATTTTTCAAGTTTATTAAACAGAAAAAGGACAGTTGGTTTGGTTTAGTCATCAAAATAAATTGTGACCTACTGATCTCCAAGTCCTATATTGTGCTCAGATTTTCCATTGGGAATGAAACATTCCGCTGTCCCTTTTTACTGTTTAACTTAAGCTGCAGTGAACACTAGGAGAATGGCCCTGTGGCTGAGCTGCTTATTTTTTTTTTTTTAATCTATTCATTTTATACTTTCAGACAGATTTTTCCCTGGGGTGAAACAAAGGTTAACTGAAATTTCCTCTGTTGTGTACCTGAACGAATCAGCAGTTTGAGAAGGAAATCCCATTGATGGGCCAAGAGAGTGACAGGCTCTATTTAAAAAATTCCCCCGACTGTGTGGTAGACCAGCCATGCCATGAATTTAACTGTTCCTGTGGTCCCCATACTTGTACCCACCAAAAAAAACAGAGAGAGAGAAAGCGACTTTGTTCTGCAAACGTAGCCCTAAGCTTTGAAAACCACGAGCCATTGAGTTTTGTGAATTCAAGTTAGAAAGCAACAGAGGCCAAGACTCTAGGGGAACAATATCTGAAAGGGAGTACACAAAAACAGGTAGAAACTGTTTAACTGTTTCCTCTGTGTGTATACAGATTTATGTGTGTTTATACACACACTCCAAAAAACCTATGCCTTCTCATTTTATGTAGCTAGTCCTAATTATATGTAAGCAGTGATGTTTGTTAAGTTTTGAAATCTGCTAAATTTCTGTTTATATAGATACATAGCTTTTTTACTTCATTAAAGTATTTTGGTTTTAACAGGACATATATGTTTTGGAAATGAAAGTAAACACAGTATATGTTTAAATGGTTAAAAAAAACTGGACCTTTACATTACCTCTGCAGGAGCTTTGCTGTCAGAGCCAGCTCATGTATTTTGTATTTTTCCTGTTTAAGGGAAGCTGCTTTAAATATGAAAAGATGGTATCTTAAATTGGATTAAACATCCTTAATTCATGTGTATTTAACCTCAGGACTTGTGAGTCTTGTTGAAAATCCCACTTTAACCCTGCCTAGTAGGCCTCAATAGTGCATACTGCATAGAGATTATATATAAATAGTATGGTCTTTCTGAGGTGGAGAGTAGTGTGTGTTCCCAGGGGGCATGAACTGTGTACGTTTCTAACAAATATTTCACATATGTTGCTAATTCGTATTTCTTTTTACAAGTTTAGGATTTAGTTTTAAAGAAGATTTTATTATCAAAACTTTCTTAAGTGTATCCAGCTGTCTAGTGTGGATGGGAATCTATGGAGATTTTGTAAAACACTAGAATTCATAGAGAAAATAATCCAGAGGGATTGGTTTCTGACAAGGACTTTGAGCAAGCAGGTACCATTTGAGTTGGTTCCTGAGAGAGAAAAGTAAGAATTTATTTTAAAAGGTCATTCAGGGGCTGGGTTCATGCTCACAAATGAGAAAATGAAGTTGAGAAATAAAATGATTAACACAAAATTATTCAGTATGTTTGGAAGAACCTAGATTTCAATTCATATCTGATGTTTACATGGACAATAAACTGCTTCTCTTTTATTCTAAGATGGGTGTTTTTAAAAGAGTATTTCTTTCTTGTCAGTTATACCTCAGTAAATCTGGGAAAAGAATGATTTCTTTCTTTACCTTTTTCTTTTGTTATTTTCTAACTTTTTCTTCTCTCACTGTTTTCTATTCCTTGTCTTTTCTTCTTCTCTTTATTTTTCAGTATTGATCCTACTGCAAGTAGATTGTGGCACTATAAGTTTAGAGCAGATTCCGGGGGAGGATCTGTTCAGATCCTTTGGCCTATAAAAAGCAACATTGTTCATTTTGGCTGTAATTTTTAAAAAATCAAAATCATTCATAGCTAGTTGAGCAAGCTGTGAATCAATCAGATACTCATTAGTTGATGCTTACATGTAAATAGAAGAGCTAACCAATGCCATGGATAGATCTCAGTTAATTTTTAAAGATCGATAAAACAGATGACATCTTTTTTTAGGCATCACTTGGTTTTTCCAGTTTTATTCATTAAATAATATTTATGACTTTCTACTATGTGCCAGACACCATTAGGGCTATAGAGGTACAAGTGGTACTGTGATAAGAAAATGGTTCCTGCCCCCTTATAGACCATAACTGGAAAGCTGGGACATTATTTCTATCAAATTTTATAAAGGACCAGCATTGTTCTTCAGATAATACCATTATTCCTCTCAGAATACAGTTCTATATTAAAAAGTGGAAGAGTGCAAGTTGTTTTCACGTTGATTGCTATGTGCTACATGATAAAATGATAATATTGTGGGGATTTTGGTAACAATTTTATTACCAAATAAACCCGAGACTCATCATAAAAATAATTTAGGGGACGATAAGAGCATGTTGGTTAAAAGTATGGTTTAGAAGTAAGCCTCTGGTCTGCCACTTACAAGTTTTGTGGCACTAGACAAATTATTTAAAAACTCACATAAACCTCACCTTTTTTATCTGTGTAGTGAAAATAATAATAGCTGCCTCTATAAGATTGTTGTGAGGGTTAAATTAGGGAAAAAATGTGTAAAAATGCTTAATACAGCACCTAGCATAGAATAAGCTCTTTATGTATTAGCTGTTCTTATGTTCTACATTTTTTATTGGAATATTTCTTTACAATGTTGTGTTAGTTTCTTATTGTACAGTGTCGTGAATCAGCTATATGTATACATATATTCCTCTCCCTCTTGAGCCTCCTTCCCACACCACTATTCCACCCCTCCAGGTCATCACAGAGCACTGAGCTTTTCTGTGTTTTTTAAAAAGGATCTGGATTTTCTTTCTCTGGAAGGGTCTGTTAGTGGAATTTGGAAAGGAACATTCTTTATGTATTGTGCATGTTTTCTTTGTTGGAGATAATACGAATTAGCATTTCCTCAAAACTCAAGATGAACATTTGTTTTTAAGTATTATCTATCCTAAAAACAATGGGGAATAAAAGTATTAACAACTAAAATGGGTTTTTAAATTTTGTTTTCTTTTTAATTCAAAGTTTTTTGTAATAATATATACATAATAATATCTCCATAACTTCTTGCTGTTCTCCAGCCATCTCAGGTTTGAGTAATAGTTATTGTAGGTCCATAGGTGAATATCTGTGTTTTGGATTTAAAGACAATTCTGTCAGTAATCTTTCTGAAACTAAATCAAAACTTGGGTAGCTTATGGGGCTTGTCTTCCATGTGATACCCAAATTCTCCTCCACATACTGAGTCACCTGGTGGTCATTAGATGGTAAAAGTTTTAAAGTAATAAGTTACCGTGTTTTAGTTGAGTATTTATTATAGTCAGACTGCTCACACAGTTGTCTCTGTTTTCTGCCTCGAGTCTCTCTCCTCCACTTCTCTTCAGTTCAGTAGAGTTTTTGCCTCAGTGCTTCATTCAAACTTCTCTTATCAAGATGAACAGTAATTTGCTAATAATTGCAAGAGTCAGCTCTCAACCTTTATCTTACCCTGTTCTGTCATGGCATTCCCCATAATTGACAGCACCTCTTCTCGGATACATTTTCTTTAGCTGGCTTACAGGACATTTACTCTTCCTCCCAACAGGTTTCCTCCCACCTCACTGATGACTGCTTCTAAATCCTTGCTCCTTTTTTATTCTTTTCCTATACTCATTCCCTTGGTGCAGTCACCCAGTCCTGTCTCCATGCCATAATCAACAAGTTTATATTTCCAGTTCAGGTCTATCAAACTTAAGACTGGTATATACAGTAGCCTATTCAATATTGTAATTTGGATGTTTAATAAGTATCAAAAATCCAATCTGTTCAAAATGAAATTCATCTTTCCTCATAAGCATCTTCATCTACAGGTTTTAGTTGCATCAACTGTACCCTTTTAGTTGCTTGGAGTAGGAGTCATCCTTGACTCTGGTCTTTTCTTATATTCGCATCCAGTTGATTAGGAAATCTCATTGACTCTACCTTCAGAATATATTCAGAATTCCTTCACTTCTCAGCACATCTTATGCTGCCATCCTGGTCAGAGGTTATCATCATTACTTGACTGAATTGTTTCAATCGCCACCTAATTGGTCTCCCTACTTCTTTACTTGCCTTCACCTTTTAATCTTAACAGAATGATTCTTTAAATTGTCAGTCAAATCATATCATTCCTCTGCTCAAAATCCTCTATGACTTCCCATGTCACTTAGAATAAAAGCAAGTATCTTTATAAAGCCTGCAAGGCCCTCCATAAACTGGCAACCCTCTACTTCTTTGACCTTACTTCCCCCTACTTTGGGCTTCCCTGGTGGCTCAGACAGTCAAGAGTCTGCCTGCAGTGCGGGAGACCAGGGTTTGATCCCTGGGTCAGGAAGATCCCCTGGAGAAGGCAATGGCACCCCATTCCAGTACTCTTGCCTGGGAAATCCCATGGACAGAGGAGCCTGGTAGGCTACAGTCCCTGGGGTTACAAAGAGTCGGACACGACTGAGCGATTTCACTTTCCCCCTGCTTTACTGCTCTAACCACACTGGCCTCCCTGCTGTTCATCAACCACAACCAAGAATATACTTGCTTTAAGGACTGCTTTATCTGTTCCTACTGCCTGGGATATCCCAGAATTGCATGGCTAATTCCGTGGTCTCCTTTCTTTAGGTTTTTGCTTAAATATCAATGAGATCTATTCTGTCCACCTTATGTAAAATTTAATTTATATCCAATACTACCAATTCCCATTACCATGCTCTACTTTTTCTTTTTTCAAAAGCATTTATTACTAACATATATCATTTACTTGTTATGTTTGTTGTTTATTGTTTCTCTACCCTAGAGAGACACTAGAATTTAAGTTTTATGGGGGCCGCAATCTCTATTTTGTTTATTTAGCTCAAGGACCAGAATGGTGCCTCAATATGGCAGTAAATAAGTATTTATTGAATGAATAATGCTTATTATTGTAAGAGTTGAGAATAATGTTTAGTTTAACCCTTAGTATACCAGCAAGTTCATTAGACCTGGTTTTAGTTTGTTTCTTTTATGAGCATTTCTAAGAATGTATATTTCATAACTTTTATTCTTTCTTAGAGACCTTCCAGAGAACAGAGAAAAAATTTACTTTTCTTAATAGACTAAAACTCATTCTATCCCAGAATTACTAAATGGGTCCATTGGTTCTTTTTGTAAATCTAAGATACATCATAGAATCCTAGTGATCTTATTTTTGCCATATCTTAAAGCATTTTACTATTTCATCATTCTAAGCATAATTTTATCATACTCATCAATTATTCCAGCTATGCATTTAAAAAAAAGTTAAACTAATTAAAAATAGCAGAATGAGGGAATTGCCTAGAATGATTATGTAACAGTGAGATAAATCTTCACTGTTTGATCATCCTTCAGTTTCCTTATTTTGATGCCCAGAGTACTGCATTATCTTTCATGAATGTATAAAAGAAGTCTGAAGTTACTTTTTTTTTTTAGCTTTCATTGAACAAAGTTAAAAAAATCCAGAATTTTACATTTTCTGCCCAAACTGGCAAATAAAAGAAAATTAACAAAGACATTTCACAGTTATTAGATGAATCAGAACATGAACGCAAAGAGACAAATTGTAGTATCTAGACTTTCATAATGTGATAAACTTGACCTTTTAAATGCAGAAAGGAAATAGAGTATTCTCATTTAGTCATTCAAACAGCAGGAAGTTCTTTGCTACACAGTATTTTATGCAAGAATCTGTACCATCCAGCTTTGATAAGGGGATGTGTGGCAGTATTATTTCACATTTTATGATACTTGTGTACCAAAATTCACTTGATATGGTTTGTTTCAGATAGACAGATGCTGAAGGCTTATGTGTATGCAGGGGTGATTGGAAGGAAATAGATAATATGGAAGTGAAAAAAAAATAACTGGATTGGTCATTCTAATTGGTCATCTAATTTATAAATCAAAAAGTAAAAATATTTTGTAATTATGGAGCAAAGAAGAGACATATTTGAAATGTGGTGTTAATTATTTACAAAATGGTTGTGCTCTAAGTTCATACATGACAACTGACTAGCAGTTAGTTGTATTCCAGGATGTTATACATTTCAGGTATATTTAACTTCAAAAATAGGAATATATAAAATAATAATTTGGATTTGCCATGTGTAAATTCTTCTTAAGATTTCTGATCATATTGTTTTTCATTATCACTTTTTATTTGTGAAATGACTTCAATTATTAAAGGGTCTGTTGGACCCAGATGATTAATGTTAATGACTATTTTTCTTGTGCCTGCGTGCTAAGTTGCTTCAGTTGTGTCTGACTCTTTGCAACTCTGGGGGCTGTAGCCTGCCAGGCTCCTCTGTCCATGGAATTCTCCAGGCAAGAATATTGGAGTGGGTTGCCATGCCCTCTTCCATGGAATCTTCCCAATCTAGGGATCGAACCCGTGTCTCTTATGTCTCCTGTATTAGCAGACTGGTTTTTTACCACTAGCGACACTCTGAGCCACCAGGGAAGCCCATAATACTGGAGATATTGAAGATAACTAACTGCCCCAATACTGGAGATATAAAGATAGCTAAATATTAGCCTAATAGAGAGATGAGGTGCTAGTGGCTGTCATGGTAGTAAGTAGACTTTTCAGACTATGTAAATGAAACAACTAGGCTGGTGTTAAACAGGAAAATTAAAGAATTGTATAAGAGGAGAAACAATGTATCACTGGTGGTGGTGGTGTTTAGTCTCTAAGTCATGTCCAACTCTTCTGACTCCATGGACTGTGGTCTGCCAGGCTCCTCTGTCCATGGGATTTCCCAAGCAAGAACACTGGAGTGGGTTGCCATTTCCTTCGTGGGATTTTCCCGACCCAGGGATCCAACCCACATTTCCTGCACTGGCAGGTGGATTCTTTACCACTGAGCCAACAGGGAAGCTCAGTGTACTGCTATATAAACTGAATATTGACCTGAGAGGGGAGATGGAGGAAAAAGAAATTCAGATAGATTGTTATTAGAAAGCTGAATCCTCTTTTACTTTATTAGGAATTTAGATATTAATGCATGAAATAAATCCATAAATATCAGAGTGAACATTATTTAGAAGTATACAGGTAAAATATCAAAAGAAATAGAACTAAAACTGCCTCTGAGGAGTGGGCTTAGCACAGGAATGGGCTCAGCACTTTCCTCTCAGCACAGGAGAGAACTGCTGTTTTTTTCTTTTACACTTTTTTAGTAGTATTGGAGGTTTTAAAACCATGTGCCTGTATTTCATGATAAAAATTAGCAATAAAATGGGAAATTACGTATTTAAAGAGAAAGCTGGTATGGATCATCTGAAGTTGAAGGGACAGGGACAGTTCAACAATCCTAGATCTGAGGTGGTGAATGTATGGTGATAACTGGAAGGAAACTGGAATGTTGGCTTAGAAAGACATTGTAAAGGAATATGCTGTAGAATTTAAGACCTGGCTTGACTGGATAACGGGATGAAGCATTGGCTTAAGATGGAAATAAACCTACATTCTGAGTCATTAACAACAGCAGAGAGGCATTTTGAGCCAGTTTCAAGTGGTGTTGTAAAAATGAGTTTTGCTTTGGATGTGTTTTATTTGCAATGACTGTAATATAAATGTGATATATCTTATAAACAATTATAAGCCTGGACATATTTGGTCTTAAGATCTGGAGAGAGATTTGAAGACTATATCAGCCCCCAAAATAATAAAAATGAATTGTTTTGAAGTGACTTACTTCACCAAGGAGAAAGTAGATCAGACATTGAAAACCATACATATGCGCACATACAAAGTTAATGATAGGTAAAGAAAAAGGATTTGGAAAGTAGACAAAGAAGTGTTAAATAGAAGGATGGTTGAAAGAATATAGCTTCCAGATTGGTATTAAAATTTTACCAGCAGGTTGATACCAAATTTATGTAGCCTTTAAATCTTCTCTAGAAACCTAAAATACCTTTTAAAAAGTAGCCTCTTCATTAAATTTGAATGTTGTGTGCTTGTCATTTACAAATGTTTCAAGTGTCCATATTGTATATTTTGCCTTTTGGACAGAAAAGGGTGAAAGTTAGGAATAGGCACCATAGTAGATACTTAAGAACAAAAAACAACTTGCATACTCTGACTGTGTTTACCGTTTCTGTTGATAGTTTTTCCTTTCTGTTCTTGTTAGTGTAATTTGAGGCGTCTTTTGTTTCTAAACAAATATTTCTTAAACAGGTGGTTTATTTTCTAAATCCTTGGGAGTGGCAAGAATGGGAGTGAGAGAGAATTCTGTGTGTGTGTGTCTGTCTGTCTGTATCTTTGGGGTTACGCAAAAGCCTTTATATGACTTTATATGATTGACATGCTTTGCAAGAGCTCTGTGCTCATAAGCACCTGTATTTATTTCCTCTTTCTTCTTCCTCCTCTACCTCTAAAAAAAGAAAAGCTAAATCCCCATTTATCACTGACACACACTTAAAAATATAAAATTTCTGGTAAATTTAATTTGATTTAAAATAAGATGAACAATTTGATGCCTAACTTGCAAATTCTTTTACTAAAATTTGTTTTATTTAAACGATTGCCAGTTATACAATGCAAAAATTTAATGACGAAATGGTTTTGTGACCAGTGTTAAATGGAAAAGTATAAATAAGAGAAAACTAAGACAGAAATAAAGAGCAGTTTGAAAAGAATGCTTGTGAATAAAGTGGCTCAGCCCTCAGGGGATTTGCATATGGCATCGTGTGTATTTCAAAAGTTTCCGTTGAAATAACAGATGCTACTGATGAAGTTGGGAATAGTAACTTTATTTGTGGCTGGTTCAGTTGCTTATTAAAAGTGAGAAGATCCCAGGGGGAAATCTGGCATAGTGGAGTTAGACTCAAGAAAGGATGTAACATAAATATCTTGCAGCTTTATCTCTGTGATCTTTAATCCATGAATACTGGGTAGGTACAGGCAAGATTATCAATAAATGTCCAATTATCTTATATTACATTTGGATCCTGTGTTTGCCAAGTAATTCTATTTGATAAGTGATTTTTTAAATTTCTTTTTTAGTTTCTAGAGTTGCGTGCTACAGAAATTCCAGGGTTTTTCCTTAGTCATTGATCATTTATCCTATTGAGCTTTTATATGTATACAGTGAGAATCTATATAATTATCTATTGGCTTATGTACTCCAGAACAGTATTTACTGACATAAGTGTACATATGAATGTTTCCTTTTTCTTTTAAATTTTTTCCTAATGTAATTCAAAGTATGCAAGATGTTGTGCTGATAACTGGATAAATACAACTTATGACTTTGTGAGGGAAATAAAATATTTTTTAATGCAAAATGTTCTCAGTAGCTTAAGAGATACAAATAACCTGCTTTAGACTATAAGAGAGAGAAAAAATAATTCTACAGAATGAATTCAAAAGAAGAAATGTTATTTAGGTAATTCATTCCGTAAACATGAGTACCTGTGATAAATACACAATCATGCTTTGATGTGTGGAAGAATACACAATCATGCTTTGATGTGTGGAAGATAAGGTAGAATGCTAAGGTTAAATCCAGGATGTTACAAATTTGAGAGTGATCATTTCTGCTTTTGAGAGGTTATCAGGGTGACATCAGTGGATGAGGTAACACATGATTTGAGACTTGAAGACCAAGTCCCCCAGTTCCAAGTGGTTGAGATTGGAGTTGGCTTGTGTTTCAAGGAATACATGCATAAGCAAAGTTGCAGAGGACATGAACACTTTAGGGAAATTACTAGGCATAGATGGAGCACAGGAATCGAGAAGGTGAAGCCAGAGAAATAGATGAGGACCAGATCTTAGAAGGTACTGTGTGGCACACAGAGGAGTTTTACATTGATTCTGCAAGCATTGAGGGATCATTCAGGGCACAATGTTTTCACATTTATGCTTTAGAAACATTATTTCATTCATAGTATATACAGATATCAAATTATTATATTCCTGAAACTAATGTATATCTGTTATACCTGGGGTGGGGGTGGGGAGGCCTCCCTAAAAAAAGAAACATTATTCTGGTAAGAAGGGAAGGCAGAATGGGTTGTGCTACTAGGGATAGAAATTCTAGGTGAGAAATTAAGTGTCTCTGGGTCAACCTAATGGCACTGAAGTTATTATGAATAGATTTGGTGAACAACTAACTATTTGAAAGGTGAGAGAGAAGAGCTGAGGTTTTGATTTGGAAAATAAACTAAGTTGTTGAGAACTTACAAGGAGGAAAACTAGGGTTGTTTGTTTTTAAGAGAGAAACTCAAGGAATGGGGAAAAAGTTGAGAATTTATTTTTAGTAATTATGATTTTGAGTTGCCTATACAAAATCTAATCCAAATAGCCCATAGATCAGGAGCTGAAGGTAAGATTTGGTCTAGAAATACAAATTTGGTGGTTCTCTCAGTGGGCATGTGTGACATAACCTGGGACAAAGAATGTAATATACTACGTGGCCAGTGAAGGAAGAAGAAGCTGTCAAGGGGAAGAAAAACTAGCAAAGTAGGTTGTGCTTTAAGCCAAAAAATTGTTAACTGCTCACAGAGGTCAAATGAGAAAAGTACTGAATAAAGAATTGAGCTGTCATATTCCGAGGTTATAATCACAGGAGTTCCTTGGCAATCCAGTAGTCAGGACTCAGCTCTTACTGCCAGGGGACCAGGTTCGACCCTTGGTTTGGGAAATTAGATCCCACAACAAAGTAAGAAAGGTAAAAAGAGAGAGAGAGAGATTGTGCTGGCTTGGAAGTTGCAGACAGCCTGTAGAAGCTGGTGAAGGCCAGGAAATGGATTTTCCCCAGCCTCTGGAAGGAAAGCAGCCCTGCAGGAAAAAAGAATTTATAGTCATGGAAATTGGGCTGGGTTAGGTGGAAAACTAGGCAAAGAGCGAGATGGTGTTGAAGATCAAGGGAATAAAATGACCAAAAGTACAGAGAAGGGAAAGCACTGGGAGTGTTAAATTACAAAAAGTAAGACCTTTTAGTTTAAAATATTAGGTATGTAAAAAGGGAGTCTGGGCAATATATTAGAAATGTAATGTTGTTGATTTGTCTTTTGTGGTATAACTACCAAATTACTTAACCTCAGTTTTATCTTCTTTATGTTTTGTGGTTTGTTTGTTTATTTTAAACATTTCAGTGTGTAAGATTTGTTAAAGTAGGAGTTAATAAAATGTTTTTCCAGAGATCACCAAAGATTCTAGAAGATTTCAGTTCAGCATATCCAGTTGAATAATGCCATGTCATATGAGTCATAGTTTGGGCTGTGTACTTCAAGGGAGAAAAGGTGTTGAGAAGGCCCAAAATCTTGGTTCCTTAGGGATTACAGATATATAGCAACCATTGCTTCTTTTTTTCCAGCCCCCATCTGTGAGCCTGTCTGTAGACTCACAGATATTTGGAGAAAAAAACAGTTGTTAGAGAACTTAAATACTTAGTATTGTATGAAGACTATTTTGATCATGCAGTCAACATAAGGTAATTAATTGATAATTGGAGGAATTGAGTATTTCTTGTTAAATAATACATATCCCAAATATAGAGGACTTTCAGTCTATTTGGCGGCTTCCCTGGTGGTTCAGATGGTAAAGAACCTGCCTGCCAATGCAGGAGCCTCAGGTTCGATCCTAGGTCAGAAAGAACCCCTGGAGAAGGGAATGGCAACCCACTTCAGCCTGAAGAATTCCATGGACAGGGGAACCTGGAGGGCTACAGTTCTTGGGGTCAGCAAAGAGTCAGACATGACTGAGTGACTTCCACGTCAATCTTTTTAAAGACTTGATGTTAATTAAATCATCCTATATTTTTAAAAATGAGATGGTTGTGGTTATTTACTGAACACAGTAATGCTTTTTGGATTCTTTAGCCCAGAGATACATGATAAGTTCCTTGAAGGCAAGCATCATGTCTTAGTCCTCTTTCTGTCTCCTATATTGTCTTTTACATGAGAAATTTTCAGTGAATATATGTTCAGAATTAACTTGACACTGCATTAAATGAAAACATTTTACACTTTGAGGAAAGTTGCATTTTACATTCTTAAGTAATTAGTAGTGGCAGAGTCAGTTTTTATATCTTTTTGCTGAATATTAAATTCAGGTCCACTGTTTGCAGAGAAAATCATAAACATATTTACCTTTTCACTGAAATGTAATGAGACTTAAAATTTTAGACATTAGAAATTAGGATTACTAGAATTTTTTATGTAAGGCACCATATGGGCCTCCATGTAAGAAGGGTCTATAGGGTATTAGACTCAAGGGAAGATTTTTCTTAGTGCTTGGCTCCTGCAGTGAAATAACCAACTGGATATGCTGAGCTGAAATCTTTAGTAGTCTTTGGTGATCTTTGGAAAAACATTTTACTAAGTCCTACATTAACAAATCTTAACTTTTGTTAAAAAAGAGAGAGAGAGAACCAGCTCTTTAATTGTGGCTGCTTCCTCAGCACAGAAATGATCTTTACCTATTCCCGCCCATCAGAATTTAGGCAGGCTAGGTATAATTGAAGTGAAGCATGAATTGGCTTTACTCCTCAGAAATTTAGCCCAAACTCTTCCTTAGTTCCTTTGAAAACCTGAGTATAGTCTTATGGGTAAAAATAGCTGCATTAGCACTACATATCACAAAAGCAGCAATTGCTGTTTTTTGTAGCAAGCACATATTTAAAAAATGAATATTTATGTGACCATACTTACAGGATTGTTCTGAAGGTATAATATATATTTAAAACAATTTACAGACAGTGAGTCACCATCCCCATATAAATAGGAAGGATGTTTATCTTTATGCATGAGAGAAAAAGAGAGAAGGAAGGAGAGAAAGGAGGGAGGGAAGAATAAAGATAGCAGAATAGTTCCAGAAATAGAAAATGTGTAAAATGTGTAAGGTTATGGGTTCACTTTTCTTTGGGGTTTGCCTTTTTGTTTTCAAGGTTATTTCAGAAGACAGGAAACACAAAAGCACCCTGTAATGCTGTTGGACTGTCTCTGCTTTCAAGAGTAACTACTCTGGCAGAAAGAGACCTGTTGTACTGTTTCTTGGAGCGCTCCACACAGTAGGAAGTCAAGATTTTTAAAGTTAAACTAATGAAGGAAGGACATAGGAAATTTCTTAGTTGGAAAAATAGATTTAACAGTCATAAGTCCTCATATGTGTTAAAGGTGAAAATGAAATGAAAAACTTCCTGTAAGTAACAATATTTTAATGCTCAATATTTGTATGTATAAAAAGGTGAAAATTCTTAGTAAAGGAATTATCACACCCTTTGTTCCAGGCTTTCCAGGTGACTCAGATGGTAAAGTGTCTGCCTGCAATGTGGGAGACCCAGGTTTGGTCTCTGGGTCAGGAAGATCCCCTGGAGAAGGAAATTGCAACCCACTCCAGTATTCTTGCCTGGGAAATTCCATGGACAGAAGAGCCTGGTGGGCTACAGTCCATGGGGTCGCAGAGTCAGACACAACTGAGCGACTTCACTGCACTTTGTTCCAGTCAGGCTGTATTGTTTGCTGTATCCTTTTACTTCTTTCATTACGTTGCTTCTGTCTTTTCTTTTTACTCGTATTCTTCATCACTTAAAATCCTACTTGAGATGTTTCCTTCCAGCCATATTTTGCTAACTTACACCAGACTTGCCCTCCTGACAAGAGATGATGAAATTAGTAGACAAGGACTTTAAAACAGACATTATAAATATGCGGAGGTTTAAAGGGAAAGAGGCATATAAGAGAAATGAAAGATATAAAAATGAAGCAAAGAAAAATTACAGAGCTGAAATATATATAATAGTTTGAAACAAAAAAAAATGAGATGAAAAATTTTAGTGGTTTGACTTAACTACAGATAACACATTTTCAGACATTGAACAACAGGCAGTACAGGACCATGATTCTTGAGAATGTGGAAATGAATGAGATACGCCTTACAGTCAACCTGCATTGTGATACTAAGAAAGGGAACCCAGGTGTAGTGGCCATCTCATTAAGAGGAGAAGACAGAAATCAAGAGTTCAGAGAGACTAAAGAAGCTATAATTTGTGGAGTAGAGTACTGGAGACTAGAATTCCTAGAACTTACCAAACAATTCCCAGAACTTACCTGAGTTCTTGCTTGCCAGATTGGACAGTATTGAACACCCGAGACATTCAATAGAGACCCCAGAAGATATATCTTGGTAGTAGGGCTTCAGTTCAGTTCAGTCGCTCAGTCGCGTCTGACTCTGCGACTCCATGGACTTTAGCATGCCAGGCTTCCATGTCCATCACCAACTCCCGGAGCTTACTCAAACTCTAACCCTAAGTAAAGGCTACTCTGGACCACCCTAGCAAAGCTTTAAAAGTCTCAAAAGGATAACCTGATCTGGAGGTTGCTTAACTGCTTGTCAGACAGAGTCTCACACTTTTTAAAGTAAGAAAACAAAATCAAGACACTCAACAGTGTACCTTAGTAGCATCCATGTGGGGGCGGGGAGGCAGGAATTACTAGGCATTAAGAAAGCAGGAAAATGTCACTCATAACCAGGAGAAAAATCAGTCAAGTGATACAAACCTAGAAGTGACAGAATATGAAATTAGCAGCAGGGACTTTAAAACAGCTGTTAAAAATGTACTCTGAAATTTAAAGGAAGAGAGAAATGTAATAAGAGAAATGAAAGGTATAAAAAAGAAACGGAACTTCTAGAACTGAAATACATATTTGAGATGAAAACTTTACTGGATGGGCATAAGTACAAATTAGATTATTCAAAGGAAGAGAGCAAGAGACTTATGGACAACTTAAAGCCAATAATTTCTACAATTTAGAAGTAATTGACAAATTTTTTGAAAGTCACAAATTATCAAAACTGGCCCAAGAAGAAACTGAAAACGTGAATGGCTCCATATCTACTAAAAAAAAGAAAAGTAGAATTACTCTTTTAAAACCTTCTGCAGTAAAATTCTTGTCTCACAAACAAGGAATACTCCAATCTAGATGGCTTCAGTGGTGAATTCTATCAGATATTTAAGAAAAAAATAATACCAACTCTTCCCAACACTTCTGAACTCTTGTGAGGCTAGTTTTATACCAATGTCAAAACCAGACATTTTAAGAAGAGTATAAATCAGTATCCTTCACGAACACAGATGTAAAAATTCTTAATAAAATAATAGCAAATTGAATTCTGCAATACATTTTAAAGAATAATACATCCTAACCAAGTGGAGTTAATCCCAGAATACAAGATTGGTTTAATATTTGAAAATGAAATCGCTGTAGTTTACTGTATTAAGAGAAAAAGAGGAAAAGCCATGGGCTATCTCAGTTGATGCAGATAAGGTACTGAGATTTCAGCACACATTCATATTAAAAACCCAGGAAACTAGGACTAGAAAGGAATTTCTTAAACCTGTTATGAAAGATCTACAGCAAAACAGAATGCTCGATTATGAAAAAATATATTTTCCCGTATAGTTCTGTCACCACTGATCATAATGGAGGTCCTGTATAATACAGTGAGGTTAAAAAAAAAAAAAGCAAAAGGCATACAGGTCGGAAAAGAGGCAACAAAACTGTTTTTATTCACAGTATTCATCAGTGTAATGACCATTAAAGTCATAATGAATACTACTTCACACCCATTCTAAGGTTAAAATTTAAAAGACTGACAGTTTCAAAACTGGTACAACCACTACGGAGAACATGATGGAGATAATTAATAAAAAATAAAAATAGAACTACCATATGATCCAGCAATCCTACTGCTGGGCATGCATCCAGGAAAAAACAATTTGAAAGATTACATGCACCTCAGATGTTCATTGCAACAGTGTTTACAATAGCCAAGACATGAAAGCAAGGGAAATGTCCATTGACAAATGAATGGGTAAAGAAGATATGGTACATATATACAATGGAATGTTACTCAACCATAAAAATGAAATAATGCAATTTGCAGTGACATGGATGGACCTAGAGATAATCATACTAAGTAAAGCAAATATCATAGGATATCGCTTACTTGTGAAATCTTAAAAAATGGTACAAATGAACATATATGCAAAACAGAAGGAGTCACAGCTGTAGAAAACAAACTTATGGTTACTAAGGGGGACTTTGGCCACCTCATAAGAGTTGACTCATTGGAAAAGACTCTGATGCTGGGAGGGATTGAGGGCAGGAGGAGAAGGGGACGACAGAGGATAAGATGGCTGGATGGCATCACGGACTCAATGGACGTGAGTCTTGAGTGAACTCCAGGAGATAGTGATAACGGAGGCTTGGCGTGCTGTGATTCATGGGGTCGCAAAGAGTTGGACACGACTGAGCGACTGAACTGAACTGAAGGGGGACAGTGGAGGGACAGATAATTTGGGAGATTGGGATTGAGATATACAGACACTATATAAAGTCCATAACTAATAACGACTTACAGTATAGCACAGGGAACTCTCCTCAGTACTCTGTAATCTATATAGGGAAAGGATCTAAAAAAGAGGCGATATATACACACATATAAGTGATTATTCACTTTGCTGTGCAGCAGAAATCAACACAGCATTGTAAATCAGTGCAGTTGCCCATTCATGTCCGACTCTTTGCGACCCCATGAACTGCAGCACACCAGGCTTCCTTGTCCATCACCAACTCCCGGAGCTTGCTCAAACTCATGTCCATCAACTTGGTAATGCCATCCAACCATCTCATCCTCTGTTGTCCCCTCCTCCTCCTGCCTTTAATCTTTCCCATCATCAGGGTCTTTTCCAATGAGTCAGTTTGCATCAGGTGGTCAGAGTATTAGAGTTTCAGTTTCAGCTTCAGCATCAGTCCTTCCAATGAATATTCAGGACTGATTTCCTTTAGGATGGACTGCTTGAATCTCCTTTCAGTCCAAGGGACTCTCAAGAGTCTTCTCCAACACCACAGTTCAGAAGCATCAATTCTTCAGCACTCAGCTTATAACTTGGTTACAAGCTCTTACTCATTTTTGTTTACCCTATAGCACCTTCCAGAGAAGGCAGTAGCACCCCACTGCAGTACTCTTGCCTGGAAAATCCCATGGATGGAGGAGCCTGGTGGGCTGCAGTCCATGGGGTCGCTAAGAGTTGGACACGACTGAGCGACTTCTCTTTCACTTTTCACTTTCATGCATTGGAGAAGGAAATGGCAACCCACTCCAGTGTTCTTGCCTGGAGAATCCCAGGGATGGGGGAGCCTGCTGGGCTGCCGTCTATGGGGTCGCATAGAGTCAGACATGACTGAAGCGACTTAGCAGCAGCAGCAGCAGCAGCAGGATAGCACCTTCCCTGGTGGAACGGTTTCCCTGGTGCCTCAGAGATTAAAGCATCTGCCTGCAATGCTGGAGACCCGGGTTTGATCCCTGGGTCGGGAAGATCCCCTGGAGAAGGAAATGGCAACCCACTCCAGTATTCTTGCCTGGAGAATCCCATGGAGGGACGAGCCTGGTAGGCTACAGTCCACGGGGTCGCAAAGAGTCAGACACCTGAGCTACTTCACTTTCACTTTCACAGCACCTTGCTTATTGTAACCGTTCAATACATGTTTGTTAAACTTGAGCACATTTAATGCAAAGACAGAGTTACCAGCTATTGCTTTGATTATAATTCTAAAGTCTGAAAAGAATCATAATCCCAGATCTTAGCCAAGAGAAGGCTAACAGGTAGATAAGAGTCGAAATTAGGCATCAATGAAATTAAAATACACTCCTTGGAAGAAAAGTTATGACCAACCTAGATAGCATATTCAAAAGCAGAGACATTACTTTGCCGACTAAGTCCCTTCGACTGCAAGGAGATCCAACCAGTCCATTCTGAAGGAGATTAGCCCTGGGATTTCTTTGGAAGGAATGATGCCAAAGCTGAAAGTCCAGTACTTTGGCCACCTCATGCGAAGAGTTGACTCATCAGAAAAGACTCTGATGCTGGGAGGGATTGGGGGCAAGAGGAGAAGGGGATGACAGAAGATGAGATGGCTGGATGGCATCACGGACTCGATGGATGTGAGTCTGAGTGAATTCCGGGAGTTGGTGATGGACAGGGAGGCCTGGCGTGCTGCGATTCATCGGGTCGCAAAGAGTCGGACACGACTGAGCGACTGAACTGAACTGAACTGAACTGAGGACAGTCCTAATTTTACACTTTAGGGCAATCCCATTTTATATTATGTGATGGTGGCAGTACACACAGAGAAGATGGGTGCTCCTCGGCCCTGTGGGACATTGTCTTTAAGGCAAGACACTGAGTTGGTTGCAAAAGTCTGGAGGATTTAGGTTATGTAGACTTAAGTAATAGTGTATTTGATTCCAGTAATGAATGAAAAGTTGATAGAATCACAGAAACTCCGTGCTAGAAGTTACCATAGATACCACTTAATCCAATTCATTATTAAACAGACCCAGAGAGGATAAATAACCTGCCCTTTGGCACATAACAAATAAGAGATAGGGTTAAGACTGGAACTCAGGTTTCTGACAAAATCTGTACCAAAAATTTAATGAAGTGGAGAATGGCTGCCTGTGGAAGTTCTAATGAGTTGCCCTTAGAAAAAGCTTCCATTAGGTTTGTATTTAAGGTTAAGAAGCAAACAGGATAGGAAAAGTGTCAGCTGTCATTACCAGGATAGAATCAAAACTGAACCATCAGTAGGGCAGTTGACTTGTATGTTCCTGGTGATGTCTTTACTTCATTTACCACCAAGAAGTCTGATTTCATTTGTAACTTAAGCCTATTTTGTATACTTGTTGACAACTTTCTATAGTAAGAATATTCTGTAGCATGTTGAGAAGTTAGTATATAACCTAGATATTGTTGAATTCCACAGGTATGTTAAAACAATCTAAGTAGAGCTGATCCCTCTCATAAACCTTCCCTTTTTTCAATATTCTCTCTTCATGTGTAAATTTATTGGGGTTTGGGGCTGATTAACAGTTGCTATTTTGCATTTCCTTGGTTTAGGAGTTCATTTTTTTTTAAGGACAGTATTAAGTCAGTTTTGTGATTAGTGATTTTTAATGGTCATTTTGACTTTTAATGATGAAGGACTTTGAGGTACAAAGGGCAGCTTTGAAAGTTACAGCAGAGCATGCTCCTTAGATGAATCCTTTGAATGAAAGAATAATAGCATGGATGGTGATGATGAAGGAATAGAAGCTGCGGCTATTTAATGTATTCTCCACTCTCAGTATATGGATGCAGCCTCCGAATTTTATAAAGAAAATAATCATCAGTACAGCATCTCTGCTCTCCTATGGATTGGTCTTTTTGTAAAGCAGCCTGTTGGTTTTCTTAGTAAAAGTATTTTATTTAAAAAATATATCTCTAGACACTTACTCCTGGTTCAGTTCAGTTGCTCAGTCGTGTCTGACTGTTTGCGACCCCACGAACCACAGCATACCAGGCCTCCCTGTCCATCACCAACTCCCAGAGTCCACCCAAACTCATGTCCATTGTGTCAGTGATGCCATCCAGCCATCTCATCTTCTGTCGTCCCCTTCTCCTTCTGCCCTCAATCTTTCCCAGCATCAGAGTCTTTTCCAATAAATCACCTCTTCACATCAGGTGGCCAAAGTATTGGAGTTTCAGCTTCAACATCAGTCCTTCCAGTGAACACCCAGGACCCATCTCCGCCATGAAGTGTTGGGACCGGATGTCATGATCTTAGTTTTCTGAATGTTGAGCTTTAAGCCAACTTTTTCACTCTCCTCTTTCAAGAGGCTCTTTAGTTCTTCACTTTCTGCCATAAGGGTGGTCCTGGGAAAATGTAGATTACTTCATGTCTCTTCAGAATTCCTTTCAAAGAAGAGTCAAGCTCAATTTGTGTTTTTTATTTTGTTTTGTTTTTTTCTGAGATAGAAAAGAAGGTAGGTAGGAGAAAGGAAATCTTAACTTTGCTTTAGGGGAAGAAAAAATCATTCAGTCCCTTGTTGACACCTTAGCTTCTGCATTAGTCATATGTCCCTTCCTCCTTGGCCATGGATGGACCAAGGAAATAGCAACCATTTGCAAGTTTGTAAAGGGGCAGTGCAAGGAGAAGAAAAGCTGATAAAGGAAAAGGTAGAGCTCCCCACCCCACTAGGTTTTTACCGTTGTATTTTTAAACCAATCGCCAGCTGCTAGATATTTGACCTCTCTTATTTCACTATTTTTGATGTAAAAAATACAGTGCTAAATTCCTAGCTCTAATCATGAGATAATATTCATAGTCCAGCTTTTTAAAATGTTACAATGAAGTTAACTACAATGTGAAGCTGGTGGACACAGTTAATACTGATATTGGAAGGAAATACCTTTCTTCTACCTACTTGGGTCTGAATGGTGGGGAGGCCTGCGAATTAACTGACAGTAGTGAGAGTAACAGGAGAAAAGACCAAAGGCACTCAGTAATGAGTAACTTGCTGAAGGGTAAAAGTTTGTATACCAACTTAACAGAAGGGAGAATTTAGAGCTTCCGAAGATAGAAGGTTGTGATGTGTGTCTTTCCACAATTTTGGAGGAATGTCCTGGTACCCATGGTCAGTGACTTTCCTGATTAGAGACCTCTGAGTTGTGGAAAGGGGCTGTGGCAGCTAGCTCATGAAACAGGCTTTAGTCAGATAAGGGAAGTTCAGATAAGATTTCTTTTTTGCACCTGCTGTTGGGTTTTTGGTCTCTTCAGAGATTTACAGTTTGATGATGTTCAAAGCATTTTCACATATCTCATCTGATTCACACATCTCATCTGATTTTTTAGGTATACTATACAGGGAAAATACTGTTACTCCTGTTTCACAGGTAAGGAAACAGATTAAGAGAGGTTAAGTATTTTCAGAGCCACAGAAGTAGTAACAGAGTCAAGAGGTTAAGGGATTTACATTTCTCAGTATACCTTTGTAGTTCAATATCAGTACTAACAAATTGAATAATTATTGTCAATCAAGTGCTTTAAAGGTGTAAAGATTGAGTAACATGTTTTATTTGTTTTGTAGGAGAAGATGATGTGAACTGGTTCATCAGTGACAAAGACATTGAGGTAAAATCAAAGTTATAAATAATAGATTAATAATTTCCTTTGATTCATAGTTTCCTTTTACTTCATTGTGATGACTTAATAAGCTTTTTAAACATAGCAGCAGTCCAAGTATCTTGTAAGAAAAAGTTTAATTTTAGTTTATGGATGGTTGAATTTTTCAGAAGCATGGTTAAGCCTTGATTTTCTCCAGTCAGTTAATTACCATAATGATTTAGTCCCCTATCCCTTTTGCTTCTTCTCTGCTATGATGAGTCCTCTCAGCCATTTTGCCTGGTACCACTCAAGATCAACACCGGAAATAACTGCTTCTTCAGTGTAAGGAAATGGTTAGTCTATATTTAGGATGTGGCAGGTGTTTGTCTTTCTCAATTATTAGCCTTAATTGTGAGAGATGGCTAGAAAAGAATAATTTTACAGTTTGGTATAAGGAAAGTTTTAAGAGATAATTATATTGTGTCTCCTTTTGAGACCTACTTGGCTAATTCAGTAGGATAATAAGTGAAACATGAACTTTTTTTCAAAAATTAAACCAAACAAGATAAAAGCATGGTTGACATTTAGTTTTTCCCCTTTAGATAGTCTGTATCATATGTTTTGCTAATACTCTCTTGCATGATATTGGATTTTGGCTAGAATATGGGACATCAGAATTGGATCAGTGTAGGAAGAATAGTTCTTAAAAGGACTCTAGGGGGAAGACATTATCTTTTTCTCTGTTAGAAGTTAAAATCCAATTTGTAGGGATTAACCCTGGGCTGTTCAAAAGAAGGAATGTATTTGGTGGCTCTATGGTTTTATAACTTTGTAAATGGCAAAATCATAAAAAACACCAACGCCTAACTAAAAATTTAAGCAAGCCTCTCATTCAGAGAAATGTGGTATACATTGATATATGTCAGCAATATCTTTGACTCTGAATGCCACTGTGATGTCTGAATGATGCACCAGCACCCTTACTAGACCTGAACTGTAAGCAGGGTAAGATAAAAGAGAAACGGAATCATATGGAGAAGTGTAAAAGAATACAAGAGATGGGCAAACAAAAAGCAGAGCTGTCTTCAGGGTACCCTTTTAAATTTTTCTAACTCCTTTAAGAACATAAAGTTCCCTGTTGCTAGCTTCTAAATTGAACAGATTATGATTGTTAATTCTGTTGAACAGAGTGAAATAATTTTAATTTTTGATCTTTTTTTCCCTTAGGCACAGATAGGTAATAAAAGATCATCTGGAAAATGGACCCATCGATACTATACAGCCAACAAAAATGTTACCTGTAGAAATTGTGACAAATGTGGCCATTTGTCAAAAAACTGCCCCTTCCCACAAGTATGTGAAATAAATGTTTCTTTCCATATTGTTAAAATAGTAGGGTTAGAACCTTTAATACCTTCCAATTCAAATGTTATATAATATATGGGTTACATTTCATGTTAAATGTTCGTGTAAGTCACAGCCTCGAGTAGTAGTAAAGGATAATAAATCTACAGCCAGAATCAATTTCAGTATCCCATTAAAAGTTGTACAGCCTTAAGCAAATCATTTCACCTTTTGTGCTTCTCTTTTCTTTACTGTAAAATGAGGAGGTTGAATCAGATTGATTCTTGACTCGTTTTTGGTTCTAAGTCTTCTACTTTATGACACAGCTTGTTTCATTGTGGGATAATTTTCATTGCTGGAAAATTATAATTTTAGGCATTTATAAATGTTTATCGATGTAAATTATGTTCAACAGATACATTAGCCTTTGAAATAACACAGAACTCTTAGGCATTTCTTGACACTTAGTGAGCCCTTAACAAATATTTCATCCCTTACCTGCTCCTTCCAAATGATTGTCTTTCAGGTATTGGAGGTGGCCATCTTATTTCGTGTTTTACCTTTGTTTCTTCAGGCAAAGCAACCTCTTTCTGTATCTTTCTCCTAGACTTAGCTTCCAGATCCTCATCATGCTACTTTCCATCTTAGATACATTCGACTTTGTCAATGTTCTACAAAGCAAGGCATAAGAATAGATGCCAACTAATAGTATACATGTGGACTAAGCCTTTGTGGCGACCACAGAATACAGGTGGCTTTTGTTAAGACTCTGACTTAAGATATTTTGTTTGATTTTACAGTTATGTTTGACTTGACCTTCACTGGGTTCCCAAATGGAAATAATTTTTTAAGCAATTATACTGAAAAAGAAGTATTCTATTTGAGACTGAAGTATTTTGCTAAAGAGATTTTTTTCGTTTGTCTGCCACCTAGAAAGTCCGCCCCTGCTGCCTCTGTTCCGAGAGAGGACATCTCCAATATGCCTGTCCGGCCCGCTTTTGCTTAGGCTGTTCTTTGCCTATGTCTTCTACTCACAGATGTCTTGAAAGAGCTTCCTGGAGAAAACGCTGTGATCGATGTGATATGATAGGCCACTATGCTGATGTGAGTATCTAGCAAATGACTAATTTGTCAGGCTTTGGGGGCATCGTGCTAATTTGTAACCATCTGCTAGCCTACTTAAAAGAATGTTTCTCTGCTCTGTGTATAATAATAGTCAATGTCCCTTTGGCCACAGATCATGTATATCAGAACTATAATATCTCAGGATAGGGATCCTACTGAATGGTTCATCCAGAAGCAGCATCAGCAAAAACTAAACCTGTGCTAGCCTCTTTGGCATAATGTGTTTGCCAAAGTAAAGGTTCAAATTAAAGAGGTATATAATAAAAAAACATGTAAAATTTATGCACCAATTCATAGTTAGATGAAATACATGCATATAAATACTTAACAGCTATATACAAAGGTCAGTATGAAGCCTGCTCATTGATGGCTCTTGGTGGTACAATAGTCTCATGCAAGAAAGACAAGCCACCAACACTTTAAATCTGCTTATCTTAGATCTTTCATTAGATTTTAAAAGACAGAAGTAACTTAGAAGATATTTCAGTTACTTGTAACACATTGAATTTTAGCACATTGTTATTTTAGATGTCATTTTGTGTCGTGTTATAAATGTCTGTGGAGTTTTAGTCACAATTTCAACCAGAAGGGCTCTAGAATTAAGTATGCCCTCACAAAAAGTAGGAACCTTTTCTTTTAATTTGTTCTTCCCAAAGATATGATATAAAACACAAATATTTTTAAAATTTTGCATATATTGAATTATGCCTAGAGCCCTTTGCTTAAAACATTAATATGACTGTCTGTTGGGATAAATGTTTGGTATATGTGTTTCTTATGTAAATAATATAGCAATTATTGATTGTAGTTTCTAAAGGGCTCTATTGATTGTAGTTTCTAAACAAAAATAGGGTCACTGTCTGGTAAGTTAATTTTTTTCCAGTTAATTCCTTATGAATATGTCTCTGTATCAGTTCATAAAGGCTATCTTTCTCATCATTTCGGTTCAGTTCAGTCACTCAGTCGTGTCCGACTCTTTGCGACCCCATGAATCGCAGCACGCCAAGCCTCCCCGTCCATCACCGACTCCCGGAGTTCATTCAGATTCATGTCCATTGAGTCAGTGATGCCATCCGGCCATCTCATCCTCTGTCGTCCCCTTCTCCTCCTGCCCCCAATCCCTCCCAGCATCGAAGTCTTTTCCAGTGAGTCAACTCTTCACATGAGCTGGAGTTTCAGCTTTAGCATCATTCCTTCCAAAGAACACCCAGGGCCAATTTCCTTCAGAATGGACTGGTTGGATCTCCTTGCAGTCCAATGGACTCTGAAGAGTCTTCTCCAACACCACAGTTCAAAAGCATCAATTCTTCGGCACTCAGCCTTCTTCACAGTCTAACTCTCACATCCATGCACGACTACTGGAAAAACCGTAGCCTTGACTAAACGGACCTTAGTCGGCAAAGTAATGTCTCTGCTTTTGAATATGCTATCTAGGTTGATCATAACTTTTCTTCCAAGGAGTAAGCATCTTTTAATTTCATGGCTGCAGTCACCATTTGCAGTGATTTTGGGGCCCCCAAAATTAAAGTCTAACACTGTTTCCACTGTTTCCCCAACTATTTCCCATGAAGTGATGGGACCAGATGCCATGATCTTCGTTTTCTGAATGTTGAGCTTTAAGCCAACTTTTTCACTCTCCTCTTTCACTTTCATCAAGAGGCTTTTTAGTTCCTCTTTTTCTGCCATAAGGGTGGTGTCATCTGCATATCTGAGGTTATTGATATTTCTCCCAGCAATCTTGATTCCAGCTTGTGTTTCTTCCAATCCAGAGTTTCTCATGATGTAGTCTGCATATAAGTTAAATAACCAGGGTGACAATATACAGCTTTGACGTACTCCTTTTCCTATTTTGAACCAGTCTGTTGTTCCATGTCCCGTTCTAACTGTTGCTTCCTTACCTGCATACAGATTTCTCAAGCTCTATTTCTGCTTTATTGACTATGCCAAAGCCTTTGACTGTGTGGATCACAATAAACTGTTGAAAATTCTGAGAGAGATGGGAATACCAGACCACCTGACCTGCCTCTTGAGAAATCTTTCTCATAGCTAACCTTTATTCTTTTTTTTTTACCAGTTACCCAGCTATTTCTCTACCAATACATTTAGATTTTTTTAAACAAACAGTGCTGTGATAAACATCTTTTTACCATGTTTTTATATCTCTTCATTCATGTAAGAGTATTTCAGTAAGTTGTATTCTAAATGGAATTTTATTATTAAAGGATATATACATTTGTTGTTGTTTAGTCACTAAGTCGTGTCCAACTCTTTGCGACCCCACGGACAGTAGCATGCCAGGCTTGTCTGTGCTCCAGTATCTCCCAGAGTTTGCTCAAATTCATGTCCATTGAGTTGGTGATGCTATCTAACCATCTCATCCTCTGTCAGCCACTTTTCCTCTTACCTTCAGTCTTTCCTAGTATCATGGTCTTTTCCAATAAATCAACTCTTCACATCAGGTGACCAAAGTATTGGAGCTTTAGCATCAGTCCATCCGATAAATAGTCAAGGTTGATTTCCTTTAGGATTTACTGATTTGATCTCCTTGCTGTCCAAGGGATCCTCCAGAGGCTTCTCCAGCACTATAATTTGAAAAGATAAGTTCTTCAGTGCTCAGCCTTCTTTATGGTCCAACTGTCACATCTGTACATGACTACTGGAAAAACTATAACTTTGACTATATGGACCCTTGTCAGCAAAGTGATGTGTCTAATTTTTAATATGCTGTCTAGGTTTGTCATAATTTTCCTTCCAAGGAGCAAACATCTTTTAATTTCATGGCTGCAGTCACTGTCTGCAGTGGCTGACAGAGGATGATTTTGGAACCAAAAAAAATAAAAGCTGTCACTGCTTCCACTTTTTCCCCTTCTATTTGCCACAAATTGATGGAACCAGATGCCATGATCTTTTTTTTTTTTTTTTTAGTTTCAAGCCAGCTTTTTCACTCTCCTATTTCACCCTCATCAAGAGGCTCTTTAGTTCCTCTTCACTTTTGGCCATCAGAGTATATCTGCATAAATATTGCCAGATTACTCTTCTAAAAGATTGAACCAGTGTATCCATCTGCTAGCAGTGTCCTAAAGTACTCTCAACCCTAGTTGTAATTAATCTTTAAATTTTTTGGACATTCAGATAAGGAGAAAATGATATCTTACTGTTTCAGATTTTATTTTTTAGGCCCTAGTAAGGTTGAATATGAGTCTCAAGACAAAGTATAGAGATGGACATTGTCATTTCACTCCAAAGTAGTTTTCAACTTATTTTTCAATATTTGCTAACTCTTAAAAATAGTAAATTTTAAGTTGTCTTAGATTTATTCTGTTGTTCTCTGCATTAAGTTGTCAATTATAATTTCTTAGCAAGATTTTCTAGTTTGGCAGTTAGGTTTAAAAAGCATATTTTTTAGCTTCTTTCTTCCGAAGAGCTCTTAGAAACATGGTCTAATTTGTCTGTGATAACAGAAGAGGCTCAGACAGTGTCATGAGTAGTTTTTCTTAAATAGGAAAGCACAGTACAGAACAGTTAAGAATGGTTTGTTAAAGGTTATGTAATTAGCTATGATTAAATCTGTAGCTCATTCTGCTTAACTTCTTAATTTTGGCCTCTAATGTATGTTAAACTCCTTATCTAAAATGGCCTTGAGGATTAATAACTCCAGTTATTATACATTTTTTTAAGATAGGGTTAGACTGTGGCTGGCATCAGAGAAGGCATCACCTTTTACCCTAAATCTGCAAAGATCTGCCATTGTGTTCTGTTTTGTTTTTTAAATTACATGGTGAAAGTTCTGGACCTGAATTGATCTTTTCTCAGCCTGCCCACCTAGTATA
Organism: Ovis canadensis; assembly: GCF_042477335.2. NCBI lineage: Eukaryota > Metazoa > Chordata > Mammalia > Artiodactyla > Bovidae > Ovis > Ovis canadensis. Next base: position 51,906,062 of record NC_091246.1, on the reverse strand, counting down.
GGATTCCCTTGGAGTCCCATCAAACCTGAGCTTTGCTGACTTTTTGTTTTTGTCTGCACTAGGTCTTCATTGCTGCATGCAAGCTTTCTCTAGTTGTGAAGCAGGGGGCTACTCTCTAATTACAGTACTCTGGCTTCTCATTGCAGTGTCTTCTCTTATTGTGGAACGTAGGCTCTAGGCACACGAGCTTCAGTAGCTGCGCCAACTTTGGCTCAGTAGTTGTGACTCATGGATTCTAGACCTCAGGCTCCATAGTTGTGGCTCATGGGCTTAGTTGCTCTACGGCATGTGGTATCTTTCTGGATCAAGGATTGAAGCCATGTGCCCTACATTGGCAGGCAAATCCCTATCCACATTATCTCCCCAGAGGTCCTCCACTGACTTTTTCTGAAGAAACTTAAAAGTCCTTCCACTATCCCAGAAGCTCTTCATGAGGATTCACTTGGAAGCAGTTTCTCTCTGGCCCCAGATTGGTGAAACTATTCAGCTAATCCCACACTTGCTTTAAATCTGTCTTGAAACCTGGCCCTCCACAAAAAATATTGTTTCCCCTGCAGCTTTCTCAAATTCTTGCTGCTCATTCTTTCTTGACCCACATACCTCTGAATTAAGCTGATTAGGATCAAGCTCTTTCTCACTGGCCATTGTTGTTTGGTCACTAAGTCATGTCCAACTCTTTGTGACCTGTGAACTGCAGCATGCTGGGCTTCCCTGTCCTTCACCATCTCCCGGAGTTTGCTCAAACTCATCTCCATTGAGTCAGTGATTTTATTGAACTATCTCATTCTCTGCCACCCCGTTCTCTTGCCCTCATTTCCAAGCTTCAAGGTCTTTTCCAATGAGTCACTGGCTGCTGCTACTGCTACTGCTGCTAAGTCGCTTCAGTTGTGTCCAACTCTGTGCGACCCCAAAGACGGCAGCCCACCAGGCTCCGCCGTCCCTGGGATTCTCCAGGCAAGAACACTGGAGTGGGTTGCCATTTTCTTCTCCAATGGATGAAAGTGAAAAGTGAAAGTGAAGTCGCTCAGTCGTGTCGACTCTGCATCCCCATGGACTGCAGCCTACCAGGCTCCTCCGTCCATGGGATTTTCCAGGCAAGAGTACTGGAGTGGGGTGCCTAAATCATTTCTCCTGCCTCTTTGTGTATATATCTTTGACTTATTTAAGGCTAAGACCCTCTGACCATGATGTTCTCCAGCCTTCTTTGTCATTTTCATCTTCCCATCTACTGGAATTTATGAAGCACTGGGTAACTGTAGATGCCCCAAGCTCTTATAAATTAAGGAGATCAAGAAACTTCCATCTTTACTTTTTACACCCCTATTGCCACACCAGGATCTGTGTAATACCAGAGTATCAGTTAAATGTATAAAGACAGTTATTAATGAAAACTCATGAGTCATATTCATATTCTTGCTATGACTCTTGAATTCTGCTTGGAAAGCTCTTCATTTCAGTTTGGTCACCCAGTCATATCCGATCTTTGCGACCCCATGAACTGCAGCACCCCAGGCCTCCCTGTCCATCACCACCTCCTGGAGTTTACTCAAACTCATGTCCATTGGCTCGGTGATGCCATCCAACCATCTCATCCTCTGTCGTCCCCTTCTCCTCCTGCCCTCAATCTTTCCCAGCATCAAGGTCTTTTCCAGTGAGTCAGCTGTTTGCATCAGGTGGCCAAAGTATTGGAGTTTCAGCTTCAACATCAGTCCTTCCAATGAACACTCAGGACTGATCTCCTTTAGGATGGACTGGTTGGATCTCCTTGCAGTCCAAGGAACTCTCAAGATTCTTCTCTAACACCACAGTTCAAAAGCATCAGTTCTTCGGCACTCAGTTTTTTTTTATAGTCCAACTCTCACATCCATACATGACCATTGGAAAAACCATAGCCTTGGACCTTTGTTGGCAAAGTAATGTCTCTGCTTTTTAATATGCTGTCTAGGTTGGTCATAATTTTCCTTCCAAGGAGTAAGCATCTTTTAATTTCATGGCTGCAGTCACCGTCTGCAGTGATTTTGGAAAAGCTCTTCACTTGTTAACTACTGTATAAAAGTATTGGTGTGAACTTCCAGAGTTTTACAATGTAAAGGGTAGAAAGATGGCTCAAGGCCTTCAGAAGTCAACCTACATTATTGGTACCTTCCAAAGGAAGAGAATCTGAAGTGTAGAAAGAATCTAAATTTTAAGTCTGCCAGAGTCTGTCTTCTTGCTGATAGCTTGTACATAAAAAGATAATTTAAAACTGTCTATATACATTGTAAAGTTAGGCTTTGCCAAAGGTCTGAAAGTTAAAATGATGCTGTACTTCATGAAAGTACATGGAGAAGATTTACTTACTGACAGTCTAGATGTTGTCAGTTTAAGTCCTCAGAATATCCTCTCAAGTTTCTGTTTTAAATGTGCAGATACTATGGATATAATAAACACCTTTGATAATAAGCTTATTTAAAATATCACTGGCTCAGACAGTAAAGAATCTGCTGCTGTGTGGGAGATCCAGTTCGATCCCTGTTTCGGGAAGATCCCCTGGAGAAGAGAATGGCTACCCACTCCAGTATTCTTACCTAGAGAATTTTATATATAGAGGAACCTGGTGAGCTGTATATACTCCATGGGGTTGCAAAGAGTCAGACACAACTGAGCAACTAACATTATAAAATAGATGAAAATATTTTCCAAATAAGAATCAGTTCAGTCACTCAGTCGTGTCTCACTCTTTGCAACCCCATGGGCTGCAGCATGCCAGGCTTCCCTGTCCATCACCAAGTCCCTGAGCTTACTCAAACTCATATCCATCAAGTCAGTGATGCTATCCAACTACCTCATCCTCTGTCATCCCTTGCTCTTCTGCCTTCAGTCTTTCCCAGCATCAGGGTCTTTTCAAATGAGCCATTTCTTCGCATCAGGTGGCCAAAGTATTGGAGTTTCAGCTTCAACATCTGTCCTTCTAATGAATATTCAGAACTGATTTCCTTTTAATAGTTTGATATATGCATTCAGTTAAATATGTGGTTCTGCTGACACCTGACTATTGAACTGACGTTATTGAGAATAAGGAAAATCAGGTTAGATATATTTGTTATTCTCACTTTTCACAGCATTTCAATATTTAAGCATAATGTTGAAGGAAGGAGTCATGGCTGGGATTGATTGTTTTGCTTAATTTAAAAAAAGGTTGAATAAGCTTATAAAATGCTTATTTACCTGGGAGACAACACCTTGCCTAGGAAGTTAAGTAGATTTCTGTGCTTAGAGGTCTCTTATTCTCCTGATGGGTGTTTGAAAAACTCATGATAATATGAGTGAAAATTCATGTGTGTTCATTGTTCAAGGAGTAAATCCCAGAATTAGCCATTAATAATTCTTTGGAACTGTTCCCAAACCACCTAATAAATGAACATGTGAACTTTTTGTGGTTAAAATTATGTTTAAACTTATGGAAATAACCTTAGCAGGATAAAAGTTCCACATTTTTAACTGAAGGAGTGTAATTTAGCACAAAGTCTAAAGAGACCAATCCTTATTTTGAAGTTCAACTGAATGGTATGCTTTCTAGTCATATATGACTAACCTGATGAATTCCCCCAGCTTCCCCAAGTCTCCCTATAGTGCAGGCCTCATGGCTTAGTATTAGTCACTTTCAGTAGAACTAGCAGATTGAGAGCAGGTTTCTGTATTTTTCATGAAAGATTTGAGAATAAGTTTGTAGAGGGTAGAAATGGTTCCTTTTCCAGAGCCCCCTCAGTTCAGTTCAGTTCAGTTGCTCTCTTTGAGACCCCATGAATCAGTCCATTCTAAAGGAAATCAGCCCTGGGGTTTCTTTGGAGGGAATTATGCTGAAGCTGAAACTCCAGTACTTTGGACACCTCATGCGAAGAGTTGACTCATTGGAAAAGACCCCCCTAGCTTCCACCAAAAAAGGAGAAAGATTGCCCTTGTACAGTCTCTAAAGCAAACAACTCTAAAAATGAAAAGATATATAAACTTTAGTATTTTATTGAGAATTTTGTGGGACTTAGGAATGAACTTAATCTTCAGTGCAGTCACACTGAGAAGACATGAGTCTTTGATAAATAGAGCCAGCAGGCCACTGGGAATTTTGTTAAATATCTAACTCATTCTAGTTCTCACTTTGCAGTTAAATTTAACTTTTAAATCCAATAATAAGGACAAATTCTGGAGCTTAGTTATCTAAGCTATGAGTTTGGAAAATGAAATCAAGGAAGTCAGATCCTCATTAACACTTGGAAGCTAAAAGTTTTATTTATTAAGCGTTACAGGCTAAGGTCAGCTCCCCTGAACTTGATAAATCCCATACAACTTTTTGATTGGGTTCTGGTCATCTTCCTTAAATAGTACACAGTGAAAGAAAATACAGCAACTGGAAAAGATTTTCAGCCTCTGAAAGTATTCAGTCTTAATTATGGACATCATCTTTGTTAGTTTACTCATTTTGGAAAAACAGCAGTCTTCTGATCCATAAACATGGATGTCTTTCCATTTGTTTGTGTCCTTTTATTTTTTTCAGAAAAATTAGTTTTCACTGTACAGATTTATCACTTCCTTGGCTCAGTTTATTACTAACTATTTTATTATATTGGAAGCTGTTATGAATGAGATAGCTCTCTTCACTTCTTTTTTAGATACTTCATCATTAGTATGAAGGAATGCCAGTAATTTCTATAAGTTGATTTTGTAACCTGCCACTTAATTAGTTGCCACTAACCAACTAATCATCGATTAGTTCCAAGAGTTTTTTATTACTAATTCTTTAAGATTTTCTTTATGTAAGATCATATTGTCAGCAAATAATGACAGTTTTACTCCTTTCTTTCCGATTTGAATGCCTGTTATTTCTTTGTCTTGCCTAATTGCTCTAGCTAGGACTTCCAGTACAGTCAATTCTCCATATCCATGGGTTTTACATCCAGGGATACTAAGGGCCAACTGTATTTATTGAACTATACCATTTTATACAAGGGACTTCAGCTTCCAAGGATTTTAGTATGCACAGGAGCTCCTGGAACCAGTCCCCCACAGATAACTGACAACTATCTGTGACAACTGAATAGGGGTGGTGAGAGTGGGCAACTTTGTCTGGTAGCTGATCTTAGAAGAAACTCTTTCAGTTTTTCTTCAATGATTATAATGTTAACAGTGGTTTATCATATATGATCTTTATTATGTTATTTTGAGGTATGTAATGAATTATACTTACTGATTTGCATGTTAAAACATTCTTGCATCCAGGTTGGATGCAAGAAAACATACATTGCACTTGGCCATGGTGATAATCCTTTTAATGTGTTCTTGAATTTGGTTTGCTCATATTATATGATACACCTCACAACTGTAACAATGGCCATCAAGAAGTCAAGTGCTTGTGAAGATGTGGTGAAAAGGCAGCCCCTTACGTACTGTTGGTGAGAATGTAAATTAGTTCAGCCTCTATGGACAACAATACAGAAATTCCCTTAAAAAATTAAAAATAAAGCTACCATATGATCCAGCAGTTCCACTTCTGAGTATATGCCAAAAGAAATGGAATCAGGGTTTTGACAAGATAGCACACCCATGTTTACAGCAAAATCATTCGCAATAGGCCAGGGTATAGAAACAGCCCAAATGTCAATCAGTGGATGAGTGGATAAAAAAGATAACATGTATCTGCAATGGGATATTATTCAGCCACATGAGACTGAAAGATATCCTGCCATTTGTGACAGCATGGATATACGTTGAGCATTATGCTAAGCAAGATAAGTCAGACAAAGACAAGTATTACATAATATCACTTAAATGTGGAATCTGAAAATAAAAGTAAAACCTATAAAAAGAAAAAAGAACAGTAAAATGGTATTTACCAGGGGATAGAAGTGGGGGTATAATATAGATTGTATTTAAGGGTACAAACTTGAAACTAGCAGTAAATAAGCACAGTATAATGAATATAATCTATAATACTGTATAGTAATGATGTAGCATGATAGATATTACTTCCTTGACAGTCATATTACAGTATATAAAAGTATTAAAAGTAATAAGGCCATGCACCTTAAATTTACAAATTGTAATGTGTCAGTTCAGTTCGGTTCTGTTGCTCAGTCATGTCTGACTCTGTGCAACTCCATGGACCATAGCACACCAGGCCTCCCTGTCTATCACCAACTCCTAGAGTTTACCCAGCTCATGTCCATTGACTCAGTGATGCCATCCAACCATCTCATCCTGTATCATCCCCTTCTGCACAGCAGGCCTCTCTGTCTATCACCAGCTCCTGGAGTTTACCCAGCTCATGTCCATTGACTCAGTGATGCCATCCAACGATCTCATCCTCTATCGTCCCCTTCTCCTCCTGCCCTCAATCTTTCCCAGCATCAGGGTCTTTTCAAATGAGTCAGTTCTTCGCATCAGGTGGCCAAAGATTTGGAGTTTCAACTTCAACATCAGTCCTTCCAATGAACACTCAGGACTGATCTCCTTTAGGATGACTGGTTGGACCTCCTTGCAGTCCAAGAAACTCTCAAGATTCTTCTCTAACACCACAGTTCAAAAGCATCAGTTCTTCGGCACTCAGTTTTTTTTAATAGTCCAACTCTCACATCCATATATGACCACTGGAAAAACCATAGCCTTGACTAGACGGACCTTTGTTGGCAAAGTAATGTCTCTGCTTTTTAATATGCTGTCTAGGTTGGTCATAACTTTCCTTCCAAGGAGTAAGCATCTTTTAGTTTCTTGGCTGCAGTCACCATCTGCAGTGATTTTGGAGCCCCCAAAATAAAGTCAGCCACTGTTTCCACTGTTTCCAAATTCCTCATCAATTTGCCATGAAATGATGGGACCAGGTGCCATGATCTTAGTTTTCTGAATGTTGAGCTTTAAGCCAATTTTTCACTCTCCTCTTTCACTTTCATCAAAAGGGTCTTTAATTCTTCACTTTCTGCCATAAGAGTGGTGTCACCGGCATATTTGAGGTTATTGATATTTCTTCCAGCAATCTTGATTCCAGCTTGTGCTTCATCCAGCCCAGTATTTCTATGGTATACTCTGCATATAAGTTAAATAAGCAGGATGACAATATACAGCCTTGACATACTCCTTTCCCGATTTGGAACCAGTCTGTTCCATGTCAATTCTAACTGTTGCTTCCTGACCTGCATACAGGTTTCTCAAAAGGCAGGTCAGGTGGTTTGGTATTCCTGCTTCTTTTAGAATATTCCACAGTTTATCATGATCCGCACAGTCAAAGGCTTTGGCATAGTCAATAAAGCAGAAAGAGATGTTTTTCTGGAACTCTCTTGCTTTTTTGATGATCCAGTGGATGTTGGGAATTTGATCTCTGGTTCCTTTACTTTTTCTAAAACCAGCTTGAACATCTGGAAGTTCACGGTTCATGTATTGCTGAAGCCTGGCTTGGAGAATTTTAAGCATCACTTTACTAGCGTGTGAGATGAGTGCAATTGTGTGGTAGTTTGAGCATTCTTTGGCATTGCCTTTCTTTGGGATTGGAATGAAAACTGACCTTTTCCAGTCCTGTGGCCACTGGTGAGTTTTCCAAATTTTGGAAATATTTTTGGCATATTGAGTGCAGCACTTTCAGAGCATCATCTTTCAGGATTTGAAATAGCTCAACTGAAATTTCATCACCTCCACTAGCTTTGTTCATAGTGATGCTTCCTACGGCCCACCTGACTTCTCATCCAGGATGTCTGGCTCTAGGTGAGTGATCACACCATCATGATTATTTGGGACGTGAAGATCTTTTTTGTACAGTTTTTCTGTGTATTCTTGCCACCTCTTCTTAATATTTTCTGCTTCTGTTAGGGTCCCTACCATTTCTGTCCTTTATTGAGCCCATCTTTGCATGAAATGTTCTCTTGGTATCTCTAATTTTCTTGAAGAGATCTCTAGTCTTTCCCATTCTCTTGTTTTCCTCTATTTCTTTGCATTGGTTGCTGAAGAAGGCTTTCTTTTCTCTCCTTGCTATTCTTTGGAACTCTCCATTCAAATGGGTATTCCTTTCCTTTTCTCCTTTGCTTTTCACTTCCCTTCTTTTCACAGCTATTTGTAAGACCTCCTCAGACAGCCATTTTGCACTTTTGCATTTCTTTTTCTTGGGGATGGTCTTGATTCCTGTCTCCTGTACAATGTCATAAACCTCTATCCATAGTTCATCAGGCACTCTGTCTATCAGACCTAATCCCTTAAATCTATTTCTCACTTCCACTGTATAGTCATAAGGGATTTGATTTAGGTCATACTTGAATGGTCTAGTGATTTTCTCTACTTTCTTCGATTTCAGTCTGAATTTGGCAATAAGGAGTTCATTATCTGAGCCATAGTCAGCTCCCAGTCTTGTTTTTGCTGACTGTATGGACCTTCTCCATCTTTGGCTGCAAAGAATATGATCAGTCTGATTTCAGTGTCGACCATCTGGTGATGTCCATGTGTAGAGTCTTCTCTTGTGTTGTTGGAAGAGGGTGTTTGCTATGACCAGTGCGTTCTCTTGGCAGAACTCTATTAGCCTTTGCCCTGCTTCATTCTGTACTCCGAGGCCAAATTTGCCTGTTACTCCAGGTGTTTATTGACTTCCTACTTTTGCATTCCAGTCCCCTGTAATGAAAACGACATCTTTTGGGGATGTTAGTTCTAGAAGGTCTTGTAGGTTTTCATAAAACTATTCAACTTTAGCTTTTTCAGCATTACTGGTTGGGGCATAGACTTGGATTACCATATTGAATGGTTTTCCTTGGAAACGAACAGAGATCATTCTGTCGTTTTTGAGATTGCATCCAAGGACTGCATTTCGGATTCTTTTGTCGACTAGGATGGCTACTCCATTTCTTCTAAGGGATTCCTGTCCACAGTAGTAGATATAATGGTCATCTGAGTTAAATTCACACATTCCAGTCCATCTTTTTTAGTTCACTTTTCCAGAATGTCGATGTTTACTCTTGTCGTCTTCCAATTTGCTTTGACTCATGGACCTAACCAGGTTCCTCTGCAATATTGCTCTTTCCAGCATCGAACCTTGCTTCTATCACTGGTCCCATCCACAACTGGGTGGTGTTTTTGCTTTGGCTCTATCCCTTCCTTCTTTCTGGAGTTATTTCTCCACTATCTCCAGTAGCATATTGGGCACCTAGCAACCTGGGGAATTCATCTTTCAGTGTCCTATAATTTTGCCTTTTCATACTGTTCATGGGATTCTCAAGGCAAGAATACTGAAGTGGTTTGTCATTCCCTTCCCCAGTGGACCACATTCTGTCAGACCTCTCCACCATGACCCTTCCATCTTGGGTGGCCCCACATGGCATGATAAGCCATTCATTGAGTTGACAAGGCTGTGGTCCGTGTGATCAGATTCTCCTGTTGTCTGCGTTCGTAGTTTCAGTCTGTCTACTCTCTGATGTCCTCTCTCAGTGCTTACTGTCTTGGGTTTCTCTTACCTTGGACTTGGGGTATCTCTTCACGGCTGCTCCAGCAAAACGCAGCCGCCGCTCCTTACCTCGAACATGGGGTAGCTCCTTTTGGCTGCCACCGCCCCCAGCCTCAGGCCTGGGGTAATCAACCAATCTAATGATCATTTCCTTGATTAAAAAATAACACAAACAGTAAGCTATTTAAGAAGTTCAAGAAATAAGTAAATTATATTATAAAATATGATGAACTAATCAAGCTTTCAGTTATATAATACAAAATAATTATGTCTGTAGTTAAAGATATTCAGGGAAAAGTACATACTCTAAGAATACTAATCATTCTAGGGTGGCTAACACTAATCATAGTAGGAGAATTTCAAATATATAGGAAGACCTGACTCAATTTTCAAATAAATTATGTCATTGGATATTATTCTACACTTTTATTGTTTTTCCTTTTAGGCAGGAATCAATAATGAAGTAAATGATACTGTCTTAATAGTAAATCTGTTTCTCTTACACACCTCATCACCTCTTCTACCTCTCTTGCTTTACATGGTTTAGGGATGCTTATACAGAACTCAATATAGTTGTAAGAATCTAGGACAATAGGAATGGTCTTTTAATGGAGTAGATAAAGATTTTCAGTGTAATAAAACACTCCTACTTTGCAGATCCATATAATTATAACTCCTTCCCTCTTCCTCACAAACAAACTGAACATCTGATTGAGAAAACTAAAACTTGATCAAATCTAAACTTTGCCATAAATAAATTGATCAGAGACCTGTGCAGTCCTTGGCAGATAACACATTAGTTCCCACCATTGGCAAGATTCACATAAACCTCTTTTTTTTTTTTTTAAGATAAAGCAATAGAAAATAATTACAGGCATATATGAAGAACTGGTAAATTAAAAATGGAATCAGAAATAAACTCAGCAAACAAAATAGTAGGAAACTGAGAGAATACTAACTCATTCTTTACAGTGTGGATACAGAAGATAGAGGAAAAGCAATGCAAAGCAAAATAAAGGGAATTCTGATCAAAAGTGCACACACTCAATATGTGGGAGAAAAAAGGCCCACATCTAGACGTATCCTAGTGAAATTTCTGAATATCAAACAAACAACAATCATGGAAACAAACACATTACACAAACACACATACAGTCAGGTTTGCATCAGACTTCTCCCATGCAATACTAAACACCAGGAAGCAGTAGAGAAATCTCAGGAGGCTAGAGCAGTCTGAGAAAAATAGATGATACAGCCAAGCTATTGTGCATTTGTAAATTTATTGAAAAAGAGAATAAGCAGCAATGAACAGTGAAATCAGGAAAATATACAGTACATGTCTGAATACTTCCTCTTAATCTGCTTTTAAACTTAATACTAATTTTAGAAAAAAATTTTCAAAATTTAAAATCCATAATAATATGGATCATAGCAATTCCAATAAAATTAAAGTTTAACTAAAAGAAGAAAAAATAGGCCATATAACTTTAAAGTTACTAATTTTAAAATAATGCAAAGGAAACTTAAGATAGCAAATGATAGGGGGAAATGGAAATAAGAATATATTAAAAAGTTTGAGAATTAAAATAGGACCAAATATGTCGATTATCACAATAAATGAATGTGTTAAATGCTCTTACTAGAAACAAAGACACCAATATCAGAAGCCATAAATGAAATAAAGAATAGACTTAACTTTAAAAAAGCATTTTATCCAAAGAGACCATTAATGAAGCTGAATAGCAAACCACAATTTGAAAAAGATTATTATAAAATATATAATGAGATAATTACATATAATATAAAAGACTCTTACAGATTAGTAGAAAAACAAATGCCTTAATAATGGTACTCAGTGTTAGGTTGTGCTAGAAAAGTACATTTAAATAACTTTTTTTGAGTTAAGTGATAGATGTTTGCAAAGATACAGCTACAAGAATGTTCATCTCAGCGTGCTAAGTTGCTTTAGTCATGTCCAACTCTGTGCAACCCTATGGATTGCAGCCTGCCAGGCTCCTCTGTCCATGGGATTCTCCAGGCAAGAATACCGGAGTGGGTTGCCATGCTCTTCTCCAGGGGATCTTCCCGACCCAGGGACAGAACCCACATTTCTTATGTCTACCTGCATTGGCAGGTGGGTTCTTTACCATTAGAGTCTGGGTGGTTTGTAATAATGAAAATTAGAAACAATTCAAATATTTAAGTTTGAATTGAAGTATTCCAAACTGCTTACTGTAGTTACATCAAGAATTATAGGTGAAGGTTTTTAAAATTTCTATTGATCTTTATTTACTGTTTTTATAATGAGCATATATTCATTTTATAATTTTCTTGTTGTTAAGTCGCTGAGGCATTCCCAACTCTTTGTGATTACGTGGACTGCAGCATACCAGGCTTCCTTGTCGTTCACTATCTCCCAGAGTTTGTTCAAAGTCATGTGCATTGAGTAGGTGATGCTATCTAACGATTCATCCTCTGATGCCTCCTCTTTTGCCTTCAGTCTTTCTCAGCATCAGGGTCTTTTCCAATGAGTCAGCTGTTTCATATCAGGTGGCCAAAGTATGAGAGCTTCAGCATTAGTCCTTCCAGTGGATATTCAGGATTGATTTCCTTTAGGACTGACTGGTTTGATCTCTTTGCAGTCCAAGAGACTCTCAAGAGTCTTCTCCAGCACCACAGTTCTAAAGCATCAATTCTTTGGCACTCAACTTTCTTTATAGTGCAACTCTCACATCCATACATGACTACTGGAAAAACCATAGCTTTGACTAGACAGACCTTTGTTATCAAAGTGATTTCTCGGCTTTTTAATATGCTTGCTGTCTAGGTTTTCATAGCTTTCCTTCCAAGGAGCGAGCATCTTTTTTTTTTTTTTAATTTCATGGCTGCAGTCACTTTCTGCAGTGATTTTGGAACCCAGTAAAATAAAATCCATCACTGCTGTCACTTTTCCCCCTTCCATTTGCCATGAAGTGATAGGATTGGATGCCATGATCCTAGTTTTTTAATGTTGTGTTTCAAGCCAGCTTTTTCACTCTCTTCTTTCACCCTTATCAAGAGGGTCTTTAGTTCCTCTTCACTGTCTGTCATTAGAGTAGTATCTTCTACATAACTCAGGTTGTTTATATTTCTCCCAGCAGTCTTGATTCCAGCTTTTGATTCATCCAGTCCAGCATTTCACATGATGTACTCTGCATATAACTTAAATAAGCAGGGTGACAGTATACAGCCTTGTCATACTCCTTTCCCAATTTTGAACCAGTTGCTCCATGTCCAGTTCTAACTGTTGCTTCTTGACCCATATATAGGTTTCTACCTTGAAATTTAATGTGTACTATTCTATTGCTTGTTACAAACATTTTAGGAATAATATGGCAAGTAATCTTAAGTATGGTAAGTAAGCCAATCTAGTCATCCTTTTTTTCCTTTACTAATAAATTTACTTATGTTTTGATGTTCAGTTTATGAATATGTATAGGTTTATGTAAACACCACCACAACTAGGATACGAAACAGTTTTACCACCCTGAAAAACTTCCTCATACTTTATAGTCACATCCTCCCCTCATCCTTAAATTCTGGCAACCATTAATCTGTTCTCTATTACTATAGTTTGATCTTTTTGAGAATTTCATGTAAATGGAATTATACCATTGTAACCTTTGGAGACCAGCTTCTTTCACATAATATTTGAAGACTCATATGAGTTATTGCATGTATCAGTAGTTTGTTCCTCTGTAATATTTTATTTTATGGATGTATTGTAGTTTGCTTCTCTACTGAGGAACATTTGGCTTATTTATAGCTATTGATTATCACATATAAAGCTGCAGGGAGCATTTGTGTACAGTCTTTGTGTGAACATGGTTTTCAGTTCTCTGGAGTAAATTTTCAAATGGAGATTGCAGATCATATAATAAGTGTATACTTAACTTTATAGGAAACAGCTGTATTGTTTTCCAGAGTGTCTGTACAATTTTGCATTCCCACCAGAAAAATGAGACTCTCAGCAAAATGAGAGTTCTAATTGCTCTCTATCCTCACCAGCATCTGTTATTGTTAGTATTTTTTGTTTTGGCCCTTTAATGGTTGGATAGTATCTATCTCACTGTGGTTTTAGTTTGCATTTGCTTAATGGCTAACAGTATTGAATATCCTTTCATATGCTTGTTTGTTATCCTTATATCATCTTTGATGAAGTGTCCAGATCCTTTCTTGACTTTTAATTAGAATTTTGAGATTTTTTTTCCAATATTTAGTTGTGTCTCTCACTGGAAATGTGATATCTGTAAAGTTTCTCCTAGTTTATGGTTTGTTTTTAATTCTCTTGACAGTTTTTTGGTTTTTTGTTTTTGTTTCTTGTTGTCTTGGCAGAGAAGAAGTTTTGAAATCTGGTGAAATCCAGTTTATAAGTCTTTTCATTTATGGGTCAGGCTTTTGGCACCATTTTCAAGAACTTGTTACCCAACTGCAGTTAAAAAAATGTTCTCTTGTATATTCTTTCAGACATTTTATAGTTTCATATTTTATATTTCAATCTATGATGCATCTTGAGTTCATGTTTGCATAGTGTGAGGTTTAGATCAAGGTTAATTTTTTTACACATGGGTAATCACTTGTTCCCTATTTTTTGAATAGACTATCTTTTCTCCATTGAATTGTTGTTGTATCTTTTTCAAAGATTCAGTGAAGTGATCACATTTGTGTGAATTGATTTCTGTACTCTCAATTCTCTTGTGTTGCACTTACTTAGGTATGTGTCCCAGCACCAAGACCACACTGTCCTGATTTCTCTTTATCTTTATAGTAAGTGTTAAAGTCACATAATTTGATTCTTTAAACTTTTCTTTTATGAAATTGCTGTAGCTGTTCTAGTTCTTTCCCTTTCCATTCAATTGTACACTGAGTTGTCTATACTTACAGAAAAATCTTGATGGGACTTTGGTCGATATTGTGTTCAATCTGTAAATCATTGTGGGGAGAATTGAGTCCACTATTTTGAGTCTTACAGTCCATGAACATGGTATATATACCTCACCATTTATTTAGATCTTCTATTGTTTCTTTTGTCAGAGTTTTGTAGTTTTCCACATACACAAATCCCTTCATATTTAGGTTTATACCTAAATATTTCATCTTCTTGTAAATGGCATTTTTTTTTATTTTGGTTTTAATTGTTATTGCTTGTATATAGAAAGAAATTTGATTGAAATACTCTGGAATGTTTGCAGTTATCTCAGGTGGTAATATAGGTATAGCTTTTATTTTTGTTGATATGTATTTTCTATTCTTATAGTGAATATGCATTACTTTTATAATGTTTAATATTATTCTTTTATTTAAAAAAAAATTTCTAGGGACTAAAACTAGTAAAGATTCAGAAAACACTTTTGAACCTAAAGGAGATTACTTGTATACTTGACATGTCCTGGATGCTATAAGATTCTTAGAAGAAGATGAAAAGGAAAATTTCCCAGGAAATTTCTGTGAGAATAAACTGAATGACAGGGCATAATTATAAATCAAAAGAGTATAATGTGGTTGACTAAAGATGAATTAGGATTATGTCAGTAGTTTTAAACAATTAAACAGGTATTTCTTTGTAGCTGTTACCTGTGATGGACTTTGTGCAGTTGGTTTATAAGGAAAATTCTAAATTTTCCTTTTAAAATCATTTTACCTTTAGTTTATCTCTTATTAATCTATTTTAAAACTTTTGGTGCCTACTAGGGAGCTTAAGGAAACGGTGGTATAGCACCTTTGAGAACTAGTTTAGTTATTCAGAACACAAGCACCAATACCAAAGGGGTAATGAAATCAGCTTCTAGCAGTTTTAATTAAAGGATGTCATCAACATAGAGTTTTAATCGTTTTTCAGGGGATGTTTTGTTTATTTGTTTAAAAATGGGAGATCTCAGTTTGCTGAAAGTTAGAGACAGTTAAGATGCTAGAGAGCAAGAAATAAAACTTCTGTCTTATCTTGTGTACGTGGATCATAAGCTGGATAGGTTACCAAAATAATAGGGATCTAGACCTCTAAAGTTTCTCCTTCCTGATATCCACTTTCCTCGCCTTCAGGTGATAGATCTCTGGTTACTATAACAAAGAAAGGCAAGAGGGAAAGGCTGGTGAGGAAGCTGGCGTTGTTATTATTGTTTAAACATTTTTGAAGAAAGGAATCAAGTAAGCTTGAGTAACCTGAAGAGAGTATGTCAGCTTTGAGACTGATGTAGAGGAGTACTTTTGTTTTATACCACTGATCAAAATATTTTAAGGTTTTTTAATTCCATAGCTTAACTATAAAGTACAAAATCAGCTTTATCTGATCAAATATTCTTTTCTATGTATTTTCAAACAACTAAAAACATTACTGAGGAGAGCTCAGTTGAATATAAAAATAAGTACTTGCTCATAGTAAATGGCCATTGATGTTTCTGGATTTTTTTTTTTCCTATAAAGGCCACAAGCAGCTAAATCCTAACAAAATCTGCATTTTTGATTTGTCCTTTTGAAGTTTTTTTCTATCTTTATCAACAGCTCAGTTAAACTGAGTTTCTGCTTTCTCTCTGATCTAGTCACATCCAAGAGTTGACCATTACACAATAGATTTCACTTAC